>NC_047659.1:136049758-136724758 GCF_011762505.2 Arvicanthis niloticus
AACTTCCACCCATAAAGATGACACTGACTGCCAGACCCCGGGAACAAGGGTACCACATTCAAGGGTCTCCCCAAAAGGTACCACATACCAAGAGGAGAAAGAGACTCCTGCAAGGAGCATAGCCACTGAAGAACCCTAAGCCAATGCATAAATCAGAACAGGTGCCATACCAGACAATGGTGTTACACCACACTCAGAGGAACGCTACCAAAAGATGCACATCGTGAATCTGCTCCCTCAGAATGAGAGCCACTTAACAAACCTTCAAACATACCAAGCTCATGAAAAACAAAGGCTGAAGATTGTCACAGATGAAAAGTAACCAAGAAACAAGACTGAAAGGAAGGCCCTGAGCTGCGTGGCAGAACAGCAAAAAAATTCACAAGACTAGCAGAGAAAGTGCAGGCCGAGTGTGTGTGAGACCCCACAGCACGGCAATGCTCGGCTTCCTGTAGCAAGAGTCCAGGCTGAAAGTCTCTGCAATCACAAACCTCCTCTAATCACAGGAATCTGGGTGTGACATCTACGAGATGGTCAAGTAACTGGTCGTAGTGGAAGCTACCACTGAAATGTCTTGTACTCTCTAACTAGTCAATGAAGGACACATTCACTGTCCTGCTTTAAGCTCTTCTGTCAAATCTGACATTTTTAAAAATAAAAATTTGCTGGGTAGTAGTGGCGCACGCCTTTAATCCCAGCACTTGGGAGGCAGAGGCAGGTGGATTTCTGAGTTCAAGGCCAGCCTGGTCTACAGAGTGAGTTCTAGGACAGCCAGGGCTACACAGAGAAACCCTGTCTCGAAAAACCAAATTAATTAATTGATTGACTGATTGATTGAAAAACTGTCCAGAAAACAAAGTATGTCAAAGAAACAGCTGTTCAGGTGAGAGGAGCCCAGAGGGACTTCCCTCACCCTTGCACTACCCTGCAGACCCTAGCAGGCAAACTTCCCAGGACAACATGGTCCCCATCCTCAGATCAAATATGAACGCTGCTGGCTCACTGTGTCCTCACAGCCCACCTGGCCCCTCCCTCAGCAGTAGTGCCACCACCTACTCACACCTAGGCTCCACCATGCTAAATGTGAGATATGATCTAGGCTGCTTGGTGTGAACATGTTGGAGAGCAAATTCTGCCCTCCTATTAAACACCTAACTCCTAAGAGACAGAGTGCATACAAAGGCTGGCCGGAAATTAACTGCCATGTTTTATGTATTCAACAGTACTTCCTGGGAAGCTAGCATGGGCCAGGCCACATGCCACATGCAAGAGAGAAGGCGATAGTGTACGTGGCTATGGCCCTTCTGACTTGACAGTTACTCAATGGAGATAGTTACACGGACACCATCTACCACCACGTGTAATGTCCCACAGTCCCCAGCTGGTGGCACAGTCTGGGTAGACCAGGGTGTACTAAGGAAGTATATTCCTGAGGACAGCACAGACCTCATCCTATTTCCACCTCACTGGTCTCCTGTCTCCTGTTGAAGATACAAGCTCTCAGCATCCTGCTGTTTCAGGCATGTCTACCCACTTGCCGCCACGATGAATTCTTACTCCCCTGGAAGCATTAGCCCAAACTCCCACCTCTAAGTTGCCTCAGTTACTGTGTTTTATCACAATCAAGAGAAAAGTAACACACCTTACAAAACCATCACTAGGGGGCACTCTTATGATTTCTTCATTGGCTGTCAGACAAGTCTCTGGAATGCTACCTATTCCTAAAAGCAGGTGTCAAAGTAGAGGAGGGAGGAAGACAATCTAGCTCCCAGATGCCACCAGAACAAACAGCTCTAAACAGCTCTGAGACTCAAGCAGGGCGGACGATTAGTATCAACAGCTGACAAACTAAACAGAAATCCAGAGCTGGTCCTAAGCAGAAAGATTTGAGGAGCCAGGCACCTTCTCTTAATCTAGCACATCCCCCTCTAGTCTCTAAAGCTGTATCCTCATACTCTACCACTCCTGAGAAAGGGCATGTTTTCCTTCTCCTACAGGCAGTGCCCAGGGAGAGTTTGGGGTGCAGCTCTCACCTAGCTCCCACCTAGCAACATGCCCTGTCATTATAAGTCATTATAAATCATTATATGTCATGTCTCCTTTCCACCCCAGCCAGCCCAATAGTACCTGCACAACAGGAGGAAGGACATGGGACCAGGAGGCTCTAATTCATAAACAGGGGACACGGACATGCCTCACACAGGTGGTCTGGGAGGCAGGCACAGCTCCCCATCCCACATTGCCCACAATGGGAAGGTGAGCACTGCAGGTCTTAGGACAATTCACCCCCACCTGGCTATGGGATAAGGGGTGAATGGGTGAGTCTGGCAGGAAAAGCATACATTTTCTGAAGTAAAATGGAGTACTATAAAGAAAGAATTAAAATATTCTTAAGATAACAGCTCAACATAGGCAGCAACAACAAATGTCAGCGGTAAGCAGGCACACAGTGAAGAGACTGCCGACCCTGAGTCTGACCCACGTAGACAATCGGTATAGTATCACAACTTGTGACTGAGTATTGGGGAGGTGAGGCCGGATCACTGGGGCTTGCCAGGCAGCCAGCAGAGCTAAACTGGGGACCCCAAGACACTAGTAAGAAAGGCAGAGCAATGACGTGGCTGGGGGAGAAAGTAACTGCTGCACAAGTGTGACGAGCTGCTTGGTCCTGGGTTGTGTGAGCAGAGACTGGACTCACAGCTGTCCTCCGACCGCCACGGGTGTGCTGTAGCACACTCATTTACAAACAAAATAATAACTTGTTTTTTAGAAAAAAATTCTTTAGTTTTGGGGGGCTGACAAAACACCTTAGTGGTTAAAGACAGTTGCTACCCTGTCAAGTCCAAAGGAAACTCCATTTTCTCCAAAATCTGGTGGTTAGTCCAAAGTCAGCATTCCTCAGGAACTTGTGAAGCTAGTTTGCCTGAACCAAAAGGAACCATTTCCCTTATCACTGGCAGAAGAAACAAATGCTACCCGTGTCGCCTATCAGCACAGGGCAATGCAGCGCAGCACAGCGCATGCTAGTCTCCAGGTTCCTCAGTGTCACAAGTGTCTGTTACACATTTCAGAGTCCATGCTGCTACCCTGGCTCTCCTCACCCCATCCCATTCCACTCTAGACTTTTCTAGCTCAAGGCCCTCCTTCTTTTCAGCTGTTCATCTCTCCTTCTAACCCTGCTATTTCTGCTCTGCCCTCTCTTAGGCCTCCCTCCCTCTCTCTCCTTTCTAGGCCAGGCCTAGTCTGCTGGCCATGTAGAGTTTACTCTCTCCCTACTCTGGACTCTTCCAGATGCCTCTGGTGGTTTTCTTCCTCTATCTACAATAAAAACCTCCCACCTGACAGTGGTTCACAGGTTTAATCCCACCACTTAGGAGGCAGAGGCAGGTAGATCTCTGCAAGTTCAAGGCCAACCAGGTTACAGAACAAGTTCCAGGACAGCCAGGGCTACACAGAGAAACTGTCTCAAAAAAACAAAAACAAGGGCTGTAGAGATGGCTCAATGGGTAAGAACACTTCCAGAGGATACAGGTTCAATTCCCAGCATCCACATGGCAACTAACAACCTGCCCCAGCTCCAGGGTGGATTCATGGCCCTCAACTGGCCTCCGACTGGCATGGAACATGGAACAAACACATACGCAGGTAAAAGACCCAGAAACAAAATTAAATAAAGGAATTAGGCGAGGTGTGGCAGCACATGTCTTTAGTCTCAGCACCCAAGAGGGAAAGGCAGGCAGATCTCCATGAGTCCTAGGGCAGCTAGAGCTATACAGTGAGACCCTATCTCAAACAAACAAACAAAAATTTGTGAAGGGAAACTTTAAAAAAATTGCCTCCTCTTTTCTAATGTATTGGGACTAGTCTAAAACAAAAATGTATTAAAATATAATTTTGCATTTTGAGCTGACAACCCAATAATTACTATCTTTAGAACAGCAGATCTCTAAGAGATGGTTATTAAAATAGTAAGGCAGGGACAGACACTCAACAATGAGGACACTAGGTCCCTTTCAAAGACCTCAGGGTCACTGTGGTGGTCATTCTCAACGAGTTTCCCAGCACTGGAAAGTAGTAGGCAGAGGAGGTGGGGGCTCACTTGGAGAAGTGGGTTGCTGGGGATAGTTCTTTCAGGGGTCCATCTTGGCCCTGGCCCTTCCTTAGTAATTCCCTCTGCTAATCTTGAAAGTCACACTGAAGTGCTTTTCCTCCACTTTCTGCTCTCACTGGGAACTCTGAAACTGTTATGGAGACCCTCCCTCTTCCAGGCTGCTCCTCTTGGGTATTTGTCACACAGAAAGTCTGACTGACCCTGCACCTTAAGAGAGACCTAATATCTGGGAGGTGACGCTGCTTTCTAGAGCAATGAAAGGGACAGGGCCTGTGTGCTATGGTGCAGGTGGTCAAGGCAAGCATGGCACAGGTAAGGATGAGGAGCTGCAGAAGAAACAGTGAGTACTGCTCTCCTGAGTGGAAGGTCTGGGCTGTCAGTCTGAAGGGTCGCTTTGTGAGTCCTACTCCAGTATTTAGGAGAAAGTGGATCCCATAGTGAATCCTGACAGGATCTGGTGCAGCAATGTTGTACATGTGAAATAGGCTTACCTCAAAATTCACAGGCAAATTCCGCTTCAGCGCAATCTCAAACACTTGGCTTATTTCCGATTTATTGAGGTTTTCTTCTTCTGATTCTCTTCCATTTACCTACAGAAGAGTAATTGTTAATTAAGAGTCAATCTGAAGGAGCTAGAGAGGTGGCTGCTCTCGTGAGTTCAATTCCCGTCAGCCACAAGGTGGCTCACAACTGTCTGTAATGGGACTGGATGCCTCATCTGGCCTGTCTAAAGAGAGGAACAGTGTACTCATGTACATCAAATAAATAAACCTTAAAAAAATGAGTCAATTCTGAGAGCCAAGTATGATACTCTCAGGAGACAGGCAGATGCAGGCATATTTTGAGTTTGAGACCAGCCTGGTCTACAAAGTCAGTTCCAGGACAGCCAGGGTGACACAATTTCAAACTTTTTTTTGGTTTTTGGTTTTTGGTTTTTTCGAGACAGGGTTTCTCTGTGTAGTCCTGGCTGTCCTGGAACTCACTCTGTAGACCAGGCTGGCCTCGAACTCAGAAATCTGCCTGCCTCTGCCTCCCAAGTGCTGGGATTAAAGGCGTGCGCCACCACTGCCCGGCAAAATATTTTTTAAAAAGGAAAAAAAAGTTACCTTTCAGTCAAACCATCAACAGTTGAAGGGCACTGAACACTGACTCTACAGACTTAACAATGAACCAGAGACCAAGGCCACATGGTATTGAATCTTAAGCATCACATCAAACACTGTCAGAGTACAGCTAGTAAAGTTACTTAACAAACCACAGCAGCACACATTCAGGCTGTGCTGTGGAAGGCACCAGCGTGTAAGGAGAGTAAGCATGGCTAAGTCTGTAAACCAGGCAGTCGGTGGGAAGTTGCTCTGTGGTTGTGCACAAGCATACTACAGAGGCCCTGGAAACCATGTTTGTAAAGAATGCAATGGAACCCAATGCCCAACAGCCTTGGCTCATACAGTGCAGCAGGCAAACAGCCAAGGCATAACCCACTACAGTCTCCTCAACTAGGGCAGAGTCCACCTTGGCACCAAGATTCACCAGTCCACCTGTCAGAGGGTTCAGAGGGCCCAAGGCACCTCTCTCTGAGCTAATAACATGGATTCTAGAAAGTTCAACAAACTCAGGAGAGGACAGACCAGCAGCACCAGCAGTCCAGGACCCCACCACTGCTGTTTTCTTTCGCCAAATTTGTCAACTTCTATTTCCAGGATTAGTCCTGACAGAACTCCTGGCTGAACTTGCTAACAGGCCATGGCAAGACTAGCCAGGCTTTTCTGTGTGGGTCAGTTCATCAAGCTGACTCGCCCACAGGACAGTAAACAAGCAAGCCATAAAGATCCAATAAGATACCAGAAACAAAGCTCCCAGGCACAGATTCATAGACACAATTCAGGCATACTCTGCATCCATAAGCAGTTCTTTCTTTCTCCCCCTCCTCATCAGCAGTGTGCTTCCTTCCCGGCCAGGGCTCCTTTACTGGCAGCCTCACCAGCATCATGTGGCCCGTGTGGCCCATGCTTGAATGCTTCCTTACCCCTCAACAGGAAGAGCTCTGGCTTTCTTTTCTTCATGTGCTTGCTGCCCTGCCCACACTGGACTCAGATTCTGGGACTCAAGGGACAATGCTACCTCAGCCTCCTAAGCAGCCACCACTCCCTGGCCCTTATGCCTACTTTTCTTGGCTAGTTCTTAGAGCTAGTCTTCCCTCCACGTGCCTTAGAAAGCTGAAGACCTACGAAAGTTTGGTTTGAAATCTGACTCTGTATGAGGGAGCCATACCACCTGGTGTCATCCTTAGGCTACATCCACCCTGGAGACAAGTGTCTCACTGGCATGGAGCTGGACAAGCAGCTACCAACAGTTAGCTTAAGAATTACTAACTCTTCAGTCACAGGAAAAGCAAAACAAAACAAACCTTAAGATTCCTTTCCTATCCTGGTAGTTTTAAATCATAACCCGTGGCTAATATAACACGAGCATTAACCTCCAGCAACAGGAAAAACAAAGGAAAGGTCCCAAATTCTTCACACTCCTTTCTAGAAGTGGGCTTTTCCACACTGCGAAGGCCCTAGCAGCCATTGGATTATACATGACTAGAGTTAAGAGGGTGAATTTATCTACTGTGGTCTTTAATAAAAACAACATACAAAGGTGAGCCTCCTTATCTCGTTCCTTTGGCTCTGGAACTGCCTAACCTATAAAACATGACAGAAGCCAGGCTGTGGTTTTTGGAGAACTGGTTTTAATAACTGGCTTCCATTCCCTATCTATAAGGATTCTCATTCTTGATACGCAGTCACCAAACTGTGAGGAAGTACCAACAGCCCCTGTAAGAGGGACATACACAGAAACTAAGGTGCCCTGCCAGGGAGAGCCATTTTTCTACTAGGCCCTCCCAAGCTGGAGACAGCCTGGTGACCTTACTTGGACAGCAAGCTGCCACATCTAGCCCTGCTCAAGTTACAGATCTGTGAGCAAAATACATACACCATGTTTTGGAATAGTGTGCTAGCAAAAGACAGAAAGCATTTCTACAGAAAACAGTGGTGGGCCAAATACTCTAATTTAGCACCACAAATCATGGGTTCTAGCTCAGTGTGGTGGCTCACAGCTTTGATTTCAGCACTCAGGAGGCAAATGCAGGCAGCAGAGCTCTGTGAGTTCAAGGCTAGTTTGGTCTACATTTTGAGTTTAGGCCAACCAAAGCTACACAGAAAAAACAAAAAACACCAATCAGCAGCTCAAGAGCATAGGTGTCAGCACTGAGGAAGCATTCCAGAGGCCACAGAATCTTAATGGCTATTACCCAGTATCTACAGACATCAACAGCAGCTTGGAATAAGTGAGGTGCGTCTCAAGCCCACGTCCACCTTACTTACCTCCAGCCTCTCTGGCAGGGGCTCACTCTGCAGAGTCCTCAGTGCTCGGGTAGTAGCATCATGTTTCATGGGTGGTCTCATCTTTCCTTTCCCATTAAACTGCTGTCCTCCCACGGAGAGCTCAACTTGGTAGAGTAATGGTGGCACTGGAAACGGGTAAAAGTATCTACAAACACAAGGGTGGGGTCTCAGTTTCCATCTGCTAAGTCAGCCATACCTTCTTCAGCAAATCCCACTCTCCCATACACTGGCCTTGTCACCGCATTCATAGTTAGAAATGCTTCCTGGTCAGCACTACAAAAGCTGCCCTAACACTTACACTGACCTAAGCTGCCGCACAGTATGAATCCGCAGAGTGCTGGAAGCACACTTACGCTGAAGCTCACAGCTGACAAATGCTAGGCTACACTGACAGGGCCCAGAATGGACCTAGGTGTTGGTGAGACAAACTTAGTTTGCTTTACCTTCTCAAGCATTCGGACTGCACTTGTATATCTTGCAAGGAGTCTGAGAATTTTAAGGATGAAGTCTTTTGGAAATGACCCTCATTTCTGAAATCTCAGCAACACCAACAACAAAAGAATCTGGTTCCTTTTACTTCAAAACCTGTATTTTTGAAGCTTTGCCCTTCTGCACCTCATCAGAGGAAGGGAGGAAAATGAAACACCTGCTTTCATCACTGACCTCACTCCTGACAGCAAAGGTCTGAACACATGACAAGATCTTCTGCAGCCCAGGCTGGCCTGGCTTCCACTTAGCAGATGATCTTTCTGCTTCTACCTCCTGAGCACTAGGGATTATAGTCAGTCTGCAACCACTCTAGGCTCTGATACTTCTGAGCATTACTTAGTCTCAGTATCTCACAAAGTACAATGTCAGAAAACACTTTTAGAAGCATGTGCCGCAGGGGTCCACAAAGCAAGGCAAACATTGTAGGCAGACCGTGAGTATGAGTGTGGCTGTTCCTGAGGAACCTGCTTGGGCCCTCTGCAAAAGCAGCAGGTGTCAACAGTTCCCAGCACAGTACCAAAGGTGAACCTTAACTCCAGAGGTAAACCTGAGGCAGACCAATCAGTAATCATGTTACAATGCATAGAGATCACTTTATGAAAAACCCAACTTTTTCCACCCCAAGCACATACCTGGGGGGATAGGCACCTCCACGCATGCCATAGCTGTAGGTGGACTGCATCCGAGAGTGGGGGTCCACAGGCTTATACATTGGTTTTCTTTCCAGTTTCACACACAGTGCATTGAGCTCAATGGTAGAAGCTATACTTTCTGCAACACAAAATCATAGAAAGGATGGCTCAGGCCCTGGACACGATGCAACCAACCAAGCACTCTACCCCTGGACATTCATCAGTAACTCCAAGAATCCACACAGCATATAGAATCATAGGAGACACCTGGGAAAGTTGACCAAGTCACTGACTGTCTAGAGGAGGCAAATGAGGAACAGTCAACATCCAGGGATCTCCAACCTGACATGACGGTGGGGCTGAGCCACGGTCCGAGGACAGGAAGCCCAGTTTCATTTTCATCTACATCAAGAGGGAACTGTGACTTCAGAACTGCTGATGTGAGAAAACACAGACTAAGGCTGGAGACAAGGCTCAGCAGGAAGAGCACTTGCTGTCTAATCATAAAGACTCAAAGTCAGATCCCTACACTGACGTTACAACAAGCCCACACATGTCTGCTACCCCAGCTCTGATAGGATTGCTGTCTTCCAACCTAGCTGAGAACACATAAGCCCACGTTTTAGGAAAAGATCCCACCTCTAAGGAATAGGTGGAAAGTTACACGAGAAATCCCGATGCTGTCTTCTGGACTCTACACACAGCACACACATCTGCATCCGTGTGTGTCCACTCTCACAGAAATAAAAACACACTACTCATCTCCTCCTTGGCTCTCTCAGGTCGCCCAGTTCACAACCTTCACAACCGTGAAACCAGCCTGAAAAGATTACTGCCATAGCATAACCCACAGTTTCAGACAAACCTTTGGGAGTAGGAGTAGGTTAGAGAGATGGCTCAGCTGTTAAAAGCACTGACTGACCTACCGGAGGACCAAGGCTTAATTCTTAGCACCCACAAGGCTACTAAAGACTCTCTGTAAATCCAGTTCCAAAGGATCCAACACCCTTTTCTGGCCTCTGGAAGCACCAGGCAACATTGGTATGCAGGAAAAACACCCATACACATAAATTAATTAATTAAAAACAAGAAAGCATGTCTCTTTTAGACCTTCAAGATGACTCAGTAGGTTAAGATACTTCCTGTCAAGCCTGCCCTAAATTCTATCCCAGAGACTCCCATGGTGCTGCCCTCTACCTCCACACAGCAAGGCATACAAGCTCAACAAAGACACAATAAAGGAACAAAAGGGGGTTGAGGGGGTTGGGGATTTAGCTCAGTGGTAGAGGGCCTGCCTAGCAAGCGCAAGGCCCTGGGTTCGGTCCTCAGCGCTGGGGGGGGGGGGGGGGGGGGGGGAGGGGGGAGACAAAACTAAAGAAAGAATCTTTAAAACAAATACTTTCACTAGGCCTAGTGCTACAAGCCTATACTGTCAGCACTAGGAAGGCCAAGACAGAAGGATTACAAATTAGAGACCAGCCTCAACAGCCTATCTCAAAACAAAAACAGAATATTACTAGCAATAGCCAGCTTGATTAAATGTCCATGAAAACCCACGTTAGGGGCTGGAGAAAAGGATCAGTGGTGAGAGCACTAACTGCTCTTGCAGAGAACCCAGAGTCGATTCCCAGCAGCCACCTGGTGACTTACAACTGCCTGTAACTCCAGTCCCAGGGAATCAGACAGCCTCTGCTGGCCTCCAAGTACATACATTCAAAAGTGGTGCACAGACATAAATTCAGGGGAAACAACCATATACATAAAAATAAAAATAAATCTTAAAAAGAAGAAATATACTGGGTGGGTGCTTCCCTAGTCCACATACCAGGTGAGTCAGCAGGAGAAACACTTTTTGGTTCTATGGAGGGCAGCAGATCTGACCCAGAATTATAGCCCTTTGTCTGTCTTCAGAGTAAGCAGTATAAGATAGGCCATGGGGCCAACACAGAGGACCACAGTGTGACACCAGGTTTGACTGCTGCCTCTTCCTGGTCTCGTAACTCAGTCAATCAGTATCCTGGGCATCTAGTCCTCCTCTCCCAGTTCCTGTCCAGATACCACAGATCAAAGGCCTGGTGTGTCAGAAGCGACAAGCGCTTTACTTTCTGGCAGTTTTTGTGGCTTCTAGTCACTGTCAACCCTCTGGGGGACAGTAACCTCATGGTTTTTAGTTCTTGTTTTTTTGGCATGTGTGCTGGTTTTTTTGTAGATCCTCACAGTCCTATACTAGACTGTAATGAAATCGCCTACTTAAAGACACTATGTGATCTCAGATGTTTATAATGGTTTGTTTTGTTTTACCATGACAGAACTGTTCCATTTCTCATGTTAACGTGAAAGACATATGCCAAATGATTAGTTGGTGTGTTTTTTAATATTTAAATAAAATATTTGTGGGGGCAGAAATATTTAAATGCCTCTAGGATATTACACAGAGAAAAGTTTTTTAAAAATAAATATAGCCGGGCAGTGGTGGCGCACACCTTTAATCCCAGCACTTGGGAAGCAGAGGCAGAAGCAGGTGGATTTCTGAGTTCGAGGCCAGCCTGGTCTACAGAGTGAGTTCCAGGACAGCCAGGGCTATACAGAGAAACCCTGTCTCAAAAAACAATATATATATATATATATATATATATATATATATATATATATATAAAAAATTAATTTTATATTATAATTGCATCTGATACTCTCTTCTGGTGTGTCTGAAGACAGTTACAGTGTATTCATATACATAAAATATATAAATCTTAAAAAAAAAAAAAGGGTCTCTTGCAGAGGACACCAGTCAGACCATCAGACCTCAGCACCTACACGGACAGCTCACAACGCCTTTAACTCCAGCTTCAGGGGCCAACACCTTCTGACCTCCTCAGGCATGAACTCGTTTATACAAACCTACACAGAGACCCAGACACTACAGACAAATGGAGACCGACCTGAGGAAGACACCCACATCATCCTCTGGCTCCATGTGGGTACTCACACACAGACTCAAAGCTTAATGAAAAGAGAAATTTCATTCAAGGCTTGAGATTCACTTGTGACATATGAGGCATAATCAGTTAAATAACTCATTCCTATCAGATTTTCTGCTGGAGGCTTGCATCAGAAATACACAGCCCAAGCCTGTAACCCCCTCACGCAGGAGATGGAGGCAAGGTCAAAGCAAGCCTTGGCTCTAAGCTAAGATTAAAGCTAGGTATACATGAGCCCTTGTCTTAAAAAAGGTGTTGGGGGGGGGGGTGTAGGGGTGGCCAGGTGGCTCAGCAGTCAAGAGTACTTGTTGCTCTTCTAGAGGACATAGGTTTGGTTCCCAGCACCCATGCAACTCCCAATGACCTGTAAATTCCAAGTTCCAGAAGCTCCAGTGCCCTTGTCTGGCCTCTGATGGTACTATATTCATTTGGCATACAACTCATACAGACAAACAAGCACACAAAACTTGGGGGCTAGGGGACTGGCTATCCTGTAACAACTGACTGACTCCCAAGAGCTGGGCTTAAACGGGACATTACCACTGCCCCACTTCTCTCTCTCATTTAAATTTTTATCCATGCTTGTAGCAGTGGCAGGCAGATCTCTGAGTTCCAGGCTAGCCTGGTCTAGTAAGACAGCTAAGGCTACAAAGAGAAACAACATTTGGGGATTATCCACCCCAAACCCTACACAATCTTGTGTGAATCTCATCTCCCCCCCCCCCCAAGGAAAGCACGTATTTTCATGATCCATCCTGCACAGGTAACGTAGTGGCAATTCTCAGTGAGCCAGGTGTGGCTGTACATGCCTTTAATCCCAACACTTGGGAAGCAGGGACAGGTGGATCTGTGAGTTCGAGACCTGCCTGGACTAGCACAGAACAGCCAGGACTGTGCAGGAAAACCTTGTCTTTAAAAACATCAAAAGAAATAAACATAAAGGCAATTTTCTGAAATCTGTATATTGAACCCCTATTCTCAGCAGTTTGAAAATCTGTATCTTGAGCCACAGTTCCAATTTCAGCAGTATAAACCCCAGAAAACCTTGTGTCTGTGCAAGCCATCAGGAGGATGGACAATCATTTACCCCAGAGAGACGGGCCTTGCTCAGACAGAAACTTGACTCAAGCTAAATTCTGCTGACAGCTGACTTGTTCACAAAGTAAGTTTAGATTTTTCTCCTTGGGTTTTCCATTGTGGAAGGGACTGAAAAAAAATAACCAAATTCATGGACATCACCATCAGTATATTACTTCTAGTCTCCCAGGAATGGAAAACCGCAGATCATGCTGGGAGTAAGTGCTTAGAGAAGACAAAGCCAGGGTCCTTCTGAAGCACCTGAAGCCAGGTAACCCTGGAAGTGATTATGTCTTCCAAAGAGCAAGAACAAGGACTAGGAATGCCATTTACTGAAACAACCCTTACCTAGGGTACACTAAGTCCTGGGTTCCATCCCCAGTGCTGCAAACTAAGAACACCACCAGACAGAATGCACAGCTGGGGCAGGATAAAACTGGAACCTGACAAAGCACTGCTGTGGGAGCCAGCCAATAAGCCCACCTCAGGGCTGAGCACTGTGCCCAATCTCAGACAAGAGCATCACGTTCCCTCAACCAGGACTTCCATGCTCCTCAGACCTGGCTTGGAAACCCTTTTCAAGTTGCTTTGGTCATGGTATTTCATCACAGCAATAGGAACCCAAACTAAGACACCAAGTTGTCTTCTAACCTCCAAATGCATGTCACAGTACACACTCACACACATACACACATGCAAACAAATAAAGCAAAAAAATTTTATGTCTGAAGGTGGTGGCGCATGCCTTTAATCCCACCATTCAGGAGACAGGTAGACAGATCTCTGAGTTTGAGGTCTGCCTGATCTACAGTGCAAGTTCTAGGACAGCCAGGGCTACACAGAGAAACCCTGTCTCGAAAACAAAAAAAACAAAAATAAATAAATAAATAAATAATTTAAAATTTCAATGAAGATTAATGAATGTTAATGACTTTGGTCTTGTGGTAAATATGGCTACCCCTTGCTTGGTATAAAATATTGTTAATGTGCTGAAAAGACTCAAAAAAAGAAAAGTGTTTATCAGTTCTAGGAAGTCATTCAAAAGGCAGAACTTTGATACAACAATAACCATCCCAAATGGTATTTCCTGTTCTTTTCTCTCTGAAACAGAAAGGGCTGTATCAGAGCAGTTACCACTTCTTTCCCATGACTTCTAAATGGTCTGGCAACTGAGGCCTGTCTACTCCACATCCAACCAGACCTCCCTATTTGGGACATACAGGTATATATGGCAATCTGCTTCCTAAAGGTAAATCGCCCCACCACCACCTCTGGAAGCTGCTTGTCAGATGGGAAAGCCTGTTGAGAAGAGCCTAGAGAGAAGACATTAGAGCCGGGCCCTTCCCTGCAGCTGCGATGTGACCTGCAGGCTGCACTGGAGATGATGTGGGGCTGTGAGCAGGTCAGCCTGCAGATATGGAGAGAAGAAAAACTCTGAGAGCAGAACAGTTCTTGTTCAGTGCCTGGCTCCAGAGAGAGCAGCAGATACAACCTGAACTCACACTTCAACCTAGGACATGGCTACTCTCAACAAAATGAACAACTTACAGATAAACAGCTTTCAGTGTAGCTAAGTCACTGCCACAAAGTTTAAAGATCTACCTAAAAGTAGTGAGAGAAAGGAAATACATTAAATTATAGAGGGGTAAAGAAACTGCTGGTTACTAGTACAATCCTGGTACTCCCTCAGTTACTAAAGCCACATGGCAGCATGTACTATGCTGTCAGTTACAAATCTTAGGGCTCCTTCCTATGTTGTCATGTCCTGGCCTGCAGTTCCTACAATGGTTTAGTGACTTACAATATCCATGCAATATGTGTTCATTTTGCAAAGAGAATTGGCAATATGTAATGCTATTACTATTTATAGGACATGGTAATGGCCTCTGGTCTCAAATCTGTGAGAAGCTGAAAGCAACCTGGGTAGTGACACCATGAACTGCTGCTGTTACAGGCAACAGGCAGCAGGATGATGAAACAAACTTTTTCCCTCATTTGACTGACAGGAGGGATTTCTCACTGTTGCTGGTTCTTTCTCCTAATTAGAATAAAACATGGATCTGTTTGAGTAACGGTTTATTAGGAGCCTCATCTAACTGCAGACTCTGAGACAGAAAACCACTGCACCAACTACATCCGAGACTCACTTGAATAACCCTGTCCTGCCCTGGGACTGGCGCAGACGCAAGTGTGGAGAGCAGGGAGCCCAGCAGACTGCAGAGTGGCAAGCTGCTGGAAAGGTCATACAGCACTCACACAAGACTCTGGCTTAGCTTTATTTGGTTTTGTGTGCTTTCTTAGGATAGAGTTTCTCTGTATAGGCCTAACTGTCCTGGAACTCACTGTGTAGACCAAATTTTCCTCCACTCAGGAATCCACCTGCCTCTGCTTCCCAAGTGCTGGGATTAAAAGTGTATGTCACCACTGCAGGCTTCTTATTTTTTAAGTTAGAAGAAACTACAAAGCCAAATATCTTCGTAAGTCAAAAGTGAGGGACAGCGTGGACTGAAGAGGGGCTCAGCAGTTCACAGTACTCCTTGCTCTTGTTGAGGGCCTGGATTCTATTCCTAGTGCCCACATGGCAGCTCAAAACAACCAGAACTACAGGTCCAGGAAATCCAACATCCCCTTCCAGCCTCCACAGGCACCAGGCACACATGGATTGCATGGTCAACTACTATATAAGCAAAATACACTCATACACATAACACAACTTAAAAATAAAAGTCAGACATGGTGGCTCAGAGGCTGATAATCTCTGAAAGTTTCAGGCCAGTTGGTCTACACAATGAGTTCTAGGGCAACCAAAGCTACAGAAACCCTACACCCAAAACAGCAGCAACAGCAACAAAATCAAATAGAAAGTGAGGGTCTGGAGAGTTGGCTCAGTGACTAACAGCACTTGCTTGTCTTCCAAATGAACAGGTTTGCTGCCCAGCATCCACATGGTGGCTCACAACCATGTATAACTCCAGTTCTATGGGATCTAGTGTCTAATTCTAATTTCCATGGTACACAAACATACACAAAGGTAAGACTCATACACATAAAATAAAAATTAAAAAGTAGGAACAATTCTATACAAATTCATGGCCATCTTTCAAAAAGCAGAGGAAATTTTAAGGGAGTTAAAAGTACTTTAAATAAAAAGTATCAATGAAGGCTAGAAAGGACAGTGTCTATGGAATAGGCAACCAGGCAGGCCTCCAGCATGTACAGTGAATCAGCTGTTCCCAGGCAGAGTAACCCCTCAATGACTTTTACCATCAGGCCTCTCCCATGGATAAGCCAGAGCAAGCAAGTTACTTGAGAAGTCTGGTGTATTTTCTCTCAAAGAGACGCAAACTCCCAAAGAAGCACCACAGTGAGTGGCTCCAATGACCTCACTCTCAGCCCAGTCCCCAGTGTGGAAGGTTGTGCCATCTTGTTTGCTTTGGGACAAAAACAGAGGCTACCATTCTCAGCACGGAGCTCAACAGACAAGTTGCCAATGTGGACACACAAGTCTGCAGGGGTTCAGAAGTCAGCCTGGTTCTGCTTTTTCTTTCAGTTGCCAAATGAGAAAATGTCCCTCTCTCCCTGACTCACTCCTCCCATTCTTCCTGAAGTCTGTCTGGAGTGTTTTACTCACTGACAAGAACAATCAGGTTATTCCTCCTAACTTCAAACTCCAGCCAGAGGTCACAAACAGAAAAGGAGCTAAAACAAAGCCCATCCTAACAGGGTCACAGTGGCAGAGCTTAAGGCGAATGAATGCCTAAAATTAGGAAGGGTGGGCCCAAAAGGACCCCTTATGTCCCCTGCTCTATAAAGCAGACCCACGGACATTTCTAGCTCCAGTCAGACATATGTAAGGATTTTAGAGAGTCATAATCTAACAGGCTTCCACTGAGACTGCTCACAAAATGGTAGTCTCAAACAGCTCAGACTGGTGGAAATAAGCAGCTAAAATGTGAAGAGAAAGCAGGAAGAGAATGGAAGGAGACCGGGAGAGGGGCAGCGATCGGGATGTAAAATGACAAGAAGTGCAGGGGGCTGAGAAGGCGGCTTAGTGAGCAGCACTTGCCATGCTAACGTGAACACCCAAATTTGACTCCCAGCATCTACAAAAGAGAGAGAGAGAGACAGAGAGAGAGAGGAGGGGGGGAGGGGAGGGGAGGGGAGGGGAGGGGAGGGGAGAAGAGGAGAGGAGGAGAGGAGGAGAGGAGGAGAGGAGGAGAGGAGGAGAGGAGGAGAGGAGGAGAGGAGGAGAGGAGGAGAGGAGGAGAAGAGGAGAAGAGGAGAAGAGGAGAAGAGGAGAAGAGGAGGAGAAGAGAGGAGAAGAGAAGAGAAGAGAAGAGAAGAGAAGAGAAGAGGAGAAGAGAAGAGAAAAAAGAAAATCAACAGCAGTGGCCGTTTATAATCCCAGGCAAGAAGAACCCCAGACAGTCTAGCTAAAGCCAGCAACCTCCAGGTTCAAAAAGCCTATCTCAAAAAAATAAGGTACACTATAAGAAGAAGACACCAACTACCAAACTCTGCCTGTCCAACACTGTCCCTCAGTGACACAGGATGGGAGCAGGGGGACATAACAAGACTATCTGAGAGCAGACAAGAGGCTAGGGTGGAGGCTAATCAAGATGCACTTGCTGAGCACAGAGCACTCTACGTGTGGTCCTAGGCCTACCAAAAAATAAAACAAAAATGTAAAACACTACAGGACCCCAGCAGTGCTCATCTGCCAGTTTCTCTTTACGCACTCGCTAACGCAGCCCCCTGAAACGCCACGTGTACGCCTTAGGAGAGGATGGGAGGCAGTGGTTTTCAGAGAACACTGTCGTCCCCCAGGACTGTCTGCAACGGTGGGGTTCTTTCCAGGTGCCACATGCAGGCGTGCAAGAGCAGCCTTACATATCTAGAGAACAGAGGGACCAAGGCCACCGGAATAAACATCAGAGTTGGAGTATGACTGCAGCTAAAGTCCTTCCAGACAAGCCACCTCCTTTCAGGACTATTTCTTACCATGGATGTGAGGGGCTCATGAGAGAGAGATCAAACTGTGTATCACTCATACGTAGAGAGTGGAAGTTGAAAGCCTGAATACAGGAATCCTCAGGCCTCACTGGACTGGACATCTCTGCCTGTAAGGATCCACACCTCCTGTCCTCTAGCTGGTCTTCCTCTCAGGCTCCCATTTACTGACACTTGTGCACAGCAACAAATCGGAATGAAACAGGATGGCTAAAAAAAGCTCTTTTTTCAAAAGACCTGCGCCTGCTGAACACCTGGGCCCACATCGGCTTGCTGACACATAAAAACTACCAGGTGTAGTGGACAGTCCTTTACCCTGAGCACTGGGATGGCAGAGGCAGGTGGAGCTCTGTTCAAGGCCATTCTGGTCTAGACATGATGGGCTTCTGGGTCAGCCTGGGCTACAAAGAGACTCTGTCTCAAAAAACAAAAATAAATAAATAAACAAACAAACAAACAGCCTCACTGAGCAAAAAATGACACACACCCACACTCTTAGTGAGGTATTATCTAAAAATAAATAAAATTGTATACACACACACAACAATAATAGTAGAGCCTCACCTTGACTGACAAGTATCACTTTATAAGTGTAAAACACTTTTTCTGGATTGTGGCAAAAGGAACATGAACATGTAAACCTCATTCCCCCCCCCCCAAAAAAAAACTGCCGGGCAGTGGTGGCGCATGCCATTAATCCCAGCACTTGGGAGGTAGAGGCAGATGGATTTCTGAGTTCGAGGCCAGCCTGGTCTACAGAGTGAGTTCCAGGACAGCCAGGGCTACACAGAGAAACCCTGTCTTGAAAAAAAAAAAATTAATTGCACATGATTTGCTACAAAGTGGCTAAATGTAAATGTGTTCCTCACTCAGCAGTAAATCCAGAACACCCTAGTGACACTGACGACTCCTGAACAATTTAATACACAAGGAGACAGGGTCCTGAGGCAGCCAGAATTATCTGGCTTCCTGACTAACAATTACAACTTCAAAGTCTTATTAGTATATAACTTAAGCACTTTTGTCTTTGGCAGGTTGTTTGTTTTTATTTTTTTGTTTTGTTTTGGTTTTTTGATACAGGGTTTCTCTGCATAGCTCTGGCTGTCCTGAAACTTGCTCTGTAGACCAGGATGGCCTCCAATTCACAGCGGTCAGGCTACCCTCTGCTTCCTGAGCACTGGGAGAAAAGTCTTCACCACCACAGCAGACTCTTGTTTTGTTTTTTGAAACGAAGACTCACTGTACAGTCAAGGCTTGTCTTGTTGTAATAATCCTGCCTTCACTTCTTACATGCTAAGAATCACAGGCATGTGGTCCCAAGCTCAGATAAGCACTTAAAAATAATCAGCAGTGTCCATGTGCATGCGTGCGTGTGATTTGACTTCCAAGAATGGGTTCTCAGGCTGGTGGCCCAGTGGTTAGAAGCACTGACTGCTCTTCCAGAGGTCCTGAGTTCAATTCCCAGCAACCACATGATGGCTCACAACCATCTGTAATGGGACCCAATGCCCTCTTCTGGTGTAAATGAAGACAGCTACAGTGTACTCATATACATAAATAATTAAAAAAAAAAAAGAAAAGAATGGGTTCTCTTTTTCTATCATGGGATTCAGGGACTGAAATCAGGTCACCAGGCTTGCCCAGAAAGCACTTTTAACCATTGAGCCATCTTGCTTGCCCATGAGAAGACTTCTAATTAATTTTTCACTAATTAACATAATATAGTATCTGTTTTTGTATAACCAACATATCATTGCCCTTTGTAGACGTGATCTCAATTCTAAAGAAACATTTTGTTTATTTTATTTTTAATTATATGTGTGTCTATGTGTTTACATGTGGAGATGTACACCTGAGAACAGGTGATCACAAAAGTGGAAAAGGGCAGGCATCAGATCCCTAGAGTAGAACTGGGGGTGACAGTGAACTAGCAGTCTTTCGGGGAACTCAATTTAGGCCCTCTGGAAGCACAGGAAGCACTCTTAACCACTAAGCCACCTTTCTAGCCCAAGAACATTTGCTGAGACATTTTTTCCAGTTGCAATTCAGTTTTCTGAGAGTAAAACTCACCTCTCACTGTTGCTTTCCCCTCCCTTCCCAGGAAACAATCCATGGACTTCAACATAATACACACATCTGTAGCAAGAAAAGCCATGAGCACACATGTGTGTCAATGCATCCTATATAATAATTTCTAAAATGACTGCTTTAAGATCAATGTCAAGCCAGTGTTCCAGAGCAGTTCTGAATATTTCTGTACAATAGTAACTGTACAAGAAAGAAATATAACCAAACAACTGCAAAACATTCCACTATGTACTTGAGTGTGGTCCCCATCACATTTGCCCAGAATCGAAGGCATAAAGGAGTCTTCTGCACAGAAGTATAACTACTGAGTGGCCCAAACAAAAACAAACAAAAAAACGTCCTAAAGGCTAGAGCAGTGGCTCTCAACCCCCCCTAATGTTGTGACCCTTTAATACAGTTCCTCATATTGTGGTGACCCCCCCAACCACAAAATTATTTCACTGCTATTTTATAACTAATTTTGCTACTGTTAGGAATTGTAATGTAAAGAAATATCTGTTTTCGCATGGTCTTAAGCCACCCTGTGAAAGGGTCATTTGCCCCTCAAAGTGATCAAAACCCACATGTTGGAAACTGATAGCTAGAGATGACTCAGTAATTTAGAGCTCTCACAGAGGACCCAGGTTAGATTTTTAGCACCACATGGTATCTTACAACTATCCATAACTCCAGTTTCAGGAGATCTAATACTACTCTCTTCAGCCTCCATAGGGATCAGGTAAGCATGTGGTACACACATATACACGAAGGTAAAACACTCATACATATAAAATAAATGCATGTAAATAAAAACACACCTCCTAAACAAGAAATCATCATTTATTGTTCCCCTCAGAAAAACCATCACACCAAACAAAACTATTAAAAAAAAATTGAATTCCAAGGCCAGGCATGGTAGTACACACCCTTAATCCCAGCACTCAGGAGGATCTCTGTGAATTCTAGAACTGCCAAGACTACACAAAGGGACTCTATGTCTTTTTATTTATATTTAAAAAAAAAAAAAAAAAAAAAAAAAAAAAAAAGCTTACTTCCAATAGCCTACCTACCCATAAATCTCATTTTCTTTTCTATCCTAAAACCTTACCAGGCTCTTATTTCCCCTCCCCTACAACAGTTTTAAAACTAAATTCAACAGTCCTGGAAGGGGTTGTGTAAGCTGTCAAGGGAAGGAAGCAGCCAACAGTTCTATCCAGCTGCAAAGTCTAAGAGCTATAGTAATGACCAACGGATGGTGAGCTATCTCTACAAGTGTAACCGTGGCACTCATACCTTAAAGGTAATCAATAGATCTCCTGTGAGACGTAAAACAAAAACAAGATGAGAGAGATCGTGCCTGGTACTGGAAACTTTTAGCAAACTACTGGGGCTATTGAGTTCATGGATCTTTGATGAGAACCTACAACTGCCACTTTACTAGACCAGCATAATCCCTAACTGCATTCCAAACACGTATCCTCATACCCACAAGTAAGTGTGGATCCCAATCCTCACCAGAGAAACTGCTTTGCAACAGAGATCATAACAGAAAACCATAATTGATGAAAATGCACAACACAACTGTCATGGGGGATCCAACACAGCTGATACATCTCAACACAACTCCAACATCTGAGGCTCAGGGTACACCACAGGAGAAAAGGGGATATAATGATTTTAAGAGCCATAGAATCAGGAAGTCTGCTGTGAAAGCATGTCTCCTAAAAATGACAGGGAAGCCACACTCACAATGCCTAACAATATGGATTCCTAAAGAATACTGCCCAACAGACGCATTAACATGGAAGAGAAAAAAGTCATAGAGCACCCATAAACAAAGAACACGAGGAACTAACAATGCTGAGAGCAGAAGCAGTCTTCCCCAAGGATGAGCCTCCCTCACTGGCTATCAAACACTAAAAGGTCAGCCCTGAACAGGTATATCCGAAGGGTGGGTGGGTGTGTGTGTGTGTGTTCATGTATCAATATCAAAGAAAAAGAGGCCATGAATTTGAGTGAGTGGTGGGTGGACATGGGAGGGACTGGAGGAAGAAAAGGCAAGTGGGAAAATGATGTAATTATATCTTTAAAAAAAAAAAAAAAAAAGATTTATTTATTTTATACATATGAGTACACCACAATTGCTCTCTTCAGACACACCAGAAGAGGGCACCAGACCCCATTACAGACAGTTGTGAGCCACCATGTGGTTGCTGGGAATTGAACTCAGGACCTCTGGAAGAGCAGTCAGTGCTCTTAACCACTGAACCATCTCTCCAGTCCATAATTCTATCTTAATAAAAATAAATTCAAGTATTTTCATTTGTGCAGGTATAGGGGACACACGCATGTACATAAGCATGAATAGAGAAGACAAAGGACAACCTCAGATGTTGTTCTTCAAGTTCCATCTACCTGATAAGGAATGATAGGTCTCTCATTGGCTGAGATTCACCAAAAAGGCAAGGCTACTCAGTCAGGAAACCCCAGGGATCTATCTGTCTCTACCTCCAAGCACCAAGGCCAGCTTAGTGAGGGTAAAACTTCTTCCCTCATGCTACTCACTCTACTCAACTGAGCTCTCACCACAGCCCTGTTATTTTTATAAATAAAATACACTTTTATTGTGTGTATGTGTGAGAGAGAGCACATAAGTGCATGTGTTTGTGTGTATGAGAAAGAACACACACGGAGAGAGGGGGAGAAGGGGAAAGGGAGGGAGGGAGAGCGAGCGCGAGAACACACGTCAAGGTGTAACTATGGAGGTCAGAAGACAACTTGCAGGAGTAGGTTCTCTCCTTCCAGGATTCCCTATCAAATAAGCCTTCTCGTCAGACAGTAAGTATTTTTAAGTCTAAACTTTTAAAACCATAGGAACTCTCACGCCCACCAGAACACACAGCTAGTCGGAATGTTAGTGATTTCTGAAAACCAGGCTCCATAACATACTACCAAGGAACGGAGCTCCACATCAAAGCTCACCTGCTTTTAATTCAGAAAATGAATGCTACTGTGTGACCAGGCACCATTTAACTAGAAACCCTCTGCACTGACCATAGTCTTTATGTACAACAGCTTCTGAGCTCCACTTACTAGAGACCAGCCTTGCCCTCAGCAGCTCCCAGCAACGTCGAGTCAAGACAAGCTTCTGAGTGGGGTTTTCAACTCCACTCCCAACTCAAGCAAGTGTCCAATTCTTAGTTAGAATTAATGTCTCTGTGCCTCAGATTCCCCAAAGCACATTACAGGAAATTTAACAAAGCCTCAATTTCAGCAGTAAACAAGAAACATACTAAGGGAATCCTGAGGCCTGGTAGCATAATATTTCAGAAAGAAAAACCTTACCCAGACTCAGTTTAGAAATGTATCCACTGAGATTTGTATAAATTTCTTTATGCTTTAGTTTCCTTATTGCATACCCCTTCCCCTACACCCCTACATAGTCTGCTGTCAAAATAATTACTATCTCTCAAAGGAGGCAGCAAGGTGGCTCAGGAGGGTTAAGCTACTTGTCACACAAGGTAGTGACCTGAGTTCAATACTGAGGTCCCACAAGGTAGAAGAACCAGTTCCCACAAGTTGTCCTCTGACCTCCACATACATACTACAGCATACATATTCATATATACAACACAAAAGCACTAAATTAAATGAAAAACTACATCTTTATTTTAATTTATATTCCTTTATGTGCACCAGAAAATAGATGTCAGATTCCCTGGAATGGATGATTAAACAAACAAGCCCCTTCCCTCAGAGCCTCAGAGCTCTGGCCAGCAGTGCCTTTTTTTTTTTTTTAAAGCTCATCCAGGCAAACTACTAGCAAGCACACTTCAGAGTGCCCCTCTACAGCCCAGCCTGAACTCCTCAACACTGCCAGAGTTGTCTGAATGATCACAAGCTGTGGACCTGGGCTGGAATTCCAGCTCTACTCGCCCTAGCACAGGAGACAATGTAAAATGAGTTCTCTGAGTCTGGCACAAGTTGAACAAAGGCAACCTAAAAAAATCAAACAGCAAACACGTGGGTGAAGAGATGGCTCAAAGCACTGTCTACTTTGCAGAGGACCCAGGTTCCACTCCCATCACCCACAAGGCAGCTCACAACTGGCTGTAATTATAGTTCCAGGGGATCTGACGGCCTCTTCTATCCTCATCAGGTACAGCATGCATGTGATACACAAACATATATGCAGCCAAACATCCACACACACATAAACTTTTTATAACTTAAAAAGAAATCAAGCCAGATATAGTAGCAGAGGCAGGTGGATCTCTGAGTTTGAGGCCAGCCTGGTCTATAGAACAAATCCAGCACAGCCAGGGCTACACAAAGAAACCCTGTCTAAGAAAAACAAAAAAGCAAGCAAGCTACCAAAGCTCTTGTGACTAAGATGCTCATGATCAAATTATGGTTAGTGACACCTGCAGCACTTATGTCTGTATGCTTTATGAATATGGCTAGTTTGCCAAGATGGCTCAGAAAGTAAAAGTTCTTGCCAGCAAGCCTGGTTACCCTAGTTGGGCCCTTAGGACCTGATAGACAGACGAGAACTGACTCCTACTATCCTGACCTCCACACAAGCACCACCACATATCCACATAGCCCCTAAAAAAAGTTTTTTTAAAAAAAAGAAACTTAAAAGCCAAGGCAGTGCACTCTCCCCACAGTGTTTTCTTCATTACTGTCTAATTAAATCCAGAGAAATAAAGAAATTCAAGTTAGTCACTCAGGAGGCAAAGGCAGGTGGATCTCTGTAGGTTCCAGGTCAGCCTGGTCTGCAGAGCTAGTCCAGAACAGCCAAGGCTACATACACAGAGAAACCCTGTCTTTAAAAACAAAACAAACAATCAATCAATCAAAAAAGTCCAAGCTGCATAAAATAATCTCCCATTTCTCTACTGTTACAAAGAAAAGTCATTCTTCACAAGTCAGTGAGGAATGCATCAGCAGTTACAAGCAGACCTAGCATTATAAAGCTAGACTTTATGTGCCTTAAGGTGGACTCTTTGGGAATAGTGTTTTCTCTGGATCTAGGGGAGTGGGAGGTGGGAGACTCCTGCAGAATGAAAGGCAGTAATTTACTAGGGTACATCTGCTCTCCTGAATTGCTCAATTTGGGGACCCTAGAATCCATAGGCAGAAGTTTGTAAATGTGACATCAGCATGGCATCATGCAGTGCACCCTAGAAGCTACCATAGATACAACTGCCTTCAACCTCACAGGGACATGCACACGGCAATCGCTTCCTGACAAGAGAGTGGCACTGAAGGGACTGGCCTCATGCACCACCCAACCACATGGCCCGATTTTCAAACTTGTGAGCCACCTCCCTCAACTTATAGGCCCACCATCTGATTATAACTGTCTTTGCTATGTTTAATAAAAACAAAACCAGGACTACACAAAGAAACCCTGTCTCGAAAAAACCAAAAAAAAACAAAGGCAATTATACAGAAAAATTACTGAAAAGGCATTTCTACATATTAGTCTATAGGATATAAGATTAAATTAAAAAAAGAAAAAAGGAAAAAGTTGCAGTGACTATCAGCTAGAGTTCCTTGTCTTGCACTTGTGTGTTTTCTGCAGGTTTGGATTACTTCAGTCTGTCTTTAGACAGCTTTCATAGACAATAGAAAACTACTGTTCACTGACTAAATTCCACAAGTCAAGTTACAAGCTTGCTTCTTTTTCTTTTCTATCTTTACACCTCAAGTTCTTTCTCTAAATAGTAAAATACCAACAATTCTAATCTGAAAATAAAAAAATGTGCGTAGCAGGTTTTTCAGTCTGGGAGCTACAGAGACAGATGCTCAGTCAGTAAAGTGACTGTCATGCAAACATGAGGAGGACCTAGGTTCATCCTTAGAAACCATGTGAAAAGGCTGGGGAGGGGACTGCCTTGGGGGAAACCAGCAAGCCTGACAGACACACTGAGTTCAATACCCAGGACTCACATAGTAACTACCACAAGTTGTATTTTGACTTCCACATGTGTGCTGTGGCAGATATGCACACACAGGTACATACACACAATGCACACAATGTACACATACAAACACACACTTTTTAAAGAAAGCTCAGCACAGTAAGTAGACAGAGCCAGGTAGGTGCCTAGGGCTTGCTAGCCTATCAGCCTTATCAGTGAGCTTCAGAACAGTGATTCTGTCTTAAAAAAAAAATACAGTGGGGAAGGCAGATCAGAGTTTGAAGCCAGTCTGGTCTACACAGCAAATTCTAGGACAGCCAGGGATACGCAAAGACCTGTTTATAAACAAACAAACAAACATGGTTGGGCTTGGGGGCCAGAGAAATGGCTAAACTTGTCGTAAGGGGCATTAACCACCTGAAGGCCTGAGCTCAAGCCCTGAGACATACATGGAATAGAAAACTGATTCCCACAAGTCATCCTCTGACCTCTACATGCACACAGTACAGGTGCATTCAGGGACACACAAACACAAAAAGAATTTTGAAATAATAAGGATGAGGCTGGAGAGCTGGCTCAGGAGTTAAAAAGCACAGGCTGCTCTTCCAGAGGACCTGGATGAGTTTCCAGAACACACACACTGATAGCCAACTATAACTCTAATTGAAGGGCTCCAATGCCCTTTTTTGGCCTCCACAGGTACTAGGCATGTTCGTGGTGTATAGACATACATATAGGCACAACACTCATAACATAAAATAAGTAAAACTAGAACATATATAATAATAATAATAGAGCCCTTTGTTCTGGTTGCTCTGTATCTTGCTTTCATGAAACATAAGCTCTGTCTGAATCTGGGCAGTCTAAAACCTTCTATCTTTAATGGAGTCTGTGTGTGAAGCTATCATTACTATGCACACTTAAGTCCCAGGTAGACTTAACCTGGGTGTTGTGGCAGACCCTGCACTGGACTCTCAGATACTCCTAGACACTAAGCCAGCGATCACTTGACTGTGAATTCAGGGTCACATACTATAACCTCACAATAGACAATACTGATTTACATTTATTTTGTCTTAAAAATACTTAGTTTTAGGCCGGGCAGTGGTGGCGCACACCTTTAATCCCAGCACTTGGGAGGCAGAGGCAGGCGGATTTCTGAGTTCGAGGCCAGCCTGGTCTACAGAGTGAGTTCCAGGACAGCCCGGGCTACACAGAGAAACCCTGTCTCAAAAAAACAAAAAAAAAAAAAAATACTTAAGTTTTATCCAAAATATTCCAATAAAGTATTTCTAAGTAATGAATACATACATGTTTTTTTAAAAAAGAAAGAAAGAAAGAAAGAAAGAAAGAAAGAGAAAAGAAGAGAAGAGAAGAGAAGAGAAGGGAAAAAGAAAGGTAGATGGAGCCAAAGGTTGACCTCTGGTATCCGCAAGCACACATGCAAACATGCACACAGATTTTCAGTCAGAAGTGAATATCTGTAATTGCAATGTTCCAGAGATGTAAGGAAAAGGATCACTGATTCAAGGCCAGCCTGAGCTACACAGCAAATACAATATATGCTTGCTTACTTCGTTTTGAAGACACAGTCTCACTAGGTAGACTAGGCTGGCCACAAACTCACAGAGATTCACCTGCCTCTGCTTCCCAAGCATATGTCACCACATCCACCTCTTTTTGGAGAGATAGGGTCTTCCTCTCCCTGTGTATCCCAACCTCGCTTCAAACTCAAACCAATCCTCTTGCCTTAATGCTAAGGTTGGAGCCATATGCCACCACATCCAGCCACGCAGTATTTACTTAGTAATAAATCATCATAATAAACATTGCCGGGCTGGAGAGATGGCTCAGCGGTTAAGAGCACTCACTAACACTGACTGCTCTTCCAGAGGTCCTGAGTTCAATTCCCAGCAACCACATGGTGGCTCAAAACCATCTGTAATAGGATCTGATGCCCTCTTCTGGTATGTCTGAAGACAGCTACAGTGTACTCATATAAATAAAATAAATCTTAAAAAAAACAAAAAACAAAAAACATTGCCCTGGTTACTGAAAGAGACATATGGCAACAGAAAGCTCCCTGGCTGTGAGGACAGGTGACAATGCTAAGCAGGGAGAGGGCCATGTTACAACCTTCCTTCAAGAACACCAGACAACTCCTCAACTGTAATCTGTCACTATGAAGTTTGTTTAAAAAATATTTATTGACTATAGTCAAAAGTGTTGCTCAAAAACTTACTTTCAGCCAGGCATAGTGTCACACACCTTTAATTCTTAGAAGGCAAAGCAGGGAGATCTCTGAGTTCAAGAGTGAGTTCCAAGACAGCCAGGGCTACATAGTGAGACTGAGTCTCAAACAAACAACAAAACAAAAGGCAGGGGGTGGGGAGGTGCACACACCTTTAATCCCAGCACTTGGGAGGCAGAAGCAGGAGAATCTCTGAGTTTGAGGCCAACCTGGTCTACAAAGTGACTTGCCAGCGCTACATGGAAAAACCTTGTCTCAAAAAACAAACAAAATAACAAAGAAGCAAAAAACCAGAGACTTTCTTTTTTCCAATTAACTTTCTTTGGGAGGCTCTTAGGGGGAGATCTCCAATCCCAGTGAACTTTCTGAGGTCAATGTCTGCTGCTCTTTTTTTCTAATCTGTCCCTAAGAGCCTGGCTAATTTAGTAGTTCAGGGTTAAACTGCTTCCTGAATAATTTCTCTTACTTCCTTTGAATTTCTAATGGCCTGAACAAGCCTCTGGTTCTCCTTATAGCCATGTGTCCCACATGGCTGGTTCTAAGAGTCTGACCGGCCGTATCCACTGCCTTTGGCTGTGAGCTGCTACTGAGGTGGGATGACATTCAGGAGACTAGTGTGAAATCAAATGGAATGGCTGGCTATGTCTCATCCAACACAAGGGAATTAGAAAGGGGTCTATTCTGGGATAACTGCTCAAGTTATTAATTCCTTCCCTCAGGGGCAGGCCTTGTGATCTCCTCAGATCTTGTTTAATTTTTCCATGTTTTTTTTTTTTTTGGGGGGGGATAGTTGGAGGAAACAGGTTTCAAAGAGTGTAGATCAGTCTTATACTTGCTTTGTAGTCAAAACTAGCCTTGAAATCCTGGTCCTCCTGTCTCCACCTTCTAGGTACTGGGATTACAGGCTTGGTTTCTATGCTTGGCCTGAAATCCATGCTTTCCATAAGTCAAATTAACTAAAGTATAGGTTTCATGTTTTTGCAGAATTCCCTGTTAGAAATGGGATGCTATTTGCTCATGCTGTAATGTATAGAATCCTGGGCCCCTGTGTCAGAGGATAACATACTCAGTGAAGGCAGATTAAGCTTAGAGCCTACAATTCTCTGTTGCCCAATTTACCAACTCTACCCAGAGAGGTGCCATGACCCTTATCTTGATGACAGGCTACAAGTAGTCAGGGAGATAAGGCTCCTGTAGACTGCTGCAGAGAAAACCTTCACTGTCTGCAATGCTGAGCTCACCACTACTGTTAGAGATCTGTCTGCTGAGAGCTAAGGCACTAAATGAAGAAAAAGAATGCTGATTCTGCACGTACACTGTAGACCAGGCTAGCAGCCTAACTCAGAAATCCTTCTGCCTCTACCTCCTGAGTACTGGGATTAAAGGCATGCGACACCCTTGGTCTAGAGTTCAGTAACAGACAGCTTTCATTTCTTATATAAACATAACCTTTTGGATTCCTTTTCTGCATCAAATAACTCTACCCGATAATTATTTGGGGGCGAGAGAAGGTGGTTCAGTGTCTCTGTAGCCCTCACTGTACAACCAGGCTGGCCTGAAACTCAGAGATCTGCTTGCCTCTGACTCCTAAATGCTGGGATCAAAAGTATGTGCCACCAAGCTTTCTATCTTTGCTTTCCATATATAATCTTAACATATAAAGGAACACATGTGACAACACAGATACCATGGAGCTGCACAAGGTGACATCACTTTTAAATCAATCTTGTCACTACTGTGAGAATGAAAATATTCAAAAATAACTTAGGCTACTGGGCAGTAATTGTCTTTTACTCCCTTGAAAATAGTTCACAGTGGTTTTTAGTTCAGAGCACTGAGCTGTAGAGAAGACAGATATCCCAGCTGTCATCTGGATGCTCTGCTGAGCCCCATGGAACTGCTTCTACTCCTACCATCTCCTCTTCAGGTGAGAACAAAAGACTTGGTCAACATTACCCTAGTGAGAATGTTTAACAGACAATTCACTTTAAAAGTAGAGAGTTTTCAGTCAAAGGATAACTGAAAGTAAAAGTCAACAAAGCTCTTGCCTTTTAAAAAAGATCTGGGCTGGTCATGGCTGTACACAGCTTTAATCCCAGCCAGCAACTCAAGAGGCAGAAGCAGGTGGCTCACTAGGACTTGGAGGCTAGCATGATATACATGTTGGGTTCCAGGACAGCCAAAGCTACCAAGTGAGACCCTATCTCAAAAAGAAAAAAACTAAAAAATAAAGTAAAATCAACCTTGACAGCTGGTGATGTCACTTTTGGCTATTTTAGGCAAGGCCCTAGGACCACCTCAGCAAGCAGAAGAACTAAGTTAACAGTCCTTAGTGAACATCACCTGGTGCTGCAACAACTGCTAAATGCATCAAAAACTGGACTGACGATGGGAGACAGACAAGCATGCCAGTGCAAGTGGGCTCAGCAATATGGTAAAGGAGGTGGTACTTAAAGGGGCCAGGATGAAAATTCCAAAACTTTGGTATGTGTTTAAAACTTTGTAATAAAATGTTGGGAGAAAGTAACCATAGCAACTCACAGGTCTTCTCACGTTTGCCCTTTAGTTTGCAACATCTGTATCTTAGAGCAGAGTAAGCACTACAGCTGGGATCCTAGAAATATGTTTTTTTCTTTTGTTAAAAACAAAAAACACAGAAAATTCCACAAACACTTCATCCTTTACAGGCCTCATGTGAAACAAGTCACAAAAATCCTGTCAATAATCTGACATCTCTACAACTTCAGGCTAAAAGAACACTTTGCAAGCAACTCCAAAAGCTGTCATCTGAGGGGAGCAACAGTGAGTGTCACTTAAGATGGCCCATCTGCCGAGCGGTGGTGGCACACTCCTTTAATCCCAACAATTGGGAGGCAGAGGCAGGTGGATTTCTGAGTTCGAGGCCAGCCTGGTCTACAGAGTGAGTTACAGGACAGCCAGGGCTACACAGAGAAACCCTGTCTCGAAAAACCTTTAAAAAAAAAAAAAAAAAAAAAAAAAAGATGGCCCATTTGGAGGTCCTAACACCCCAGCTGGGAGGGACCGTGAGGAGAGCAGTCAGACTGTACAAGACAAAACTTAAAGTTTTGTTTTTCAAAAACCCACAGCCTGGGAACTGAGCAGGTCAACTCTGAAAACACTCTGTTCTCGAGTCTGGGTAAAGAACCTCGAGGAAAGGTGCCCACAGGTTCTTGCTGTCTGATCTGCCATGATTACAGCAGGAATAATGCTCTGCTCTGGCTTGGCCTTCAGACTAGGGACTCCGGGGACCCAAGAGTCAGATCCACGTTTGTATATAAATGAGCTTTCTGGATGCACCTTAAGAGAATCTCTATCTTGAAAAGAATACAAGTATTATAAAATGCTAAGTACTCCGAAGTTTTACTTTAAGCCTAATGGGGAAAGACCATTGTTCTTAAATGTTTTATTCCTTCTTAGACATAAATTCTGGGATTAAGGACAAGCTCCTAAATTAATGTAAAGAGACAGCCCCCTCCCATCACGAAGGCTGGAACAACTGAAACCACAGAACACTGGCACTGTACTGACCAAGCTCTGAGGGGAGAAAGAACAAAGTTATAGAGAAAATTGAGCAACAGCAGCAAACATTTACAACATACTTGTCAATCACATCTAAGAGACCTTTGCTTTTTTTTGGGGGGGGGGGGTATAGGCAGGGTTTCTCAGTGTAGCCCTGGCTGTCCTGGAACTCATTCTGTAGACCAGGCTAGCCTCAAACTCAGAAATCCACCTGCCCCTGCCTCCCAAGTGCCGGGATTAAAGGCGTGTGCCCCACTGCCCTGCGAGACCTTTGCTTTTAGACAAGGGAAATACCAGTCTCTAACCTGGAGTTGCATCCTGTCCACAGTGCTAAGGTTCTTAGCATTCAACCAATCTGTTTGTAAACCCTTCAGGCAGCAATTCAACCACACTTTGGGGAGTGGGGGGGCTGCAGTAGAGAGATTAAACCTGCAGCCTTGTTCATGTCTGACAAGTGCCCCGCCACTGAGCTAGTTTCTTTTACTCTGAGACAGGGTCTCTCTGGTCACAGCTGTGCAAGCAGCTGCCTCAGCTTCCCTAATGGCTAGGACTACAGCCTGGGGTTTTTTTTTTTTTAGAAGACAAGTTTTGTTTATTTTCCCTTTTTGTTCTGTTCTAGACAGAGTCATCTTGTTGTTAGCTTATATTTGTTTAAGGAAAATGAACTCTTCTTTCATACAGTACAACCTAACCACAGCTTTCCTTCCCTCCAATCCTAACTCCCCTCCACACCTTCTGTCACCTCCAGAACCTCCCTTCAGGAGACAGCAGGCCTCCAAGAGACAACAACCAAACAAAACAAAACAAGATAGAATAAAATAAGACAAACGCCCTCACAACGATGGACAAGACGATCCCACAGGAGGACAATGAGTCCCAAGAGCTGGCAAAAGTCAGAGACAAAACTTCTCCCACAGTCAGGAGGCTTATAAAAACAAGCTAACAGCTACAACACATCTGCAAAAAACCCAGTGCAAGACCACGTAGGCCCCATGCCGTGCCTGCAGCTTCTGTCTCTATGAGCCTACACCCACCCTGCTTAGTCCTCCATCCCCTCTGACTCCTACAATTTTCCTCCCACTTGCCCATGGGCTTCCCTGAGAAAGCAGATGAAGACCTCAAATTTAGACTGTCTCTGTCTCCCTCTTTCTCTGTGTCTGTCTGTCTGTGTCTCTGTCTCTGTGTGTGTGTGTGTGTGTGTGTGTCTGTCTGTGTCTCTGTCTGTGTGTGTCTGTCTGTGTCTGTCTGTCTGTGTCTGTCTGTCTCTGTCTCTCTGTCTCTGTCTCTCTGTCTCTCTCTGTGTCTCTCTCTCTCTCTCTCTCTCTCTCTCTGTGTGTGTGTGTGTGTGTGTGTGTGTGTGTGTGTGTGTATAATGTCTGGCTGTGTGTCTTTGAACAGTCCCTAAACAAACAATCCTGCAAACCATGCCAAGCATATCCTTTGCCATGTCACAAATTATGATAGACCCAGCACAGTGATATTTTAAGGCTGTGCTAGAGAACCTGGAGTTCTTTTTTAAGTATTAAAGTTGAATGCTATAGAGGGCACTGTGTATTTGCTCACCTAGCTTTGACAATTATTAACTCATAGCTGAGGTTGGTCTTGTCGGCCTCGTTTCTTCTTGAACTCCCTCCTTTAAGCTAGCTTGTTTTGAAACAAATCCTAAATCTATCATTATCTTAGTCATTTTAACTAGATCACCTCAGGCTGATGTTATACTGTTAATAAAATAAAATTTATTAGTATACTGGAACTGACAGCTCTCTCTCTCTCTCTTTTTTTTCTTTTGGGGTCTGGCTTCTTGGCTGACATGTGACTAACATGCAGCAGCAGGAAAACAGCTGCAGAGGTTGTGGACTCCCCTCCTCTAGGGGACTCCCACTTTTCAGCCTTACCCCTGAAGGACTGAACCAACAGTTCCTGAACTATTGATGACTAATTAAAAAACAGGCAAATGTTGCACGCCTTTGATCCTAGCACTCTGGAGGCAGAGGCAGGCCGATCTCTGTTCAAGACCAGCCTGGTCTACAGAGCAAGTTTCACTCAACAATTTATGCTAGAAACGTATTTCCTGATTGTTACAAAAATATTAGGAAGATGTGAAAAACACAGACACTGCCTTGCAATACTGAGATAGGTGCGATCTACTAAACAAACTGACTGCCTGAAGCAATCTGCCGATAGGCTGAAGAGATGGGTAGCTGAGGAAAGCTGCAATGCTTAGAGACTGTTCCAGGAAACAGGTAAAGAGTCGACAAGGAAGACAAGACACCAGAGGCTAACCTCCCACCTCCACTCAGAAAACATGAGCGGTGTTATTCTTCTAAATCTGCTCCTGTACGAGCTGCATATCTTTAAGGAAGGTGGTGCCTATGACACTAAGCACACATTTAAAAAAAAAAAATGAGGTTTTGAGATGGCTCAGTCTGTCAAGTGCTTTCAGGAAGGAGTCTAGGAACCTACTGAATCTCCCAAGTTGTCCTCTGACTTCCACAACAGCTGCTGGTATAACGCTCAAAAATAAAAACAAAAGTACTTAATTTTACTAAAGAAAATAGAGAAAGGCTGAGTCAGAATAAAGACAGTCTCCTAAAAGTTCACCAGAATGGCCAAGACTTCTCCCTCACGTTCCCCAAATGTATTTTTAGTTTTTACTTCAACAAGTAGTGATGTAACTTACATTTGGTAAGCACAGATCCCTGAAAGGCCAAAATCCTAGTTTAAATCTCTCTCAACACTACCAATTCTCAAGAATTATACAGCTACCCAGCCTAATCTACAGAGCAAGTTCCAGGACAGCCGGAGCTGCACAGTGAAACCACATCTTGAAAAAAAAACAAATAAACAAACAAACAAACAAACAGAATTACAGCTACAAACAGTTGAAAACAGTGACCTTAAAAAAGGCACACAATACAATGGGCAAAACGCAAAACGGAATAAAATAAAGCTTCACACCAGCAATACTGCCACAAGGAGGGAGGTGTGGTCAGAGTTTAAGGGAAACTAATGGATAACTAGGGCCCCGGGAGTGAAATCGAAGCTCAGCTAAAGAAAGCGAAGAGCGGCAGCGGGTGGGCTAGGCGGACCAGTAAAGCACGGTTTTTGCATCTTTGCATACTCCACTTCCAGAGCCTGACACACAAGAGGGCTCCAGAAAGGTCTGCTGAACCCAATGGGAGCTTATGCCAACAACTTTCTCATAAAAAGTAGTGACAATAAGATTCCGGCTGGTGGCACAGAAACATGGGACAGGTTGCAGATCCTAGGGGAGCCGGTGAAATCCCCGTAGCTGGTTCTACAGAAAGGATGGCTTTACATCCATACCCTGTCCGCTACAGTGTCCCCATTAAGCGCGCGCCCCTCTCTGGTGCCAAACAAGCACAATGCCCAGGCACTGGCAGTGGGCACGCGGGATTTTTCTGCCTCGGAGGAAACCCTGATGGAAAGGTAGGTCAACTTCTGTCCAGTCTGCACCCTAAATTATACCTTCATATCACGTTAATAAATTACGCGTCTTATTGGGACACGATGTGGGTCTGGCACACTGATAAGCGCTTTACACGCCCCATTTTACTGCAACTTCACAGCCTCAAGAGGCAGGAACGGGGATGGGACAGGAATAATACTCTTCCCCCTCCTTTCTCCCCCTCACAACAGAGACACAAAGAGTATGAAGTGACTTGCGAAGGGGGCAGAGCCGAAAATTAGCACCTTATCCCGCGGCTCGGCAGTGACCGCAAAACTGCACAGCGCCGAAACCTGGGAGCCTCCGGACCGACCCAGCCCCTGCCCGCGCCCCCCGCGTTAACTCCGGCACAGGGCCCACGAGCGGCGCGGAGGGCCCGCCTCCTCCGGGAAGGCCCCGCGGGCGGAGACGGGCCTGGGCCGCAGCTCGCGCGCCAGCGAGGCCTAGCCCACCCGCCGCCCACCTCCCGCTGACGCCGTGCCTGCGTGGGTCCTTCCGCGGCCCGACCCGGCCCGGCCGCTTTACCTGGCTGCTTCCCCAGAGCTCGTCCCGGGGCCGGCGGTCTTGGGCGGCGGCGAGGAGGGGAAGAAGCAAGAGAAGAGGGCGAGGAAAAAGGGACCGGGGGAGGGAAGAGGCGGAGTGGCCGCGGAGAAGGCGGGCGCCGCCGGGCCGGGGGTCAGAAGAAGGGGGAGCGCACACAGACGCGACGACAGCCAGCGCAAACGCTGAAGAGCCGCTCGGCGCCCGCAGCCCGGCAGGAAGTGACGGGGGAGGGGCCGCGCCCGCCCCCGGCCCCCGCCCGCCTCCATGCCGGCCCCACCCCCCACACCGCGGCAGGAACCACAAGTCCCAGCGGGCGCCGCGTCCAGCATGCGCTCTCTAGGCACGCAAGAGCAATAGGGGCCGGGCACGGCTGCGTTGGGTCCGAGGCATGCTGGGAGTTGTAGTTTCCCAGGAGCAGGCCTAACTTCCTTTCTTTTCCCGGCTTTAGGTTACCTTCCTACAGTCACTCCTTCTTCCCTATGCTAACATCTGTCAACCTGCTACTGTGTGCAAGGTCAGAAGCTGAGAATACAGTGAGGCTGTACAAGTCCCTGCCCTCACAGCGTTTACATGCTACTGGGGAAATCACAGTAAATGAAGTCTGAGCCTAAAACAGACAAGCACAAGCGCCTTCTGGTTGCTTTCACGCAGCTCTAAACTGAGTGTGTTTCTGTGGACAAGAGGCTGGTGTGGGTTTGTTTAGTGTGGTCCTGGGGATTGAAGCAAACTTCTACCACTGAGCTCTATCTCCACTCGTCCTGTAGCTTTTTTATTCTCCCTCTTGGGTTTTCTTGCCTTAGTGTTTTTCTTAATTTTTCTTTCTTGGGAGGGGGGACGTCGCAGGGGGTGGAGGGTCGTAGGTATGAGCCCCTGAGCTCAGGTGTCCACGGAGTCCAGTGCTATCACTTCCTGCCTGGTGCAGGAGTTACCGGCAGTTGTAAGATAGGTCCTCTTCGAGAGTGCTAAGTACTCTTAACTGATTAGCCATCCCTCCAGCCCTGTAGCAGCCTGTATGGGAGGCAGGGAGACAGGTCTTTAGAAATAGAAAGATGAGATCCTTGTCAGAGGTTATGAGAACACTGGCATCCTCTGCAGTTTAAGTAATGCCTGCGGTCAAAGCACCTAGGTAGACGTCATAGCTAGATACCCAAGACTTTGGGTTCCATCCCTACCCCAAAAGTACAAAACAAACAAACAAAAAACCTTAGCTAGGTGGTGGACAGACTTTTTAATCTCTGCCCTTGGAGAGGCAGAGAGAGAGAGGCAGATCTCTCAAGTTCCTGGACAGCCAGGGCTACAGACAGAAAGCCTGTCTGGGAAAACAAGAAGAAAAACAAAACAAAACAAACAAAAAAAAAAAAAATATGCCTAACAGCCCAGCCTCCTTGCCAAGGCACTGTGACTGACGTTGCATGAATTCATGATGCTGTCAGACCCTCCTCTGACTTGTCCAGACCTTGGGGGACTCTTATCTGAATCAGGTCTCCTTAGTTTGCTTCTTGTATAATTCAGTGACACTGAGTTCCAGTACCAAAACCAGCCCATCCTTCCAGTTCCCAACCAACGCAGTGCTAAGTAAGCAACACACAGATATATACAGTGCAGGGCAGTGAAGATGCCCACTAGGTAAAATGTGCATATTTACACACAAAATAATAAATTTTGATGGGTTTTTGGTTTGGGGGATTTTTTTGTTTTTGTTTTTGTTTTTGTTTGGGGGGGGGGGGGTGGTTTGGTTTGGTTTGAAACCAGGTCTTATTATTTAGTTCTGGCTGGCCTCAAATTCAGAGACATCAGAATACCTCTGCCTCCTGGGTGCTGGAATTAAAGGTATGTGCCACCACAGCCAGCTTAAAATAATTAACTCCCCCCACCCATTTCACTGTGTAGCCCTGGCTCTCCTGGAACTCCCTCTGTACACCACTGCTGGCTTCAGACTCACAGACATCCTCACACCTCTGCCTCCAGAGTGCATGTGCTACCATCCCCCAGCATAATTTTTATTCTTTATTTTTGGTTTGTTTGCACAAAGTTTTACTATGCCGCCCAAGCTGGCCTGTTTCTCTAAGGGCAATGGTTCTCAACCTTCCTAATGCTGTGATCCTTTAACACAGTTCCTTATGTTGTGGTGACCCCACCCCAACCATAAGATTATTTTTGTGGTTACTTCATAACTGTGATTTTGCTACTGTTGTGAATGGTAATGTAAATATCTGATATGCAGAATAGCCATATCCCACCCCTGTGAAAGGGTTCTTCGGCCCCAAAGGGGCTAAGATCCACAAGTTAAGAACTAGATGATCCTCCTGCCTCCATCTCTCAATCGCTAGGATTATAGGTGTGTACCACTATGCCTAATATCCAAATTATTTTTTTACATAAAAACAAACCCAGTCCGGGCATGGCAGCACATACCTTTAATCCCAGCACTGGAGAGGCAGAGGAGGGCAGATCTCTGAGTTCAAAGTCAGCCTGGTTTCAGGCTCACCCAGGACTACACAGTGAGAACCAGCCACAAAATTAAAAAAAAAAAAAAAAAAAAAAAAAAAGTTTGTGGACCTTGGAAAAAAACTGAAAACTGGTAGTCTCTATATACAGAAGAAAACAAACTCACTAGAAAGCACTGTACTGCCAGGGAAATATTAGTGATCCCCAAAAAACAGACAGGAGCCAATCCATACAATCACAATAGAGCTTTTTTATGTTATTTATCTAGCTCAGGCCCTTCGAGCGCACCAGCATCATGCAGGATGGTTGGGTGATGAGTCCTGAATATCTACTGGAGCAAGACTTTATAATAAGCAACAAGAGAAGTGAGGGTCGGTGTGTGGGGTGGGGAATGGGGGTGTGTGAATGTGCAAGCATCTGATTGGAGCACTACTGTGGCCTTTAACACAATTGGCTGGTGCTGGGAGTCATATCATAAACTTAACTTCTGGCTCCCCTCTGCATTGGTGGTCATCCGGCCAAGGGTGGGCTCCTAACCTGGGGGTGTGGATCTGTTGGGGTAATAACCTGGAAATGCTGGTCTTGTTGGAGGTGTAACCTGGAGATGCAGGTCTTGTTGGGGGTGAGCCTAGAGACTGGAGCTAGGCTCGGGGTTTTGTTGGGGGGTAACTTGGAAACTAATGCTAGGTACCAGCCTGTTAGTTTACCTGAAGTCAAAGTCTTTAAAATGGAGTCTGAATTTAAAAGATTTGGTCTCAGCACCAGGCATTCCCAGAGCTGCTGTGTGCCTGGATCAAGCACAATTCCTTGGTTTAGGGTAGTTCTCAAAGAGAACAGTATTACATCTTCAGGTTGTCCTGAGTTTGTAGTATTTTTTTGTTCTTTTTCCATTTCTTCCATGGAGTTTGTTCACTTTCTCTAAAAAGGCTAACCAGACATGGTAGTGCACACCTTTAATCTCCCCACTATGAAGCAGAGGCAAGTAGATCTCTGAGTTTGAGGCCAGCCTGGTCTGCGGGATAACTGGAGCTACACAGAGAAAACACTGTCTTGAAAATGAACAAACTCCCAGCACTTGGGAGGCAGAGACAGGCGGATTTCTGAGTTCGAGGCTAGCCTGGTCTACAGAATGAGTTCCAGGACAGCCAGAGATACACAGAGAAACCCTGTCTCGAAAACAACAACAACAACAAAAAAGAACAAACAAAACAACAAAGTTAATGGAGGAGGGAGGGCCTTGCTACAAAAGTGAGTTAAAGGCCAGCCTTGGCTACATAAAATCTTGTCTCAAAAAAGGAAAAGGAAGTAACAACTGTAGCATGTAGGACAGGCAACATTGTTGAACAATCCTTAACAACTACAGTCTTGGCAGACTGTTTTCTAGAACTGCAGAGGCCAGTGCAACTGTCATTGGAAACTTGAGCAAACACCAGATCCACAGCAGGCTCATGTTCTGGAGAGAAGCAACCAGCAAGCTGTCAACAGGAAATGGGATGATCACCTTAGGGTTCTGCAAGGACTGGCTGGCTAGTCAACTTGGGAGAAGACCAGAGACCTACTTAGTGAGGTGGCTCCTTAGACCAGGGGACCGGGGTGATTTCAAGTGGGGACATCTATGGGGAAGAAATGGGGAGATGTGTTAGTAGGGTGTTGGGACCGTAGATATGGGGGAGAAGCTAAAGGTTTCACTAACTGTGGCCCACTGTGGAAGTACACACCCTTAATCTCAACACTCACAAAGCAGAGGCAGAAAAGATCTCTGTAAATTCAAGCCAGTCTGGTCTTCAAATGCAGCTCCCAAGTGTTGGGATTAAAGGCATGTGGCCTCACACCTGGGCTTGGTGAGTAATTGTAACCGTTTAGAAGTTATGATGTGGCGATGGTAAGAGAACTGAGTGATGAAAAGCACTTACTCCTAAAGAAGATCCAGCTGGGTTCCCAGCACCCACATGGTGGCTCCCAACTCTCCACAGCTGGTTCCATTATTTGGCTCATGTTTACAGAAGGTTCCATCCATCCCTCTGGGCAATTTTGTGTAACAAGCCCAGAGCAGCCATCACATCACACCTGGCCAGAAAGTACAGAGTATGGGGCTGATGAGATGGTTCAGTGGTTAGGAGCACTGGTTGCTCTTCTATAGACCCTGGCTCGATTCCCAGAACCCACTATCTATAACTCTAGGTTCAGGGGCATCTGATACCATCTTTTGGATTCTATAGGCACTGAATGCACATGCTACACAGACATACATGCAGGCAAAACACTCATACACATAACATAAGTAAAAGAAAATTTAAAGAAAAGAACAATACAGAGCACAGCATAACACATAGTGGTCAGGGATAACACAGTCCCAAGGTGACCTACATCCTCTAAAGAGACCCTGCCCTAGACCTCCCTGATAACACCATTATATTCTAGATCTACCCAAGATCAGTTCTAGAGAGCTACCATCCCAGAAACATCCAGACTGGTGCCTTTTTTATTTTTATTTTTTGGTTTTTAGAGACAGGGTTTCTCTGTGTAGCCCTGGCTGTCTTGGAACTCACTCTGTAGACCAGGCTGGCCTCGAACTCAGAAATCTGCCTGCCTCTGCCTCCCAAGTGCTGGGACCACCACTGCCCGGCCCAGACTGGTGCTTTACTGATAGTCTCCTGTGTGTTTCCTCTTTTATTTGTCTTTTGACAAGATCTTACATAACTCAGACTGATAGAGAGCTCACTAAATAGCCAAGAATGACCTGGAACTCTTGGTCTCCTTGAGTGGAATCTAAGGTATATCCCACCATACCTGGCTTCTCCCTAGCATTTCTTCCTCCAGTCACACTAATGATCAAATGATGTCCCAGGACCCTCACAGTTCTGAGTGCACAGTAGGTGCTTGAAAAATTACCATTGGCAAAAAAAAAAATCTCCAGTCTTGCTGATCTACAGAAAACACTCCAAGATTGTGTGAGTTCTCTCTCTCTCTCTCTCTCTCTCTCTCTCTCTCTCTCTCTCTCTCTGTGTGTGTGTGTGTTTGTGTGTGTGTCTCTCTCTCCATACACACACACACACACACACACACACACACACACACACACACATCACCTTAAGAGACCAGACCAACTCCATCTTGGGTTCAGGCTCCATCTTAGAACCTGACCTAAGGTTGAACTCTAGCTAACCAACAAGCCTGCCCCTGACACTAGTTTCCAAGTCATTCCCTAACAACTACCAATCAGGAGGAAAGCAGAAGTTAAGTTTATGGTTTGGTTCCCAGCACCAGCCAATCATTTTAAAGGGCATAATAGTGTCCCCCTCCCCCCATCAGATATGTACAAAATTGAAAAACCCCTTGCTTGCTTGCCTCTATAAATGCTGTTTGAAACTGGACTTAGGGCTTCACCCTCTTATCCTGCTGTATCAGGGTCAGCGGTGAGCCCAAGATTGAGCTCTTCAGTAGTCTTCTGGAGTTCTCTAATGCTTTCTGAGTGGGCACAACAAGAATACGGTGTTGGGTCCCCTGAGATGGTTGTGAGCCCCCCTATAGGTGCTGGCAATCAGTCCCAAGCCCTTTAGAAGAACAAGTACTCTTAACCACTGAGCCATCTTTCCAGACCCCAAGAATTAACTTTTTTAGTAGATTATATATTTTTATGTATGTGTTTGAGCATTGTTTTGCCTGCACATGTTTTAACTGATACCAGCAGAGGCTAGAAGAAGATGTTGGATCCGCTGTAAAGTTATGGGTGTGAGCAGCCACACAGGTGCTAGGAATCAAAACTAGATCCTCTGTGTTGAGGTCTGCCCCCTCCCCCAGCATAGCTGTAGCCATTAGTTCCATGCCTGCTGGCTATTTCATATTGTTGCTGTAATATGCCTGCCAGTTATTGACAAAGAAATATAACTTGATTCAGAGCAGATACTGACCACATACCCTGTTATGTTCTGTGTGGGGTTTGTTAATCTTAGGAAATTCCACAAAGCTTTACGTAGGACTCATCAAATTAAAGATCACTATAAACTGTTATATCCAAAATGGCTGACCACTGGGCAGGACTTCCTTTTTTCCTTTATAAGCCTGCCCTGAGAAATGTTTGATGTTGTAGCCTGAGCTATAATTCTGAGCTACTCCTTGAACAGATTAGTATTAGGGTGTGCATTCAATAAACCATCCCAGTCTGACAGAGATTGGTGTTTGTGTGGTTTGTGGAGCAACTCATGAACCCCAACACTCGGGACAAGCTCCCAATGCTCTTAACCTCATGCCATCAATCCAGCCTCAGGATGATGGTGATGATTGTGGTGGTGGTGGTGGTGGTGGTTAAATTATTGTGACAGGATACATGTCCCCTTAACAGATGAGCCATTCTTCAGTCCTGTGGATCAAAAATTTAAACAAACAAACAAAAAGGATGGTATGAAATCTTCAGAGGAGCTGTGTGGGGCACATTCCTGTAATCCCAGCACGTGGGAAGTACAGGTAGATGGATCAGGAACTCAGGGCATCCTCAGCCACCTGGTGAGTTCAAGGCCATTGAAAAGAAAAAAAAATTGTCCTAAGGATTAATGTTGCAAGGTCTGAATGACTGTCACAAAATGAACAAACAAAAGTAGTCGAAGAACCTTGTAGGGAAAAAAATGTCTAACTCTGAACTGAAGACCTCTTAAAGTATAAAACAAAATGTAGTACCTCTGAAGAAAAAGGTCAGAACATTTGATGTCTATAAATAAATAAATAAATAAATAATAAATATATGTGGGGCTGGAGAGATGGCTCAGTGGTTAAGAGCACTGACTGCTCTTCCAGAGGTCCTAAGTTCAATTCCCAGCAACAACATGGTGGCTCACAACCATCTGAAATGGGATCTGATGCCCTCTTCTGGTGTCTCTGAAGACAGCTACAATGTGCTCACATACAAAAAGTAAATAAAAAATAAATCTTTCAAACTACATAAATAAATAATACATGTAATTGTATTAGACAGGACTCTCCCGGGTCACAGAACTTACAGAAAAAAATCTCAGAGGCAGGTGGATTTCTGAGTTGGAGGCCAGCCTGGTCTACAGAGTGAGTTCCAGGACAGCCAGGGCTACACAGAGAAACCCTGTCTCGAAAAACCAAAAAAATAAAAAAATAAAATAAAATAAAATAAATAAAGGTGTGTCTCCTACCTCAAAGATCCAGATTAGAAGTGGATCTTCTTCAAATTAAGCGACTGTTCCTCACGTGTATGTCCTCCACTTTTAATTAATTCCACGTGACAACCAAGAAGTGCTATCACAGTAATCATAGAAACAGGAAAGATTGATGGAAAACTTTATAACTTATAAAGATATAGGAATAATAAAAAGATTTCCAGGGGAAAAAATGGTCAAAAATACCAACAGTCAGTTAACAGAAAAGCAAGTCTCTATTAATCCCATGAGAAAGCCAGGCATGGCAGCTCATGCCTGCGAGTTACTGGAAGCTGGAGACAGGAGGATATCCATGAATTCAAGGCCAGCCTGAACTCCAGGCTACTGAGATAGACTGTCTCAAGAAAAAAATTTTCAAAAGGAAGAGAGAATATGAACATGAGGGGCTGAGAGTGTGGATGGAGGGTGGAGTGTAGCTTGTGTACAAGGCTCTGATTTTGACCCCCAACACCAGAGAAAGAAAACAGAGAGAGATCAGTAGAGTGGCTCACACCTGAGATTTCAGGCTGAAAAGCTGAGGCAGGAGGATTGACTCACATTCAAGGCCAGTCGAAGCTACATATACACTTTCCTTTCTCTTTTGTTATTTTAAATTTCTTTCTTTCTTTTTTCTTTTTTCTTTTTTTTTTAATTGTAGTGAGGTATCCGTGCTCATGTGAGTGACTGCAAAGGAGGTGGCCCATTTTATGGCATGCAGGTGGCGGCCAGAGGACAACTTTGTGGAGTCAGTTCTTTCCTTCGACCTTTAACTTGAGTTCCAGGGACTGGATTCAGGTCATCAGATTTGCCACCCAAGGGCTTCTACCCACTGAGTCAGCTCATCTCACTACCTGATTGGGTTTGCTTGTTTGTTTTCATTTTTGTTTTTTATTTAAAATTTACATTTTTAATGTGTGAAGGTGCTTTGCCTGCATGTGTATATGTGAACAATGTATCAGAGCAGGTGGCCAGATCCCCTGGGAGCTGGAGTTACAGACGGTAAGCCACAGTGTGAGTGCTGGGTCTTCTGGAAAAGCAGCCAGCGCTCTTAACTGCTGACCCATCTCTCAGCTGTTCCCCAGCTGTTGTTCACTTTAGAGACAAAGTCTCATGCAGCCCAGGGTGGCCTTGAATTTGCCAGTAGGCAGAGATGACCTGGAACTTTCCATCCTTGGAAGATGGAACGTATGCATCTTCCAAGTGCTGAGATTACAGGTGTATACCACCCTGTCCTGGTCATGCAGTAAGGAGTAAGTGTCACACCCGAATCTTCATGTATGCTAGGCAAGCTCTCTACCAGCCGAGCTGTATCCCCAGCCTCCTCCAAAATAATACCGAAAAAGTCTCAAGCCTGGGCTGGAGAGATGACTCAGCTGCTAAAAGCACTGGCTGCTCTTCAAAGGACTCAGGATTACCAACATTCACATGGTGGCTCATAGTCATCTGAAACTTGAGTTTCGGGGGATCCAATGCCCTCTTCTGGCTTTTGTGGCCACTACAATCAGATGTACATGCAGGCAAAGCACCTATATACATCAAATAAAAATAAATAAATAAATAAATAAATAAGCCAACCTTATTTACCTATGGTGCAAGTCTTTAATCCCAGTACTTGGTAGACAATGACAGGCAGATCCTCAAGTTTGTGGCCAGCCTGGTCTACAGAGTGAGTTCCAAGACAGCCAGGGCCATACAGAGAAAACTTAGTGAGGGCTTCTATTGCTACAATGATACCCCATGACCAAAAGAATGCTTGGGGAGGAAAAGGGTTTATTCAGTTTACACTTCCATATTGCTGTTGATAATTAAAGGAAGTCAGAACAGGAACGCTAAAAGGGCAGGAACCTGGAAGCAGGAGCTGATGCAGAGGCTATGGAGGGGTGCTGCTTACTGGCTTGCTCCCCATGGCTTGCCCATCCTGTTTGCTTATAGAATGTAGGAACACCAGCCCAAGGATGGTACCACCCACTATAGTCTGGGTTCTCCCTCATCAGTCACTAAGTAAGAAAATGCCTTACAGTTTATTGAGGTTGCCTCCTTTCCAAAAACTCCAGATTGTGTCAAGTTGACATAAGACTAGACAGTACAGAAACCTTGTCTCAAAATAGATATATTTTTGAAGTCTGACAGGACTTTGTGTAGAGGTGTTATAGACTCCGAGACAGAGAGGTTACATGTAGGTGTGTTGAGTCAGTTCTCAGTCATCAAGACAGACTCTGTCAACATAGTTGACCTGGGTAGTTCTCGAATTTAATGCCAAGTAACCCAATGAGAAAAACAACTCCCTCTGAGTGTGCAACTTTAATTTTTTTAAATCCTATTTTTTTGTTTTTTTGTTTTTTTGAGACAGGGTTTCTCTGTGTAGCCCTGGCTGTCCTGGAACTCACTCTGTAGACCAGGCTGGCCTCGAACTCAGAAATCCGCCTGCCTCTGCCTCCCAAGTGCTGGGATTAAAGGCATGCGCCACCACTGCCCGGCTTTGAATCCTATTTTTAATGATGGTTCTTAAACACTTTAACCTCCCTTGTAGCCCACTACCCACCAGAGGTAGTGGAAAGGAAAGGTTATGGGGGAAGTGGACCTGTTTGGAAAGGTTCTTTGGAGCAACTCCCATCTGTGTTGTCTGGAAATCAGCAGTTCAGTTCACAGGTTAGCTGTGGCAGCTCGATCCACTCACAAACACTTCACAGATAAGGCAGCAGTCTAGTTTGGTAGAGTCGGGTAAGAGACAGCCTCAGCCTTTGCTCAAGTCAATAAGAAGGACCAACAGGAACAGCAGGTTAAGTTCTCTGCTGTGATGCAGTGAAGTGGAAGATCAGCAAAGACTAGAAACCGACAAGTGTTACACAGCTAGGTGAACCAGCAAGCCAAGCTCTGTCTCTGTCACGTTGTCGAGTCCTATTTATACCTTCCAAACATCATCTGTCCTCCACATGCCTTGTCTCAGCACCAGTCTTGCCTAAGCATACGTCTTCTCTCAACACTGGTCTTGTTTCAGAGCGGGTCTTGACTCAGCCTGTGTATCCAATCAACAAATGGAGCTCACTCAAGCACACAATGGAAGGTGGACCAACACGTGTGTTGTTATCGAAGAATCTTTTATCACATGTCCTTTCATGTGTTGTTTTAGCAGAACAATCTCTCTCCTGTATCTTTCTTAGTGAAACGTTGCTTCAGGAATCTGCCTTAGTCTTTCACCTGTGTGCACTTCGGAACAACCCTCCTTTACATGTTTGCCCCAGCAAAACACCATCCAGCACAACTGACTCTCCAAAGAACCCTTAAGTTTCCACTTCATACAAGACCGGGAATGACTCAAAGACAGCTGCATCACCATAACCCACCCAACATGGATGACAACTCACAAAGCTGGGAACCTGGAGCACACTGCACAGCCTGAAGGCAGGTCAACAGGTCGGAGAGTGTCCTTTCCAGGTAACTCAGTTGGTCTAAAGCTCTTACTGGAAACTCGGCCGGTTTCTGCTTATTTGTCTAGGCAGCTGGTCTGATCTCAGTCTTTGCAGCTTGGGCTTGTCTGAGAATCTTCTTTGATACTTTAACTGCTTACTCTGGCAGGGCGGGACCTAGTGGATCTGCTCAGATTTGTGGACTTCCAGAATCTATTTTGAGTTGTTTACCTTCCTGTTTAAGAAGCTTTTCTGCCTCACAGAATGTTTCAATCTCAAAAGAAACTGTTAGGGCCAGAGTGGGTGGGGCGGAAAGGAGAGGGAGAAGGGAAGGGGGAAAAAAGAAAAAAAGGAAAAAAAAAAAAAAGAAACTGTTATATCTTACTGATCAAGAAAATGTAATATAATACCTGGCAGTGACTGAAAATGCCCTGGGCTTGTGTCCCCAACTTCCTTTAAGGGCGGGAGGAAAGACTGACATCGCAAAGACAAAGTGAACTGCCAAGAATAAATAATAAACTTTGTATCTAAGAATAAACTTCTCTTCTACCCACAGTGCATGGACCCATCTGTTCATCAAATTGGCTACATGTAGTTGGCCAATGTGTTTGTCATAAGTCTCACTACAAAAATCCCAGAACGAAATGAACAAAGTTTCTCAAAAGATTAAAAACAGGTAACGTGAATATCTTTTCTTCTTGTTGTTAGAGACACTGTGTGCTTATTCTGTTGTTGGTTGATTTTGTTTGCTTTTCATTTTTGTATTGTTTTGTTGTTTTGAGACTGTAGTACAGGCTGAACACAAAAACTGTTTCCAGTACCAGCAGACAGAATAACTGTGTCACATCTAGGCAATCCCAAGTGCAGGAATCTGGAGATACTGACTCTGTTCCAAGCAGCAGATTTTCTGTTGGGGACCTTTGATTGTCAGAGCAGGGGAAGGAGATGCCACTGACATCTGGTGGGTAGAGAATGCTGCAAGCAAGCATCTTAAAACAGATAGCTTCCCATCAGCCCCAAATGTCAAAGGTACTAACATGAAGAAAAATATTTGTTGTAATTATTTTTAGACCCCCCTCCCACACAACACAGGGTTTCTCTTTGTAGCCCTGGCTGTCCTGGAACTCAGAGATTAGCCCTCCTTCTAAGTGCTGGGATTAAAGGTATAAACCACCATGCCAAGCTAGATTTTTAAAAAATGTATATGAATGTTTTGTATGCAGGAATATACATGTACCATGCACATGTTTGTGTTCTTAGAGTTCGAAAGAGGGTGTTGGCTCCCTTGGAGCTGGCATTACAGATGATGGAAATCCAGGTATTAGTGCTAGGAACCAAACCCAGTCCTTTTCAAGAGCAGACAGCGTTTTCAGGTACTGGGCCTTGTTGCCAAACCCCATCCATCTATCTGTCTGTCTGTCTGTTTGTCTGTCTATCATTTTTTGAAGCAGAGTTTCTGTCTTAGTTAGAGTTTCCATTGCTGAGAAGAGACACTATGACCAAGGCATCTCTTATAAAGGACAACATTTACCTGGGGCTGTCTTGTAGATTCTGAGGTTCAGTCCATTATCATGGCAAGAAGCATGGCAGTGTCCAGGTGGGCATGGCACTGGAGGAGCTGAGAGTTCTGAAGGAACTACATCTTGTTCTGAAGGAAAAAGGAGAAGACTGGCTTCTAGGCAGTTAGGAGGAAGGTTTCTCAAAGCCCAACCCCACAATGGCACTTCTTCCAACAAGGCCACACCTTCTAATAGTGCCACTCCCTGGGCCAAGGATATTCAAACCACCACTAGTTCCATGGACTCAGATCTGCCTCTGTCTCCGGAATGCTGGGGTTAAAAGCATGTACCACTACTGCCAGGCAGGCATATTATTTATTTTTGTTCTGAGATATGTGTGTTTCTATGTGTATCTCTCTCTGTGTGTGTGTGTGCACCCACACGTGGGTGTGTGAATGTTAGAGGGACTTACTTCATTGTTATCCACTTTGGTTTTAAAGCAGAATCTCTCACAAAACTGAATGCTCGCTGATTGGCTAGATTGGATGGCCCATGAGCTCTACTCATCTGCCTTCTCTACCTTGCTTTCCTCCTCACAGGATGGAGTTACAGCCACACAGGGCTAGTCTAGCTCATGCCTGGTTTTTCATAATGTATGTATGTATGTAAGTGCTCAGAGACAATACCCCAAGGAGGTGTCATTGCAATAGAGTCTTTGCAATGAAAAAAAAGCCAGTCATGTATTAAGCAGAGGAAACTGCATTTTAAACAGAGGGGACAGAGTATGTAAAGGCTTCCAGTAAGGCTTCTGGTAGAATGAGATTCATCTGTGTGAGTGTAGGGGGCAAGCACCAGAGACAGGATGGAGGAGTGAGTGGGTAAATCCTGCTGCCTAAACAGGGATGTTGTTGTAAGAGTAGAATATTGTTGTTGTTTTTTGTTTTTTTGTTTTTGTTTTTGTTTTTTTGTTTTTTTTTTTTTTTTTGGTTTTTCAAGACAGGGTTTCTCTGTGTAGCCCTGGCTGTCCTGGAACTCACTCTGAAGACCAGGCTGGCCTCGAACCCAGAAATCCGCCTGCCTCTGCCTCCCAAGTGCTGGGATTAAAGGCGTGAGCCACCACCGTCCGGCCCAGGGCCACACTTCCTAATCCTCTCAAATAGTACCATTGTCTGGTGACCAAACATTCAAATCTGTGAGCCTATGAGGGCCATTCCTATTCAAACCACCACAGGGCACATTGTGTGAAGAACATTGGGAGCTATCCTGAATGGCTTTCTACCTTCCATTTTTGAGGCAGAGTCTCACACTGAACCTAGACCTGCTGATGCTGGCTAACACAGCCAGCCAGCTTAGACCTAGGGCCCCATGTTTCTTTCTCCCAAGTGTTGAGATTCCAGGTAGCCTCAGTGTCTGATCAACTTCTTCATGAATTCTGTTCCTCACTCTTGAGGGGTGAACAGAAAGGCAAGTACTTTAGCTACTGAACCATTCCCCACCCAGGTTCTTTTTCTGTTTAGGTATGGTCTCATATAGGCCAGGCTAGCTTTGAATTCCAGAGGAGATAGCCTTGAACTCTGTATGCTCTTGCCTTACCTTGCAAATGTTGGGATTACAGATGTACATTTATATATCTAAAGGTGCTGGGAATTGAACCTAGAGCTTCATGCTACACAAGTAGTTTATAAGCCGAGGGCAGTGAGGCCTCTGGAGTGTGCATGTGTGTGTGCCCATATGTGTATATTTGGAGGACAGAGATCCATGTCAGGTGTTTTTTTCTCCATCTTAAATTTTGAGACTGTTTCTCCTTGAGCCAGGAGCTTGCTGTTTGGCTAGATTGGCTGGCCAGCAAGCCTTGTAGATCCTCTGGTCTCTGAATTTGGATTAGAGTACTAACTCCTTGATTTAGATTTTTAAAAAGATATTTCTGGCTGGGTGGTGGTGGTGTTGCATGCCTTTAAACCCAGGACTCAGGAGGCAAAGGCAGGTTCCAGTACAGCCAGGGCTACTCAGAGAAACTGTGTCTCAAAATGCCTAAAAAAAAAAAAAAAGTTATTTCTGAGGCTGGAGAGATGGCTCAGAAATTAAGAGCACTGAGTGCTCCTCCAGAGGTCCTGAGTTCAATTCCCAGAAACCAACCACATGGTGGCTTACAACCATCTGCACTGGACATCTGATGCCTTCTTCTGGTTTGTCTGAAGAGAACAACAGTGCACTCACATAAAATCAGTAACTCTTTTTCTTTGTTCTTTCTTTCTTTCTTTCTTTCTTTCTTTCTTTCTTTCTTTTTTGAGACAGTGTTTCTCTGTGTAGCCCTGGCTGTCCTGGAACTCACTCTGTAGACCAGGCTGGCCTGGAACTCAGAAATCCACCTGCCTCTGCCTCCCAAGTGTTGGGATTAAAGGCGTATGCCACCACTGCCTGGCAAAATCAATAACTCTTAAAAAAAAATGAACAAAGGTAGCAAGGCTTTAATCCTAGCATCTAGAAGGCAGAGGTGAATTTCTGTGAGTTCTTGGACTGCCTGGCCCAGGATAGCCAAGGTTACCTAGAGAGACCATGTTTCAAATAAACAAACAAATAACAACAAAAATGGGGCCTGGCTGTGCTTGGTGGTATGCATGCTTTTAATCCATTTAGGGGCAGAGGCAGGAGGAGTTCCATAGTAGCCTAGCTACTATGTATGTATGTATGTATGTATGTATGTATGTATGTATGTAGCAAGCTACAGGCTTCACAGTGTTCCTGCTCAAAATAACAAAAACAAAACCATAAAGGGAGTTTATTTATTTTTTTAAGGTTGTGATTAGTCACTTGGGAGGCTGAGGCAAGTGAATCTCTGAGTTCAAAGCCAGCCTTGTCTACATAGAAAGTTCCAGGATAGCCAGGGCTACACAGAGAAACCATGTCAATACTACCCCTCTCCAAAAAAGCAGGTGATTGAAAAATCTCTCTCTCTCTCTCTCTCTCTCTCTCTCTCTCTCTCTCTCTCTCTCTCTCACACACACACACACACACACACACACAGACACACACACAACCCAAAGTGTTTATTGTAGTGAGAAAAAAAAAAAAAACCCAACTAAGAACTTAAGAAAATAAAACTTAGGGCTGGAGAGATGGCTCAGTGGTTAAGAACACTGACTGCTCTTCCAGAGGTCCTGAGCTCAATTCCAGAAACCACATGGTGGCTCACAACTATCTGTAATGAGATCCAAGTGTACTCATACATAAAATAAATAAATCTTTTTTAAAGGAAAAAAAGAAAATAAAACTTAAGATTAGACCACCCTTAAATATTATCTATTAATTATTTAAAATTTTATGTGCAGGATATCTTGCCTGCATACTTGTCTGTGCACCAGGTGCTTTCAGTGTCCCCAGAGGTCAGATTTGAAGTTACAGACAGCTGTGAGCCACCTTGTGAGTACTCTTAACTACTGAACCAACCCTCCAGGAATCCAGCCCCCCGTTAATTATTATTATTGTGCGTGTAAAGAGGGCGTGTTCACTTGAAAAGGGTATGTAGGTCAGAGGACAACTCTGGGTTCCGTGCTCTTCTTCCACCTTGTAGGTACCTGGATCAAACTCAGGTCTTTGGGATAGTGTGACAAGCTTTGCCAGGCTGAGCCATCTCGGCAGCCCTTGCTACTATTTTATTTCCGAAATGTACACATACTTCTAATTTTTCCCTCACTTTTACAAGCTCTCAGACTTACATTTCTTCCCGAAAACTGAAAACGTAGTTTTCTAATTTAAACAACGCCCCACCCATTTGACATTATTATTCATAACCACTCTGGCGAAGCCGCAAAGGTCTCCAGAGCGGAAGTGACGTTTAACACATGCGCGCAACGCCGAGACGGTCGCGGAAAAGACGTGTTGCGTCGGCGCGCCGCACTCGCTTCCGGAAGTGGCTGCCTCTTAAGCATGCTGGCGGAGCTCGGCTTCATCGGGACCATCGGCGAAAATGACGAGGTGCCGGTTGAGCCCGAGTCGGACTCTGGAGACGACGAGGAGGAGGTGGGCGCCGGCAGGGGAAGGAGCCGTGGGCGGGAGCGGCTGGGAACGAGCTGCGGGCCCCAGGCTCTTCTCAGCGTGCTAAGGTTTCCCCATGCAGGCCGTTTCACCCAAGCTGTGCGGAGTCGAATTCCGCAGGCGAAGTCGGTCTTGCTTCCTGCCCGGTCGGGGACACATTCGTCCCATCTATCTGTCAAGCCTCCCAGGGTGTTCTAGTGATGCTAGGCGGTGGGGATGTAACCTTTGGAAAGTGGCTCTAGGGTCAGTGGCGAGGAAAAAAAAAAAAAAAACCCTTAGTGCCCCACACTGTCATCTACCTGTTCACACGGCACTTCGGATGGCCCAGGGCTTCTGCAGTCCGATTCCGAGAAAGCTAAAGTCTAAGGCTCCAGTCTTTCAGGATCTTGCTGTGATGTCGTTTGATGCTCTGCTGGCCAGCTTATGAGTCTGTTCAAGGTTTCTGCCCTCTCTGTCCATCCACACCGTTCTTTGATCCCTCCCTGCCAAGTCACACCTGCAAACCGTATCCCTCACTTTGTTTCCAGCATGGTCCCTTCTCTTCGAGTAGTCCCCTCACCAAGCATCAGTCTTCTCATAATGCACTTCCAACCCTGCAGCTGCTTTTCTGTGGCTCAGAGCGGGTCAGTTTCTGTTGTCCTTTCTGCCATTTGATTCTCAACAGCCCTTGTCATGACAACACCGATTTACCATTCCATTCATGTCATAGAAACTTTTGTTCTTTTTCTGCTCAGAGCCTTTCAGATCCCCCACCCACCCCGTCCAGCCCAGACAGGATTTCTCTCTGTAGCACTGGCTATCCTGGACCTACCTCTATAGACCTCAAACTCAGAGATCTGCCTGCCTCTGCCTCCTGAGTGCTGGGATTAAAGGTGTGCCCTCCCACTGCCCAGCTTCCCTTCACACTGGTGTTCTCTGCCTGGAAGGCTTCCCTCTGCTCTGTCTAGATCAGCAGTTCTCAACCTGTGTGTCTTGACTCTGGGGACCCTGGGATCTCATTTCAGAAATTTACATTATGATTCACAACAGTAATGAATTATAGTTTTGAAGTAGCAACGGCAATAATTTTATGGTTTGGGGTCCCCACAACCCGGGGTTAGGAAGGTTGAGAACCACTGCTCTAGATGTCTTAGTCTTCTGGCTTTTTTGCTGTCTACAACTTTGTTCTGGAACCCTCCTGCTGCCTCAGCTTCCCATCCTAAGTCCCTTCGTGCTACCACTGTACAGGACAGCAGTTTTCTGATGTCTGTCATTGGAATGAGGCATTTTAAATAGGATTCAGGCTTGGCAGCAAGCACCTAAGTGTCTGGGTTGGAATATCACTTTTTCCCTTCTGACACATACCAGGTGGTGATCCTGAGGTACTTTGCTCATGTGTTACCCGCTCTGTAAGGCAGAAGTGAAACGATGAAACGATGCCTCACTTGGTAAGAGGCTTGTTGGTATCCAATTCTGTATCAGTTTTATTTTGTTTTGAAATGGGGTCTTATATACCCCAGGCTGGTCTCAAATTTTCTATGTAATTAAGAGCAGACTTGAACTTCTGTTTGTTTGTTTGTTTGTTTGGTTTTTTTTTTTTTTGAGACAGGGTTTCTCTGTGTAGCCCTGGCTGTCCTGGAACTCACTCTGTAGACCAGGCTGGCCTCGAACTCAGAAATCCGCCTGCCTCTGCCTCCCAAGTGCTGGGATTAAAGGCGTGCGCCACCACTGCCCAGCAGACTTGAACTTCTGACCATCCTGTCTCTGTTTGCATTTTTATGTACTTTCATATGTGTGTATGAGTACATGTTCATGTGTGGGTGCTTGTTTACATGCATGCGTGTGGTGCTGGAGGACAACTTTGTGGACTGTTACTCCAGTTGTCCACCTTGCTTAAAGACAGGATCTTTCTCATTGGTGTGGAGTTCACTGGTTAGGCTAGACTGGCCATTATTACACTCCCCATCCCCCATCTCCCACCCCCGTGTGTGTCTATGCTTGGAGGTGTATATGCTCTTGCAAGTATAGCTTATGTGTGTAGGTACATACCCACCTGTTAACAGGCCAGAAGTTAATGAGTATCAAGTGTCTGTCATTCCTCAGGAGCTGTCCACCTTGTTTTTTGGAGACAGTTCTCTTACTGGAACATTGGACTTACCAGTTAGAGTCGGCTGGCCAGTCAGCTTCTGTGGATGTGTCAGTTTCTGCCTTCTCAGAAGTTTTGGAGATGTGAAGACATCTTCTATGTAACCCTGGCTGTCTTGAAACTCACTCTACAGACCAGGCTGGCCTCAAACTCTTGAGATCTGCCTGACACCTCTGCATCCCAAGTGCTAGAATTAAAGGTGTGTGCCACCACAGCCAGCTTAAGCATTCATTCATTCATTCATTCATTCATGTTGAGACAGGGTTCCTCCAAGTAGCCCTGTCTGTCTTGGTACTCACAGAGATCCACCTGCCTTTGCCTCCCTAGTTCTGAGATTAAAGGCATGCATCTCTACCACCTGGAAGATTTATTTGTTTTTATGTTATATGCATGGATATGTTTTGTTTGCATGTTACATATGTATGCCACTTATTAGGGGTACCTGAGGAGGCCAGAAGAGGGTGTTGAATTCTTTGCAACTGGAGTTACAGAAAGTTGTTAGCTCCTATGTTGGTGCTGGGTACCAATAGCCCCTATGCTCTTCACTGCTGAGCCATTATTTCTTCAGCCTACATGATGACGTATCTTTATTGCCTTGTGGGGAGCCTTGTGTATACTAGGGACTCAATAACTATGCCTTGTCTCTCAGCTTTACTGAGGTATATTATTGTAATTGTGATTTTGTAGATATGAGGTATATAACGTGATGATTCAGCATGTGCATATTATTGTTGTTGTTATTATCATTGTTGAGATAGGGTTGCATAGTCCTGGCTATCCTGGAGCTCATTATGTAGTCCAGGCTGGCCTCAAACTCACAGATTCACCTGCCTCCACCCTCCAAGTGCTGGGATCAAAAGTGTGTGTCACCATGCTTGGCCTTATAGATATACATTATGAAATGTTTCCTCCTCCTCCTCCTCCTCTTCCTCCTCCTCCTCCTCTTCCTCCTCCTCCTCCTCTTCCTCCTCTTCCTCCTCCTCCTCCTCTTCTTCTTCTTCCTTCTCCTCCTCCTTCCCCTCCCCCTCCCCCTCCTCCCCCTCCTCCTCTTCCTCCTCCTCTTCTTCTTCTTCCTTCTCCTCCTTCCCCTCCCCCTCCCCCTACTCCCCCTCTTCCTCTTCCTCCTCCTCCTCCTCTTCCTCCTTCTTCCTTTTTTTTAAAAATTAAAGTTCTGGCAGTACTGGGAATCGAACCTGGAACCTCATGTGTGCCAGGCAAATGCTCTATCACTGATTTTAGTCTCCAGTCCATCAGTTAGGTTCTGCAGAGATAAAACACCAAGATCTAAAGCAATTTGGGGAAGAAAAGATTTATTTCAGCTTTTGAGTTCTATATCACAGCCTGTCATCAAAGGAAGTCAGTGCAGAAACTCCAGGCAGGAACCTAGAATCAGGAACTGTAAGCAGAGGTCATGGAGGAATGCTTACTGGTTTGCTCAGCCTATTACTTATAGCTCAGGACCACCTGCCCAGGAGCACGGTACCTCCTATGGTGGGCTGGGCCCAATCGGATCAGTCATTAATCAAGAAAATGCTAGACAGACATTTTGGAATAAAGCTTGTTAGGTATTTGATCAAATTTTCAATGGACTCACTCACGTTTGGCCTTTATAGGCTACTGAGTACTCACTGAAAGGTGTGTTAAAAACCTCCAGGACAGTTGTAAGCTGGTCACTTCCTTATTGTCTGTCCATATTTGCCTTCTATGTTTCTTTTGTAGTCTTTTATGTTGATTGAACCCAGGGCCTCACATATGCCAGGCAGGCTTTCCCAACTGGTCCACATGCTCCCAGCTGTGGGTTTCTCTGTCAGGCCCCCTCCCTTCCCTCCTCCTTCCCTCCTTCCACCTCAGTCGGGCACTCTCACTCCCTCCTCTCCTCTCTGCAGGGACCCATTGTGCTGGGCCGCAAGCAGAAAGCCTTGCAGAAGAACCGAAGTGCTGACTTCAATCCTGACTTTGTTTTCACTGAAAAGGAGGGCACATACGATGGCAGCTGGGCCCTGGCTGATGTCATGAGCCAGCTGAAGAAGAAGGTGAGACTGACAGGGATGGGATTCAGGCGATGGGTGGTGGATGAGCTGTTAAGGTTGGACAACAGTAAGTAGGTATTAGAACAAATACTTACCTCATGGCCTTTCACCTCCATCTTACGAAAGCTCAGCAGCTTTTGGAACCTGAGACTTTGAAACTAAGTTGTGTAGGTTTGATGGAGTAGGGAGAGGAAGTCACAAGTGCCCAGTAGGCTGGCAACTTAGCAACAGTGGAAGCACTATAAAATGGGCTCATGGTAGACTGTAGTCAGAACTGTATTAATTTGTCTATGGATGACATTTAGAACTATCAGAGAATCTTATTCTAGTTGGTGAGATAGTAAGGGCATTTGTCACCTGATGACCTGAATTGAGTCCCCAGAACCCACATGGCAGGAGAGAACGGAGTCGCTGTTTGACCTTCACATGTGCTCGGTGGCTCTTGTCCCCTCTACCTGCTTCAGTTAATGGTTAAATGAATTTTTCTTCTTTATTAAATGCCCACATCTGGGCATGGTGGCACATGCCTATAATCCTAGCACGACAGAAGAAGTTTGTGTATAAGTGCACCACATGTGCACAATGTTTATAGAGTCTAGAAGAGGGTATCAGATCCCCTAGAACTGGAGTTTTACGTGATTGTGAGCTACAATGGAACTTGGCTCTTCCAGAAGAGCAGCCAGTGTTTTTAACTGATGAGCCATCTTTCCAGCACCGAAATTTACTTTGTGTGTGTGTGTGTGTGTGTGTGTCTCTGTGTCTGTGTCTGTCTGCTGGGTATGTGGAGGTATATGTGTGTATCTGCCAGGCGTGTTCAGGTGCCTACAGAGGCCAGAGTAGGGACTGGATCTTTTGCAGCTGGATACAGATGTCTGTGGACACCAGTGTGGTTCCTAGAAAAGGAACTCAGGCCCTGTGATGTGAGCAGCAGATGATTTTAACTACTGTGCCATCTCTTCAGTTTCTAAAATAATCTTTTAAAAATGTGTTTGTATTGGTTCTTAGTAATCTAGTTTTTGTTTTTCTTTTTAAACAAACTAATACCTTTTTTAAACATTTAACGTTCATATACATGTAATATGTTTGGACCAAATCCTCTTTTGGTTGTTAACCTTAGCTAACGAAGTTTGCAGATTGATGAACATTTCCAAAAATGAGACAAGCCTTAGGCAGCATTGTCTAATAGCCTTTGAGATAGCCTTAGGATTGACAGCCCAGAGTGGCTTGAAACTCACTGTGTAGTCAAGGCTGGCTTTGACTTCATGGCTTCTTGCCTCAACCCTTCCAAATGCTACATGACAGGTATGAGCTAGCTCAGACAATCCTTTTCTCTACTAATATTTGGGTCCTGACCCTGTGACATGCCTGTTTGTGTGTCTTTGACTTGTTTTGATTTTCTCTCCAGAGGGCAGCCACTACCCTAGATGAGAAGATCGAGAAAGTACGGAAGAGAAGGAAAGCAGAGGTGAGGCTGAGACCAAACGTGGCAGTTGTAGACACGCTCTGGCCTGTGGCTTTGAGAGGGGTGGGAACAGGTCCTCCAGTCTGGGTAATTACTCCTTACTGTCTGGCCATGGAGCTCAGCATGGCTTCTCTTAGGTTCTGAATTTCTTGGTGTTTGTAGTCACACCTACTTTATTTGATTTTTCCTCAGGATAAGGAAGCCAAGTCTGGGAAGGTGGAGGAGAAAGAAGGCCAGGCAGGCTCTGACCTGAAGGGGCAGGAGAATCTGGATGAGAATGAGGCAGGCTCCAAGGACGAAGACTCTGAGACTGACTACTCCTCTGAGGATGAGGAGATCCTCACCAAAGCAGGTAGGCTGATGCACCTGGGCTCTGTAGGAGGTTGTATAGTCTTCTGTGCTGGCACCTGCTTGTCCCCGCGGTGCTGGGATGTGTTCTCTTTACTAACCACCACATCAGGGCCTTATTCTTTGTGGGTGGCTGCTTCTCTCCTCATCCTCAGTTCCACAGAGTGTTGGCTCCTCTACAACTCACCTGCTTCGGATGACTCAGTTGCATTGGGTTTACCTATGCAGTCAGGGGTTCAGTGAGCATGTGGTAGAATTCTCTAAATGTCACAGCATTAGGTTGTGTTAAGAGCCCACTGTCTACACTGTACTCACTAGGCTAGAGTCCTGTCTGCATTTGTCATTATCTGTGAAAGGAGGCTGGAACAGCAGCTTATCTGGATGGTGCTGGGCTAATCCATGGACAGTACCAAGCAAGGCAGGTGCTAGATAAGAACTGTGCTCACTGCTGTGTTTTTCCCACAGACACACTCAAAGTGAAGGAGAAGAAGAAGAAGAAAAAGAAAGGCCAGGTGAGCTTGAGTAGGAGGTTGCTGGGCAGCTCGCTTTTGCAACCACAGCCTGAGAGGACATGCAGGCTTGGTTGCTTTGCTGAGTTCTTCCGGTCGTCTGATCTGTTGCAGGAGGCAGGGGGATTCTTTGAAGATGCATCTGAGTATGACAAAAGCCTGTCCTTCCAGGACATGAACCTATCCCGGCCCCTCCTGAAGGTAGTAGCTATGGCAACAGAGTTGATTCTTTTTTGATTGATTGTCTTCTCTCTGTGTGCGTGCATGTGCTCACATGAAATGTGAATGTATGTGTGCTGGTGCCTGTGGAAGGCAGGAGATGGCATGGGTCGCCTGAAGCTGGAGTTCAAAGTGATTGTGAGCTGCCATGTGTGCTAGGAAGCAAATTCTGGTCTTCTACAAGAGCAGCAAGTACTCTTAAATTGCTGAGCCATCTCTCCGGCCTGTTCATTTTAGACAGGGTCTCAGGTAGTCCAGGCTTGCTATGCTGTGTAGCTGAGGTAGGCCTTGAACTCCTTATCTTCCTGCCTTCATCAAGGGCTGGGATCTAGAGGTGCATCACCATAACCAGCTGACGAGGGGTGATTCTTGCAGTAGGCTCCATCTAGGCTTCTTCATTTGACCCCCTCAACGCTGTTGTGGGCTCAGCTTCCAGAGAACTGTCTTACGCAGTAAGTCCCACTTTTAATTTGGGATGAAGCCAAAGTTCTTGCACTGACTTCCAGACTTCTCTCTCTCTCTCTGGTTCCTTTGTAGCACTTTCTCCTTTGCACTTGCTGTTTCCTTTGCTTAAAAGATTCTAGAAGTCTCCTGGGGTGCTCTCTCACCCCACCGGGTTCAATGAGTCATTCCTGACATCCCTGCTGTGATTCGCATGTCCTCCCTGGTTGTCTGCAGCTCCTTCATGGCTGCATTTATCTCTGTAAAATGGGTGTGTTTGTTTTTGTCTGTTTCTTTCTGCCTTCCTAGAGCAAGGCTTTCCTTTTTGTCCAGAGTGCAGCTGATGCCTTAGGCTCTAGAGCAGAGGTACTAGGAAGATGTTGTGTGCCTCAGAGGCTTGGCTACCTTGTCCCTTGCTGTGGATCACTCCCTGCCCACCTGCCCTGTCTGACTGTAATTTTTCCCTTCAGGCCATTACAGCCATGGGCTTCAAGCAGCCCACTCCAATCCAGAAGGCATGCATCCCTGTGGGTCTGCTGGGGAAAGACATCTGTGCCTGCGCAGCTACTGGGACAGGTGAGAGGGTCGGGGGAGGAGGAGGAGGAGGAGACCAGAGCACACTAGGTCTCTAGGCTGCTGTAGCCTGCTAAACACACCTGGCTCCTTAAAGATTTACTAGTGAGCTGGGTGGTGGTGGTGCACGCCTTTAATCCTGGAATTCAGAAGGCAGAGACAAGTGAATCTGAGTTTGAAGCCAGGCTTGTCTACACTGAGCGTTTCAGGACAACCAAGGCTACACAGAGAAACCCTGTTTAAGAAAAACCTAAGCCGGGCAGTGGTGGCGCACACCTTTAATCCCAGCACTTGTCTGAGTTTGAGGCCAGCCTGGTCTACAGAGTGAGTTTAGGACAGCCAGGGCTACACAGAGAAACCCTGTCTCGAAAAACAAACAAACAAACAAACAAATAAAGACTCTGAGTGTTTTGATTCCATGTATATACAAGTACTATATGTGTGCAGGTATGGTACAGGACATTGGATAACCATATCTGGAGCTGGCATAAACTGCCATGTGTGTGCTGGGAACCAGCCCAGGTCCTCTGCAGGAGCAGCCAGTTCTCTTAACCACTGAGCCATCTCTGCAGCCCTCCATGTGGCTTTTTAAACGATTGAAAGAGACTATAAAGGTAGATGTTGTGGTGTATTCCTTGAATCTCAGAACTGAGACAGAGAGATGGTATGTTTCTGCTCAGTCTGGGGGTATAGAGAATATCTTAGAAAGAAAAGCCTGTAGAAATCTGTATGCAATTGGCAATTTTGAGATTTTTATCATTGTTAAAGATTTTATTTTATTATGTGTTTATGTGGGTTATATGTACATGTGAGTGCAGAGTCCAGAAGAGGATGACAGGACTCCCTGGAGCTGGAGTTACAGGTAGTTGCAAGCTGCCTGGTGGGGTGTGCTGGGAGCTGACCGCTCATCTCCCCAGCCCCTTACTTGGTGATTTTTTTTTTTTAAGATTTATTTTATATATGTTAGTAACTTTTGCTGTCTTCAGACATAGTAGCAGAAGGTATCAAATCCCATTACAGATGGTTGTGAGCCACTATGTAGTTGCTGGGAACTCAGAACCTCTGGAAAAGCAGTCAGTGTTCTTAACAATTGAGCCACCCTCTCCAGCCTCTCTCAGTTGGTGATTTTAACAGCTTTAAAAGTTATTGGGATGCCAATTTGGCTTCAGAGCAACATGTTATAGACATTGACTTTGGGGCCTGGAGAGATGGCTCAGAAGTAAAGAGCACTGGCTACTTTCTCAGAGGACCAAAGTTTGGTTCCCAGCACCCACTTGGCAGTTTAGCAGGTGTCTATAACTGCAGTTCCAGGGGATCAGATACCTGATCTCTACTGGCCACCATGGGCATCAGACATACATTTGTATAGCGTAAATACTCATATACATGTAAGATATAAATCTCAGTGAGTATCAGGGCTAGAGAGAGAGTTTAGAGCACTGGCTGCTCTAACAGGGAACCCAGGTTCAATCCCCAATCCTCAGTGGCAGTTCACAGCTGTTTCTAACTCCAGTTGCAGAGGATACACATATGTGGCATCTATGCACAGACATGCACATAAATGTCAATAAAAACTGAGTCTCTAAAATACTAGCTAACTAAGACTCTGAGAATGTGAGCCTTGTGTCTGGCATCCACTGGTGTTAGAATGGGGATCAGATGATAGTAGGACTTGGAGAGCGGCCTGCCTATTAACTGCTGCCCTGCTTGCCAGCCTAGTCACCATGGTTTTCTTTTTTGTTTATGTGGACATGGTGTGGCAGTAGGCAAGCACTCATGCATAAGCTGTATGTTCCCATAAGCAGGGATGTGGGTTCCTGGACTCGGGTGGGACCAGGCATGGAAGGTGTTGAAGCTGCTCTCTGCTCTGCTGTCCTCCCTCTAGGCAAAACTGCAGCCTTTGCACTGCCTGTCTTGGAGCGTCTGATCTACAAGCCCCGCCAGGCTGCCGTCACTCGAGTGCTGGTGCTGGTCCCCACCAGAGAGCTAGGCATCCAAGTGCACTCTGTCACCAAGCAGCTGGCCCAGTTCTGCAACATTACTACCTGCCTGGCTGTGGGTGAGTGAGGGCTACCAGCCTCTGGGAGATCCGATGTGACAGATAGAGGATGGGGTGTGCTTCACTGCACCCCAGATGTCAGGAAAGACCTCTGTTTCATAGTGGGTCCTAGAGGCAGGGGGAGGGGTTTCATTAAGATTTAACTCTTTTATCATTTTATGTGTTTGAGATAGGATTCACTCTGTAGCCCAGGTTGGCTTGGAACTTAACTGTGTAGCTCTGGTTGACTTCAGACATAGCCATCATCCTGCCTTCCCTCCTACTACTGAGTGAGAGAGCCGGCACAGTTAGCATGACTTGACCTCTTAGATCTGTGGTACTGGGCATTGAACCTAGGGCCTTTTGCAAGATACTGTATTACTGCATTTTTATTCACAAAACTTAACCTTGGGGCTGGGGAGTTAGTCCTGTGGTTCAGAAGACGTACTACTCTAAAAAAAAAAAAAAAAAAAGACCTGGATTCCAGTTCCCAGCACCCACATGCAACTCCCAGCCATCTGTAACTTGAGTTCCAGTCTGACATTCTCTTCTGACCTATGAGGCACCAGTACCAGAGGCGCACATGGTGCACATAGCACATGCAGGCACATAATAAAATGAAACCGACCTTTAAAAAAAAAGCTTGCCATGCAGTGTGATGCAGGCCTTTAAATCTAGCACTGAAACGCAGAGGTAGTCAGATCTCTGTGGGTTGGAGGCCAGCCTGGTCTCCACTGAGTTTTAGATCAGTAAGGATGCACAGTGAGACCCTGTCCAAAACTCAAAGAAGACTTAACCTTGAGAAAGAAGATTCAGGGATGGGGATGTGGCTCCATGGTAGAGGGTTTGGTTGTGTAACGTCTGCCAGTCTCTGGGTTCAGTTTCTGTTAACACACAAAACCAGTATTAGTTTGGACTAGAGAGATGGCTCAGTGGTTAAGAGCAGTGATTGCTCTTCCAGAAGTTCTGAGTTCAATTCCCAGCAACCACATGGTAGCTCATATCATCTGTAACGGGATCTCATGCCCTCTTCCAGTGTGTCTGAAGACAGCTACAGTGTACTCATAAATAAAATTCATTTGTTTTAAAATCCACAGTATTCTCTTCCATAAAGTCTTTGGTGATCCTAGCACTTGGGAGAATGAGGTCGCTCATTGCCAGGCTGGGTTACATATGTGAGACTGTCTCAAGCCAGTGAAGAAAGACAAGGCTTCAAGGCCTGTATTACTGCATCCATTTAGGATGGAACTTCATGTGGTGTGAGTGATGGTGTTGGGGAGGACTCTTGGTGACGTTAGTGTCATGGAGTCTGACTTTGCCCTCTGTGTGTAGTTGGAAATCAGGGATGATTGAGGTCCTTGGGACAGGGACACCATCAGTTTGTACAGCTGCTGCTTTCAGACCTTGAACAGCTTTAGGTGTTGAGTTTTGAAGTGCTGCTCTGATGTCTGCTCTCAGCCGATTATAATGGATGCATCAAAAACCCAAAGAAGACTTAACCTTGAGAAAGCGTTCAGGGATGGGGATGTGGCTCCCCATCAGTGCTCACGGAGAAGTCATATTGCCCAGGCCTTGGGCTCTCTGGCTCCTCTTTGTGCTCTGCAGTTGACCTGAGCCCCAGGCAGGTAGCAGGCACCACTGATGAATGACTGAGCAGGCTGTCCATGGGGTCTGCTCCGCAGGTGGCCTGGATCTGAAGTCTCAGGAAGCAGCTCTCCGGGCAGCACCCGACATCCTCATCGCCACGCCTGGCCGGCTCATCGACCATCTCCACAACTGCCCTTCCTTCCACCTGAGCAGCATTGAAGTCCTCATCTTGGACGAGGCTGACAGGTGTGCCTGAGGTGCAGGGCCTGGGGTCCGCACTGTTCCCTGCATGCTCTCTCAGGCTCTCGGTGACTCGTGTCACACCATTACTGTTCACACTGGGTCTCCATCAGGTTTCTCTGCCTGTGTGTGTGTGTGTGTGCTCTCTCCCTCCCCCCCTTTTCTGCCTCTCCTTTCCCTCGTCTTTCTCTCTTCCTCCTTCCCTGTTTCTTTTCCCCTTCCTCCTTTCCTCCTTTATAGTCAGTGGCTTAAGAGGTACGAGAGGTCATTCAGGAATGGTGCTGCACACCTGTAATCCCAGCACTTGGGGTGGGGTGCAAAGGCATGAAGACTGCAAGAGTGAGTCTAGCTCACAGTATATAGTGAGTTCCAGACCAGCCTGTGTACAGGGTGAGACAGTGTCTCCAAGAAAAGCCCAAATAATGAGAACACTACCATTTTCCGAGATTTGAAAATGTCACTGAGATTCTCAGAACAAATCTTTTCCTTGTCTAGACATGGAAATAAGAAAGGTACCCACCTTATGTGGCATGCTCTAGAAGTAATGTAGGCAAGGCAGCCTAGCTTCCTTCCACAGGCCATCTCCAGGACTGTCCCTCCATATTCTACTTCCACACTGCCCTCCCCACACACACACTGCCCTCCCCCTCTACACTGCGCTCTCCTTCCACATTGCCCCCCCCCCAACACTGCCCTCCTTTTGCCCATACATGTCCCAGTTGGACCAATGACAGAGGTCTGTTGAGAAGGCAGGTTCCTCCCCTCAGTTCAGTTGATGGCAGCCCAGTCAGTCCAGCTCAGCTCTGTGTGTCATGTCTGTGGTGTGCTTGTCCCAAAGCCCATTAACACCCACATGGTGCTGGTCCTCGGGCTCAGCACCATCTCCTTGACCTGCTTCAAGCTTCTGCAAGCCCTTACCTAGCAGCCTCCTCCCTAGGATGGTTTAGTATCCCAGTTACCAGGACACAGCTAGACAAGCGCAGAGAGAGCAAGGCTGAGGGCTATTCCAGACAGAGACTAAAGAGGCATGAGCACCACTTGCAACACAGTAGCATTGTGGGTACTGTGGAGGAGATTTGGTCTTGTCCAAACACTTAGGTATCTGGTAGGTGGTTTGACATTGTGGTTATGTAGGAGCAGGTTATTGTCTGTCAGAAAATGCGCTACTGGGACATTTGGGGACAAGGTGTTATGATCTCAGTGCCTTGCAGAATAGAGGGGCAGAGTCCTGGTGGCTCAGACATGACATAGTAAGGGTGGGACAACAGCAGGTCCAGGGAAAGCCTCCGTGGCCTGTGTGGGACCCTCCCTCACCCTCACTCTTGACAGAAGAGCTTTCTCACTGTCTGCCCTTCCTCCAGGATGCTGGATGAGTATTTCGAGGAGCAGATGAAGGAGATTATCCGAATGTGTTCCCACCACCGCCAGACCATGCTCTTCTCAGCCACCATGACAGATGAGGTGGGTGTGCCTAGTTGCATGCAGAGGACGCCAGCTGGGCAAGCCCTCACGGAGCTGAGCAGTCCTGACCTTGTACTTGTAGGTGAAAGATCTGGCCTCGGTCTCCTTAAAGAATCCTGTGCGCATATTTGTGAACAGCAACACGGATGTCGCTCCCTTCCTGCGGCAAGAGTTCATACGGATCCGGCCTAACAGGGAAGGGGACCGGGAAGCCATTGTGGCAGGTGAAGGCTCAGGGCTGGACTGGGCAGGGTGGGCATCTGCACTCAGGCTTTTGGTTTTTCTGTCCTCTAGCTGCCTCTGTCCTTTCTCCACCAGCTCACACAGTGGCACTGCTTGTTACCTAGCCCCCGCCACCTCTTCCAGGAGGCGGCCTAGCCTGCTCCTCCCATTCCCTCAGCCGTGGTGTGAACTACACTTGGGAGCTGGCTTCTCTGACTTTCCCTTGGCATCTGAGCCCCACAGTCAGGACTTGGTCAGTCTGACCAGTGCTGGCTCACTCTTCTCCCTGCAGCTCTCCTGATGAGAACCTTTACTGACCACGTGATGCTCTTCACCCAGACCAAGAAGCAGGCCCATCGCATGCACATCCTCTTGGGGCTGCTGGGGCTGCAGGTGGGAGAGCTTCACGGCAACTTGTCACAGAGCCAGCGGCTGGAGGCCCTCCGGTAATGCTCCGTGCCACCCTCCTTCCTGGTCAGCCCAGGGGACCTTGTAGAGAGCAAATAGGACCCTGGACTTGTGTTAGAGCAGAGGCAGGGGACACAAATAATACAGTGCCCAACTTTAAGCAGTTGTACGCCAGTGTCTGCCACTCTGCAGTTTGAATCTGAGGGCTGTGAGGGTGCGTGTAGTCAGACTGTGCCTGGCCTGGGCAGGTTGCTTTCATTGTACTCCTGTCTATGGCTTTCCCAGAGCTGCTCACGTCAGATGATTAAGGCTCACCCTTGGCCAGCAGTCATTTCATGAGCATGTGCTCTGCACATGCAGCATGGTTCATGTATGGTTTGGCATTCAGTTCTCAGGAGCAGTGGAGAGCTACAGGCTAGGCCTCAGAACGAACGCCCCTCACCCCACCCTGCTCATCACTGCCTGAGAGCTGAGCCCTGCCCTCTGAGGCTCTGACCTCTGTTCTCTGCTGTAGTCTGTAGACAGGCCCCAAACTCGGGTGTGATGGGACCTGCTACCTGAAATAGTACACACACCCGACTCCGTGTACTCGGTCAAGGCTGGCTGTTTTTATTTATTTTGTGTGCTTGGGTGTGTGACATGGTGCCAATGTGGAAGTCAGAGGACAGCTTGTAGGAATTAGTTTTCTTCTAGCATGTGGGTCCCAGGGACTGAGGGTCCTCAGGCGTGGTAGCAGATACTCTTACCATTTCACGGTGTCGGGCTGAGGTGGCTTACTAAACATGTCTTTGGCTCTTTCTAGGCGCTTTAAGGATGAGCAGATTGACATCCTGGTGGCCACAGATGTGGCAGCCCGTGGGCTTGACATCGAAGGGGTGAAAACAGTGAGTCTCTGTTGTTGCTGTGGTGGGGCTCCTGTGCCTCCTGTGCCTCCTGTGCCTGCCGCACCTCACTGATCCTCGCTCTGGTCTTCAGGTGATCAACTTCACCATGCCCAACACCATCAAACACTATGTGCACCGTGTAGGGCGGACTGCCCGTGCTGGCAGGGCTGGGCGCTCTGTGTCTCTGGTGGGAGAAGAGGAGAGGAAGATGCTGAAGGAGATCGTGAAGGCTGCCAAGGCGCCAGTGAAGGCTCGGATCCTTCCCCAGGGTGAGCAGCACAGGATGCTGGGCTCAGGCAGCTTGAGCTCTGCCACCTTCTGAGTACCCTGGACGGGCTTCCTCCTTCCCTAGGTGACCGATGTGAACCACCACCGAGAATGGTGGCAGTAGGGCTCGGCTTGTCAGAGCTCCTTAGTCTCCCTTTCGTCTGTTTCTGTGGGCGCCCACCCTCTCTTCCTTTTTTTCCTTGATCCAGTACTAGAGATGGAACTCCGTGCCCTGTGCGTGCTGGGCGCTGCTCTGCGGCTGACCTGTATCCCAGACCTTGTTTCATTTTGAGATGGGGTCTTAGTTGTCCAGGGTAGCCTTGAACTGGTTCTGTGGCTCAGGAAGGACTCATTTATTTGCTAGTTGCCTTCCTTCTTTTTTTCTGAGTCAGGGTTTTGTTGTGCTGTGTAAACCAGATTGGCCTCAAACTCAGCAGTTCACCTTCCCCTGCCTCCTGGTGCTGGGATTAAAGGTGTGCCTGCCATGCCTGGCTTTGGCCTCCATGTTTTAGTACTGCTGAGTTGAGTGACTGGTGGGAATCAGTGATAATAAAAATGACCTCTGATCCAAGAGCTCATCCCTCAGTGTCTCTTCTGTGTGTAGATGTTTCTAGTTTCTTTTTGTCTTGAGAGTCTATTTATTTTTATTTTATGTATGTGGATGTTCTGCCTGCATGAATGTCCATGTAGTATCTGTGTGTGATGCTCTTTGAGGCCAGAAGAGAGCATCAGGTCATGTAGAACTGGGGTTCCAGAGGAGAGTGAGCTGCCTGTAGGTGCTGGGACAACCCAGGTATTTTCCCTATTATCAGTCATTTCTGCCTGTCATTCAAGAAGTAGGTCCTTCTGTCCTTCTGTGTGCCCAGTCTCAGTGCTGCTGTCCCAGTAGCCAGGGATTGAGCAGAAACAGAAGAGCTGGTGTTTCTGCTGCAAGTCAGTGACAGGAGGAGAGGAGCCTGTTAGAAAAGCTGGTGATTCTACTTGTGCCCCCACCTAGCTGTGGGAGCAGCTGTTGTGCCGACTTTGTGAGGGTTCTGGAGATCTGGAGACCTTCATTCTGTGTGGCGTTTCCACAGCTCCTGTGTGTTCACTTTTCTGGTTCTCTTGTGCTCAGGCTAGACCAAGCAGATCTCAGTCTCCTGAGTTACCAGGATTGTAGGCTGGACTCATTCTTAGTGGGAGGTATTCAGGAAGAAGCATGCTGTTTTGTGTTAGCAAGTAGGCATCTGCGTTATTTTCACTAACTGCCTAGTAATCACCCTCAGTTTTATTTTTTATTCCTTTCCTGTAAGATGTTATTCTCAAGTTCCGGGACAAGATTGAGAAATTGGAGAAAGATGTGTATGCAGTGCTGCAGCTGGAGGCGGAGGAAAAAGAAATGCAGCAGTCAGAAGCCCAGGTGAGGCTGTGTGGCCATCTTCCCACTCAGCTGCTCAGTGACAGCTGCAGTGTGACCATGGGTGTCCTTGTACCATCCCCACAGATTAACACAGCAGAGCGACTCTTATCCAAAGGGAAAGAGACAGCAGACCACGAGCCTGAGAGGAGCTGGTTCCAGACCAAAGAAGAGAGGAAGAAGGAGAAGAGTGAGTCCTGAAGGCTCCTCCTCACTGGCTGAGCGTTGTGGGGGAACTGCTTGCCAAGCAAACCTAAGGGCCCGACTTTGAATTTCCAGGGCATGCCTCCCAGCTTTAACAATTAAGATGGCAGCATGCTTCTTTATCGTATGAGTAGTTTATAACATGACTTTTCTATGTTGAGGGATATTGAAAGTTTACCCAATTTTTGCCATTAGTCATATGGAATGGAGATGTCCTGAGAATCTTTGAACATGTGCCCCTTGGTTAATTAAGTGCTTTGTAGGGAATTCTGCAGGTAAAGGGGGATGCAAATTTCTCACTCAAGTGGTAGTTTCAAAATTATCTCCCTTGTAAGCTGTGCCAGCAGTGTCAGAAATCCTGCCTCTATTTGTTGGCTAGGAGGAGATGAGTGTGCTAGACTTCATGGTAGAGGACTGCCATGGTTGAGGACTAGGTACAGCCTGTCTTTGTCCTGGGAGTGGAGACAGTGAGAACCTTCAGTGTACTGAGGCAACTGGGGCTCGGTGAGCTGGAGAGAACAGACAACCTCAGCTGTCTTTCTTCAGGGGTCTTATGTTATCCACCTTGTTTTATTTTATTTTAAGATTATTTTATGTATGTGAGTACACTGTAGTTCTCTTCACGCACACCAGAAGAGGGCATCGGATCCCATTACAGATGGTTGTGAGCCACCATGTGGTGGCTGGGAATTGAACTCAGGACTTCTGAAAGAGCAGTCAGTGATCTTAACTGCTGATCCATCTCTCTAGCCCTTGTGACAGGGTCTCTCATTGGTCTAGAACTCAGCAAATGGTCTAGTCTGGCTGGCCAGTGAACCCAAGGGATCAGCCTTTTTCTGCTACCCTAGTATTGGGGTTATAAACAGATTACCACCACACCCACCTTCTTTCCTTCCTTCCATCCGTCTGTCTGTCTGTCTATCTATCTTCCTTCCTCTTTCCCATCCCCTCCCCTCCTCTCCCCTCCCTCCCTCCCTCCTCTTCCCTTCCCTCCTTTCTTTCCTTTCTTCCTTTTTTTCTCTTCTTCCTCTTCCTCTTCCTCCCAACCCCAAAGGTGCCTGGGTTCACCTTTAATCTCTGTACTTTGGTGGCAGAGGTGGATGGATCTCTGTGAGTTGCAGGTAAGCCAGGGGTACATAGACCCTGTGTTAAGAAGTCAGTTTTTTTTTGTTTTGTTTTGTTTTTTTAAAGTTGGTGGACTGGAGAGATGGCTCAGTAGTTAAGAGCACTGACTGCTCTTCCAGAGGTCCAGAGTTCAATTCCAAGCAACCACATGGTTGCTCACAACCATCTGTAATGGGATCTGATGCCCTCTTCTGGTGTGTCTGAAGACAGCTACTATGTATTCATACACATAAAATAAATAAATAAATCTTAAAAAAAAAAAAGTTGGTTCTAGGTATCCAAGTCCTCAGCTCTTTTTAAAAGTTTGTATATTTATTCTGACATAATTTCATTGTGTGTTAGTATACTTAGATCTCCCCCCCCCATCTGCTGTCCCCTCCCCCTCCCCCTCGGTGCTGAGCCTCTTTCCAGCAAGCTTCCTTCTGATTTGAAGTCTGATTTTCAAGGCTGCTGCATTTAAGTTGCTGACATGAGCATGGGTGGGGGTTATTCTCTTGTACAGGGCCACCTTGCCAGTGGCTGCCCCACTGAGGAATGTGACTCTCTTCTCTGAGTAACCATTAACTGGGCAGCTCTCCCCAGGCCAGCATTCTTCCCTGAAGGGCACTTCACTCAGTGAGCTGTCACCTAGTTTCTTCTCAGTTTAAGCTTTAGTGACAGACATAATCACGCAGCCCCTAAAATCCACACTCTGTTCTCACAACAGTTGCCAAGGCTCTGCAGGAGTTTGACTTGGCCTTAAGAGGAAAGAAAAAAAGGAAGAAGTTTATGAAAGATGCCAAGAAAAAGGGGGAGATGACGGTGAGTAGCCTCCCTGTGGAGCAGGGTCCCTTGGAACAGCGGTTTGTTCTGTGCTCATCTCTCACTTCCCCTAGGCAGAGGAGAGGTCCCAGTTTGAAATCCTCAAGGCACAGATGTTTGCAGAGCGGCTGGCCAAGAGGAACCGCAGAACCAAGCGAGCACGGGCAATGCCTGAGGAAGAGCCTGCAGCAGGCCCTGGTAAGCCATGGGGAGTCAGTTTTGAGGACCATACCATGGCAAGAGTTGGCAGGGATGGCAGTGACCAAGCTTTGGAGGAATTGGGATGTATCAGTGCTCTCCACCGATTCTGGAATTCTCTCCCTCAGTGTCAGGGGACTCAGTAGCCACTGACCCATTTTCTCTGTGCAGCCAAGAAGCAGCGGCGGCAGCAGAAGTCTGTGTTTGATGAAGAACTCACCAACACAAGCAAGAAGGCCCTGAAACAGTATCGGGCGGGGTAGGTTTGAAGTGCTGCTCAGCCCTCAGTGTGTGTACACTGAAGCATCCGTGTCCATGCTCACTCCCAACTCTTTCCTAGAGCTTCATAACATGCGGACTCAGGCCCTGATGAGTACAAGCACAAGAGTTCTTAGTGTGGTCCTTACATAAGCTCTCCAGATCTAGACATCTGAATCTGGCTGGTTGGGAAAGGCCTCTACCTACTGATTTTAAGTTGGTGGCTGGCTCCCAGAAATGCATATTATTCTTTACAAGCCCACAGGAGACTGCATCCCACCTTGCTAGCCTGTGAAGCCAAGATGGGGTGACGTCACTCACATGTCCCACAGCCTGCCCAGCTCATATTTCATCTCTCTTACAGCCCTTCCTTTGAAGAGAGGAAACAGTCAGGTCTGCCCCGCCAGAAGAGAGGGAACTTCAAGTCCAGGTGATGTTGCACTGTGGAGGGCAGAGACAGTACCCATGGGGTTGGAGAGGCAAGCCGTGTGGGAGGCGGTACTGCTCCTCCCTTCCGCTTTTCATTTTGTTGATTTCCTTAATAGGTACAAGAGAAAGTAGTCGTCTCCATGATGTGAAGAAGTTGGTGGGACAATTTTATATCCCTTCCCTGTGGGAAGTCATCTTGTCTAGGTCTGGTTTTTTCCATTTATAAAACCCCAAACCCGGGGCTGGAGAGATGGCTCACTGATTAAGAGCACTGACTGCTCTTTCAGAGGACCGGAGTTCAATTCCCAGCAACCACATGGTGGCTCACAACCATCTGTAATGGGACCTGATGCCCTCTTCTGGTGTGTCTGAAGACAGCTACAGTGTACTCATATACATAAAATAAATAAAATCTTTAAAACCAACAACAAACAGGGTTACAACAAACTAAACAAGCCTGATTGCGGATCTGTTTTCTGTTAGTACCTAGGAGCTGTTTTTATTCATTCATTCACGCCTCCTCTTTTAAATTTTGAATGTCTCACTGTGCAGCACAGGCTAGCTTAGAACCTACTATTTAGGCCTCTAATTTGTGAGACTATAGATTGCTGGGATTACAGTATATACTGTTGTGCCAGGGTTCCCTCCCTGACTAGCTTTCCTACACATTTCAAATGCAAGGAGTCTGTTTTGTGAGTTCAGACTGCTTCACCTCAGTTCTCCAGCTGCATATGCGCTGCTCACACTTGCTAACTTGGGGCTCTGTTTAATGGTGCTGGGGTGTGGGTCAGACCAGGCTCTGCCTTTGGTGGAAGGTCTCCATATTAAAAGGCAATGGGCCGGTGAGAAGTCTTAGTCAACAAGGACGAGATGACCCAAGCTTCATGCTGGGGACCCGAACAGTGGAAGGAGAAAACTAACATCTTCCAGTTTATCCCTAACACAAATGCCCACACCACTCAACCACAATAAATGAGCGTATTCTAAACAGAGAAGTGCAGAACTCTGTTAGGAATATGCACAGGATATATAGTCTAAGGGGACTCATGAGACATTTGCTATAGGTTAAAGAATGTTAACTGTGGGTAAGATTTGGCTCATCAGCTAAATGACCTCCACTCCCACAAATGATATGCCTTACCATAGTCTAACCACAACTGCTACTGAAAATTAGGAAGAGACACAAATCATTGGTCTAGGATAGTGACAGTTGTTGAACATAGTTGAAACCTTACACGCATCAGTTACTAATACAGTAAAAAAAGCAAGCACAGACATAGACCATAGGCTTTTTTCAATCATTTTTATTAATTGGCTTAACAGGTTAAAGTGCATAGTAAAGACAAAAAAAGGAAATGCATACATAAGAAAGGGGCTTTCCTAGACAATATTAGAAAGGACCTGAGATGCCTAAATCTGTTCTAAGGAACATGGAAAGAGATGCAGATGCAGGCAGTGGGCCTGGAGTCGGGGCCTGCAGAAGCTGCTGGCATGCTAACCCTGCCCAGGCAGAGGCTGCGAGGGCGGGTGCCTGGATAGAGACTCACAGGAGGTGCTGCGGACACTGACTGAACCTGCAGACAGCACCACCACAGACCCTCCCCTACAGAGAGACACATACCTACCCCTGCTGTCTGAGTGCAAGTTTCAGGAGGGTGCAGGGGTCACTCAGCTTGTGACTGGGGACAAGGAGAATTGAAGTGTGTGTCATAGGCCTCATCTCCAGGAGGGCAGGAGCCCAAGGAGTAGGGGCCTGGGCTCTTGTGCTCTCTCTGGGCTGCTGTTATTACAATGGGAGTCAGTATGCAAGTTAGGGCTTGGACATGAGAGGCAGCGCACCCTGGGCACGTGCAGTGCCGACCATGCCTGGACCCAATTACCCTAACATCCCCGGGTGGGGGCCAGATGCTCCCAGGAGTCCTACTTGCTACAGTAGAGGAGCTGAGAACCGTGGGCTCTGCTCAGTGCTGGGGGTAAAGTGCTTACTCTAGCGCAGGGTACATCTAGAATCACGTGGGCAAAGCCCGAGAAGTGGATCCTTAAACAAGTGCGAAGACTAAAGGACACTAATAAATTGGTTCCTCCACAGAGGAGCTAACCCTGACTCTGAGGTGGCAGGGCAAAAGGCCTTGGGTGCCATCTTCTACACCATCCTGCGGATCTCCTCAAAGTTCATCAAGTTGGCTGTGTCCGACCACGCAGGGTGCTGGGCTCCATCCATCTCAGGGGCAAGGTGGTTGCTCCTCTCCAGAGTATGGTTTTCACCACCAATCACCTCCTGGCACTCAGGACAGGTACTCCTCTGCATGGCTCCCCCACACTCAGTAATCACATAGATGTGGCCATTGGGGCACTTGAACCAATGGCCACGAGGAACACCCAAGGCAGTGACAATCTGCACGCGCTCCTCCTCAGAGATGCCCAGGCCAGAGCAGGGAAGGGTGGTTTTCAGAGCATCCATCTTTTTCTGCACAAGCTGTTCATCTTCCTGGGTGAACTTACTTGTTTTTTCAAGAATATCCCGGATGCTGGAGACCTCTTCTGCTATGCTGCCTTTCACCTTCTCTGCTATCTTGCAGCGCATCAGGAGGTTCACCAAATAGGTGAGCCTCTGGATTTCACTCTGGAGGTCACTCAGCTCCTGGCTGCTGAAGCTCAGGCGCTTCTTGGCCAGCCACTCGTGGACCTGTTCCAGTCGAGACCTCACTTTCTGCTGCTCTACGTGATGCACCTTTTCCAGGGACCCCTCCAGGTTGGCCAGGTGGTCATAGAAGCTGATGGAATTCTCCACAAGGCCCAGGTCCTTCACTGACAGGTTTTTCTGGGCCAGCTTCTCTTGAAGTAACAGGAATTCTTCAGGACGCAGCTGGTGGAAGAGAGTCTTGCTCTTGAGCAGGGCTGTCAGTCGCTCCTGGCTGGCTGAGATCTCCCCTGCAGAGCCCTGGAGCTTTTCCTTGACAACTTCTATTTCTTCCAGCCGCTGCTTGATGCTGGTTCCATACCTCAGGTTTTTGCGGATGGGTACCTGACAGATGGGGCAGACTTTCAATTTGATGGCAACTTCATCATCCTTCTGCTCATTCATGTAGCGGTCCAAGGCTTGTACCTCAAAGATGTGGCTACAGTCTTCCAGCTGCACAAAGCGGGCATCAGGCTCATCCTCAAAGCCAAAAAAGATTTGGGTGACCTCTTCCAGGTGGCACACACGGCACTTCTTGGGACATGGCTCCCCACACAGACCAATGCAAGGGTGGCCGCAAGCCAGCAGCTTGGTACAAGGCACATAGCATGGGGGCCGGTTGCAGGGCTCCGAGCAGAGTTTGGTGCACTGGTAGTGCTGGCAGCGCCAGACACAGGGCTCCACGCAGGGGCTGCACAGCTCCCCACACTTCTTCTTGCACTGGCTGTGGACACAGCGGTTCTGACATGTTCGCTGGCAGGGTGGGCACTCACCAATACAGGGCTCCTGGCACCTGTGTGAGCAGACAAGCAAGCGCTTACACGGCTGTTGACAGCGCTCATGGAAGCGCCCTTCAAAACAGCTGTGGCAGGAGCCGGGGCAAGGGTGGCCACAGTCTAGGGTAGTGTCACACTTGGTGGTGCACTTGACTGGCAGGCCATATTTTAGATTTTCCACATCGCCACACTTCACCAGTTGACTGTGCCCGCAGTTAAGTTCCACAGAGACCTTTTCTGAACACAGCCGTACACAGTCCTCACCACAGAGGTGGCTGCAGCTGTGGCCACATCTTAGTACCTTGGAACAAGGCTCCTGGCAACAGAAATCTGACTCTGACATTGAACAAGGGACCATCTGTGTGTGACCACACTTAAGAATGACTTTGGGTACTTTCACCTGACAAGGCTGACACTCTTGGAAGCAAACATTTGGGCACCGGTGCCCATCCTGGCAGAGGACTTTCTGGCATGGCTTCATGCACTGGAACTCCTTGTGGGAGGAGTCATATGGGTGGCAGGCACGTGTGCACACATGCCCACAGGCTAGCCGGAACTCACAGGGCAGGCTGCAGCCTCCTTCTGGTACTTGCTGGAAGTCAGCAGCTTTGGATACAAAGGTGTGGGTCTTGGGGTGGTTCTGGCAACAGAGGCGGAGGGTTGGGCCTATCTGTTTGTTCTCTCGAAGGGTATGGATGATCTTGCTCCACAAGGGCACCTTGGCAAGCATCTCCATGTTCCCAATGCAGAACATCCCCTTCTTGGCCCGGGACAAGGCTACGCAGATGCGATTGGGGATCTGGAGGAAGCCGGCTTTGCCCTCTTGGTTGCTCCGCACCAGTGAGAGGAGAATGATGTCATTCTCTTCCCCTTGGTATTTGTCCACCACATGGACCTTGATGCCAGCAAACGTCTTGGCAGGCATGAGTTTGCGCAAACAGAAGAGCTGCCCAGTGTAGGTGGTGAGGATGGTGATCTGGGAGGGCAGGTACTCCTGGCACAGGAAGTACTGGCACAGCTCCACCAGAAAGTGTGCCTCATGCTGGTTCTGGTGACTTTTGCCTTCTTGGATCTCCTGTTCAGGAAAGTTGTGCTCCACAAAGAAAAGATTGGAGCAGACACCCTGAAAAATAAGGTGGCAGCACATCAGACTCTCTCATGGTGTTTCCCTCTTCCCTCAGCACTGGGGTCGGAGCCCAGAGCCTCATAAATGCTGCACACCTGCTGGACTTCTGGGCTACACCCCAGCTCTGACACTTCATCTCCTGGACACTGACCACTAACCCACAGGAAGAGCCTTTGTGTCCTCCATCTCATCTTTACCTCTGAAGTAAGTCGTGTGCTTTTATCTTAGGCCATAGCATTGAGCTGTAAAATAATTAAGCCTATTTTCCTTTTCCACGTATTCGATCACCTGTCACGGCCAAGGGGACAGCAGTAGCTGGTGACGAGGAGGCAGCTGATGTCTGCAGCACTGCATGGTGCTGACTGCTGCACACAGTGTATAGCTCAGGGACAGGGCAGGAGCCAACATCCTCACTCCACTCAGACAACAGCACCTGGATCTCTTGGGGACTTACTTATTCAGGGTCACACAGCTCCCAAGTGGCAGGACTGAGATTTACACCAGGTCAAGAGCAACTGTTTCTGTCCCGTTCCTCCGAAGGCTTAGCAGTCCTAGCCTGGCCCTATTCCCGTTCTTTCTTTTTACAGATTCTATTTTTGTTTTATTAAAATACACACACACACACACACACACACACACACACTGCATACAGAGCCTGCATGCCAGAGGGGGCATCGGATCCCAATACAGATGGCTGTGAGCCACCATGTGGCTGCTGGGAATTGAACTGGAGACCTCTGGAAGAGCAGCCAGTGCTCCAACCACTGAGCCATCATTCCAGTCCCCTCTATTGTTATTTTTAATTATTATTTGTACATGTGTGTCCATATGTGGTTATGTATATCTGAGTGTAGATGCCCATAAAGACCAGAAGATGCAGAGAGACCAAGAGATCATCAGTGTTGGACATGGAACTGGAGTAGTGGCAGTTGAGGTACCCAGTGTAGGTGCTGGAAACTGAACTTGGGTCCTCTGCAAGAGCAGTACTTTTTCTGAGACATAGTCTATTATATAGCTCTTTCTGTCCAGGAACTTGCTGTCTGTAGACAAGGCTGGCCTCAAGCTCAGAGATCCACCCTTTCTCTGCCTCCCTCCTGAGTGCTGGACTAAAGGTATGCCCACCACACTGGCTTCATGACACACTCTTAACGCTGAGCTCTCTCCAGACCCTCTACTACTGTCAAAAGCCTTTTTTCTCCTGAGGAAGGAAACCTCCTAAACTGCTGACACCATCAGAGTGACCAGGGAGGGCAGACTGACCTTAATCTGTTCATACTTGAGAACAGAAGGATGGTTCTCCAGATCCTTGTAAATGTGGGGGGTCAAAAGGCGGGCGATCTCAGGACGCATACGGTGCTGAAACAACAGATGGCATTAGGAACAAGTGCAAGACAAAGGGCCATGTTCTGGAGGCTGTGGTGTCAGCAGGAAACCTACAGAGGGAGGAAGCATGATGCAAGAGGCTTCACCCAAAGAGCAGGGACTAGCATGGTTTCAGACAGTCTTTCTGACCGCCTGGCTTTTAAGCAATAACCAAGCTCTAACTGCTGGCAGGTGGCAGGCACCCAGGAGCCTGCTAGATGTCGGTAGCAACACAAGCTCGTCTCTCACCTGGTGATTCAGACGGACGAAGGGGATGTTCACTTTTACCAGCCGTTCAAACAGGGACACCTCAAGGTTGAAGTTCTTGGCCAGATCATACACATTAGCACTGGGGCGCAGCTGGGGAGAGAAACAAGCCTGAGAATTCTCTGGTGGGAACACACTGACTGCCCAGCAGCATGCGTTTCAAGCACCTGTGGGAGGCAGGCACTAGCCTAGGTGCTGACACGCTCAGGATTAATAATGACAAGAATCATGAAGAACCCAAGATGATGGAACAGAGAGCCCGAGGGTGGATGGTCTGGCTAGGCCTCTGCAGTGACACCTGGGGTGTCAACAGCACGGAGGTGGCTGCCAGTCATGAGAGGGGCAGGAAGGACAGTGAGTGAAGGCCCTGAGCAAACGAGGTAAGCCAGAGACAGGACGAAGCCCACTTCTGTTTCTGTTTCAGCTTCTAGGCTAGGCATGGCTGTACATGCCCCTGTAGTCCACACTTGGGAAGTGGAGGCAAGAGTCAGTCGTATAGAGCCACCCTCAGCTACAAAGTGTGTTCAATGTTAGCCTAGGCTATAAACGACCATCTCAAAATCAAAGGAGCTTGAGTTTTAGCATCAAGAGTAGTGAGAAGCCCCTGACATGCATGGGCTGGTGAGTGGTTAAGAACACTGACTGCCCTTCCGGAGGTCATGAGTTCAATTCCCAGCAACCACATGGTGGCTCACAACCATCTGTAATGGGATCTGATGCCCTCTTCTGGTGTGTGTCTGAATCAGCTACAGTGTACTGATATAAATAAAAATAAATAACATTTAAAAAAAAAAAAAGACTTAAGGAACTTTCTATGCAATTGCTCATGGTGAGAGCCAGAGAGATGGCTTTATGGTTAAGAGCACTGGCTGCTCTTGCAGGGGACCCAAGCTCAATTCCAGGCACTCATGTATCAGCTCACAACTATCTGTAACTCCAGTCTAAGGGGATCTGTTACTCTCTTCTGGTCTCTACAGGCACTGCGGGTATGTGGTACACTGACATGTAGGAAACACCCCATACATATAAATAAAGATACTGTTTAGGTTAAGTTTTGGTTTTGTGTTTTTAAAGGCATGTTGAACCAAGCAAGGTGTACAGTATCATCCCAGCAGTCTGAGGGCAACCTGGTCTGTATGGCTGGGGACACAGAACTCAGGGGTAGGGTAATGCCTGCCTAGCATGTGTGGATTGCCCTGGATGCAATCTCTACTCATGAGATTGCTGAGGAAAAGAACAGGGATGCAAGGAGGAGAGCAAGCACAGAGTCACCAGTAAGCTGAGGACTCTTAAGAAGAGAGGTCAGGGTCTTGTTTGTCCTGTCCCCCCAAAAACACCCCATCTTTTAAGAATTCTTGCTTTACCTGCTGGTGGTCCCCAATCAGAATAAGATGCTGGCAAGCCTTGCTTAGTGTGGCAATGGTGTGAGCCTCGAGAACCTCAGCAGCCTCTTCTACAATGACGATCTGAGGCTCCACTTGCTGCAAGATCTGGCGGTACTTGGCAGCACCTCAAATCAACAAAGATGAGAGGCTCCTTTGAGCACAAGACCTAAAGGGCCAGTTCCTTTGTACCTTTCCTGGGCTGGTAGGAAACTAAGCCCTCCTGCTCATCGGGGGCTGGAGCAGCCACTGAATAAGAGGGTGGGCACTGAGGGTGGGCAGCGAGTGAGCAGATAAGATGAGCTTATGTTGGAGTTTTAAGCTCTGCAACAAGCAGGAAAATGTCCCAAGGTAAGGGCTGCTTACAACAATAGCTCTCATCATATTTGCTTCATTTAATGGGATGGGGCACCAAGGGAAACTTGGCTTCAACAAGTAAATCCCACCCACCTTCCTACCTGTGGTTGTCATGCCCACAACCTCGGCATCTTTGAGAATATGAAGGTCTTCCTGGAGTCTCAGCTCGGCCATTCTTTCTGCCCATGTGCGGTACTGGCATTCATAGTTGAGGATCTTCCGACGAGTGTCAGCTTGGTACATCTGCAGCCACAGCCTGGAGAATGAAGAACCAGGGAAGGAAGCCTTGCTTTAATAAGTACTTTAATAAGAGTGAACAATGTGCCAGCTCCCGAAGTAGCCCTAAAGCGCTACAGAGTTTACAGGCCAGATAGGGAGAATGAGAGGCCCAGAATTACAGAAACCCAGAGCTGAAAATGCCCCATAAAAGATGTGCAGGGTCATCAGGGTGTGAGGAGAGAAGTGGGGACAGAGACACTCTCTGCTGTGAGGGCCTCCAGTGTCCTGTTCCTCACCTGAGCCATATGAGGTCCTGCCCAATCTGACCCATCCTAGGAACCAGACAGAATCCCATGGGAAATGACAGACTGGCCGGGCTTGGGCACGGGCACCACACCCATACCTATAGAGCTGCCAGCGAGAGCTCAGGTCCAGCTGCCAGACATCCTGGATCACACTGGCCTCAGCTTCAGTCATGGTGTTTAGTTTTCGAAGCTCTACCTTCACTCTCCTCTTCATCTTTTTTTTCTGGCTGCGCTGGGTCTGCGGACATAAGTACCAGGCAAGACAGTGAGCAGAGGCCCCGGAACAGAACAAAGGGGTTGCTCCCCCAGTGAACTTTGTCTCACTCTCCCAACAGCTGCCTTCCATCATGAAAAGTTGCACAAAGTTCCAAGAATTGCCTGGGCCCCAAATCTGTCCTGACTCTTCTCAAGAGTTGTGACCTAGGGTGCTGGCTGTGGCTGTGGCTGTGGCAATGTGAAGAGCCTGGGAAGTACCTCCACTGGCCAGTAATGGCTGACCACTGGCCACAATGTCTCAGATGTCATCATGACATTTTCTGACAGTGTGTTTGGGTTATGGCTTATCTTCCCTTTCCCTGTTCCTCCTGTCTGGAGTCATCGCTCTGCCGACCAGTTCTTTCTCTTTCTAAAGTGGGTGTGTACCATTGACGTAGAGGAGCATGGGCTCTTGCTGAATGCTTTCTGGGCCACTGCACGGGAGCCGGTGTTTAATACAGGGTCTGCCACAGGCCTGCTACAATGGTCCTCACTCACAAAATCTTACCCCTTCTGGATCTGTCACTGAATGAGGCTACAAGATTTTATGAGGACTGGTATGTAAACTGATGTCACCACACTAATGGCCCAACCCCAAGTGACACAGCAGAGACAGGCCCAATACAGTTTTGAGAACTGGGCTCATTTCTCTGCCTCCACACAATACCACTGAACTGAACCAGTAAGGCATGAAGTCTACTACTGCAGCCAGACTGTCCTTAAGAGACCTTCATTCTCAGTAAGGGTTACAAATTGGTATGTGGAATAGCAAATCTCCTGTTGATATAGTCATACATAGAAAATGCTTGACCAAAAGTTTACATGAGACTAAGTCACCACCCTGCGTCTAAGATAAGACTTTGATTTCAGGGTGACTGAAGGATGATGTTTGCTGTCTTGTTTTACTCCCGTCCCCTGTATCTGCACTGGCTGCTCTCACACACCAAGGCTGACAAGGTGCGTAAGATAACAAAGCACCACACTGCCAAGTGACACCCTGCCACCTGCTTCTCATCTAAGTTGTTTGTTCCTGCCAGGGCCCCTCTGACCGCCATAGCTTTTCTACCCTCAGGTTATGTGCATGATGTGAGGATGAAGTGATGTAACAGTAGTAACAGCAATGGCCAAACCCTGCAGAGCCTAATCCAAGTCTGCCTGGAAAGACTGAGTTCTCTCCTCCATCCTGCTGGGGCTTGCAGGGAAGGCAGCTGGTTTACCTCCCACTCTTCTGTAGCCTGCTCTGGTCCAGCTATGGTCCCGGGCACATCCTGGTCCAGTCTCATGGCCAACAGCATCTTAGCCAGCTCCTGGTCGGCCCCGTTCTCTTCCTTCTTTCTTCTCCGCGGTCTCACCACCTCTTCCTCTTCAATCACTCGATCCGCTTGGATCAGGTCGGCTTCCTCAGCAATCTCGATTAGGGAACCCTCCTCTTCCCCTTCCTCCTCCTCTTCCCCCTCTGCCTGGGCTAAGAGAGGAAGCAGGTAGGAAAGGGACACCTGTAAGGACTCACTCACAGGACATGCTCATGGCACTAAGCAGTTCTGGGAAGGGAAGTGGGACAAATACCAAGGACACAGACTTAACATTGTCTGTACATGCGTTTGTTACACTTTATCAAGTTTTAAAAATCATATAAAAGAAGGCTCTTTTGGGGGGGTTGTGGAGAGTCTCTCACTGCATAATCCTGGAATTTACTATGTAGACCAGCCTAGTCTCAACCTGTCCAAGACCTGCTGGCCTGTGCTTCCTGAATGCACCACCAGACCCAGGCAAAAAAATGTTTTGTTTTCTTTTTTGAGACAGGATTTTTCTGTATAGCCTTGGCTATCCTAGAACTTGCTCTATAGACCAGGTTGGCCCTTTTGAACTCACAGAGATCTACCTACCTCTGCCTCTCAAAAATGCTGGGATTACCCCGCTATCCAAAAATGCCTTTTTCTTTTTCTCTTTTCTTTTTTCTTTTCTTTTCTTTTCGAGACAGGGTCTCTCAAGAGCCCTGGCTGTCCTGGAACTCATTACTCATTATGTAGACGAGGAGGGCTTTGAACACAGAGATCCTTCTAAAGCCTTTGTCTACCTAGTACTGGAATCAAAGATGTGTGTCATCAGCCCTGGCTTAAAGTTGTTATGTAGGTGAGGATGACCTTGAATGCCTGATCCTCCTGCCTGTACCTCCTGACTCCTGGGCTTACAGGCATGTGTTACCATGCCTGGTTCTAGGGTGCTAAGGATAGCACCTACCTAGAGCTCTGTACATACTAGGCAAGCATCAGCTGTGACTCTAACAAGCACTTTCCACGTGTGTACTGAACAACAGTGCTCTCTAAATTGTACCCATCAGTCTGGGCCATGCTTTCCTGTTCCGTCCACTGCTGACTGACTCCGTCTGTTAAATATGAACACTGCATTTTGAGTCACGTTGTTCTGGCTTTTACCATACTCCAGCTGATGGTGTCCTGGGTCACATGACCCTCTTACCTATGTTCTCAGGTCCTGCTGGAGATGCACTCTGAGTGAAGGAACCCACACCAAGCCCCAGCCATTCGAGCATCATGGAATGCTTTGAGGGCTGCACACAGACCCAGTCAGCATCCTGTGAAGGAAGAATCGTCAGTCATGAGAATTCTGTGACAACCATTATGAAGACAGTGTCTCTTCAGAGGATTTAAAATTTTTTCCTGGGCTCAGAGGTTAATAGCACTGGCTGTTCTTCCAGAGGTCCTGAGTTCAATTACCAGCAACCACATGATGGCTTACAACCATCTATGAGATCTGGTGCCCTCTTCTGGTGTGCAGGAATTAATGTAGGCAGAATACTATATACACAGTAAATAAAAAGGATATAAAATTCTTCCTCGAGGGTAAATCTCAAGAGTTGGTTCTTGCTTAGTTTGTATGAAGCCCTGGGTTCTAACCCAAGCATAGAAAATCTAAATCTTAAACCTGGTTTAGGCGCTGCTGGTTCAAACCCAGCAGGTGGACTGCAGAGCCTTATCCCTGACCAGGATCCTCAACTGCTTATCCCAGGAGGGAACTGGTTTCTCCAACAGCATCAGGTCTGCAAACCTTAGAAGACCGTGGCTTCTGCTGGAACTGCCTACATGGGCTGAGCCTCCTCTGGCATCCCTACCTGCACGGGTCCATTCATGAGGCTTTCCCAGTGCTGGGGAGAGATGTACTTCTCCAGGTGCTGCTCCCGGAGGACACCGTGCATGGTGCATTCCAGGGTCTGGGCCCCTTCCTGAAGTCTTTGCTCTGACTCCTTCATCTCTGTCACAATCTGCCAAGAACAGAAAGAGGCAATGTAGAAACATTCTCTCCCAAAGCCAGTCTCTGCCCTGAGAGGAAAATAAAGTCAAGAAATGAATCAAGAAGGAATAAGTAAATAGACCAGTCATCAAATCTGTTTCTCAAGTACATCATGGTCCTGAGTCCCAGGGACCAATACTCAGTGCCCTAACCATGCAGGAAGCATGAAAAAAAAAAAAAGAGAGCAGAGGACAGCGGGAAGCTGGCCGGAGCCACGCTGCTCAGACGGCAAGCCTCACGGCCTCTTTTCCTCTTTGATGATAACATCAGAGATTTTTTTTTCTACTTGTTTAAGACACAGGTACTTACTACATTGTCCAGGCTGATCCCAAACTTCTGGTTTAACCAATCTCTCCTGACTCGGTTTCCCTAATAGCTGGGAATAAATGTCTGTGTCATTGTACCCAGTTGTGATTTTAATTGGGTACCCTGCTCAGATAAAAAGATAGTTCCCAGTCGAGGCCTGATGATGCATACTTTTAATCCCAGCACTCAGGAGGCAGAGGTAAGTGGATCTCCGATTAGAGGCTAGCCTGGTCTACAGAGTGAATACTAGGACAACAGAGGGTACACAGAGAAACCTGTCTGGAAAAACCAAGACGCTTCCCAGTGAGCAGGCTATGCACTGTGGGCAGCGTGGAGGAAGCAGACTGAAGGGCTTGGTAGGGGCAGGAGAAGAGCGTTCTCACCCTTGTCTTGGGCACCAAAAGATGAGCAGACTGAAATGCCAGAAGGATGCTGGGTCCTTCAGAGGGCTGTGGAGCCTGCCGGAAAGCAGCTGCTATGCTGTGTGGGTCCCTCACCCCCGGCTAATCCACAACTGTGACTCACACTCATATAGGCCCTTCGCAGGTGCATGGGGAGGGTGCGGCGGAATTCCCGCTTGTTCCTCAGCTCCCTCAGGGTGAACTGCTTCAGGATCTCGCTGTTGCTCCTTCCTCCCACTCTCACAATGCTGGTCTTCTGACAGCCGTAGATGCCTGTAGAGCAGTATGCGGTATCTTAGGTGAGAGTTGTGTGTGTGCGATCTTATCTCAACTGGTGCCTTAGGGAGCAAACTTGTGCTTACAGGACATTCACTCCACTACAGATAAAATGTGGGCTGCCAAGCACAGAGGTGCAGTGCTTCAGAGCAAAGCTATGGACCTGGACACACAGACAGAGGGCTCTGCCTTTAGGAGCCAGGCACTCAACTGGTGGTCACTGTGGGCGAGCTCGAGGCAGGAGGAGCGTCCTTATGTGTTTACAGCCTGGATAAGGGAAGTCCATCTCTGCAGCTCTGAGGATGCTTCAGCAGAAATATGACCCGTTCCACACATGGAATGGCTGCTTGTAAGATGGAGACAGCTTCTGACTTGTTTTCCTGTCTGGTTCATTAAGCCACTTACCGCAACAGCCATTACTCTAATACTGAAGGACTTGCTGCAGTAAGTGCACAGAAAGAACCTGCGCTGGCTGCTGTGTGGGGCCTACAGGGGCTCACACGGGGGCTTAAGCAGAAATGCAGAGCAACATTTCAACCAAAGGAGTAGTACATACTTATTTATTCACTGGGCTAAGTAGTATTAAAAAGATTTATTTTATCTTTATTTTATATATATATATGACTATGTCAGTTGGGGTCCACGGGGCCAGAAAAGGGTGTCTGATCCCCTGGAGTTGGTGTTACAGACTGAAATGTGTTCAACATGGGTGCTAGGAACTGAACTCAGGTCCTGTGGAAGAGCACCAGGCACTCTCAACCACTCAGCCATTTCTCCAGCCCCTAGTGAGCATTTTTTTTTTTAAGTGACTAATATGTTGTGAAAATTCAATGAAAACTTATCCAGCCCTTAATGTTTATAGTCCATGGCTCGGCACAGACCAAAATCAATCAATCAATCAAATCAATCAACCAATCAATCAACCAACCAACCAACCAACCAACCAATTAATTATGGGGCTGCAGAGACAGCTCAGCAGTTAAGATCATTGGCTGTTCTTCTAGAGGACCTGGGTTTGATTTCCAGAACCCATACAACCACAAGTAACTTTAGTTCCAAGGGATCAGACACCCTCTTCTATTCTCTGACACCACTATGCATCCAATGTGGTACACAGACAGACATGCAGGCAAGTGGCCAGACACATAAAATATTCTTCAAATTTTTTAAAAAAATACAAAAAGGAAAAGAAAAAGAAAAAACTGAAGAAAGCAGATGTGGGGGCAATGGGCTAAGTCCACTTGAGACATCTGAGGTGAGATATGAAGAACAAGCTGGTACAAAATGGGCTAGTCCACTTGAGCTGAGGTGGAGAAGACAAAGAATTCAACAACTGAAGGTGACGGTGACCCTGGGTTTGGGAAGCAGAGACAGAGTGCTCAAGGTGCAAAGTAGGGTGGACCAGCCAGCCCTGCCTGTCGGGATAAAGACTGTGGACAAAGATGAGAAAGCCACTGAGATTGCTGACATTTTGCGTGCGTGCGCGAGTGCGTGCACAGTAGTAAGGATGGAGCCCAAGGCCTTGTGACACAGAGGAAGTGAGATAATCTCCATCCCCAGTAGAAAACAATTTTGTCAAAAGACATTCATTACCTTCTAGAAACTGGTCCAAAGCATGATTAGTATAACATACGACCAAGATGGGGAACTTCTGGGCATTAATTTGCCAAACAGACTTATTGGTCAGAAGAGCCTGAACTATTTTTAGACCCACGTAAGTCTTGCCTGGAAAACAGGGAAAAGACAAATTACAAAATGCACACTTGTTTCAGTTTAATATTCTCATTCAATAACTTACAAGGTGAACAATTGTGTATTTTAAATCTTAATAAACATATTTATCTGAAATTTTCCTACATGGAGATAACACAGACACTGGATCCCAAATACCAGTTCACTATCTGCTTAAAAACATTCTCATTAGCCAGATGTGGCGGCACATAACCTGTAATTCCAACACTTGGAAAGCAGAGGCAGGAGGATTGCTAGCATGTATGCAACCTACTTAAATGACATTCTCAGCCTAGATGAAAAGTTCTGATATGAGTTTCCTTCATTTTTAACTCTGACAACAAAGATAGAAGGCACATAGTTCAGTTCACAGTTCAGTTAAGCACACACAGAGAACACTTCATTTATTTCTAGATCACACCTTCCCATTTCCACATCCTTCTCTTTACAGAAGCTACTGACTCCTGTCTGTGCTGCATACATCACTTACAAGACAGCACTGGACTGTGGCCACTATCCATCGTCTGCCTTAGCTGGACCAAGACTCTGCCTCCCTGTCATCACAGGATGCTGGCATCAGAATCCACACTTTGTAAGAGGATGATAAATGAGCCAGAGTGAAGACTAATTCCTGTAGAATGGTGTCTGTGCTGCTTAGGCCAGGCTCCCCAGCAGCTAGACTGGAATGTGGATACACTGACTGATAAATAGTATTTTAAAATCTATCTGCTGTTACTGAGATGCCATCTCTTGTTCCTCCTTACTCCACTTTCCAAACGGGAGATTTACAGGCATGTGCCATGGCTCAGGCTCAATTTTTTGTTTGTGTATCTGTTTTTTTTGTTTTGTTTTGTTTTGTTTTCCTTCAAGATGGTGTCTCTGTGTAGCCCTGGCTGTCCTGGAACTCACTCTGTAGACCAGGTTGTCCTCTGACTCAGAGATCCGCCTGCCTCTGCCTCCCGAGTGCTGGTGTATAGCACCTTGCCTAGCTTTTGTTCTGGAACTTGCTCTACAAACCAGGCTGGCCTTGAACTCAGGGACCCTACCTGCCTCCGCCTCCAGAGTGCTAGGATTAAAGGTGTGCATGACCACCATCAGGCAAAATATTGTGTTCATTTTTTAAAATCTACTTTTTTTTCTTTAAAAAAAAGTTTATTGATTTGATGTGTATGAGTACACTGTAGCTGTCTTCAGACACACCAGAAGAGGGCATCAGATCCCATTACAAATGGTTGTGAGCTACAGTGTGGTTGCTGGGAGCTGAACTCAGGAAGAGTTCCACTCAGTTCAGTTCAGGAAGAGCAAACGGACATTATTCTTGTGCAGCTATGTAGTACAGAGTGTAGGAAACACGTCACTAGTAAGGGAACCTGTCAAGCAGCTCCTGATCTGCTGACACAGTGGAGCCTGTGAGAACAGTGCAGCCACCACGAACACACCTCAGCTGCTAACAGGGAAGCACCTCCACGACAACAGGAACTGGGGGACTGCAGAGAGTTACAGCAGGGACACGTGACCCCAAGTGTGAGTTTGTGTGTGAAGATTCAGGATACACAGGAAAATCATTTATGTTATTTGCTTAAGGACGGGACTGGGTGGTTGCAGGAGGGAGGCAGTGACTTTTTAAAATGTGAGCAGCTATTACTTCTTAAAAGGTAATTCTAAAATTAGTGAGCCAGAAACCTTCACATCTCAAATGAACAAAGCCCAGTGTCAGGCAGGGCTTGGCCTACAGTCTGATCAGGCAGACTCCAGAGCAGGGCCACCTCCTCCTCTCTGCACAGGCTGCCATCACATCAGCCCCTCCATGAGAAACAAACTTGCTATTCTGTTCCACATCTTTGTTTTGTGGGGCAGGGATGTAGCTCCAAGCTGGCCTTGAACCTGATAGTAACAGAAAAGCCACAAAATTCTGATCCTCTTGTGCCCACTTCCAAGGGCGGGGATTACCATGCCCAGTACACAGACTTCTAACCTCTTTGTTTGTTAAAGAGCTCCCCATGTAGCCTGGCTGTCAGGGGACTCACTATGAAGACTGGTTTCACCAAGATGGAACTCACAGAGATCCACTTGTCTCTGCCTCTAGAGTGGATTAAAAGTGTGAGCCATCACCCCTGGCCTAATTTAAATAAAATCAGGAATTGCTCTGACTTCTCAATACTTTGAAGACCTGCTTCTGCCTCCTTGCCTAATTTTGCATATGCTTTTGGGAAGTTAATGTAGCAGTCTTTGCATATCTGCTAGCACAAATAGACTCAAAGCATGTCACATACAAGCATGGTCTTACGTTTATTGTTAAATAAAACTGTACACATAAGGACAGAGATAGATAAGGGTCAGACAGCTTGTAAGTAACCTTAGCTACTCTTCCAGAGCAGGGTCAGAGTTTGTGGGAGTCATGTGAGCGGGACCCTCGAGTGCAGCCGAGAGGAGCCAGGAGGCTCCATGCTGGCTGACCAAGCTCAAGTCCCAGGTCTGCTCACTGCATGAGCTTCAAAGCACCTCACGGCTCTTAAGTGAGAGGAAGTTTACCCTTTCTTTGACTTAGTTTTTCCATCTGCAAGATGATTTCACTTACCAAGCAGGGCTACTGTCAAGACCTAGTGACCTAATATATGTAAAGCAAGGCAAATGATGCTTGGTATGTCATACTGTAATTATATACTTGATAGTATTTAATTTAAGATAGCATAAAGCCAACAACCTTTGGAAGAGAAGATGTACCTCTTACCCTAGCAGTCCTCTTGAAGCTTGAGGTTTTTGTTTGTTTTGTTTGTTTGTTTGTTTTTGAGACAGGGTTTCTCTGTGTATCCCTGGCTGTCCTGGAACTCACTCTGTAGACCAGGCTGGCCTCGAACTCAGAAATCTGCCTGCCTCTGCCTCCCAAGTGCTGGGATTAGTGAGCTTGAGTTCTGATCCATCTCTATGCTCGCCTATGGTCCTCACTGGGGATTACTATAAGTGGCTATGCCACAAGCGATATTCATTGCATTTCAGGGAAATATTTCTAAATGAGGCATGCTAGAGCAAAATCTCCCTTGTGTGATGCCACAGGCTCTGAGAAATTCTCTTACCTGTCCCAGGAGGTCCTTGAATAATAGCCAGCTCCCTTGTGAGGGCGAATTGTAAGGCTTCCATCTGGGAGTCATCCAGCTTCAGGTCTTCTTTGGAGGGCCATTGGCTAAAGTCTAAGACATTAATCCTAGGACGTCTCAAGGCCTCAGCACCTCTCAGAGACTTCCTAATGGCTGAGGGATTCTCCATTAGGGGGGTGAAATCATATCTGCCCCCCCCTAGCAAGTACCTTGGCTCCCTCACATAGGAGTCACACTCCACAATGTTCCTCTGGAAAGGAACATCTTCCTCCTGGATCTCTTGTAGTCCCTCCAGGACGTGCCGGTAAGCCTCAAAGTAGGCTGTTGTCTCTACCATGAGGAAAGAGTCAGAGGGTTGGACGTCTGCAAGCAGCTGCTGGCTCTGCTCGTTGAAGCACAGCTGGACGATTCCTTGGCAGAGATCTTCATGCTCTCGGTTTGAAACAGTTGCAAAAAGAAATGTCTCAAAGTTGTCCTTGGACATGCACACTAAAGACCCATACAGCAGTCGCTTGGAATTCTGCCAGCGAACAAACTTGAGTGGTTTTGTATCAAACTGTACTTTGTACACGATGCCTGATGCTGAGCACATGGGTGTGATGATCCTAGCATCAAAGTAGATTCGGATGTCATCAAACTTCCTCTTTCTCAGACCCTGGTCCTCAAAGCTTTGTAGGAGCTTCAAAATGCCTTCCCGAAGGGGCCTAACAAAATCCTCTCGCAGGAGGCGGAAGTGAGTGTCCAGGTAGACAGCAGTGCTCTCGTACTTCCCGGAAATGATGTTGGGGCGAAGGAAGGGCCTCTCATCCAAGTGCACCTCATTGTAGGTGGGGTAGATGGGCATGGCCCGGTAGCTCTCAACCTCGCCTTCTGCCTCAGCCTGCACTAGAGTGTAGGTGTCCACTCTCAGAGTGCCCTCACGCCTCTTTTCCTGCAGATGTTTAATGATGGCCTGCACCTTTTCCAAATTCTTCTCTGTCTCCTCTTCTATGTCAACCCCAGAGGCTCTCAAAGCATTAAGAGAATCTGGCAGGAGAGAGACGAGCATGGAGGTCTCCTGCACAGAGCTGGCAGGGAAGACACTGACAAGGTCCTGGAGGAGGGAGATGATGTTGTTTATGTGCTCTGGGTACTGGTTCCGAATGTCAGGGACAGGCTCAGTGATCATCCCCACCACATAAGCCGGCAGGCAGACTTTGAGGAACTTGGAGTTACTCAGGATGCCCAGTACGTGCAGGATGCTCTGCCGGTCGATCCTGGAGCTGCAAGCCTTCCGGAGAACTTGGCAGATCAGCTGAAGGAAGCTGGGCTTCATGGAGGAATGAGAAAGCAGCTCCTTGAGACCTAGGCTTGTGGCAAGTGTGATGGCCACCTCAGAGGGCTCCTTCTGCAGGAGGCTCTCCAGGAACTTGTAGCCCAGTCTTTTCGTCTGCTGTGGCTGCTCTGCTGGCTTCTGGAGTGGGGTGTGCCACTGCTGGAAATTGTCGTTAGACCATGGTGGTCGGTGGTTCCTACCCTCCTGGTCTTCATTTCTCCTCCTGGTGTCATTCTGGCTTTGTCTCTGGTCTCTAGCTTCATCACCAGTGTGCCCTTCCTGGTTTCTTCTTCCCTGATGTGGGTTCCTGCCCATAGCCCTAAATCTCTCTTCCCTCTGCCGGAAAGGAGCAGGATGGCTGCTGGCCCTCGGATGCCTTCCAGCATGGTGGGTGGCTGCTGGGTTATTGGTTTGATTTCTAGCTCTTGGGGGTACTTCTCCATCTACAGGACCTAAACACAATGGGGATACCTGGTAAGCACAGAGTCAAGGAGTCATGACGTCTAATGAGACAACAATGAACACTCTTTCATCTTCCACAACAACAGCTCAGATTTTGCTTGCAGAGATGAAAGTTTCTTGCCAAGAGTTGAGAGGGTGAAAGCTTAGCAGTTAAAAGCACACACTGCTCTTCCGGAGGTCAGTTCCCAGCAGCTACGCTGGACAAAACTGCTCTCACTCCAGCTCCACAGGGACTCAATGCCTCTGGCTTCTGCAAGCACAGGCACACATGTGCCCATAACACAGAGTTTAAAAATAGTAAGTTTTGCCGGGCGGTGGTGGTGCACACCTTTAATCCCAGCACTTGGGAGGCAGAGGCAGGAGGATTTCTGAGTTCGAGGCCAGCCTGGTCTACAGAGTGAGTTCCAGGACAGCCAGGGCTACACAGAGAAACCCTGTCTCAAAAAAAAAAAAAAAAAAAAGGTAAGTTTTATTTGTTTTGTTTTTTTTCAAAACAGTCTTACTATGTAGACCAGGCTGGTCTTGAATTCACCGAGATCCACCTGCCTCTGCCTCTCCAGTGCTGGGATTAAAGGTGTACACCACCACACCCAGATTATTAATTTTTTTAAAAGTTTCTTATTGAATTATAATAATAACTAAACTATAGCGCTAGCCAGGTGTGGGGGCTTCTAACTTATGCTCAGAGACTAAAGCAGGAGGATCATCCAAGGCCAGCCTGGACAGCAGTTTCTTAGAAGCTAGCTTGAGCTGCATGGCAAGAGGCTGGCCTGTGTGTGCCCGCACGTGTGTTTGTGGCCTAGAATTCATGAGGCCCTGGCTTCTATCCCAATACTACAAGAAAAAATTATTATTACTGCTGAATAGATTACGAAGAGATTGTTTTCCCGAAAGATACAAAAGAGAAACTGAACAAGCACTGGATACATGGTGGAGTGTTATTTTATTTCATCTTATTTCATGCCCCATGCTGGTTCCTAACTTTCAGAGGGTTCTAGTCTCTGTCTAGCACAGAAATCAAAACACAAGAGTCAGCAGTGAGAATTGATCACTTCCTTGTGTGGAGCTTTGGGCAGTTTCTTGGTTTCTCAGTCTTTGGCTGCTATGATAAAAGTTTATAAAATGTGAGGGAAGCACTGCCAATGTGTATCTCAATGTTTCATGTAGACTTAATCAGAGGAAATTTATTTTAAGACACATAAAAATTATAAACTGGTGGGAGACACTCTTGGGCTCCGTTGTGATCTCTGCAGGACTCTGCTGACCAACTCCATGTGCTGCACGGGCAAGGGGGATAAACAGTGAAGGAAACACTGCCTGACCTTTGCCCTGCAACAGGAAATGCAGCTAGAATGGGAAAGAGGAAGGCAGTGCCTCCCCCTTTCAAGATGTTCTTTAGTTTTGTGGCTAATCCACAGACTGCGGGGAGAAGGAAGCATGAACATCTAGTTTCCTTATCAGAAAATGAAAACTGAAACCTGAAACTTGAACTTTGATTTAGGAAACTGAAATCGAAACTAGTCTTTGGGGAATGACTAGCTCCCCAACCCCTCACACAGGGAGCCAGTCCCCTGTGCAACCTCCCACAGTCACTTTCCATTCCTCTACAGTGACTCTAGAGCTGACCCTAGCAGAGTGGTGTGATTTGAAAACACAGGCTGTTCAAAATTTGACAATAAGTGTGAGGAAAGCTACAAATGTATGTAATACTTAAGATTTAAATAAGACCACGGACTAGCCAGGCAGTGGTGGCACTTTAATTCTAGCACTTGAGGGATAGAGGCAGAGGCAGAAGCAAGCTGTGAGTTCAAGGCTATCCTGGTCTACAGAGTGAGTTCCAGGACAGCCAGGGTGACTCACAGAGAAGCAAATACCCTTAAATGTTTTTTTTTTTTTTTTTTTAAATTTTGTTTTGATACAGGGTCTCACTGTGTAATCCTGGTTGGCCTGCAATTCACTAAACTACACTGGCTTAAAACAGAAATTTGCTTGCCTCTACCTTCCTGCTGCTGGGATCAGAGAAGTGTACCACATGGCCAGGTCCTTTTTTGGAGACAGGCTCTAACCCTGTAACCCAATTTGGCCTCTAATTTTAAAAATTTTTATTACTATTATTATTTTATGTATATGAATGTTTTGATCCACATATGTCTTTGCATGTGTATTAATTCTTATAAAATGTTAATATCTTGGATACAATTAACTTAAGACATTAGAGCATTACATTTTATTAAGTTGCCATTAAATTAAAAAAAAAATTCAAGGTCTGTGAGATGTCTCGGTCGATGAGGGAACTTACTACCAACCCTGACAATCTGAGTTCAGTCAAGACCACATGATGGAAGGAAGAAACCCAACTCTTAGGAAAAGACCTCTGGTCTACACACACACACACACACACACACACACACACACACACACACACACCATTAAAAATAAATGTTACTGGTTATCTTTTGAATTTCCCAATAATGCTATTGGAGATGAGAAGCAGTTTCTGTTGGATAGCCTTGCTGCAAACACCACTCAGTCTGCTTCTCACATCCTACAGCTATGGCAGGAACCAAACAGGAGCCTCACAGGAGGCAAGTGCTTGAACACTGGGCTATACCTTCAGCCATGGTTTCTGAGACAGGGTTTCACTCTGGAGCTCAGGATGGCCTTAATATCACTGTTTAGCTGACCTCAAATTCTCAATCCTCTTCTTTCTGCTGGAGTGACAGGCCTCCTATCATCTTATCACAGAACCATTTGCAACTCTCCTAGAGAAACCAGGCTAGCTTCAAACTCAGATCCACCAGCCTCTGCCTCCAGAGTGCTGGGATCAAAGGTGTGCACCATCACCATGCAAGGAGGTCCTTATTAATTGAAAAACACAGGCCATCTCAGGTGGGCCTCTCCTTACACCTGATAGAAACCCTGCTTACCTCTGTGGTTGGGAGGGGGATTCCTGGGTCTGGCCTCTACATGAGGTCTTCTGTCTTCCATGTCTGAGTCTCAGGAATTCTGCCACATTCACCTGACTTCGTTACCTGTAACTGCAGATGCTGAGAGTCACCAGTGCCCTTCAAACACAGCAAATACCCAAACAACATGAAGCCAGCCCTTCTGCCTTTGTGCAGCCGCCTGTGGCCACGGATCAACTGGGTTCACCTGAAAGGGGGGCTGGAAATCAGAGGGACGGAGAGCGAGAAGAGATGAAGCCAAGACAAAGTTCTCTGATCAAGGCTCAAAGCTTTAGTGTTCAGTCCTCAATTTAAAGGGAAAGACCCCACCAAAACCCTTTCTGGTTTAAGCCAGAGATGGGTGGGATAATCTGTTCTTGGTCAAGTTCAGGCCAGAGATATCTCAAGGGAATCCCAGGGGCTTCCCTTCTTCTAAATTCCGTAAAGCCAAGGTGCACTGCACCTGGATCCTACCTACCACTTGGTCTGTTGTAAACAAGGTTTTTCAGGCCTGCTCAAGGCTGGGGGAAGGGCACACTTTTGCATGTTAATGATTTATTAACGAAGGATAACACGCAGATCCTAATCATGGGCACAAGCACTCAACCTTGTGGATTCTCAACCATGATAACTCTAAACTTAAAGCTCACAATTTATGCCATTCTAAGGGATCCAATACCCCATTCCAGAGCTCCTTCACTCGCTTGGGGGCAGAAAAAGTGTCATCAACTCCCAAAACTATGTTTGGCTTGCCTTTAGCCAGGTTACCTAGATTTCATTAACTTTCCTACAAAATGATTGCTGGGGCAAAAGTAGCCCAAGTGTGCCAATCCAAACCATGTGCCAGCCAGCAGCAGGGTGCACGCCTGGCTCAGCTCAGCTCCTGGGAGGCGGAGGCAGGGGGACTGGGAAGTTAAGAGCAGTTGGGAAATAGAAGCAGGAAGATCAGAAGACATTCAAAGACAGCTTCCACCGAGCAGGAAGCCAACTCGGACTCTATGAGACCCTGCTTCTAGAAACACACACCCGAGGGAGGGCTCAGGACCTTACCAGGCAGTCTTAGGACACAGTGGTCGATAGGTTCCCTGCTCCCTCCTGCTAGAGAGTAAGTGAGCTCTTCCTCTGAACCAGCTAGCAATTCTTGCCTTTCTTCTGTCTTGAAAATTTCTGATGCTGGGTGAAGAGGAAGCCCCTTCCTCTTCCTCAGGGAATGTCTCAATGTAAGTCATGCATATCATGTGGGTGCAGGGGGGCGGGGTGGTGGTGACTCAGTTCTCAGCAAAAGGATTTTTGAGACTGTCCTCACAGTTTTAAAATATTCATAGTTGGAAACTGTGAATAGATTTGGCATTGTATGAGACATGGCTTTTATTCTTATCAGAAAAAAAAAAAAAAGAGTCCCTTTTCTTCTCACTGGGAATATTTTTGTGGTGTCTTTTCTCCTCATCTTACCAAGCCCTGTTCTCATGATACAGGCTCAATGGTTAGTGTTTTAAATTTTCTTTCTGAGAAAAACCCCTTCTTTCTCATTTTGAAAAATACTAAAATAGAGTGCCAGCAGTGGAAGTGTGAAGGAAATGGAAGCAAATGGGTGCTAGAAAAGACAGGGGGGGAGCAGGCGGGGGGGGGGGGGAAGCAGGCGGGGGGGGGGGGGAGCAGGCAGGGGGGGAGCGGGAGCAGGCAGGGGGGGAGCAGGCAGGGGAGCACAAGCTTTTTGCTTAGGGTTTGGAGGGAATCAAGGCATGAGGGCAGATCAGCAATGGTTAAGCTGTTGCAGGGATAACATTTAGAGAACTCTAATTACAGAGCAAGACGAAAGAGGATGAAGCAAGAGGTGGCAGCTGGGTTGCAATTGGGTAAGTTTCAAGTCCTGAGAGATAATCCACACCATTCATCCATCAGAGAAACACTGTAAGGTTAACAGAGAGCAGGAGAGATCTGGGAGGACTTAGACGTAGGGCAGAGCTCAGGGATGGGGAGCCCAGGAGGGCTGTGGAAGAAGTGGGTATAGTGATAGGGATGAGAAATGGAGAGTGGGGCTCCAGGGGCCTGGATCAGAAGCAGGACAAAACTGTGGGATGTGTGGAGAGCCGAGGGGATGCCAAAGGCGCTCCCAGGAGTGGCTGGGTGCTGAGATGAAGGGCCACTGGGGGTGAGTGGTGATCAGGGTGGAGAGAGGTGAACTGGAGAGAGGCAAAGTGGGTAATGGCAGTGCTAGCAGCTCAGGAGGTGCTGGGTACTGGGGGAGGAGACACCGGCTCAGGAGGTGATGGGGGCTGCTAAGGAGTGGAGACAGGAACTCTGGGGAGTGATGGTGAGGCTGATGGAAGGACAGGAATTTAGGGGTGACGGGGCTGCTGAGGAAACAGGGACTGGGGAATGGGGCTGCTGATAGCCAGGTAGACTTTACTCAGGGAACCATTGAGGGTGACGGTGGAGGTGGAAGACAGGATTCTGGGGATGGTAAGGGGTGGCAAAAGATCCTAGGGGTGATGGGAGATCTCCAGATACTCCGGAGATGATAGGGGCTCCGGGGGGTCTATAGGGGGAACTGAGAAAACAGGGACTCCGAGGGCTATAGGATAATTGGGGAAAGGGGACAGGAAGTCTGAAGGCTATAGGGGAACTAAGAGAAGGGGACAGAGGCTCTGGGGACTATAGAACTGAGGGAAGGGACAGGGACTCCGCGGGTGGTGGGGGCGCTGAGTGAGGTAGACAGGGACTCCAGGGCTAACCTGACACCCGGCCCGAAGCAGAGCGGGGCGCCGGCGGCCGCAGCCGTCGCAGAAGCAGGTGCGGGATAGGGCGGAGGCCACTCACCGGCTCTGGCGCGTCCTCGGCAGGTCTTGAACCTGAGCTCCGGCCCTGGCAGGTCGCGGCCCCGCCCGGCACCGCGAACTTTCGTTTTCCAGTCCCTTCAGCCCCTGGGCGGGGCGAGTAGCCGGGTGGGCGGCCCGGAGGAAGATGAGGCCGCGCAGGTCGAGGAGGCGGTGCCGCGGGCGCCAGCGAGAGGCTGGGCTCGCCTGCGCCCCCGCCCTCGGGGCGGGCGGAAGGGCGGTGTCGCCTCAGCCCCCGCGGCCGCGGCTGGACTGGCGGCTCCCGCGGGCGCGGCTGATGGGAGGGCGCGGCAGGTGGCGGGCTGACTGCGCCCCGGGAGGCCGCAGGTCTCGGTCGGCCCCGCAGCCGGGGAGACGCGGCGGGCGGCTCGTGCGTGCCAAGCGCGACATGGCGCGGAAGCCGATAAGCCCTGGAGGCCCAGTGAGCACGGGGAGGGGCTATACACTGGCTGGACAACCATTAGCGAGCTGGGGCCGGGCGGCTCGGGGACTACATTTCCCAGGACGCCAAGCGGGCTCGTCCGGAAGCGACGTAATTGGGGCTCAGTACGCAGGCGCACGCGCCGCCTTGGTCTATATAAGGAAGGTTCGCCGCCTTTCCTGTCCTTTCGTTCCTGAGGCTCCTTGAGCGTCTGTTGTGTTTCCGATATGTTTCGTCCTTGTGGGAATAATTTGCAGATGGTGAGTTGAGTCCCCACAGCACAATTTTTTTTGTTACCCTCTTAGCAAGTTTAACCGCTGTAACCACTCCTAGTCTCCAGGTGTGGCTTATGGAGCGCCATCCCCAGGTTTACCTGAGAGGTGGAAAAAAACACCTTCTGGTTTGGCCTGGAAAGCTTTTTGCTGGTGTAAATGATGACTTCACTTTTTTCCCCGTCATATCGACAGTGCTGATGCTTTAAAACATTTGCCAGTTAGTCCTGATAACACCAGCCTCCAAGGACCTTGGCCTGCTTTGTTCTGGCCGAGGATAGGTGGTGATTGACGCTTTGTTTTGTAGGTTGGCCTGATCAAGCCGTACAGAATGGTTGGCGGGAGAGAAGGGCATCCAGGGAGATGAGAATTCGCCTACCACCTTTTAAGTCTCAGGTATTCATTTGTCTAGTGGCCTGCTGTGGGAAACACGTGCTTTGAAGAGCCTTTTGAGAGGTGTGTGATAGGAAATTGGATGCAAGAGTTAGTGCTGATAATGGTTTTGTAAGTGTTGGCTCAGTATAAGTATACGTCTTGGCTTTTTTAAAAAATACCCAAACTATTAGACTACTACTTGGCCCATTTTAAATTTCATTCTATATCTGTGCATGCAGATTCAGGAGATGCAATGCCCTGTCCTTATTCATCCTGTCCTGGTTGGTAGAACTGAGGAAAAGACTGGTTAAGAAAATGGTCCCAAGGCCCGGTGGTGGTGGCGCATGCCTTTAATCCCAGCACTTGGGAGGCAGAGGCAGGTGGATTTTCTGTGGCCAGCCTGGTCTACAGAGTGAGTTCCAGGACAGCCAGGGCTACACAGAGAAACCCTGTCTCGATAAACCAAAAAAAAAAAAAGAAAATGGTCCCAATGCCTGTAGCACCTTTCTAAGATGGGACGGCTCAGCCACTTGTGTGCATAGTGTCTGAGCCTCATTGTCTCAAGTTTTTGGGATTTCTTTTGTATATGTGTGATATTTTTCTTTAAGAGAAGGCAATGACTCAAGTATTTGCAGTCTGGTGTGGTCATGGCTATTGCATTTTGATGTTATCCACCCTGACCCCCTCAATGTGAACTACATGCCCTAATTTATCTTGAAAGTGGGCACAAGCCAGATGTTTGAGGCAAGCCAGGGCTGCATCATGCATGATACCTAGAGGCTGAGGGGCCCTGTGTCTGAACAGTTGGACATATTTGCAAATGACAGCGCACCATTTGAGTCAGACTTGTATATGTGAGACAGTTTTGCGCTTATGGTCTGGTGCTGGAGTCCGTGGACCTTGACCTTGCGTGCTCATACAGGCTTTTCTCACAGGTGACAAAGTGAGGCAGCCTGGTATATGATGAAAGCTTCCTGGACAAGGCAGTTAAGAACATGTCAGCAAGTGCCATTCCTCTGGCTAGACATTTCAGTCAAGGGTATGACAGCTGTTGCCTGTAAAGTAGATGCAGTCCTAACTGGCTACCTAACGAACACCCGGGATGTGTGATTCCCGCAGGCATGTGTGATGACACAACTTTTTTCCCCATCAGATCGACCATGTTGATCCGCAGTCTCTGAAGCCAGTATGTCTGACATGCCTGCTTAACAGCACCTGCTGCTACTGTAGCCCTTCATCCGGGTAGTTGATAGAGGCTTTTTTTTCCTGCATTTTTATCTCAGGTTTGCTGACAGCCAAGACCAGGCTTTGAATGGAGCAGGAACTCCGCAGGAGGAGAGCATTGGTAAGTGCTTCCCCATGAGCCCTCCCAGTGTAGACTTGCTTCTTGATGTAAATTTGGCTGGTGAACTGATGATATCACTTCTTTCCCCATCAGATCGACCCTGTTGATCTTACAAGCTAATAAAGCCAGTTTTGTCTGATGCATCAGCCCTAGGGATAATTCTTGTTTTGTCTTTAACATATTTCACTTAATAATGGCTTCACCTTTTTACTCTGTACAGGGACGAGGGAGCCATGGAAGCCAGTGTTCATCTGATCTTGATTTCAGGTGAGGTTGTTAATATTTTGGCCTGTTTGTAGGGATGTTAGCAACAAGTGTTGAGGGTAATAGACCCAGTTCTGGGGCTGTTTAACAGGCAGTTGGTTCATAGGGCTCTTGGCTGTTCTGTTCATAGTCTGTTAAGGTTCTGGTGGGATTTCAAATTCATGTTGCTTGTTAAATGAGATTGGAGGGAAGGTGGGGCATGTTCAGCTTCAAGGAGCGGGTCAGAGTTTCAACCAGATGGTGTTCATGCCAGTCAAGCCTACCGATGTTTTACTTTTCTTTCAGGCACTTCTGGATTACAGAATAATAGCCCACAAGGCTGGGTGTGGCCCACAGGCTATGCAAAATACAAAGAAGACTTACTTTTTGGCTGGGGAGTAGTGGTATGGTGTACACTGCTACTGGAAATAGAAAATACTGGCCTATCTGTAGGAATAAAATCTGATGGTGGTGGTTTCATTGTCTGCTCTCCCTGAGTTTCTGGGTTGGGCCTGCAGCTGAGCTGCTTCCTGTGAACCTGTCATCTTTAACAGGGTTCTGACTCTTCCCCAGTTTTTATCCTCTGTCAGAGATGTTGAGCTGGAATATCAGGCTTCACCCTTAACATCAACTTTCAAAATGCCAGGCGTGTGGTAGGCACGGCTTGTGTATCCATATACATTTTGAGTAGGGTAATGACTCCACACAGCTAAGGAAATGCCCATTTTATTAGGCAATTATCTTTTTTCTTTGAGTATGACTGACCACTTGGGAAGTCATGGGGACACCCTACTGCAACTTAGACAAAAGGTTTTTTGAGATGGTCACCTATAGCCCAGGCTAACCTACCTCATCACTAAGTAGCCAGGTATGGCCTTGAATTTCTGGTTCCTCTACCTCCTAAGTGTTGGGATAGCAGGTCTGTGTCCCCACACCTGACTTATGGGCTGCTGGAGACACTATGGCTTTCTGTATGCTAGGCGAGTACAGACTGAGCCTCACCCTGGTGCTACATCTCGGACACCCTAGGGTGGCCTTGACTGGTTGTGGTGCTGTCTGCATTAATAAGGGCTAAGCCAGCTTACCCTTGAGGTAAGTGCACGGCTTGTGGGAGACAATTCACCTTGGTTTTGGTGCTATTAGGATGGAGCGAAGGCTCACCGGCAACTCCCTCAGTGTGAAGAGCACCAAGATTTAGGACACAGAAAAGGCAAGAGTACAGGTGGCCAACACACCAACAGAAGCTCCATCTGTTCCTAGTTCCTTGACACTGAGAACTGTTATCCTGAGCCTTGGCCCCATCCTGGTTAGCACAGGACCTCAGGTAGCTTGTCCTGAAGTCACCCAGGAGCCACCTCTAAGCAGCCAGGCATGCATCCAGAAATGTCTACTCTGCCTGTGGACATGATAGAGGCAGACCCTTGGCTGCCAGCAGGTTAATTACCCAGATGGAAGCTGACGGAGCGCCCTGCCAGGGCAGACATCAACAGCTCTATTCCCTTGGCAAGCATCCAGGCTAGACTGAGTGCAGACAGGTGTGGGGAAGCCCTTGAGCAAGCACACTTGCCATTATCTCTAGACAAGACACTCCTCAGGACCCCTGGCTGGCCCCAACATCCAGGAAGGGATTTTGTTAGAATGGCCTGGTCAGGTGAAAGGTCTAAGTGTTGGGCTGAAGCTAAGGACAGAAACTATGAAAATGCATGTTATTTGTAAGCCAGTAAGATGGTTCAGTGGTTCAGTAAGATGTGTTGGACCAACCCTGACAACCTCCAGGACCAGGTGGTGGAAGGAAGCATCAACCCCCACATGTGTACAGTGACATCACTTCTAAGTAATGCAAGTTAATGGGGAAGAATAGTTATTGTAGACAACCTAACCCTGTATAATGTATTTAGACGACATTGGCTCATCCTGCCTGTTAGCCACTTTTCTCCCTCTCCCACCAATCCACATTCCTAGTCTAAATAAGCCCACTAATTAGTCTTTTAGGTGTGACCCAGTGAATCTTCATTAGTAATTCATAGGAAGGAGCGTGGGCACCTTGTAAGTGGTTTACACTGCTGAAAGGATTACTGGTTGGGATGGTTAATATTGTCAATTTGACAGGGTCTAGATACTCCTGGGGGTTGAGTCTGAGGGCTTACCTAAATTGACTAGGTAGGAAGACCCAGCCCACGGTCTGTCCCAGGCCCCTCCAGTTAGAGGACAAAGGGAGCTGAGCAGCAGTGCTCATAGCTCTCTGACTACAGATGCTTCAGCTTCATCACACCCCTCTGTTACTTCTCTGGCCATGGTACTGTAAACCACAATAAACCTTTAATGTTTGTCAAGTGAAGATGCATATAACTAATAAACTGTCATGTTGGATATTTGGAAATAAGAGCCCTACCAGGTCGTTTGGAGAAGCCCATCCCTGCTCTCACGTTTCTTTTCTGGCCTTAAGTAGCTGTCCCTGCAGAAGCCAGAATGGCCCTAATGGGGACCCCTTAGGGATGGATGTGCACACCCTCCAACCCCCTTTGCTCCCTGGGACTCATTCCTAGAGAAACCCTGATTGGCCCTGCTGGGGTGCAGGTTCATCCCTGAGCCAACCACCGAGGCCCGGAAGATAGGGAGCTCTGATTGGTCTGGTCTGGCAGTGGGCGTGGTTCCTAAGCCAGGCAATTTTGGAGGTTGGCCTTTGGGTTTTTATACAAAGACCAGGAGTCTCCTCTCAGTCAACTTTAATAGGCAGAGGAAAATAATTCAGCGCCACGGACTGCTGGTGGGCACACAAGGGCAGGGTAGGAGGAGCCAGGCAGTTTTGAGCCATCCCTGAAGACTATCTAAGCCTTCAGTCGGCCCAGCGGGAAGGCCACCAGGGGGCAGCATCCCCTCGTGGTCATCAGGGTCTTTGCAAGCAAGAGGCACTTTCCAGCAGGGGTTGGTGGTCATAGTCTTGTTCTCTGGGGCAGAGTTGGGGAGAAGTGATTGAGGGGCAAATCAAGGCTCCGAAATTTTCCTTTGAGATAGTGGCTCACCTAGTGGAGATACTTTCAGCCCTCTAGCTAGGCGAATCTGGCTTTGAAGTTAGGATCCGCAGCATGCCAGGCTGGACCTGGGAGATTCGCCTTTAACGGTTCTCATGGTACTTCTTTTTGATAAATTAGGAACTTTTGCAAAATGTAGAGTCGAGCAGAAGTCTTCAAACTACCCTTTCCCAGCGGGCCCCATCTTTATCAGCTATATGACGCTGGCTCCTTGGTTTCCTGTAGACTCGGGGCGCCACCTGCCTTGCAGGCTTTGTCCATCCCATCCGATGAAATTTGTTCAGCAATTTTTATGGAGTTGGGTTCTGTCTGGGGGTTAAACACAGAAGCTAAAAAACAGAGGCCGGGTGTGTGTGTGTGTGTGTGTGTGACTGATGGTCAAGTGCTTGCTGTACACGCAGAGGCACTTGAGTTTGCGACAAATAAAAAAGAGGGCACTGTCCCAGCCATTTATAGTGTGTTCTGGTGCCTCGTAGGCATGTCACAGGTTTTCCCATCCAGACCTTTTGAGACCGGGGCTACTCATTCTGTTATTATTTATTTGAGATAGAGTTTCATGTAACCCAGGTTGGTCTCATAAGTGGTTATGTAGCTGAGTGTGACCTTGAATTCTTGACCTGATTCTCCTGTCCCTGTCACCTGAGTCCTGAAGTTATGAATATGTGCCACTGTGCTCATATTTAAAGTTTTTTATTTTTATTTCAATGGGTGTCTCACTTGCATATCTGTGCCTGGTGCCCTTAGAGGCTGGAAGAGAGCATCAGATCTCCTGGAACTGGAACTACAGATGGTTGTGAACTGCCATGTGGGTGCTGGGAACTGAGCCCAGGTCACCTGCAAGAGCAGCCAGTGCTCTTAACCACTGAGCAATCTCTCCAGTCCCCAACACCCCCCACCCCTTATTTCGTAACAGGGTTTGACTACGTAGCCTGGGTTGGCCTAGAACTGGATATGTAGACCAGGCTGGCCTTAAACTCATAGAGATTCTCCTATTTCTGCTTATTAAGTGCAGGAATTAAAGTTGTTTGCCACAATGCCCAGACTGGCATTTGTTTCTTGAGACACAGTCTATGTAGCCCAGGCTAGTGTTATATTGTTGATGCTCTGACACCATCTTCCCAGTGCTGGGATCCAGGCCCATGTTACCTTTGAAGACTAGACTTGGGTGACGTTTACAGGATATTGGCTAGGTAAGGAGCAAGTGCCCCCATCAAGATGAGAGTCTGGCCAGCCCCCAGATGGCCTGCCATGTCCTCCCTCTGCATGGAGGAGACCACGGTCTGCTTGTGGCTCGGGCTCCTTCCACTGTTCATAAACAGGGATGTTGTTTTGTAATGTAACTGAGAAAAGGTGATGAGTGCCCTTGAGCATACTGTTACATTTGCTCACATAAGGTTGGCCATGTGTGTATGCTTATGTGTGCCCGTGCACATAGCATCTCATGTGCACGCTTGTGCCTGTTCTTGTGTGCATGGACTTACTTGCACAGGTGTGCACACCTAGAAGTCAGAAGACAACTTTTAGGAGTCAGTTTGCTCCTTCCCCCATGGGTCCTGGGGATCAAACGCAGATTATCAGACTTGAGCTACAAGTCCTTTACTTGCTGACACAGCTTGTCAGCCCCAAATACATTTATTTTAAGGGAAACTTACATTGCAGGATGGACTGTATACTTTGTCCAGATAATTGCAGAACCTAGAAAGGCTGTTGTTACTGTCACTGCCATGACTATTAACTTTTTTTATATATAAATGGAAATATATATGCCTGTATAGGTATAGCACACATTTTTGGAAATGCTGACTGTTATTGTCAACTTTAGGTAACATCTCCCAGTTTTTTTTGTGCTGATTGGCACGGAAGAGAAATTAACAGCCACACTGGCCTAAAACCAGGAATTGTTCTAGGACCTTGTCCCTGATTTGTACAAGGGTAAGACCCTGTCCTAAATATTCTTATTCACAAGGGCTTGATGGGAGACACTAATAATCTGCATGGTGAGATGCAGTTACAACCGTGTAAGGAGGAAATGTTTATTACAGTTACAAATGACAGTGAACAGAGTTCAGTGACTTGGTTGACAGAGAACTTGCCCAGGAAGTGTGGGTTCCATCCCAGCATCAGACAAATCGGGTGTCGTGCCTGTAATCCCAATGCTCAGGAGGATCAGAAATTCAAAGTCATCCTTAGCTACAGAGCAAGACTGAGGCCCTGCCTGTCTCAATAACAAAGGATAAATAAAGACAGAGCAGCCAGCTGTAGCACCCCACTCCTGTGGCTCTAGCACTCAGGCCCCGCCCCGCACCTGTGGCTCTAGCACCCAGGCCCCGCCCCACACCTGTGGCTCTAGGCAACCCACACCTGTGGCTCTAGCACTCAGGTCCTGGGGATCAGAATCAGAGTTTCCAGGTTGTTTCACTTTTCCTATTCCAGGAACCTGTAGCAGCTGGTCACATCTCATTCACATCCAGGAAACAGACAGCAATGAATGAATGAATGAATGAATGAATACTTCTGCTTATGTTTCTCTCTTTTTCATATAGTTCAGTGTCCCACTTTAGTGCCACCTATAGCAGGCAGGTCATACTACCTCAAGTAACCTAACCAAGATTACTTTTCACAGGCATGCCCAGAGACCCACCTCCCAGGTGACTTCAAGTTGACAACTGGATCATCACAAAGATCATTCTCAGCGGGTTTGAGGTCAGTTTGGCCCACCTGAGACCTTACCTCAAAACAAAATAAAACAAGGAAACCATACAAATACAGCCACACATTTTGGCTTCTCAAGATGCTGAGTATGGGGGCTGGAGAGACAGCTCAGCAGTTAAGAGCACTGACTGCCCTTCCAGAGGCCCTGAGTTCAATTCCCAGCAAGTACACGGTAGGTTATAACCATCTGTAATGGGATCTGATGCCCTCTTATGGTGTGTCTGAAGACAGCTACAGTGTACTCATACATGAAATAAATCTTTTTTTCAAAAAAGATGCTGAGTATGAATTCTCCTCTTGGTCTAGCAGGAAGCTAGTGACTGTTAGGTGACCAGGATCCACCAAACCCTGGGAAGGCTTGCCCCCAGATAGCTGAAAAGCCAAGAGAGGCTTCAGGCAGCAAGAGAACTCTCTGCTCCTGGGAGTCAGCTGCACCGTGTCATGCTCTGTGTGACACAAGCATGTACCACACTGCTCACCCATGACCAACTGCCATTTGGGTTGTTCTCCCCACATTCCAGAGCACCATAAGGTCCATCCTGCATACCAACCAACCAACTCCATAACCATCACTAGGCTTGCTTTAGTCACTGTCTGTTGCTGTGAAGAGATACCATGAGCAAGGCAGGTTATGAAAGTGTGAAATGGGGGCTTATTTGCAGTGTTGAAGGGTGAGTCGCGGCCCTCATGGCAGGGAGCAGGGCTGCACTGGAGCAGCAAATGAGAGGTTATATCTTATCTGCAGGCAGTAGAGAGGAGAACGGAGAGACAGAAAGACAGAGAAAAAGACAGGGCCTGCAATGGGCTTTTGAAATTTCAAAGCCCACCCACCAGTGACACACCTTCCCCCAACAAAGCCACACCTCCTAATCCTTCCCAAACTCTTCAACCAACAGGGAACCAAACATTCAACTATATGAGCCTATGGGGCCCATTGTTATTCAAACCACAAGAATGTACTTTTGGAAAAACTTTGCTCTCATCCAAAGGAAACCCTGTCGCTGTTAGAGTCACCCCTCCCTCAGTCCTCTGACCCAACCAGCCCTAAATGATGGATTTACCAATTGTATGAATGGAACCATGTGACATTTGCCTTTTCTGGCCTCTCTGACTTGTGAGCTATTTGCCTGGTGCCTCCAGATCTCTAGATCCCTAGATACTCTGGGTGTCACCTGCTAAGCACCTGGAATCACAGCTCCACATCAGGGGCTCTGGTGGACATAGGTAGGGGAGGGTGGGGGCTCCCGGGGGGTTCCTGGTTAATCAAGTAGCCTGAGATGCCCATCAGAGGCACATCCAACTGTCCTCAGCCTGGTCAGGAACTGGCTTGAGTTGCTGTTACTTGATCCTCCCTCCTAAGTCAGGACTCATGCTGTCCCCATTCTGGCACTGTGAGTCACTGGGTGAGCATCCCTGTGTGCCAGCCTGGGGCCAGGGGCTGGGGTGAAGGAACTGAGCAACTACCTGCACAGCCAGGGGCCAGCAGGGTCCCATTCACCTCAGAGCAGGCCCCCTGGCCACTGGTGGTTGTTTTCCTGTGAAAGTTCTCTTTTCTCAAGTGAACTCTACATGCCTGGCTGTGGCACCTGCTAAGTGCCACTATTGCCATATGTGGCAGTGGTGGCCCCTGCTAAGTGCCACTATTGCCATATGTGGCAGTGGTGGCCCCTGCTAAGTGCCACTATTGCCATATGTGGCAGTGGTGGCCTCTGTTTTATTTCCTTTAATCAGCAGGTGGGACAGGTGCTTCTTTCCCCATGTGGTTACAGAGACAGGAAGCCAGCATGCCTGGAAAACTCTCACTGCTGGGGTTAGAAGAAGGCTAGCCTTGGCTACATGGGGCTATGCCACAAAGGAAAAGAAAACCACAGTACAAACAAGAAATAAATAAATTAATGAATAAATAAAGAGAAAGTGTGAGAAAGAAAAGGAAAAAGAGAAAGCGAGAGAGACAGAGACAGACAGACACAGAGAGAAGCAAGCAAGCCAGGCCCTGGAAAGTGGCAGGGTGTGTTGGGTACATCCTCGGGGGATGCTGGATGGAGCTGAGGTTAGGAAATGACTTGCCTGTGCTCCTGACCAAGCAGGCTGCAGGGGGCACACGAAATGGCCATGGGCCATCAGTTGGGAGCTCTCCCATGGGTACTGCTTCTAAGGTGTGTGGTGCTGTGTGACAGGGAGTTGGGGGACACTCTGGGGTGGAGAGGGGGTCTCTCAGCACCCTGTTTTGGAGTCTTGTTCCATAGCTGAACCCCCTATTACAGGACAAGCGACAGAACCCAACTAACTTCAGCAAAGAGAGTGTGCTAAGCCGTGGAGCCAATCATCTCTGCAGCTCTTAGGTCCAGCTCGCTCCGCCGAGTTTTCCAGTCAAAGCCTGCTGTATCACTTTCCCTTGGCCGTGAGTTCCCTGTGTGCCTTCCATTCTTGGGTAGTCACTTTCTGATAGTGGCAGAGGTGGCTGCCAGCAGCCCTGGGTCTTGCTCCCTCTAGCGGCGAGCACAGGAAGGACAGTCTTATTTTAATGATCCCAGTTAAAAGGGACGTGAATGCCCACTGCCCTGCCCCGGGGTGATAGCTTACCAACCTGAACCAGTTGTGTAGGAGGGAGGAATGAACTGTTCTGACTGGTTAGGACTGAGCCAGGTGGGTGTCCTTGGATGAGCAGGAAGTGGATAGCTTTACTTGAACCTCCTGTCCTGAGGGTGGAGAAGATTTGTTTCCCAATAGAGATTCAGGGTCCTGAGGCCAGAAGTAGAGGGGATGGTGGATGGACAGGTTCCAGGCAATAGCAGCTTCAGGGACAGCAGTGGGATCACCAGCCTCTGTCATACCTGTCCATCTGAGCCTGAGCAGACCGCTTTCCTTCTCTGAGCCTCAGTTTTCCCATGAGAACAGTGACAGTCTCAGAACTCTCCCAGTTCTAAACTCCTAAGGCCAGCTGATTGTGTAACCCAGCAGTTCAGCATCCCAGTGTGTCAGGTCTGAGCTGGAGGCTGGAAACATGACCCCAGGATGGGCCTGGGACCTGCACCTGGCCTCCGGCCTCTGCCCACCCCACAGGGTACAGCCTGTGATGAGGAAGGTTTCTTTGTACATCCCTAGCGTTCTTCAGCTGAAACCGCCTCCAAACGGCATGATCTCATCCCTGAGAAAGGAAGGCTGGGGGGGTGGACGAGCTGGCTGCCAGCAGCTGACACAGTTTGTGACTAAACCATTTCCCCACGGGAGGCAGGGAGAGATGTCCACATTCTCAAAGACAGTGTAAAAGTTTGGGGGGAAAACGACATGAAGAATAGAGGAGGCACCTTTTTATTTCCAGCTTTGGGGAGGCCTGTGATGTCTCCTCAGGAGGTCCAAACCAGGTAGTTCTGACCAGCGGTTTACAATGAACTCAGCCCCAGCGCAGGCCTCAAACGCTGAGGTGGAAGCCTTACCAGCCCCTTAAGTAGCCTGCCCCTCCTGCATTCCTGGGCTCATTTAAATGCCCCTACATTCATTTGGAAGGGTAGGGTTGCGGGAAGCCTGTCGCTGCACCATCTGCTCGGCGTTTGTCACGGCCACATTACATAAGAGGAAAGACATTTTTTCAAGAATGCTACTGCATTTAGTAATTGGATCGCCTGGAGAGGAACCGGGCCCAGGCTTTTGGCACTGTGATTCAAAGATGCCACAGGCTTCTCTCCGGGGTGTGCCCTCCTCAGATTCCAGGCAGTATTGACAGACACCTGCGTGCAGCCTGAGTCTGGGAAGCAGGCCCAGAGCCTTTACCTCGCCTTCCTCTCTCTCTCCCTTTTTTCTCCTGTTACATCCCTGCTCCCTCTCTCCAGTGTTAGCACTATCCAACTGACCTTGCTCCACTAGTCCCAATCTCCATGACCCGGGTCGCCGGCCTACGTGCCCTGTAAGAGAGCAAAGGAAAAAGAAGCCTCGGATTCTCATCCAGAGCACCGTCCAAGGGTGATGGCTGAGGTTCAAGCTCCAGGGCCTGTGGTGAATGGTGACAAGAGCCAGCCATTTTATAAAGCCTTTCTGATACCAAGTGAGTACCAGGCTTTCATTCTCCTCTCCTCTTTAGTAGCTTCAAAAGCACTGAGGAGGTGGCCTGCTGCAGCAGAGCTGGCTAGGTGCACAGAGCAAAATGACCCCAGAATCAATCAACTATTTTTTTTTAAACTAATTGATTGACTTTTTTTTTTTTTTTTTTTTTTTTCCGGCAGAGTCTTGCTCAGTAGCCCAGGCTGGCCCAGAACTCACTTTAACACAGGCTAGCAAATTCTCTCATGGCAACTCACCTGTCTAAGCCTCCTGGGTATGGGGATTATACCCAGATGAGTCAATATCTTAAAATCAGATCATGGAAAAGGCATGGCTTGTTTTGAAAAATCTAAACACCTTGCTGTGGCCAGTTTGCTTTTTCATACAGCCCACAAGGAAGGGCCTGGCCCAGCACTGTCCACATTCCTGGGGGCTCTGGACCAAGTTACTCTGTCATTAGAGCACATCAGATGGTGGTTGGGGCCATGGGTTGGATTCAGCTTGGCCAAGCAATAGTCATATGACCTCAGACAGAGACCATTCTTCTTTGAAAGTTTTGTTGTTGTTTTTTTTAGATTTATTTATTTACTTTATGTATATGAGTACACTGTAGCTGTCTTCAGACACACCAGAAGAGGACATTGGACCCCATTACAGATGGTTGTGAACAACCATGTGGTTGCTGGGAGTTGAACTCAGGACCTCTGGAAGAGTAGTCAGTGTTCTTAACTACTGAGCCATCTCTCCAGCCCCCTTTAAAGTTTTTGAAATTACACTTTTTTTTTAACTTTGCATATGTGTATGTGCAAGAGAGAAAGGGAGAGAGAGACAGAGAGAGAGAGAGAGAGAGAGAGAGAGAGAGAGAGAGAGAGACTAACACATGCATTTGTTGCAGTTCAAGCGTGATCAGTCAGAGGCTAACACTCAGAAGTTATTCTTTCCTCTGTCATGTGAGTCCTGGGGATCCAACTCAGACTGTGAGAGTTGGAAGCAAGCACCTTTACCTCCTGAGCCATCTCGTTGGCCCTTAAAAATAGATCTTTCTGCCAGGCGGTAGTGGTGCATGCCTTTAATCCCAGCACTTGAGAGGCAGAGGCAGGTGGATTTCTGAGTTCGAGGCCAGCCTGGTCTACAGAGTGAGTTCCAGGACACAGGACAGCCAGGGCTATAAAGAGAAACCTTGTTTCGAAAAACCAAAAAAAAAAAAAAAAAAAAAAAAAAAAATCTTTCTGTTTGTCTGTCTTCTCCCTTATGGTTAAGAGGTCACATTGTTGTATAAATGAAGCTCTGGAATTTGTTCTATTTGTTTCTTCACTGTCTCTTAAGTGAGAGCAGATAAAACACCAAGGCAGAGGCAGAGGGTGGCCATGCCTGGGGCAGGAAGCTGGACCTGCAGCAGGTGTCAGTAAGGTTATCTCCTGCGGTCTTGAGCAATGCCCCATGACTCTGTTTGTGTCCCCTTCACCTGTAGCGACTGGGAGTAAAAGGTGTCATTCAGAAGGAAAGCCCTTCTGTTTGGGCCAAGTTATGGCTGCCTCAGGGCCTTTGCACGTCACCTTTGCTCCCTAGACTGCTCTTCTGTTCCTGCATCGCTGCCTTTTCATTCAGCTTGAATGGCTGAGGGAGGCCCTCCCTGCCAGCCCAGGAAGAGCAGTCCTAACCTGCACACCCATTCTTCCTGATGCTGTTGTCTTATTCTAGAGGCTGGTCTCCCCAGGCCTGGCTGTGTCCTCAGCATCTAGACCATTGTGTGGCACAAGCTAAAGGGGAGGGACGGAGGAAATGAAGGAGGGAGGGAAAGACAGGGGGTAGGGTTGGGGGGAAAGGATGGAAGAAGGGAATCTTTTAACTCCTATGACCACACTGTGAGCAGGGACTGACATCTGGGGAAGAGAAGGTCACCAGCCAAGAAGGGGACAGGAAAGAAGGGAGGGACCCAGGCTTTCTGTTTCTACATCTCCCGTGCCCCTGTAACTCCACAGGTAGCAACAGAACAGACAAGCAGGCCACCGGCCCACAGGCCACCCAGAAAGGGTCAACTTCAGAGGGTCACACAATGAGCTAGTCAGGCAGTCAGTAAGGGAGACTGTTTACAGGGGCTGCTGGCCATCACCATGGCAACTGAGCAGCCTACAGCATCACCAAGGACGAAAGTCTGCTGCCACCAACTGGGATGTGAGGATAGTAGCTGTCAGGGAGGGGTCACAGACACTCATTATGGGGCAAGATGTTTTTATTCTTCAGAGTTGCTCTAGAGCTAGAACAGCCTGATGTCGCTACACTGTGTGTGTGTGTGTGTGTGTGTGTGTGTGTGTGTGTGTCTATGTATGGCTGTGTGGAGCCAGGGTGCCTGGGTGTCAGCTTGGCTACTCCTGTGCTCTGCCGTCTTGAACAGGTGACTTAACCTCTCTGTGCCTATTTCCCTCCACACAAAGCAAGGATGGCCAGTAATGGCACCCTAGGGCTCCTGTGGGGACACCATGGTATTGGAACGCAGCTTGCATTGTGTCCCCTGTGTCCATTTTAGTTTTGACTTTGGGCACAGAATTTCACTAAGCAACTCAGGCCGTCCTCAAACTCTCCATCCTTCTGCATCAACCTCTGGAGGGTTGATGTTATAGGTGTGTGCCGCCAAGCATAGCACTCTTTAGTTCTTTGTGCAAGGGTGGCCATGCATGCGTGTGTGCATGTGGAGGTCAGAGGTCAACATCAGGTGTCTTCCTTACTTCCTTAGTTGTTCCCTACTTGGTGTGTGTGTAAAATTAGGTTTATTTATTTTGTGTGTATGAATGTTTCCCCCTACATGTATATGTGCACTGCATGCCTGTTGCCTACAGAGACCAGAAGAGGCCATCATATCCTGAAACATTCCAAACCATGTGGATGTTTAGAATTGAAGCCAGGTCTCTGCGAGAACAGCTAATGCTCTAAAGCACTGAGCCGTTTCTCTAGTCCTCCACCTTACTTTTCAAGACAGATCCTCTGGCTGGGCTCTCTGATTGGTTGGCTCTCTGATTGGTTGGCATTTGAGCTCCCTTCGTGTCCTCTAGTCTGCTTCCCCAGCACTGAATGTATACCTGGCTTTCTTACATGGGTTCTAGGGATTCGAACTCAGGTCCTGATGCTTGTCAGCAGGCGTTTCCCAGCCGAGCCATCTCCCCCAGCCTTGCTTGTTAGTTCTTGAGATGGACTTACATTTGGCTTGAGGTGAGGGGTGCTGCATCATTTCAAGGACTCTCATTCTCCAGCTTCTCTCAGCTTCTCTCAGCCTTTCACAAACATCTACTGAACACCTACTGTGTGCCAGGCAGTGTTCCAGAGGCTGGCACAGCAATGAGACAGAAACCACTGCCAAGGTAGGGAGAGTGAAGTGACTGAGGAAGGAAGTGTGCAGTGTGGGTATTAGCACAGGTCAGGCTGCAGCGACTGCCAGGGAAGGGGGCAGGCAGGGGTGGGGCAGGGAGGCAGCTATGGGTGTCTATGGGCGTCATCCATCATGGGTGGTGACGGATGCTGAGGATTTAGGAAGTTCTGGTGATACTTGAGGGAAAACTTCACAGAGCAAGTGACTTTTGAGCCCAATTTGCAAGACGTGAAGGAGGAAGTTACCGCTTGTTTGGGGTAAGAGCCTTCCAGCTGGAGGGAACAGTAAGTGCAAAGGTCTGGAGGCAGGAAAGTGAGCTTGAAGCTGTATTTTTTCCCCTTTAAAGATAAAGATTTGTCTTTTTATTTTGAGTCAGGCTCCCTGTATGTAGCCTTGGCTATTCTGGAACTAATTATGTAGACCAGGCTGTTCTCAAACTCACAGAGATCTACCTGCCTCTACCTCTCAAGTGCTGGGGTTAAATACATATAGTACCACACTCAATTTAAAGAAGATTCGTCTTATTTTTTTTTTTAATTTAATTTTATTTATATGAGTATATTGTAGCTATCTTCAGACACACCAGAAGAAGGCATTACAGATAGTTGTGAGCCACCATGTGGTTGCTGGGAATTGAACTCGGGACCTCTGGAAGCAGCAGCCAGTGCTCTTAACCACTGAGCCATCTCTCCAGCCCGATTCATCTTATTTTTAATTGTCGGTATGTGTACCTGTCTGTGGGTTTGTGCACATGAGTGCAGTGCCCACGGTGACCAGAAGAGGGCACTAGACATCCAGGAACTGCAGTTATGGGTGCTTGTGACTCATCCTATGTGGGCCCTCTACGAAATCAGTGTGTGTTGTTAACTGTGAGCTATCTTTGGACCTCTGTCTCTGTTTGCATGTGTGGCATCGTGTGGCACATGGTAGTAATGGATTGACACATGAGTAATAAAATACGTATGTCTATGTTTGTTATTTAGGGTGTCATGGAGCTTGCAATGCAGGGGGACTTTATGTATCTGTGAGTGAGCACAAACAGACATGCCTATGAAACACACAAGGGTTTTCAGGATCTTTTGGGTGTGACTGATATGCAAATACACCCATATGGATATCATTAAACTGTTGGGTATGGTGGGTCAAGTCTAATACTGGCACTTGAATTAGGAGTTCAGGGTCATTCTATTGAGTTTGAAACCAGCCTAGGCAACTTGAGACCCTGTCACAAACCAGCAAATAAACAGAAACAATGGAGCTGGGGCAATCGAGAGCACAGGCTGCTCTTCCAGAGGACCCGGGTTCAATTCCCAGCACCCAACATAGTGGCTCACAACCATCTGTAACTCCAGTTCCAGGGGCTCTGATGCCCTCTTCTGACCTCCTCAGGCATGATTATGATGCACAGATTTACATTCAGGCAAATTGTCCATCTGCATAAAAGCACATAAAATTAATAACAACAATATAAAACAAAATTTTTAAAAGACAGGGCCCTTAAAGATTTATTCATTTTTATGTATATATATATATGTGTGTGCTCCTGTGAGCTTCTGTGCTCCACGTGTGTGCAGGTACCCTCAAAAGCCAGAAGACATCTGATGCTCTGGAACTGGCGTTACAAGTGGGTGTGAGCCACTTGATGTGGGTGCTGGGAATCGAATCCTGGTCCTCTGGAATCCCAGCAGATGTAGATGGATCTCTGAGTTAGTTAAGAGCCAGTGCTCTTACCTGCTGACCCATCTCTCCAGCTGCTAAAGACAGGGTCTTACATAGCCCAGGCTGGCTTTGAACTTGTTATGTAGCAGAGAATGGTCCTGAACTTCTGATCTTCCTGTTTCTATCTTCCCGGTGCTGGGATTCCAGGCATTCCCGGGACTGAGCCCAAAGCTTCATGCTTTCCTACTTAACATCATCACTCCGTCCTCTGATGTTGGTATTTGGTTCCCCGGAGGCTTTTACACTGATACTGATGCTTCTGAAGGTACCATTGACATTGATGTTAGTGATCTGGAGACCCTGGGTCTTCTGTGCGTTTGTTCAGGAATCTGAGACAGACACATCAAACTTGTTACAATGAATGAGTCCCGGGAGGGAGGCCTGCCTGCTTCCAGCACCTTAGCTAGAAGCATGTGACCAGAATCCAGACATGTCTGAGCATGTTTTGTTCTTTTGAGAGGAGACAGCCTGGCTGTGGTGGTGCACACCTTTAATCCCATCAGATGCAGATGGATCTCCAAGTTCTAGGCCAGCCTGTTCTACAGAACTAGTTCCAGTACAGCCAGGGCTACACAGAAAAGCCCTGTCTTGAAAAGAACCAAAACCGGGAAAACAAAACAAAACAAAACCAGACAAGACTTTTTTTTTTTTTTCAAGATTTATTTATTTATTTATTTATTTATTTATTTATTTATTTAGTTTTTTTGAGACAGGGTTTCTCTGTGTATTTCTGGCTGTCCTGGAACTCACTCTGTAGACTAGGCTGGCCTCGAACTCAGAAATCTGCCTGCCTCTAAGACAAGACTTTTGAGCAGCGTGTAGTTGCTCCTGCCTGGAATCACTGCACTTGGAAGCTGAGGCAGGAGGATCAAAAGTTCAAGTACAGCTTGACATCTGAACGGGCTATGAGGCAAGGGAGCCTGCTTCAAAACAAAACAAGAAATAGGAACCCAACCCCAAACATCAGGACAGCAGAGGTAGGTTTCCCCAAGGGGTGGGGGGATGGGGGATGGCGAGAGAGAGCTGATGAATGTGGGGGTTGTCATCATGGCTCTGCTTTTGAGGGAGGGCGGGTCTGGAGCTCCAGTGGCAGCCCTTCATCCATCTTCTGCCAGACGCCAGGCCCCAGTGCTCCGATCCAGGCAGCACTTAAGGAGTCGCTCCCAAGTTTCTCTTTTAATTTTCATTATGTAAATTCCATATTTCCTGGAATTGGGATCTTGACTGTCTGCACTCCGTCGGAAATTGAGTCAGTAAAGAGCCTCATTTATATTAATCGGGCCTGGAGTCTGACTCGAGGAGCCCAGACAAGGATGGATGGCAGCAATCGCCCTCCGAGCTCTGCGAGGGGAACAGCTGCCCCTGACTTGAGGCTAAGACTCAGGATGAGGGACTCCTCATGTGGCCTAGATTCCAGCCATCACTGCCCACGCTTTGGAGAGAGCTATAGGCAGTTTGCCTTGTCAGAGGCAGCTTGATGGGCTCCCTGGCCTCTCCTGTCTTCTACCCTTACCCTTTCCCTCATCCATCCCTGCAGCCACACTGGCTTCACAGAGCATTCCTGCCCCAGGACCTTTGCACTTGCTGGACCCTGCCCTAGGCTGTTGTTCTTCCTGCTTATCCAGTGGCAAGCTCATCCCTCTTGGCAACTCAGTTATACTACCACCATCTCAAAGAGGCTTTGTCTGATTGTCTCTCTAGGGCCACAGTCTCCAGTGCCCACCTGTTTCACGTTCTCCATTGTGCCTAGTGACAACCTATTCTCTTATCTGACTATGTATTTATATGTTGACTATTTTGCTTCATGAGAATATTGAACCCATAGAAACATCCTTTGTCTCCCTTGGGCTTGGCTCAGAAAGGACATCTCATAAATATTCATGAAGCAACCGTTAAGCTCAGCAGAGTCCTTCTGAGCACCTGTCCTAGGTGAGGCCTTGTGCTCAAGAGTAAGACAAGGTGGGTCCCAGCATGGAGGGAGCAAGAGACAAACTGTGGCAATTGACTTCAGCTGAGCGTGACAAAGATTTTTATAAAACACCACACATTTAAACTCAACCTCAGCCCCTGGATCCAGCTATGACATCAGGAAGCACAGAGAAGTGAAGTCACTCATCCGAGGTCACACAGCTAGAAAATAAAGCAGCCAGGATTGGAGTCCTAGTGGCTCCTACCACCTCCTTGTGGTAATCAATCAGCCTATGCAAGAGATGGAGGTTAGAATCTTCCAACCTGTGGGCTGTGATTGGAGAGGCGACAGAGGCTGCAGGAGGCCAGAGGAAGCCAGGCTTTGATGGAGGGAGAATGAGGACCCCTGCGGGGTGTTCTATGTGGGTTCCCATGCTGTGATGAACACTACCAGCAAAAAGCAGCCGACCCCACCCTGTAGCTCCACACTGCACTCCCTCACTGAGGGAAGCCAGGGCAGAAGCTCAAGGCAGGGAGCCTGGAGGTACCAACTGATGGAGAGATGCTGCTGACCGGCTTGTTTCCCAACTTTCAGCCTGCTTTCTTATTCCACCCAGGACCACCAGCCGAGGGAGGACCAACCAGAATTCTGGAGGTGGAAGGTGGTGGCAGCTTGGAACTGTGCACTTCAAAGTGGTCAGGATGGAGCCAGGCTTGTGGCTAACACCTGCCATCCCAGCACTCAGGAGGTAGAAACCAAATGATCAGAAGTTCAAAGCCATTCTCAGCTACATAGCAAGTTTGAGGTAGCTTGGACTACATGAGACCATGATATTTTTTTAAAAGAAGAAGAGGAGGAGGAGGAGGAAGAAGAGGAAAAAGAAGAAGAAAGAAAGAAGAATGCTGGGCAGTGGTGGCGCATGCCTTTAACTCCAGCACTTGGGAGGCAGAGGCAGGCGGATTTCTGAGTTCGAGGCCAGCCTGGTCTACAGAGTGAGTTCCAGGACAGCCAGGGTGACACAGAGAAACCCTGTCTCGAAAAAACAAAACAAAACAAAACAAAACAAAACAAGAAAGAAGAAGGAAGAGGAGAAAGAAGAGGAGGAAGAGGAAGAGAGAGAGGAGGAGGGTCTGGAGAGATGACTCATTGGTTAGAAGCACTTGATGTTCTCCCAGAGGACTTGGGTTTGAGTGTCAGGCCCCATATGCCTTTCACTCCCTTTCTAGGGATCCCATTCTCTCTTCTGGCTTCCCAGGGCACCAGATGCATATGTGAAGGCAAAACATCCATGTCCAAAAAGTGACAAATAAATAAATAAATAAATAAATAAAAGCAAGAAAGAAGAAGAGGAGGGGGGAGGGGAGGAGGAAGAAGAGGAGGGAGGTAGTGGTTATGGATGCTACATGTATTTCACCAGAACAAAGGAGTTGGAGAAAGGAGACCAGGCTTCTGTCCTTGGTTCGTTCACTCTGGGGAACATCAGTTACAGGGACACTGTTTCAACAGAGAATTAGATGAGGTTCCGAGGCCTCTGGTCTGCAGATGCTCACAGACAGCCACACCTTGTAGGACTGAGGACCATCTTAGGAACACCTCTCTCTACTCTCCCAGCCTCCAGTGACTCCAGGCCCGGTCACCCTCCGGCTGCACATCAGTAAGACTCCTTTGCAAATCCACTGGTAAAGACGTTCTCAGATCACTGAGCCCCAGAAACAGCGAGATAGTAAATGTTTATGAATGTTCAGGCCACTGGGAGACACAGTAACTTGGTTTACAGTGACAGACAAAGGTGAAGGAAAGATGATGATTTCGTGGTTTAGTCATTATGGTGAATCTCTCTGTGCTATCTCATGGGCTGTTGCTCTGAATGCATTAGTACATGTGCTAGATGCTCGATAGAAGAGTTTGGTGTTTTCTGGGACTGCTGATTGTGGAGTGCTTGGCCTGGGCCATAGTCTCACTAAGGAGCAATTCTACACCCCGGGCTGCAGTGAGAGTAACCAATGAGACCCACAAGCAGGGAGGGCACACTTGCACAGCTAGGCTTCTGTTTTGTTTCTCAAGACAGGGTTTCTCTGGGTAGCCCTGGCTGTTCTGGAATTCGCTCTATAGACTAGGCTGGCCTCAGACTCAACAGAGATCTGTCTGCCTCTGCCTCCTGAGTGCTGGGATTGGCCACTAGTGCCCAGCTAGGTTTTTGAGGCTGAGGCAGTATTTTGAGTTTGGAGCCAATCCAGAGCAATATGGTGAAACCCTGTTTCAAAAAGAAAAAAAAAAAAGGGGGTGGGGGGAACAGGAATAATGGCTCATGCGTTAGATTTAGTGTTCAGAGGCAGAGGCAGGAGGATATCTGTGAGTTTGAGGTCACCCTGGTCTACATAGTGAATTCCAGGACAGACGGAGTTACATAGAGATTATGTCTCAAAGGCAAACAAATAAAACCAACAAGCAAAAACAAAAAGACGAGATAAATGGTACAGGCTGGAGAGAGGGTTCAGTAGTTAAATTTAGCTACTGGTCTTCCAAAAAACCTGAATTTGGCTCCCAGCCCCCACATGAAGGGCTCCAGGGGATCCTAATCCAGTGCCCTCTTCTGTGGGCACTGCAAACAGTGCCACCGCCGCTGCCACCTCTGCCAGCAGCAGCAGCAACAACAGAAAACAAAAATGTCAAAAAAAAAAAAAAAAATGCAATGAAGCCTGCCATAATTGAGCACCTACTATGAGGCCTGCCATAATTGAGCACCTACTATATGCATATGCCTGTTCTTGGGATAAACACTAAAGCCTTAACTGAAGCTCCCAGCAGCACTCCGTATACCAACTGTCATCACCTCATCTTAGACTAGGAAGTCACAGAGGTTCAGACAGACAGTTATAGCTCTGGGTCACACAGCAACAACGATTTGGTATAGCTAGAACTTGAACTCAGCTGCTTCAAACCCCCAACTATTTTAAACCAAAGCGCTGACCTGAAGCTGGGACTATCCCAAAAGCCCACTGTTTTCATTCAGTAGCCCCTGCCTGGCCCAGGGCTCATTGCCCAAGTGTCTGACAACGGGATCATTTGTTCCTTTACCCTCCAATTATACAGCGAAAGCCTTTCACATTGGGCAAGGGGGCAGTCTTGGGAGCCTCCCTTTTGCCATTCTGAGGTTCCTCTCCCAGCTGGTAAATAGCTGGACCTAGAGTGAGAGAATGGCGAGAGAGAGAGAGAGAGAGAGAGAGAGAGAGAGAGAGAGAGAGAAAGCAGGTGGACACAGAGAATACTCACAGAGAGTGCAGGTGCACATACAGAGAGAGTTCAGGTGCACACAGAGAGAGTGCAGGTGCACACACAGAGTGCAGGTACACACAGAGAGAATGCAGGTGCACACAGAGAGAGTGCAGGTGCACACACAGAGTGCAGGTACACATACAGAGAGAGTGCAGGTGCACACAGAGAGAGTGCAGGTGCACACAGAGTGCAGGTGCACATACAGAGAGAGTGCAGGTGCACACAGAGTGCAGGTGCACATACAGAGAGAGTTCAGGTGCACACAGAGAGAGTGCAGGTGCACACAGAGTGCAGGTGCACATACAGAGAGAGTTCAGGTGCACACAGAGAGAGTGCAGGTGCACACAGAGAGAGTGCAGGTGCACACAGAGAGAGTGCAGGTGCACACACAGAATGCAGGTACACATACAGAGAGAGTGCAGGTGCACACAGAGAGAGTGCAGGTGCACACAGAATGCAGGTGCACATACAGAGAGAGTGCAGGTGCACACAGAGTGCAGGTGCACATACAGAGAGAGTTCAGGTGCACACAGAGAGAGTGCAGGTGCACACAGAGTGCAGGTGCACATACAGAGAGAGTTCAGGTGCACACAGAGAGACTGCAGGTGCACACAGAGAGAGTGCAGGTGCACACAGAGTGCAGGTGCACATACAGAGAGAGTGCAGGTGCACACAGAGAGAGTGCAGGTGCACACAGAGAGAGTGCAGGTGCACACACAGAGTGCAGGTACACACAGAGAGAATGCAGGTGCACACAGAGAGAGTGCAGGTGCACACACAGAGTGCAGGTACACATACAGAGAGAGTGCAGGTGCACACAGAGAGAGTGCAGGTGCACACAGAGTGCAGGTGCACATACAGAGAGAGTGCAGGTGCACACAGAGTGCAGGTGCACATACAGAGAGAGTTCAGGTGCACACAGAGAGAGTGCAGGTGCACACAGAGTGCAGGTGCACATACAGAGAGAGTTCAGGTGCACACAGAGAGAGTGCAGGTGCACACAGAGAGAGTGCAGGTGCACACACAGAATGCAGGTACACATACAGAGAGACTGCAGGTGCACACAGAGAGAGTGCAGGTGCACACAGAGTGCAGGTGCACATACAGAGAGAGTGCAGGTGCACACAGAGTGCAGGTGCACATACAGAGAGAGTTCAGGTGCACACAGAGAGAGTGCAGGTGCACACAGAGTGCAGGTGCACATACAGAGAGAGTTCAGGTGCACACAGAGAGAGTGCAGGTGCACACAGAGAGAGTGCAGGTGCACACAGAGTGCAGGTGCACATACAGAGAGAGTGCAGGTGCACACAGAGAGAGTGCAGGTGCACACAGAGAGAGTGCAGGTGCACACAGAGTGCAGGTGCACATACAGAGAGAGTGCAGGTGCACACAGAGAGAGTGCAGGTGCACACACAGAGTGCAGGTGCACACAGAGAGAGTGCAGGTGCACACACAGAGTACAGGTGCATGCAGAGAGAGTGCAGGTGCACACAGTGCATACACATGCTACCCCAGCCCTGCTCCCTCCAGTGTTTCATTGGGGACTTTTAATCAGCCCCAGGCAACTCCAGCAAGCTGCCTCTGCACAAACCGCTCTCCAGATAGCTGCTGGAGGCCATGTGGCTGGCAAAAGAGCTAGGTCTCCAAACAGGCCCTAAGCTCAGGCCATGGGCATGGGCACACCCACTGTGCTGAGCAGTGGGGCTAGGCAATCCAACAACATAGCCTTTTTTTTTGAGTGGGTCTTAAGTGTGTACTTGGGCACAACAGGAGAGGAGCCAGACCAAGCCTGGTGGGGGCTCAGAGGGACAAAGATGCTTCCAGAAGTCTGTGGCCTGGCCAGAGCTGAGATGGGCCTTTTGTTTCTCTGCTGTGCTGTCATACCTTACATTTTGTTTTATTTTGTAGACAGGGTTTCTCTCTTTATGTAGCCCTGGTTGTCTTAGAACTCGCTCTGTAGACCAGGCTGGGCTCCAACTCAGAGATACATCTGTCTCTGCATCACAAGTGCTGGGACTAAATATGTGCCACCATTAGTGAGGGGCTATGTTTTACAGACATTTTTAGCCTTGAGTTGCAGGAAGAGGGGTGGTTTCCACCACCACTGTGACATGTACACATGTGTGGGCACATCAGTGAGAATGTCATGAGTCTCACTTCCCAATTCTGAGAAAGGTATGCTCACTTTGACCCTGTGCTCTATTCTGTTCTTTGTATTCTACTGTACACTAGTCTTTAAAAGGCCCAGTCAGGGACTGGCAAGATTGCTCAGTGGTTAACAGTGAATTTAAGTACTAAGAGGAGCCTGGAAGAGATGAAGGTCAGGACTGAGGAGCCTGGCTGGGGGCTGCAGTCATCAAGGGACGGGGGTGGGGGGTCGGGGAGCTGGTGGCTCGGGAGATGGCATTGGAGTGGAAAGCCAGGATCCCGGCTCTATGGAGCCCAGAGGACTTAAAGGCCATTTACTTCAGCTTTGCCTGTTGTAGGGGAAGGATGGACGTAACTAGAATGCCGAGCTGTAAGAGACTAGCCTTTGCCACAGACAGGACACTACAGGGAAGCCTCACTGAAGAACTCAGTATGGTCCGGGATGCTCCCAGTGAGGGTGTGGAGGCTGTGAGGGGCAGGGTGGGCTGATCATAGGCAACTCTGAGGTGAAACACACAAGGGTAAAACAAAACACTCCACACGTTAGTGTGTGTACAAGCCTGTGTATGTGTGTGCGTGTGAGCTGTACACCAAGATTGCCTCTAGAAATGGACTAGGGCGCAGAGGCAGTAGGGGGATTTCTGACTTTGATGTTTGATCCCGTTCTAGTGGACCTCAGCTGGTGGTAACTTTGCTCTTCACCCCACCCTCACTGAATCCTTGGGGACAGCAGGAGATGTAACTGCAAGAGGGTGCTCCTGGCATCACGAGGGTGCTCCTGGCATCCAGGTTGGGGTTGGGGTTGCTAAGCACCCCACGGTTGTCAGAATGGCTCTACCCAAGAGGAAGACGGAGGATCTGCATGAAGACAGTCAAGTCTATTTCTAAAAGACAGCCTCTATGTTGAGGGTTTGAAACATCCTTTGGCTTCTTGGTTGCTAGGAAGCGGGTAACCAGAGGGAAGATAGTTTACATCTCAAATGGTCAAGTGGCAGAATCAGTTCCTGAGATCGTCTTTTATAGTAGATCTCTTCTGGGGAATAGCAGAATTTGTGGGGTTGTTTGTTTGGTTGGTTTTACCAACAGGAAACCCTCTATGAAGAATGGGTGGAATCAGTCATCTATGGCCCAGCCCTCCTCCAATGGCTGGTGAATAGACGGTAAACATCAGCTCTGAGAGGCAGACAACTAGACACACACACACGCACACGCACACGCACAGAAGGAAGCCATCAAGAGGTGAGAATCGGCTCATGCAGGAGAAGATGGTGTATGTTCAAACAAGGATGGCTCTGTGTCCTCACAGATGAAGGAGGCCATGCTGGGAATTCCCTCTGCAGGATCTGGCCTGACCGAGATGCAGTTCTATAAATGGACGTGTTTGTCTCCTTACTTTTTTTTTTTTTTTTTTTAGTTTACTAAGGTATTAATATAGTTTTAAGAAGTAAATATTTTTAGGTTGCAAAACTTGATTCTTCGTCTTTATATGATTATACCCCAAATCTTTGATCTGGAAGAAATAAAGGCCATGTATTTAAAAAGAAAGAAAGAAAGAAGGAAGGAAAGGAAGAAAGAAAGATCCTTTGTCCTATAGGCACTGGTGATGGGCCATGGTGTGGGCACTCACTTTTTTCTCATCTGCCATTGGGAAATAGGCCACTAGGCAGGCTTGTATGCATTTTCTTTCTTTCCTTCTTTTCATTCTTTCCTTCTTCCTTCCTTTTTTTTTTTTTTTTTTTTTTTTGAAACAGGGTTTCTCTGTGTAGCTTTGATTGTCCTGGATCTTGTTTGTTCTATACACCAGGCTGGCCTTGAACTCACACAGCTCTGCCTGCTTCTGCCTCCCAAGTGCTGAGATTAAAGGCACGTGCCAGCACCTCCTGGTTAACCACTTTTTAAAACCAAATGGAAAATGGCCTAGCCAGTGAAATTCAGTCCAGGGGGCTGGGGATTGCTTGGATGACCTTAACCCCTGACCTTGCGGCCTCCCCCTCTGCATGCCGGGAACACAGTGTGTGCCAGCGTGCCTAGTCTAGACAATGCTGGGGATAGAACCTACAGGCTAGGCCGGCCCTGGAGCCATTACCAGCTAGGAGTGGAGGCTTCAGAGCAGCATGTGGCTGAGTCCCAGTGGAGTGGATGACTGTAGTTGATGTATTGTGACATCAGAGTCACCCCGGTAAAGCTGCTGCTGACCTTCAGTGTCGTAAAAACCACAGGAGAACAAGTGCTTCAGGTTGCTAGGTGCTGGGGTAATCTGGTTCACAGTAGTTGGAAAAAAAAAGGATGCTCTTGACCTTGGTACTCAGGGCAAAGAGCTAACACTGGTGGATATTTCTGGTCCATTGTTCTGGTCAGTTTATAGCTGTGACTGGTCTATGGCTGTGGTCAGCCTGTGGCTGTGTCTGGCCTGTGTCTGGCATGTGTCTGTGGTCAGCCTGTGGCTGTGACTGGCCTGTGTCTGGCATGTGTCTGTGGTCAGCCTGTGGCTGGGGGTGGCATGTGGTTGTGGTCAGCCTGTGTCTGTGTCTGGCCTGTGTCTGTGGTCAGTCTGTGGCTGGCATGTGGTTGTGGTTAGTCTGTAGCTGTGTCTGGCCTGTGGTTGTGGTTAGTCTGTGGCTGGGGCTGGCATGTGGTTGTGGTCAGTCTGTGGCTATGGCTGTGACTGGCCTGTGGTTGTGGTCAGCCTGTGGCTGGGGCTGGCATGTGGTTGTGGTCAGCCTGGGGCTGGGGCTGGCATATGGTTGTGGTCAGCCTGTAGCTATGACTGGCATGTGACTGTGTGACTGGCCCGTGGCTGTGGTCAGCCTGTAGCTGTGGGTGGCCTGTGGCTGTGACTGTGGCTAGCCCATGGCTATGGCTGTGGTCAGCTAGTGGTATGGCTGTCCTGCACACGCACCCCCATTGGCCATTACATGTAAAGGAACTAAAGTTATCACTAACACTCAGAAGCTGGCAGATCACTTGTATAATAGAGATTTCTGATTCTTTCTCAACATTATTATTTACATTTATCTGTGTGTCTTTGTGTGTGTGTGTGTGAGAGAGAGAGAGAGAAAAAGAGAGAGAGAGAGAGGCCACAGTATGCCTGTAGAAATCAGAGGACAACTAACTTGTGGAGTTGTCTCTCTCCTTCTACCATGTGGGTCTGAGTGATCAAACTCAGGTCACCAGGAGGCTAGGCAGCAAGTGCCTTTACTTGTTAAGTCATTTTGTGCCAGCTCCAGATTTCTAGTTCTTGTAAGATATGGCACTGCTATCCTCTTCTCCAGGGGACAGGAACCAGCTGGAGATGATAGCGTGGTGGGTGTGTCTTCCAGCTACCCACCCCCACCCCTTCCTTTATTCCGGGAATCCAGGTTGCTTTGCAAGTCTGTCACCCTTTCTGCCTTGTGAGTATTCCTTCTTTGAAGAGACTGTTAATTTGTTTTGGGCTTTGGGAGACTGGAATCTCCTAAATCCCAGTTGCCTGGAGCTGCTGCTCCCGCTCCCACTCCCAGGAGTGATGGATGACTGTCATGCACCAAGTTGCCTCCTCGTTTTTACAGTGAAACATTCCTATAGGAAAGGGGTACCCTGGTAGAGCAGCCTTGAGAACCACATGGCCGGCATTGGGTTGTGATTCACAGACACAGGCTTGTGTATTGGGGGTGAAAAGCCAGCTGCATTTTTCATGCACCCACTCTTGATGGACCTTCCAGGCCCCCACACTCTCAGATTCAGCCTTTCTCACAGACACCCCCCCAGCCCACCCAAGCCTCCTCCCTCTCCCAGAAATAAGCCAAGCATCAGCAGACTTGTTTTCTCCGGATCTTTTATTTGAACGCTGCAGACTTCATTAAGGGACCATTTGCTTGAAAAGTCTTAAACATGTGAACTTTTTTGTGTTTTTTACAAGACAGGACAGCAGCCGAAGGTCACACAGGGGTCACAAGTCCATCTCACCACATGCAGAAGACGACACTGGGGTTTTGTTGGTTCCCTTAGGTGTGCACTCATGTGCACGTATGAGCACATGCACACCGATGTGCGCTGTCACATGAACAGGAAGGGCTAGAGCCTTCTACTAATGAAGGTTGAACAGGACTCATGAACACAACCCAAAGAAAAGTGGCTGAGGACCCTGGTGGATTATGGCTAATATGGTTGGCTTGGCCTCCTTGAAAGGTGGGGCAATCAGAATGGCTTTGCTGGCAGAAGAACCCCGGCCTTATGTTGTGGGGTCCTGGGGAGGGACAGAGAGTCTGAGCTGATGGGATTGGGGCACTTGTCATTGTAAGGGGACCTTCCGGGCTCAGAGAAAAGAAGGGACCATTGGTTTTTTTTTTTTTTTTTTTACAGCTCAGGTAAAGAGATCCAACGGCAGACACTGGCTCCCATGTTCCTTCCCTAGTCAAGTCCCACATACCCCGCTCCCCTACCTTGGACCCTTGGCTTGGACTCCTGGATAACCACTATAGTTTCCATGTGACTCCCTGTGAGTAGAACTGAAGTAGAACAAGAAGGAAGACAGCCAATGCTGGCCAGCCTCAGGATGGGGGGGCTTTGAGTACACCATGACCCCTATTAGCTTGAGGCTACCAACGTCAAATGTGGGCATTGTTGTGACTCCAGATATGGTCACAGAAGAGATGGCATTTGTGGGGACAGTTCAGAGAGAGGAGGACTTCCACTCTTCCCTTCCCAGCCAGGTGAGAATCCAGCACTGGCCTCTTTGCCCATTCAGCCGAGCATCCTCACATGCACACCCCCAAAACATAGGCTGGCTGACGGCTGTGTGCTATCAGTGCACTGGCAGAGTGCCTTGAGGTCCTGGTGTAGAAAAAGGGGACGCCTTGCTCTTTAGCTTGGACTGGAGCCGAATGGGCCCAGAGAGAAAGAGGACAACTGTCCTGCACTTCCTGTAGCCACATCTGGCTCTTGGATGCCCAACGGTCTCAGGCATCGGTCTCGGGCATTTCAAACCTCAGGGAAGCCCAGAGGCTGGGAGCTCTGCTGTTGAATTAGACCCTTGGGGGTCTCGTCTGTGGTGCAGACCTGTCTATCTAAACCTGTCTGAGATTCCTGTGTGGCTTGGAGCTCATCTATGTGGGACAGAATTGGGCAGCCCCACATTTCCCTCGGCTGCTTAGTAACTGCAACTGAGTGTCTTGGGAAACATGTCTGTGGGCTGAGAGTTTGTAAACCAGTTCCTATTTAATTTAGTTAGAAGACAGTAGTCCAGGTAACCCTACTGATCTACTTCGCCTTTCAAAACCACCTAGGTTTGGGCTCACTCTGAAGTTCACATACCACCTCTTCCACACCCCCTGTATCCAATGAAGGAGAGCTCACCAGCTCTGTGCTGTGTGGAGACAGACAGCATTCCCTTTGGGGACGAATGTGGTAAGGCAGGCTTTCCTCTTGGAAGCAGCTGGAGCCTAGTTTCCCCCATAAAGCTGGACTATAATTACCTCTGCTGTTTTTATTTTTCTAGATTTATTTCTTGGGCAGAGACCTTTAAAGATCTTGACTAGGTTTACTTTTATTTAACAAGAAAAAAAGAAAGCCCTTTTGGAATGGCGCCATTTGGAATTGGTTGGGCAGTGGGTGGCTGGCTTGTGGGGTGATCACTGAGTCTCTTTGAGGGCACAGGGTATAGGGGACAGGGCTGAAGCACCATGCTGTGGCCAACCACAGGTGAGACTGTGGGTTGGCCCTTTACTGGCCGGGGAAAGAGCAGCGTGCATCTCTTCCCGAGGTGGTCCTTGTTAGGCCATTGGGAATGGGTTGGATAATGGTTGGCAGGGTCAGAAAAATAGCAAGAGCAGATTTAGGATGTTGAGTCCTCTGTTGTGGCTTCCTGCTTTAGTGCCTCCTGGGATGGCCCAATCCTATAACCTGAGGTCCCAGTAGCTCTGCTCCAAGTGCTTGTCTATGAGGCTTGAACCTGGACCCAGAATGTTTAAGACACCTATGCAGATACCCACATGTGCACGAAGGCCATGGACACACACACACACACACACACACACACACACACACACAAACACACACACACACAAGAAAGAATTGCTTTGAGTTTCCAGTCCCATTTTGTAGTAATGCCAAGGCCCATTTGTGCATTATTGAGCCTCCCTGGGAGTACCTGCCATACACTGGGTAGTCTGGATCCCCTTGCCCATCTTACCCATCATGCACTGTGTTCCTTGAGCAGACAACCCACCCTGCTGAGAAAGGGCTTGATTGCTTTGAGCTGAAATGGACAACTCATCTTGCGTGGCTACTTCTTTGGGCCAACTCCTCATCCATGCGCTCCTGCTGGCTTTTAGATTTCTTCAGGACCTTGGCTGAGAGGGACAGAGGTAGGGCTAGACATAGAGAGGACGGCTCAAACGACTGACAGCCCCTTCTAAATTAGGTTCAAGTCACCATTTGGAAATTTTGAGAGAAATTCTAGGACAAGGAGAGAAGGTCAGAGGGTACCCTCTCTTTCTTGGGAAGACAGCTAATGTTTACTTATCTGGACAGCAAACATCAGAAACAACATGACAGCAATTTTTAATTTTGTTCTTATGCAAAAGTTGCACATATACATATGCACACAAACACCCATGCATACACATGCATGTGCATGTACACCACACACAATCTCTCTCTCTCTCTCTCTCTCTCTCTCTCTCTCTCTCTCTCTCTCTCTCACACACACACACACACACACACACAAAATCTTGTCTATTTTATTTGGCTCTGGAACAAACCAGATTACCAGGAATTTTAGGGATGGGAGAAATGGATTAGAATCATGTTCCAAATTAATAAATTCAGGGGCTGGAGATGTAGCTCAGGGTTGAGTGCTTGTCTGACACAGCCAAGGCCCTAGTTAGGTCCCCAGTACCACAAAACAGAACAAATCTAAGGAGAAGGAAAGAAAATCCAACCATTAGAATATTAAATTTGCATTTGGGTAGCATCCTCTTGGGGTTCTTTCACATCACTGTCTGAGATGGGGCTATTCTGGCTTGATTCAAATCTCTGGCACTGGCAGAGCTCAGAGTCCAGAGCTGAGGCAGATAGGTGACTGGCTGGGCATGGGAGGCAATCTGATTGGCTTTTCTTGTTGTCCTGTGTAAGCGGATGGTTGGCAAACCCCTTTCACTCCATGTGGAGTCTGTCCACCACCTGTCCCTAGGCTCAAAATTGTTTCCAATGGATGTTCAGGACTGACCAAGGACTGGATGGAGACTTGAAAAAGTAGAAGCTGGAAAAATGCTGCCACCTTTGCCTCAAGTCTCGTGTTGGCACAGCTGAGAGGGCCTGGGTGGGGCGATCACAGCTTTGGACTGTCACTCCTCAACATTTGGCTACAAGGCTGTCTGGACAATGGTTTCTGGTAAGATTGTGAGAAATGGAATGGAGATGCAACACACTCTTCTGAGGTTGCTGGAGCCTGCACACACCCTTGTCCTTGGATCCAGTTGGTGGCCTTGGGAAGCAGGATGCTGGACTTGGGGACAGTCTGGCCAGGAGGGACTCAGGAATGTTTCTGAGCTCAGAGACAAGTTTGCTGGCAGGAGGGTCTTGATTCTAATATTTCTGGGAACTAGAAAGCCCAGCCCTTTATGATTTGGGGAGGGAAGGGTGTGAGCTTCTGGCAGCCCAGGTCCCATCTGCACCTGTCTTCACCTGGCTTGCTCTTGTGCACCTAGATTCTTAAGAGTGACAACCAGGGAACATAGACCTGATGAGAAAAGACACAGCAGCTTTCCTGGACCCTCATCACCTACCCATTGCCAGGAACTCCATCTTCCAGGATATCAAACCCCAGGCTTTTCCCATCTCCAGACAAGTAGAATCCAACAGAAACAAAACAAAACAAAACAAAACAAAACAAAACAAAACAAAACAAAAAAATCAGCCCAAGGGACAGTGGGAAGGAATGACAGAGAGCAAAAAAGACCAGCTATGCAAAGGAACAACAATAAACTCCCCAAGATATCACTCTGTTACAAAATAAATTAGACTCAATTGCCCTATTATAAATATACTAAAAAATACATATATGTATATATTTTATCTGAACAAAAAAATAGACTACTCTGAGATGTGTGGACGTCCTAGGATATAGATGCTGCTAGAGCCAGAAAAATGGCAACAGAAAATGCGGAGGTAAGTCTTATTTCCAGGTGTGGCCTGGGCTGGTTTGGGTGGCCCTGGCCCAGTGACATGAAAGCATTTGGGGGTTGTCATATAAACAATAATAGGTTAGGAAGTGCCCGGGGCTAGAGTGTTCTGTTGTCCTTTTGGGGACCTCGGAGCCCCCATCTTCCTCCTGCCAACCTCTCAGATACACATACACAAAGTCTGTCTCCAAGGAGCATGTTCTAGAAGCTTTTCTGTGTATCCTCTCCCCTTTGGTTCAGTGTAGCCTGTGGTTATTTTACTTGAGACAAAGTTGGCAGAGAACTAAGGAAGAGAGCTATTCATACATCTATACCTATCTATCTATCTAGAGAGACCTGGCTTTAGGGACCTTTGTCTGTGATGAACTTTAAATATCCCCTTGTTCATGAACTAGACATTCCAGCCATGACCAGAGTCAGACAAATACATAATTATAAATATTGACAATACATTACAGTTGAACAGAAGAGGATGTTGTTGCGTCTCATTTCCTCCTTAGAGATGTGGACCTTCTCAGGAGAAGGGACAGAGACAAGGCTGCAGCTACGGAACACAGAGGAGATGGAGAGAAGGTGAGACTCGGTAGGAAAAAAAGCTCGTATAACCGTCAGGGTGAGCGGAGCAGGTTAAGGGTGGCTTCCTCCTGACTTTGGCGTTTCCTCTCTCCTCGATGACAAGTGTTCTCTCCCTCATCTAAATGTGCTTAAGGTGGAATCCCAGAGAGAGAGAGAGAGAGATCCCAGAGGTCACCCCAGACCTGCTGGTTTGGAGGCATCCAAAAATGCAAAGGGAAAAGAACTGGTTCGTCCTCACCTTGTCCACAGTAAGGCTTTCCCAGCGTGAAGGGCGTGCACAGCGGTCTGACGCCTGGCCTTTTCTGCTGTGGTGGGTGCTCGGATTCAGCTTCAGCTGGCTTCCTGATAGTCCTGTTGATTTCGTAACTGAACCAGGAGATCTTCACCTCCAGTCCCTGTTGTTACTTGGGTCCTTTCTTTTGCTCTAGTTGGGTCAGGTCAGGTGGACCACCAAGTTCAAGTGGCCTCTGCCTCTATATCCCAGCTCTTCTCTTCGCTGCTGAGACCCGTCTGTGGGATTCAGCTTCATCTTGGCAACCCAAGGTTTCCCAGTGCATGTAAACACAGGTACCCAGGTCAGGTATGTGCAACATGGGACTCTGTGTTCCTTCTTAGTAGGTGGAGGACTGGTAGGAAAATTTATAGTATTCTAACTTGAGTTACACGTGGAGGCGAAGCTATATTCCCACAGTACACACACACATAAGTGAAGGAAAGAAAAAGCCAACAAAAACCAAAACGGAAAACTCTTACGCATCGTCTACACTGTTTTGATGGTTGTCTCCATAGGAATTCTGTTGGACTTTGTGCAGCTAGGAAGGATATTCTGAATTCATCATTCTCTCTGTATAATGCTACTTTAAGGTCAGACAAAACACAAGAGGGAGGGACAGCCAGGTCCTACACAAGGCAGAAGGGGCCTTTGGTTACAAGGAAAGTCGCACCAAGTGGTTCTTAAAAAAGAAAGCAATCATTTCTACACTGTACACCCGCCATCGGCTCAACCAACCAATGAAATGCCTTGGTTTAAAGAAGGGGGCGGTAACTTTCTTCTGGCTATATATGGCTATGTTAAGACGTGTTTACTTCCTGATATGTAAAATAGACTATATCATCAGTAGGAGTTTTTTTACAGATAGCTCTAAAAATATCTGAATCGGAAATCACAACTATATACTTTTTATCAAAAAGCATTTGTTTGTTTCCCTGAATTTTCACATCTGTGCTGATGGGTGACTGATGAGTAACACAGAAGACAGACATGGAAGGTGGTCAGCAGAAAGTCCCGGGTCACCACCGCAGGCCCCCAGCACCAGGCTGAGCTCAGCAGGGGGCTGTGGAGGCCAGCCCCCAGCTTCCTGCCTCCAGGATGCTGCTGGTGCAGGTGACCCCACACTGTCTCAGCCCCTTTGCTTCTGTTTTGAGAAAGCTCTGAGGACGGATGGTGAGGCAGAGTCCACTTCTTATTTTTTTCATTAACACAGCAAAATACCAAGCTGTGCCCTCTGGAGGGAGGGGGACCCAGGCTTTTGGAGATGCCTAGAAGCATCACAAACTGTAGAAAACACTTTGAGGGTGGTGGGATGAGCCTTTACCATCCTACCTGGGACAGGGCCTGACCTCAGCCATGGAAACAAGAGAAGGCAAAACATCATGATGTGTGTGTGCTGAAGGGGGGGATCATGCCATCAAACTATTGGGCCGACCAGCCACACATGATACTGAGTGATAATGACTGTTGTCAGTGCTTTGTCAGGAAGACATGCCCGTCACTGTTCTGAGGACAGGGAGGAGGACACTACAGTACTTGGGACATTACCCACTCACACTATAGTAAGAAAACCGCATTGCCCCATTGTACCACAGACAGGCTGACCAACAGCATCACCGTAACTAGAGCATTGAGCAGACTGGTGTCACTGAGGAAGGGCCACTGGGTCACAAGCAGGCGGGACAGGAAGACTGACACCAGGCAGTACACGGGAACCTCGAGGGATACACATGGGTACTTATTGCTTTTGGCTGTGCCGTCTGCCAGATGGCTGCGGGAGGGAGCGTCGGGCTTTCAGGACAGACAGTAACACAGAACACACAATGGCCGGTTGACAGGAAAGAGCAGTACAACACCCGACACCCAACTCTTGCCACGCCCTTCTGAGACCAGTGTGTCTCTTGTACGCAGGACTTTAAGAGAGCCCTGCCCCCGGGAGCTGAGGACCTCTCCTGTCCCATGAGGGATGAGGGGTGATCCTGAGGGGTCACAGAAAAGCCCTGGACTCTGATGTGGCAACGGTAGACCCACTGTGGTCAGAAATGATCACAAGTAATACCCCAAGTGCAGGGCCTGCATGCGGCCCACGGGAAATAGTGCTTGTTTTAAAGTGTGAGATCCTGACACTGTCCCTGGTAGAACCTAGATTAGAAAAACATAAAGTGCTTTTTAAATTAACTTATTATTATTTTTTTTTAGCTTGAATACCACAGGGGGGGAAAAAAAGAACTTCCTCTTATAGTAGGTGTGTTCCCCACCACAGCCGAAAGTAGCCACAACTCTGCACAGGGCAGTTCAGTGAAGGATTTTTTTTCTTTTTTTTTTTTTTTTCATGTAGAAAATGAAATTTATTATTTTTTTAATGTTGTTTTTCAGTCACACACAGTCTCGTTGAATAACCTATCTCGTTTGCATATTTGACGCTTGCGTATCTCTTCAGTCCAGGCTGGCGCTGTTTGGAACACGCTTTCCTGTGACAGCCCTGGCTTATATCCCCTCGGCTGCGTGCCAACTGTCGGAACCCTTCCTGGAATGCCAGGTGGGCAGAAAGAGTTGAGTCTAAATTGTCAGCTCACCCTGACAGCATCTCAGAATAAAGCCCCAGGTACCACAGAATACTGAATCATTCGAACCACTTGTTTGTTTAAGCATTTATGCCCTTGGAGAGTGGCTGATGGAGGGGAGACTTCCTCATGATCAAGTGTCCTCTGTACCCTTCTAACAGGAGGGGTGACACCCAATATTGCTTGGTCAGCCCACTCTTTCACTAGCAGCCCCTTGCTCCAACACCCGCCTCAGCTGAAGCCATGAGAGATGCTGATGGCACACTCAGAGGCTGACAGGGCATCTGGAGGAGACTAGGAAGTGTGTGGCCTGGGCTAGGTCTTAGTGGTGGCTGTCAGCTCTGCTCTTGCCATCTCAGGAAAATGCTGTTAGATGTGGTCCCCATGACTTGTTGGTGTCCACAGACTTGTCATGGCTCTCAGGGTCTCTCCTGTCGCTGGGGCTCTGCGGGGGTGTGGGACTTGGGTCTCCGAGTTCACGCAGAACTCAGCGGCAGGCAAGCCAAGCATCCCTCTTCCTGCAAATGCCCTCTGTGGTAGGGAGCTCAGATACTCTGATCCCGAGTGCTCCCGTGTGCTCCTCCCCCAGGCAGCATGTGCACGTCGGGGGAGGTGTGGTTCTCCAGCTTGCATTTCTCTTGAGCCCCAGGGCCTTTTCCAGTCAACCCTTCTGAGGAGTAGACACAGTTCGGCCTTAAGAACTTAGGGGAGGTGGGTAAGGGGGAACTCTCAAAGTGGTTCTTCTCTGTTCTAGCTCCAATGCTCAACTTGGGGCTGGTATTCCCGTGGAGACTCTTGGGAGGACTGGAGTCCACACTGTAGAGCAGTTGACCCTCGTCATCTGTGTCGGTGTCTATGTACTGGTGAACCCCCGCCTCGAAGTTGAATGCTATTGCTGTGTGTTTCTCCGGGGAGCGAGGGGGTGTCCTGGCACTTGCTGTGGTGTAGATGGAGGACTCGGGGCTCAGCACAGGCTTGTCTAAGAGGGAGGCACACTCCAGTCCTGCGACCGCGGCTGCCGCGCCGCCTCTGTTCCTAAGAGGATCGTGATACAAACCCAGAGAGGGCAGCAGTGGGGTGGGATCACCCTCCATGAAGTTGACCTTGAGAGCTCGCAGCTTCATGGGGTTGTTGGTCTTCATGGAACTCCTGGGGCTCTCAACGAAGAAACCAGAGCGGCTGGCCTCAGGGATGGGGTTGGTCTCCATGAGTCTCCCGCCGCTGGCACCCAGAGCCCCCCGCCAGCCCACCTCCGGAGCTGTGCTGCCCCCAGCCTTGCTGGAGAGGGATGCCAGGGGACTGTGGGAGAATCTGGTGGCTTCTGGGAAGTCCGTGGCGCAGCTGATGAAGCTGTCAATACTGGACATGCTGCGCATGTCGATGACGCCCTCTGTGCGGGTGGGCAGCGGGGCCACGGGGCTGGGCATGCTGCCCATCTCCAGTTCTTCCTGTGGCTTGCTCTGTGGTGCCATCTCCTTGGTATTGAGGACAGGCTGAGACTGGGTCTTGGCCATCTTACTGTACATGTCTTGCAACTGCTGGACGTTCAAGTGCTGCGGACTAGACGAGGACCTGGCCTTCTCGGGGGATCCCTGCTCCTTGGTTTCAAAGGACTTACTGGAGCTGGTCTCGGAGAGTGCCCTCTTGGTCCATTTCCACTTGTTGGGAGACAGGTGGTTGTCCTGCACTTTGTCCTTCTTAGCCACGTTCTCCCCATTTTTCTCCACCACGATGTCCATCATCTCGATGCTCCGGGCGAAAGCGTCCTTCATGTTCATGGACACGATGCTGCCGTTCCTCTTGGCCCTCTCCAGAGCCTCTCTCCGCTTGATGGCTTTCTCCTGGCGCTTCTGCTCCTTGTAGAACTCGGAGAAGTTGTTGACAATGATGGGGATGGGGAGGGCAATCACCAGGACCCCAGCAATGCAACAGAGGCCCCCCACGATTTTCCCCAGGAGAGTCTTAGGGTAGATGTCTCCATAGCCAACGGTCGTCATGGTGATGGTAGCCCACCAGAAAGAGGCGGGGATGCTTTTGAACTTGGTGTCATCCTCATCCTTCTCGGCAAAGAAGACCAGGCTGGAGAAGATCATGATGCCCATGGCGAGGAAGAGGATGAGCAAGCCCAGCTCGTTGTAGCTCCTGCGCAGCGTGAAGCCCAAGGACTGCAGGCCGGTGGAGTGTCGGGCCAGCTTCAGGATCCGAAGGATGCGCATGATGCGGAAGATCTGGACTACTCGGCGCACATTCTGAAACTGCAGCACACTCTTGTTGGATTCTGTGAGGAAGATGGTGACATAGTAGGGCAGGATGGCCAGTAAGTCAATGGCATTGAGGGGGCCCTTAAAGAACTTCCACTTCTTGGGCGAGGACAGGAACCTCAGCAAGTACTCCATGGTGAACCATGCGATACACACCGCCTCCACGTGTGCCAGCTGCGGGTTATCCGTGCTCTGGCCGAATTCGTCCAGGCTCTGCAGCTCGGGCAGCGTGTTGAGTGACAGGGCGATGGTGGAGAGGACGATGAACATGATTGAGATGATGGCCAGGATCTGCGGGGAGAAGAGGGGGCACGGTCAGCACCCAGCACAGCATGACCGTTACACAGAGAGGGCACGGTCAGCACCCAGCTCGGCACGGCCCTCAGACACGGTCCTCGCAGCCATCTCCTGTCTCTCTCACCAGCGACTTCATGGCTGACCAAGTTACAAAAGGTAATGTCTGCAAACCCGTTTATGACATAGACGTGAAAACTGAAGCTAGAAAATGAAGTCAGTGTCAGGCTTGTCAGGCAAGCAGACCTCCTCTGCAGAAGCACAGGGAGTGAAAGGCTGCCTGGCGCGGTTTGTTACAGCCGTGCAGCTCTGCAGCGGCAGCAGCCTGGGCGAAATAAGAAGGAACTGCTGTGGCTGCCTCTCAATAAAATGATATTTATAAAAATGTTTTTTTTTGGGGGGGGGAATGTGGCTGTGGGTGTAGTTCTGGGGTGCAGTGCTGATGCCCAGGGCTGAGCTAAGCAACTTTTGTCTTATGGTGTGTGTTTGTTGTCCTTTGTTTTTGCAGACAGGGTCTCATCTTGCCACCTAGGCTGGCCTCTCCATCCTGACTCTCCTGCCTCTGCCTCCCCAAGTCCTGGGATTATGGATTCCACCACACACAGTTTGTATCTAGTTGTTAGATCAACTCTCTTCAGTGTTATTCCTGTCAGGAATTCAAGGCCAGCCTGGTCTTTATGAGATCTCACCTCCCCATTCCCCACATCAAAGACAAAGGAAGTGTCCATAGCTCTGCTGAACAGAGAGAAACTCAGCGGTGAGGGGCCGGAGGATGGCTCAGTGGTTAAGAGCACTGGCTGCTCTTCCAGAGGTCCTGGTTTGAGTCCCAGCACCCACAACTGTTTGTAACGCCTTTTCTTCCTGGGGACCAGAGCCCTCTTCTGGCCTCTGCTGGGACTGCACACATATGGTGCACAGACATATATACGCAGGCAAAACACTTAATCACATATAATAAATGAATAATTATAATAATAAGATATGGCCGAGCCATGATTTGGACCCATGTTCCTCTGATCCCTCAGTATGAGCTCTTGAGTCTTGAGTATGTTAAAAGTCACATGAGGGGGGTGTGGTTGCTAAACAGACAGCTCAGTGGTTAAGAGCTGGTTTTTCCAGAAGACCCGAGTTCGATTCCTAGCACCTTAACTATCTGTAACTTTAGTTCCAGGGGATCTGACAACATGCATATACCCTCATACAACACACACACACACACACACCCTACACATAGCTAAAAATAATAGATACAAATCTTTAAAATGTCAGATGAACACTAAGGCACTAAGGGTCATTTGCTAACAATAGAAATCCCAGTATAAGAGCTGCAGTTTGCTTTCCTGTGGGTGCAGATACTCTGCATGTGTCTCGGCAACTGGAGGGAAATACTAATTTTTGGCTCAAGGGCCTCTCTCTGCTTTACTGGCTTTACCAACTGGTCCCTTGGGTCAAGAAGAGGGCTTGAGGGCTGGTGGGAGGGCTCAGTGGGGGAAAGGTGCTGTCACACAAGCCTGGAGGCCCGAGTTCAGTCCCTGACACCCACATAAAGGTGGGAGGAGAGAGCTGACTCCCCAAGTTGTCCTCTGACGTCATCCTTGCTTTCCCTGGATACAAGGGCCACTCCATCTTCAGGTCCCTTCATTGTACTGCTGTGCCGTGGGGATGCTGACATCTCATTCCAGTTGTGTGTGTGAGTGAGTGTATGCACATGTGCAGATGTGCCCATTGCTGCCCAGAATCTATAAGTGCCATCCAAGAGGGCTGACTCTTAGCCTGTCTGTGTATCCTGCTCCCACTCGAGAGCACCATCAAATTCGTCAAGCTGAGTGCCTGCGGCTGGCCACGCCAGGAGGGCTCATCCTGGCCTTTCGCTTGCTGCGCTGTGAACTTGAACGTCGGCCCGCAGACAGCTGTGCCAGCTGTGCCAGCCTCCTCCCATCAGCTGGCTTTTCTGCAGCTGTTTGTGCAGAACATGAACACTCCCAAACAAAGCCTGTTTCTGTCAGCCCGGCACCAACCTGTGCGTGTTCCTGTTACCTATGCTACTCTGCAAAATAATTCACTCACCTTTATGTCAGCCACAGTCTACAAAATGACACATAAACCTACCCATTTTGCCTGCCTAGTGACAGACGCATTAATAGCAAGATAAACTTTGCTGTCACTCTCCCTGGGCAGCTGGGCCTGGCTCTGCCACCCTTGGACTTGAGGGCTGGCTTCTTCCTTGTCTGCACAACAAGGCTACTTCCTAGGGTGGATCTTAGCAATTTCCTGGAACTATCTGGTTGCATAGCTGCAGTCCACAGAAGGAGTGCAACAGGCATCAGACAGGCATCAGATAGGCATCAGACTGGCATCGGACAAACAACAGACTGGCATCGGACAGGTATCAGACAGGCAGAGGACAGGAGTGTCACACAGCATCCTGCAAGGCACAAGGTGACCCCTAGAAACAGAGCATTATCCAGACTAAGGGTGTGAAACTCTGGGGCAGGCACGTGGTAGCCCCTTACAAGTTCTAGAGCAGGGACCTGTGTTACCTTTAGCACAGGCTAAGCACACAGAGCTTGGGTGGTATAGGCACAGTCCTTAGGTTGAATCCTGTTGGCACCTGTTCCCATTTCTGATTCCAACAGGAATGGATCTTGGGGGCATCTGTCCCTTTAAGAGCTGGGAGATTCTGTTTCCTCAGAGGCTGGCAGGGTGCAGCTGGCACCTGCTCCCATTTCTAACCCCAGACAACTCTGGTCAGTCCTGCATGGTGAAATGAGTTATAGTCCCGGCTATCTCACACCCGCAGAGTGAATGGTCTTCGACAGTAGTGACTTATAGACCTGGCTATTGGCAACCCCTGTGGCTTGTTACTCCAAGGCTGTAATATCTGTGCATCCAGAGACAGGCCCTCTGAGTCCCAGTCCTCTTGGTGTGTGTGTGTGTGTGTGTGTGTGTGTGTGTGTGCTGCCACGGTGGGAGGGGAGAGCCCAACGTATCAGCTGTGGGCCCCCATTGTATGTCCAGGAGCATGTGTGTCCGGGCAGCCCAGAAACATCCCTAATCTCACTGACAAGGTTCGTTCTTCTAGACCACCAAAGCCCTTGGAGTCAGGACCACTCTTCCTGCCTGGGGAACTTCCAAATATTAGTTAAGCCCTCTGTGCCTTAGTTTCCTACCTTGGTAGGCTGGCCATCACTCTAAGATTGAGGTAGAGTCCACTGAAGGCCCCTTCAGTCGGTATGGCACACTTGCCCCTAACTCACTTCTTCTCTTCAGCTCGTTTGTTTATAAGCTGGTTGGGGACTTGGGCTCGATTCTTAGTGGTTTTGTTCTTTGGCTGTGTGGCCTTGGACAAGCAGGCGACTTTCCCTCGTTGAGCCTCCAATGCTTTAAATGTTGAATGAGGCGGAAGTGGCTGAGCAGTTGCCTATGATGGTCACTAAGTCCATCTGTCATTAGGTCCTTATCCAGGACCTAATCTATTACTAACCCCTGCATGAACCTTAGGCCATGTGTACAGGTCCTGGCATGGATGGTTAAGTCACCATACAAGGTCCTCCTGGCCCTGGGTCAGGTCTAGAAAAGTCCCTGCTTTCCTGGGATTAGAGCCTCACTGGATCAGAGCAGGACTCCAGGCTCTAAACTCAGAGGCAGGAGCCAGCCTGAGGGGACCTGTGCCCACATTCTCTTCCCATGAGGAGGTCCCAGGAGTGTCCAGAGTATGCCAGACAGGAGAGGGACGTGAGAGGGATGCAGGGCTGTCTGGATTGGGTCTTCTTCAACTGCTCCGGCCCAGGGACAGTTCCTATAGTTGATGCCACCTCCCGCTCTTTCTCTGTCCATCCAATATGGAGGACAAGGCATCAAGTGTTCACGTAGCATAGGCCTCAGCAGAGAAAGGAGAGGCTGCACCCACGGTCACTCGACCCACCGTGGTCAACAGAGACGTAAGGATCTTTAGCAAATTACTTAGGGCATTTGGGCTCACCAGTTACTCCTACGTGTCTGTAATTACTGTAGTTCCTAAGGGCTGCAGAGAAGCAACAGCCACAATTCCAAGCCACGATCCGACAAACCAACGATGATCTACTCAGGTACTGAAATAGCCCTGAGCAAGCTCTTTGTGCTGTGCCCTCAAGGGGCTCAGGAAATGCCATGGAAGAGGTACGAGGTGAGAGAGAGAAACCTTGCTCTTTTCCTCTCTCTCTTTTTCTAAGACAGGTTTCACTGTGTAGCTCTGGCTGTTCTGGAACTTGCTCTGTAGACCAGGCTGGCCTTGAACTCACAGAGATCCGAGACTGCCTCTGCCTCCAAATGCTGGGATTAAAGGTGTGCGCCACCTCCACCCATCTGTTAGACTCAATGTAAGCATTATAACCATGGCCCCACTCACGTCACCGGCGACTCACGTCACCAGCAGTTACCTGCATTGGCCCCTCACAAGACCAGCCCTAAGAACCAGTCAAGAAGTGGACAGGACTCATGAAGCCCCACCCTTTACCTCTGAACTACTAGTTATTATAGGCCCCGGGAGAGGGGGAACCATGGTTGTGTGCCCGATGCTGAATCCAGCAAGCTCCAAGCAGCAGCTCTAAGGCCACACCCACACAGGCTGCCTTATTTAACCTCAGTGGCTCGAAAAACAAAATAAATAGTTACAAACTATTCTTATGAGAGGGATTTGTGGAGTGGGAGGGGAATGAGAGAGAGGTGGGACAGGAGAGTGGTCAGTATTTAAAGCGAGCAGGCGTGGAAATGTCAGCACACAGTAGTTAAAAACATTAAGAGCAATCACTGAATTACACATGAGAAGTGTGTGGATTATGATATGTAAAGCGGGCATCAATAAAGATAAGGACTCATTTTCTGCTGAGGATGTCCCTTTGGTTTCAGTCCCCATGACCTCAGGAGTGTCACAGACAGGGTCTTATTATGGGACAGAAACTCAGGATCCTCCTGCCTTGGCCTCCTGGCAGTGGGGGGGTCCCAGGTGGCTGTGAACCCAGCTGCTAGCTAAAGGGGTGCCACTTGCAAATGGAGTTCTGGCTCCTCCACCTCTGCCCGTCCTGGAGGAAGTCACGCTGAGCCCATCGGTGGGAAAGGGAGGTGGAGGCAAAGGCACCTGATTCCGCCAAGGAGAGTGGGACCCGACTCCTTCGTGGTGTCACCCGGCTTTGACTCTCACGGCCCTCAGCTTTGTGCACCCACCCACTCTCTCTGGCACTGACTCAGGAGCTGGGGTCTGAGAAAACAACCGAAGGACCTGCTTCCCTCCTGCTTCCCTCCTGAGGTCACGGGGACTGAAAGCAATGGGGCGTCCTTGGCACAAAATGACCCCTTATCATTTTTATCGGTGCTTGCTTTGCCTATCATAATGCTTTTAAGTGATCGTTTGTTAACATTTGACATGTGCTCTCTTGGCGGGCCTGGGATGTGGTCTCAGGCCGTGGGGTTCCCCAAGAAGTGCTCAAGGGCACAAGAAGGGACTCCTTTTATGGTCCTTCCGCTTCCTGGGTTTTAAGGGGGGTAGACAGGGGAATTACATCAGGGAGTTTTAATTGGAAGGGTCACTGGCGAAAATCCGATTAAGGGATTGGGAGCAGCCTGAGGAGTTGTCCCCTCCCTGACTGCTGCAAGGGGCTGTGGGGAGGTTGGAGTGGCAGGGGATGCTGGCGAGCACCTGGTCCTGGGCAAGAGAAGCCATCACAAGAGGACAGGAGTGTAGGGCACAGTCCAGGGACATCCAGCCAGCCAGAGCCTAAAGCATTCACTTTCCTCAGTTGTCCATGCTTCAGATTGGGAGCTTTTGTTTATTGGTTGGTTCGTTTGAGACTGGGCATATAGATCAGGTTGGCCTCGAACTTGAGATTCTCCTGAGTGTTGGGATTTCAGGTATGCACCACCACATCTGGTTAAAATGGAGAGATGTCACATAAAAATCCAGATGTTTGGATTCCCTCAACAAAACAGAGGTGCTCCACTAACCTGTACTTCCACTCATGACCGCTAGGTGGTGCTAAGGAGCAACAACCGCTTCCCAGACAGACTCCCAGTGCCTCAGGACCTTTGCACCTCACATTAGGCCTCCGTAGCTATGTACTCCTGCAGTTCTGGCCCTACCTGGTACTATGATAATGAGAATAGTTATTAACAGACCTGCTACTATGTGTAAAGAATATTCTAGAGGTCTCCATGGCAGAAATGGGGAAGCGAGAGGGTGTGAGGGAGTCCTACCATCCTGCCTTAATTTGTCCTATATTGACATCCAGCCAATTCCTGTTCACAAACATCACCAGATTTGACCTTTCCTGACCACCGTACAGCCACCACCCTGTCCCAAACATCATCAGACCTCACTGGTACCACTGCAAACAGATGTCTCTCCTGTCCCCTCAAAAATCACTGTGCAGACCACACCCTCCAGTGTTTATTCCCTCCTTCCATTGCTGGGTGTGGACCATCTAGGATAACAACTACATTTCCCAGCTTCCCTTGCTGCGTAGATGAGGTCCTGTGATCAGGATTAACCCCAGCACAAGACTGCCCTTTTACAGAGAAGCCTGCCAGCTCTTGGTCTGTGTGGTTTGCATCTCCAGTCACAGGAGCTTGGTGTGCACGTCAGTAGCATCAGTTCCAGCCTCTCTGTTCTCTCAACGCAGGCCTTTCTAGCCCCACCATAGTCTCTATGGTCCTTCCTGCCTCAGTGCCTTTGCCCACGCTATCCCTCATGCCTGGAAGGTTCTCACTCCACTCTGCTAGCTGACTGCTTCTCCTCTGTGAATTCAGTCGGAGGTCACCTCCTCAGGGAAGCCACCCCAGCGGTTGTCCCTAGAGACACAGGCTTCCCTTCTCTCAGAACTGTCCACAGGGTATTTTCAGCGGCAATGTTTTCCACAGATACTTTCCAGTTTGTGGGCATGCGCTGAGTCTCAGACCTGAGTCCTCAGGGACTGTGGGAGACCTCAGCTAAGCTGCACGGAAAAATGGGTATGGTGGCACATGCCAGCCACCCGGCACTCAGTCTGATGCAGTTCCAGAATCGATAGTTCCAGGACAGCCTGAGCTACACAAGAACCTGTCTCTATGAATGAATGAATGGCCTGTAAGAGTTTCAGTGGGTTGAGCACTGGTCTGCCATGCTCGGAGCTCTGGGCTCCACACGAGCATGAACCAGGGATGATGGGGCTCTTGTCACCCTGTACTTGAGGAATGTGTAAAGGAAGGTGGGACCAGAAGTTCAAAGTATCAAAGCTGCAGAGGGAGTTTGCGGCCAGCCCAGGCTCCATGAGACCCCCATTTCACGAAATACAGGAGAGGCCTGCAAATACAGTTCAGTGGTGGAACACCTGCCTATCTGAAGTCCTCAGTTCAATTCCCAGTGCCTCATTACAATCAAACAAAAGCCTAGCATCGGGCCAGCAAGAGGGCTCACTGAGGAAAGGGGCTGGGTGCAGAGCCTGGTGATCTGAGTTCGATCCTGGTGCCCACGTGGTGGAAGGAGAAGAGTCCCACAAGTTGTCCTCTGACCTTACATGCACGCTGTGGTGAGCACACGTGTGCTTACTGTGGCCAGGCACACACGTGCACACTGTTGTCTGCACACTGGCACACATGCACACTGTGACACACACACACACACACACACACACACACACACACACACGCATGCATGTTGTGATGAGTACATACATACACACAATTAAATATGATTCAAGATATGCAACACAGATATACAGAGAAAAAAACTTTCCCTGCGGAGGTCAGGGCTGGGAATTGTCTCGCTCCTGTCTCCTGAGCAACCTTGTGAAGGGGAAGCAGAGGTCAGACCTGGTCCACATGGGGGAGACTAGGGAGATGTCCCTAAGGTTCCCTTCTGAAAGGGAAAGTCCGGGACTCTGTCCTCTGGCTGGGTGACTATCAGTCCCCTAGACCTGTTGAGGATATGAGAAGCCAGGGGGACGGGACTGTCAGTCAGGACTGACAGATGGCACAGGCTGTCCCTGCTGTAGAGCACACCGGGAATATAATTAAGAGGTGTGCGGCTGGCCAGGCAGGATGGCGTTCACAGGCTCTAAAGCCTCTAACTGGTACCTCTGTCCCCTGGTATGGAGAGATGTGGAAATGGTTCCTGAGAATCCAACCATGTTAGCTCATAGCTGAAAACACGCCCTGTGGGTCAGGAGAGATGCTGGGTGGGGGACCACACAGCCAATGGCTAACGCTACAACAAGGCCTTCAGGAGGGTCATCTTCATAGCCACGTTTGCTGGTAGACGTCCACGAACTGTGTCAGCCTGAGTTTCTGCCTCTCGGCTGGGGCGTCTGAATGCCACTGATATGTCACTCAGGGGAGGTGAAATGCAGGGACGACAGGCTGCATGTCTGCCTTGGCACTGGGATGTCACTCAGGGAAAGCAGAACGCAGTCTAGGACAGGCGCTGTGGTTCTCAAATTCCTGGGTGTGCAGACGCTGCTGGGGACCTCGGGGAGTTGGAAATGGGGCCCTGTGGGCTGTGCCTCGCTCAGCCCTGGACAGGGTGGAGTCCGGCTTAGTTCCTAGGGAATGCCAAAGTACAGAAGGACTGGAAGATGGGCCTGCGGGAGATTTAGGCACTGCTTTGTATGACGAAGGCTTCCCTCCGCCACGGTCCTTGATGAAGGAGACAGTCCTTGCTTGTCCAAACTGCTTTATTCATGGCCGGTGAGGTTGCAAACATCTTACTCAGGATAGACCAGGGATTAAATACATTTTGCAGGAAGGGCTGCCCAGGAAGGGAAGCTCATTGGTTAAACACTCCGGGCCTGTCTAGATACCTCAGTGGCATGGAGAACTCTAGGTTTTCATGCTACGTGACCGGTTATTATGGGCCTCTTAGTGGGGTGTCGTGGTCACGTACTCTAGGACAGGAACATGGTCGGAAGCTAGTTCCTACCCCTGCCATTCTCAATTATGAGATTTGCTGGGGTTCTGAACTTGCTACAACCTTACCAGTTCTTCTGTCTGATGGCACCGTCCAAACTGCCTCCCAAACATGGAGGATGGGTTGGCTGGTGGATCAACATGGTTTTCTCATCTGGTCTCACAGGAGTCACTGACACAAAATAGACAGGTGAGGAGTTGGAAGAGTTGCCTTCTAACTCCAACTGGGCATTCGCAGGCAAGGATCTTCATGTCTCTGACCTTGCTCACAGAACAGCCACCGAGAGTCCAGTGGGCTCCGGCACCGTTCCCTTCCCCGGTGACTCAGATCCAGTGGTTCTCTCACTCCAGGACACAGCCTCCATCTATGCCACAGCAGAGGAAGTGACAGCTGAGTATCTTGTCTAGGTTGACCTTGAGCTTATGATCCTCCTGCCTCAGCCTCTGGCTGGAAGGCCAGGCCAGGCTCAGTCTGATCCCTGTCTTCCTTCAGGCATTTAACACAAGAAGGTAGAATGAATGAAAACCATTTCAGGAGTGCTGGAGATCGAACGTGGGGCCTTGAGCACAGACTCAGTGACGCCTGGAAATGAACAGTGACCTCTGTCCTGCAGGAGGCCAGCAGCTAATGTGTTGGTTAAGATCCTGTACTTGGGGCTGGTGAGATGGCTCAGTGGTTAAGAGCTCTGCTCTTCCAGAGGTCCTGAGTTCAATTCCCAGCAACCACATGGTGGCTCACAACCATCTGTAATGGGATCCGATGCCCTCTTTTGGTGTGTCTGAAGACAATTAGGCTGTACTCATATACATAAACAATAATAAATAAAAGATCCTGTACCTGGGCTGCGATGTGGCTCAGTTGGTAGTGCTCGCCTGGTGTGCATGACTGTTACCTCAAATAGTGGTTCCGGTGTATTCATTCATTCATTCATTCATTCTTCCATTTGCTCGCTCACTCATTGACATGCCAGGCCTCGTCCTAGAGACCCAACAGTAAACAGTTCAGGCAAAAACCCAAGTGTGTGTGTGTGTGTGTGTGAGAGAGAGAGAGAGAGAGAGAGAGAGAGAGAGAGAGAGAGAGAGAGATCCCAACAGCCTTGCAGAGAAGCGAGTATACTGACCAGAAGCAAACAGGTTGGTTTGGTATGATAATGTCTATGGAGGGTGAGATGGACCGGTGAGAAAGAAGTGGCTACTAAGTTGTTTGTTTTGGCTGGCGGGGCTGGGCCTCTGTCTGGGCTCAGGCCTGAAGGATAAGGAGAAGCCGGCCCTCAGGAAGCATTCCAGGTGAAGGACAGCGGGTGCAAAGGCCCTGGGGTGGAAGTTGCTGGGCAAGCATGTTTGCATTAGGGAGAGGGGAGGAGGGTGACAGAGGTAAGAAGCAGACAGGAGAGGTCCCGCTACACCAAGTGCAGCTCAGGCTGCGATGGCCACTCACAGCAGAAGGGCATTACAAGGAGACACCCCAGAAAGCGCCGCCATTTTTATCCTCTGAGAGGCGCTGGCAGTGTTCAGCGGTGCCCACGAGACACTGTGGGCAGCACAGTGCAAACCTCAGAATGGATGCCGATGGGAGGTTTAGTCACGAACCTGGAGGGGCTGCGTTACTGGAAAGGAAGAGAGGCTGTGGGGAACCCCAGCTGCAGCACTTCTGAGCTTGGGCCTCTGTTCCCAGAGCCCTCTCTCTGCCTCCTCTGTTCCCTCATTCACTGCATCTCAGTGATGCAGCCCAGGGAAAGTCATGTGCTGTAGGCAGCAAGTGTCCATGTGCTGTCCTCTCATACCAGCAGAACCCCCTAACACAGACACTAGGCTTAGATATTACATTTCCCAGCTTTCCTTGCTTCTAGATGGATACTGATGTTTGGCCAATAACATGGGAGTGGAAGTGTTGCGTGGGCTTCCAAAAAATCCCTTTAAAGCAGAGAAGATGGCTTTCTCTTTCTAGATTTTTCTTCGTCCTGCTGCCAGGGATGATGATGTGATGGCTGGAACCATTGCAGCCTTCAAGCGCCATCATGCTGTAGCTATACTCTCTAGGGAAGACTGAGAAGAGAAGAGCTGGGGCTGTGATGAGCTTATAAAGCCACCACACTGGCCCTTGACCGTTTACACTCAGATGAATGTGAGGAATACACACTTCTCTCTAGAATCTAGAGAAGAAACATCTGGAGTCTAGATGTCTCTCAGAAGACCCAACACAGCGATGGTTAGCCCAGCAACCCTCCAGTAAATGGAGACTGTAGTGCTATTTGCACATAGGACTGTGCCCATCTGACAGGTGGGTCTACTGAGGCGGTAGGCACCCAGTTGCTCAGAGACCTCAGGCAAAGAAAGGACTCAGAGGTCAGTGCTTTGAGCTCTCCTCTAGTCCACAGGACCAGGCAGAGCCTTCTGTTTCATCTGCTCCTCCCTTCCTTCTCTGGCCCCAACCGGCTTCACTTTTTCCTGTCGTGGTTTCGTCACCACTTTGTTTGCCGTGACCTGGAGTGTCCGGGAGTTGTTTTCCTTGGGGTTCACACTCTGGGCGGGAGGAAATGTCATCTCCCCAGGAAAGTCTAAAGTGCTTTATCCAGATGGAATCAACCCACCACCCTGGTCCTTACAAGTGTAAGGTAAGGTCATGCCACTCCTTAGAGTCCTGTGGTGGCTTCCTGTTGCTCTCAAATACAGTCTCAACTCACAGAGGCTCACGTGGCCCTGCCTGCACTGGCCTGGCTGGCCTCTCAGAACCCCCCTCTCCTGCCCTTATCCACGGTTTCACCTCCTCTGGTCATACCAACCACCCGTCTACCCCTTTATATGGCGAGCTTGCACACACAGATAACAATAAAACAATGCCGGGGGTTTGGGCTCACACAGCCTGCGCCTGCGTGGCCGCTGAGGAGGTGCTTTGTGAGAAAGCAGGGGAGCCAGAAAGTTTCCAGGAAAAGATGGTAGCGAGTGCAAAGGTCCTGAGGTTGGGGGCAAGAGTAAGACTGAGGACAGCACTGGGCCTGGAGCTAGGATGGGAGGTGAGGGCTTCAGTCAGAGATGAGAGAAGTGAGGCGGGCCTCTATGACCTTAGACCTAAGGGGGCTCCTTGTCAAGCTAGCAGGGGGTCCTGTGGCCTAGGAGCTTTAGGACCTGACACCCCCACATTTAAAGACAATTTGTAGGGAGGCTGGGGTGGAGGCAGCAATCTGAGTGAGCGAGGAGGCCATGGCATGGGTTCAGACAGGAAGTGGTGGCTGCTGAGAACTCAGAAGCCGAATTCAAGGCATATGCTGGGACCAACCACGTGGCTGATGGTGCAGGTCTCTGGATGCCAATCACTGGCTCCCCAGATTTTGTCCTGTGCCACCAGGAGAGTGGTGGCATTTCCTGAGACAGAGAGAGTGGCTTGGGCTGTGGCCGTTGGCTGAGACCCTGAAGGGAACAAAGGAGCTGTGGAGGATCTGGGGCAAAAGTGAAGTTCCTCAGTCTTTTGACAAACATTTATGGGGAACGTAGCTCATCTCTCTCACTGAGAGTTAAGTTCCCTCCAAGCCTCCATAAGCCACAGGGCACACACACGCCCATCACCAGAGTGAGCACAGGGACCTGGGCTGCTCCCGGTGGCCTCCCTTCTTCCCAGCTGCTTTACTCACAGAAGGCCATTTAAGACATGTTCCTCCTTCTATTGCCTACCAGTACATAGCAGGTGTCTAATAAATGCAGACAAAGAAGACAGAGCCACGCTTATAGCTCAGGGTATAGTGTCTTGAGGGTGTTGAGGCTACCCCAGAACAGGAAGAGCCCAGAGTTGGAAGGTGGCCTGTCACACACGCTCTGGTCCCTCTCGGGCGTGGTGTCTACTTTCATCCCACTAAGCATTGCAAACTTCCAAAGCATCAGGAGCGTCAGACTGAGCAGACTGCTTTAGCCTGATCTGGACTGAGGACCTGCAGCACATGAGGGCCTGCTCCCCAAGGCCACCCACAGCCGAGACCTCCACCCATGCCCCTCTGCCCTAGGGTTCTCCCTGCTAGGTGTCAAGCTTCACATTGTTTCAGGGAAGGTGTCAGGCCATTCATTCATTTGTTCACTCACTCACTCACTCATTCATTCATTCATTCCTTCAGCAAATAATTATGGAACCCACATCATGCTTCAGGTGCCATCCTGTAGCTGGAGGATACAACAGCAAGTGGACAATCAGACCCTATCTTGATGTGTATATGTGTGTGCATGTGTGTGTGTGCATGTGTATGTGTGTGCATGTGTGTGTGCATGTGTATGTGCTTGTGCTCACGTGTATACCTGTGCCCATGTATGTGCATGTGTGTGCATGTGTGTGTGCCCAGTGGTGTTTCTGTGTGACATTTGGGGCAGGAGAAGCAGACGCATGTCACAGGAGCAGATCATTCACACATCACTTCAGAGCTACAAAGGCAAGAACAAGGGTGTCCGGGGTCACCAGGTGCTGGAGCTGATCGCCACAATGACCAGGGGATTCTCTGAAGAGTTGGGATGGACTGGATGCCCTCTGACCCTGAGGGTTCACATGTTGGAGATGTGGCTCTCAATGTGGCAGTGTTGAGGAGATATCTTTAAAGGAGAGGGAATGAGGTGGGGTCTTAGGTCTTGAGAAGACTGTATATCTGAGGCTGGCCCTCTGGCCCCTCCTCAGCCTCAAAACCTTTCTTCCCCAGCCTCTGGCTCCCCAACTTCTAACCCTCTGTTGGCCATGTGATCTCTCCTCTCAGACACCAGTCACTGTAATGCCACCTGCCAGGAAGTCTTGCAGCCAAGAGGCCCTCACCAGAGCCGGCTCTATGCTGTTCTGACTTCCAACCTGTGACACAGAGAGCTAAATAAAGCTCCTTGCCCCAGGGATTCTGTTACAGTCATGAAAAGCTGGCTAATAACGTAGCAGCTGTCTCAATGAAGCTCAGAGAGCTGTCTGCAGCCCGGGAGAGGGACGTCCAGGCAGAGGAAGGGTTCGTATCACCAGTCCCCAGTCACGTGAGTCGGTGCTGTGACTTCCATTCTGTAGACAGGAGAAATACTAATGTTTACTGAGCACCCACTCACCGCGGGCCATTCTCTGTTCCGAGCACTTCACACACAACAAACTACGTCACGTTCTGGGTGCTGGGAAGGTGGGCTCAGCAGGCTCCAGTTTCCGGGCACCCTCTTCTGCCCTGCCTGCCTAACTGGCCTTTCTTTCTAGCAATATCTTACTGGTCCTTCAAGCTCTGAGCTCCTTCTCCCCCCACCCCCCCACCCCCCCAGTTGCTGTGGATAAAATGGGCTCCAGTTCCTTTGGGGCAGCTGAATCAGTGAAGTGGTTCCCACTTCCTCTCCCCACCTCAAGGACCCCCAGTCTCATCTGGGCACACACGATTCAGCAAGATTCTCACAGCAGTGTCATTCCTCAGCTGGCCCCAACCTCTGCCTTCAGAGGACAGTGCCGGGCTGTTCAGGCTACAGGGAAGGCACACATCCGGTCTTTAGAAAGACCTTAGATATCTGTGTGCACAGCTCCCTCTTGGTCTACACTTTCTTTAGCGTTTCTGCAGGCTGATATTGGTAGTCAGCCAAGGGAAGGGCCACAGGGTCAGGCCTGGAGCTGGGGTCTGAGGACGCACGTCCTGTCCTGCTGGGCTTTCTTGGCTCTGCTCTGATGCTTGTAGGCAACAGAGGGTTAGGCTAGCTCCTGGTTCTCTACACAGCTGGGCACTGGACTTCCTACAGCCTCCTTCCGGGGGCACACGAGTACATCCTGGCTCCCACTGACTAACCAGGTGCCTCCAGGACTGAGCCAATGGTGCTTGTGGGGCTAGGGCTGGGGCGGGGGCAGGGTGCTTACTAGATGAGACCCTGGGTTCCATCCCTAGCCTGACCTCCCCTGCCAGGGTGGGGACGCCAGAGTCTTCAAGTCCTCTTGCCCTGGACAGGCCACGCCCAGGGAGTTTCCTGTAGTATTCCTTTTCAGAGGCCAAGGAGTAGGACTGTCCCCCACCCTGCCCTCCACTTCCTCCAGAGAGCCTGACCTCTTTGCTCTGCAAGGATGGAGTGGGAAGAACACAGGGCTGGGCCAGGCTGGTGTGAAACACCGGGAAGGGTGGGCAGCCCTCACCAGCTCCACAAAGGCCTGGAGGTGTCTACAGGGTGGCCTGGTTTCACTGCTTCTCAAAAGACTCCAACGAAGAGGGCTAGTGTGTGTGTGTGTGTGTGTGTGTGTGTGTGTGTGTGTGTGTGTGTGTGTATGTGTGTACCCTCCAATAAGTTAAGTTATGTGAATGAACGAAGCCAGCCCTGATGGCGCACACCATCGGCCCCAGCACTGAGGAGGCTGAGGCAGGAAGACTGTAAGCTGGAGGTCAGTTTGAGCAAATGGAATTTAGCTCAAGTCCACAAATTTATGGCGATGTCTTTCTCCTCCACTCACAACACATTCCAGTCCCTAGCTGGGTGTCCCTCCCTCCCCTAGATTATAACAAGCAAGCTCAGCTCCCAGGGGAGCCCACTGCTTCTGAGCACATGACAATAATGACAGCAGCAGCTACCACAGAGGGAGGCAGGGAGGCGAGGGGGCCCCCCCGGGATGGTGGAAGATACTAAAGTCACCTCTGTAGTTAGTAGGAGGAAAACATGGGGCTCAGAGAGGTTAATCAACTTGCTCACTGTCACACAGCTAAGTGACAAACTGGCTTTGTGCCCAGGTTGTGTGACTCAAAAGACTATGACCTAGCCCAGTGATGGTGGCCCTGTCCCTTGCGAGGCATTCTGGAAACGTGAAGAGGAGAGGGAAGGTGTTTCTGATTGCCATGCTACTGACATTGGGGGGAGGTTGGTCATGGTGGCTTTCAGCAGTGCAGACGAGAAATAAGGCCACTCTGATACACAAGTAGCCATGAGTCATGAAGTCACATTCTCACTCCTGTGTCAACAGTACACCAGACCTCCCTTCCATAACTGAGTGCCGGCTGAATCCCAGGGAGCTGGGCATCACCAGGGATGCCACAGATCAAAGAAAGAGTGTTCGTGACAGGCTGGTGAATGGCAGCCAGGCTGGAAGTCTGTGGGGTGAAAAGTTAAGAGCAGACATTTTGGAGGGATGTCTGGAACCTCAGGTTATGATGGGGTTATGCTCTGAGAAGTTGAAATGTTGGCAGTCAAAACCCCATTGACAAAGGGCTAGCGGCAATGGCAGCACCTGCCATTAATCCTGGCACTCGGGTGAGGAGGGGTGGCAGAGGCAGGAGGAGCTCTGAGTTCAAAAATAGCCTGGTCTATGGAGTGAGTTTCAGGACAGCCAGGGCTACACAAAGAAACCCTGTCTCAAATACCAAACAAAAACCAGAAACAAAACCCAACCAAATAAATACAATACCCTCTCCAAACTACCAACTTGCCGGCAGAGCCCAGCAGCTTCCCGACGCACCCATGGTGATCCTGGGAGTCCTGCCAGGACTTTCTCTTCTTTTTGCTCACTCCTCTCCCGTCCTTGCATTCAACAACCTGGAGCCTTGCACATGCCAGACAAGCACTCTACAGAGGACATTTATCTCTGGTCCCTAAAACTCAGGCTGGCCTTTAACCATTATCCTCCTGTCTCGAGCTTCTGAACAGCTGGGATCACAGGCCTCTGCCTCCAGGACAGTCCAGGCAAATCATTGGACTGTCAGACCACACAGCACCTCAGAAGCTTAGAGAAAACATCAACCAACCAACTAACAAACAAAACCCCCAAGATTCAAAGTTCTCAGTACAGTGCCCACCAGAGTCGTCATGGTCACTTCCATCAACCATCATGCAAATTCAAAATATCTTACCTCAAACCACTCCCAAACGGGGAATACTGGAAATATTTTAAAGGGGATTTCTTTGCTTTATAGACAAGGTTTCAGTAGCTCAGGTTGAACTAAATCTTTCAAATCTCCTGGTTCAGTCTGCCAAGTGTTAGGAGTTCAGGCATGTTCCATGGTGCTTGGTATAATCTATCTATCTTTCTTTCTTTCTTCCTTCCTTCCTTCCTTCCTTCCTTCCTTCCTTCCTTCCTTCCTTTCTTTCTTTTTTTCCTCTCTTGGTATAATTTTTTAAAGGTTCTAGGTAAATGGTCCAGTTGCTAGTTCCAGGACTAGCATGCAGGAAGGCCTGCCTTCAGGTTAAAGCATCACATATTCTAGGCAGGGCAGCCTGTGCCTGCAATCCCAGCACTTGGGAGGTGGTGGCAACAGGACCAGCTTTGAATACATAGCAGATCCCAGGGTAGTCTGTGCTACCTGAGATCCTGTCTTCACAAGACTTAACACAAAACACAAGATGTTTTGCTCAGTAGTACAAGGCTCACCTAGCATGTGAGAGGCTTTTCAATCTATACACACACATTGCAGACGCATACACGGACATGCCATTAAAACAATCTATAATGAATAAAATACCCTAATTTAAAAAAAGTCTGAGAAAAGTGGTACATGGACACTGATCTTGTGCCTGGGGTGAGTCCCCCAGTCTCACTTAGAGCAGCAGGCCCCTCTTCTGTAACCCCAGCCTGGTGAAACACAGAGTCCAGTCTCCTGCCTCCACTGTGGATCTTGGAAAACATGGTTAAATACAGGCTACCGCCAGCACTGACTGATCTGTAGCACAGGAGGCAGACAGGCCTGCCATCAGTGCTGGGTGGCTGGGTGGCTGGGTGGCTGGGTGGCTGGATGGCTGGGTAGCTGGGTGGCTGGGTGGCTGGGTGGCTGGGTGGCTGGATGGCTGGGTAGCTGGGTGGCTGGGTGGCTGGGTGACTGGCGGGGGACTAAGCTCCACACCCCAGCTTCAAATAAGTGCTGGAGTTCCCAACATGTCGGCTTCTGGCTTCTACTGTTTGCTTTCCAGAAGCCTCTTTTGGAAACTGTTTCACAGAAAGTGGCACAGCTATTTCTGCCCCAAGGCAGAGAAAATGAGTTTGTGGCAGGGTGCCAGGCCCCAGCTCCAACCCCTCACTACTGTGTGGCCTTGGGTAAGTCAAGACCCTTTCTGAGCCTGTGAGAGAGAAGGTTAAGAACCCTACACAGACACTTTGCCATCAGTTTACCTCCATAAATAAACTGTGTAAGGACAAAATTTAAGTCTCAGTCTCTCCGTCTTACCCCATTCCTCTCTCTCTCTCTCTCTCTCTCTCTCTGTGTGTGTGTGTGTGTGTGTGTGTGTGTGTGCACCCTGTGAGGCCACAAAAAGACTTTGATAGATCCCTAGGACCTGGGGTCACATAGTTATGAGCTGTTTGACATGAGTGCTAGGAACCAAACTCAGGTCCTCTGGAAGAACAGCCAGTGCTCTTAACCACTGAGCCATCTCTCCAGCCCCCACAAGGAAACTGTCTCTATGTTTTGAAAGTGAAACCCAGAGGACACAGGACCTAGACTTTGTCAAAAGCCAACAATTTCATTTACTTCCTTTCTCCTTCTTTTTGAGACAGGGTCTTGCCACTTAGCCCAGGCTATCGCCAAACTAATTATGTAACCTAGGCTGTCCCTGAACTTCTCATCCTTCTCTGTAAGCTGCCCAGGTGCTGGCATCCCAGGTGCTGGCATCCCACCACACCCTACTGTAAGGCCAGCAGTAATGAGCTTCCTGGGCTCCCTCTTCAAGGCAGGAGAGCGAGCAGTTCACACAGGACAGAGGGCATAAGGCGGAGGGAGGAAGAAAGGGGAAGAGATCTTATGGTCTTTTCCTTCTCAACTGAGAAAATGAGTTCTCAGATGCTCGAAGCTCTATGACACAGTGCTCCTGAGAAAGGCCCTTGTCACCTGTAACTTCTGTAGACCATTTCTAAGGGTCTCCATCCTCTCAGTTTGCGGTCACCACACACACCTGGGAGCAGCACTGTCCCCAAGCTGGCTAGTGTACACAGAGCTGCCACAGAGATATCCACAATGGGTTGGGTCAGGGCTGCTGGCTTCCCTAGACTCTCTCCCTACTGCTTTCGAGGCCTGTTGATTCTCAGGACTAATTAACCAAAGATGTGGGGGATGGGGAAGGGACCCTGACAATGGTCCTGTAAACCACCCATCAATCAGCTACCAGCTACCAGCCAAGTCATCCCAGCAAGTCTGGCTGTCACTCAGAGTTGGGTCCAGGATTCCAATTAAATGTTCTGATAATCCATGAGGATGTTCCGTGATAGCTGAGGCTGCCATGGGCAGGGGCGAGCAGAAGCTGGGATTCCAGGGGACTTGGGAGACACCAGATAGACTTGACCCTCAGAGCAAGCATCTTCCCTTGTATTGACTGATGGTGACATGCTCTCCAGGTGATGACAACTTATCTCACACTTCTCACACCTAGATTCTGAGGCTTTTCTTTTATCTTTGCCTTTTTGAGACTAGGTCTCATGTAGGTAGCCCAGGCTGTACTTGAACTCCATCTGTAGCTAAGGATAGCCTTGTATTTCTGACCCTCTTGCCTCCCTAGTGCAGTAACTGCAGTGTGCTGGGTGTGGTACCCAGGGCTTCATGTGTACCAGAATGGTGCTCTACACACTGAGGCACATATCCAGCTCTGCTGTGGTTTTAATCTACGCCGACCTTCCCAGAAAATGCATTTCCTGGAGAAGGGAAGGGACCCGAATTGTCTTTTCTTCAACTCAGATCTCACATGCTGAGACCATGGTACAGCCAACACCATGTCTGTTTATGTCTGTGCCACACTCTCTCCATAACATCTGGCAGTTCAGTGGCCTTTCCTGGTACCATCGTTGTGAGCACACATTTGCATATGCAAATGAACACAATGCTCACACAAATGAGCATAATGCGGGTCAGGTCATTTTCTTAAAATTCCCTGATTGGATAAAGTTAGGCATTATATTGATTTTTTTTTTTTAAATTATGTGTGTAGAAAATATGTTTTTTTGTTTTCAAGACAGAGCCTCTTTGTGCAACCCAGGCTGGTCTCAAATCCACGATCCTTCTCTCTCTGCCCCCTGAGTGCTAGAATTGAAGGTATAGTAGATCTATTATATAAAGATTCATAATCTGATGACCCCTACCCCTGAGAGGATGAATTTAGAAAGTCTCCACAGATGGAGGGACCTGGGGCTGGGTGTGGGGAGCCACAGGACCTCTGTGTCCTTGATCCCTATGAGCTCTGGTTAGTTGTCAACGTGTCTGAATTTTCAGTGTAAGCCTTTGATTTTCACTGTGTATGAGGGACCCCACCTCAGGCTGTTCTTGCCTCAGGTCCAGGCTCCTCTCTTTCAATGGGTATCCTAATGACTTATAAGATCAGCACACTCACAAACACAAACATGTACAGGCACATGCGTGTGCACACATATATACACACACACACACACACACACACACACACAAAGAAGGAGGGAGGGAGGGAGGGAGGGAGGGAAGGAGGGAGAGAGATATGTTCTTTTCCATCTTGCTCATGGTTGAGATTTCACGGCATCATTTTGACATAACATTCCGGAAACACACATTAAGCTAAACCATGCTTTTCTGTGCTAGAGACGTGTCACCTTCCCAGCATTGCAGAATGAACGATGACAGCCAATATTTGTCACTCAGAGATAACCCCCTCCCCCAAAAAAAAGAAAGAAAGAAAGAAGAGAAAATTCAGTGAGAAAGGAAGCTGTGCTCAAACCGTTCATGTTCCCTTGTTCATTTTCATTCACTTGCACTGCTGGGTGGACAGCAGTGGACACAGCTGCCCACATTTCTTCCTCAGAGACTATCAGTAGCATCAGTCCATGAGAAGCAACACCAGGGAAACCCAGTGCTGGAGGAGGGCAGAGCACAGCCCCATGACTCATCCACCCCTTCCATCAACATTTAGGGAGACAATGATTCCCAGAGTAAGCCTGTTCCCAGCCTCCCTTGCAGCTAGAAACCCTACCTGTGTCTCAGTTCTGCCCTGTAGAAGTGAATAGATAGGTATAGCTGTGATGTTCTTAACAGTGTGCTGTCTGCTTTCCTCTCTTCTATCCTGCTAATGCCCTTCTTTAAGACTTCAGTGCATTTTATTTGCTTGGTTTTGAGTCTTTGAGACAGAGCTCATGAAGCTCAGGCTAGCCTCAAACTTGTTACAGAGCCAAGGGTGACCTTAAACTTCTAATTCTCCTGCCTTTACTCCCTAAGTGCTGGAATTATGTGTATGTACCACTACACTCAGTTCAATGGGGTCCTGGGCTCCATTCATTTTATCAACTGAGTCTTCTTCCTCAGACTCTTTCTTATCTTGATTTTCTTGATTAATCCATTTGTTTGTTCATTGGGCAAGCATGTGCAGAGAGCCTGTGCTGGGGATGCATATATAACTGAACAAACTCTACCTATGCATCAAGGAGCCTCGAGTCCCAAACAAGGGAGGAGACTCAAGTAGCTCTTTAAACAACAGGACATATAGAGTCTGAAACTGTTGCTTCAGTTTCTAGCTGCAAGGGAGGCTGCAAACAGGCTTTCTAGCTGCAAGGGAGGCTGGAAACAGGCTTACTCTGGGAATCATTGTCTCCCTAAACGTTGATGGAAGGGGTGGATGAGTCACGGGGTCATGCTCTGCCCTGCTGGCTGCCCTCCTCCAGCATTGGTTTTCCTTGGTGCCTTGAGGCAGTAACTTCAGGTCCCTGAACTTTATTCTAGTAAAGCAAAGACAGCATTTTCCCACAATCAGGAAGAAAAAACACCTCGGGGGAGCATGGGGCCAGCCAGAACTCACAATCCACTTCCAGCTATTCTAAGAGGAGACCGGGAAGACATACTTGGAGACTCCTAGGCTTTGTGTGGGAGCTGAGGAACCTGGGTATGTGTGTGAGAGGAGGTGAGGAGGGAGGTCTATGCAGAAGGCTAGAAGAGCACAGGTGAGTGCACACATGACACAGCTGCCTGTGGGGCAATGGGGAAGAGTTTGCTGTCTCTTCTGCAGTGTCCCACTGGAAAAGACTGGGGGGTGGGGGATGGGCTTAGAGAACATGCCCAGGGTGTCCCAGAAAGCTATCAGCAGGCAGAACTGGGCCATGGGAGTTAATATCTGCTGTAGGTGCCTAGAGTCTTGGGAACTCTCTAAGGCCAAACAGAGTCTCTGACTCCTGTCCCTCGTATGCCACACTGGCTGTTCCTATGGACCTCTATTTTTTGGTCTTTGAGGCAAACTCCTTTAAAGAACCCACGTTCTGACTGCTTTCTAGTGCCCACTGCCCTGGCACAAGCCACCTAGATGTCCCACAGACACTACCATGTCTCCTGCTTATCTCCCTACATCCTTTTCATCTCCACAATCTACACTGTACTCAGAAACAGCTTTGTAAAATAGACCCCGACCTGTTCTGGTCACACGTCCTCTGAGGCGCCTCCCACTCCTTTGCTGGAATATAAGCCCTGGGTCTCTGTGGCTTTCAATACCTCTGACACTGAGATCTTGGCCCACACTTACACTTTCACCCACGTGGACTCTTCCCTGGCCTTCCATGCTTCACCTAGCTGAAGCCCCAGGGCCTTTGCACTGAATTCTCTTTAAGCAAGTCTCAGTCCCATCTCAGAAGTCTCCTTCCCAGCCTCAGGTTTCTGCTCACTGCTATGATCCCTGGCTATGTTCTAGGTGCTGGGGATGTGGCCCCATTGGTAGAGCACTGCCTAGCATGCAGGAAATCCCAGGTTTGAGCCCTGCAGAAGCTTGATGTGGCAGCATGCACGTGCCATCTCAGCACTAAGAAGATGGAGACAGGGGCACCAGATTGTCCTGGGTCAGCCTTGGCTACATGGAGAATCCAAAGACAGCCTGGGCTATGAGACCCTGTCTCAATCAAGTAATTAAATAAATACAGCTTCTTAACATTCACATATACTGAGAGTCTCTATGGGTTTCCAAATCTTTGGCTGATTCTTTCATGGCAAACTGACTGCTATTCATGCTTGTGTGTGGGGTTCCTGATGGGAGGGTGTGTGTTATAAACCTACCAAGCATCTCCAGCACGTGCTCCACCAGCACAGAGTACATGCTCAGTAAACGCTCACTGGGTGACTGAGTACATAAGACTTGCCCCAGTGGCAAGGGTGAAATGCCCGACTTGACAGCTGGTGCGTTTTCAGAACATGGGATGGAGTGGTTGAAAATGATTCTCCGAGGGCCACACTCGTTGCACAGTTGCGAAGCTGAGACGCAGAAAGGGAAGGAAGGGGTGCAGTCATGGATCCCAGCCACACAGCCAAGGCCACGCCACAGCGGCTGAGCCAGAGCAGGCCCTAGCTGGGCCGCATGCCTCCCTCTTCTCCTCCAGACCCCTTCATTCCTCAGAATTGGCACTGCTCAGTCTTCCAACCGTCCCCTTCAGGGCTCTGCTCAGTCTCAGTCGCCCCTGCCTCACTGAAGGAGGGAGAGGAAGAAAAGCCCCCACCTTCCCCTCTGGGCTTCAGGAGTGTGGCAAGAACTGAGTTTCCTGCTGTCCCAGGACAGGGTGACCCAATCCAGAGGTCCCTCTGCCCCAGTTTCCCCTGTCTGGCCCTGCCCCCCACCCCGCCCCATCCATGCTGCCACTGGATGAGTTGCAAGGGTCAAGCTCTCTGAGCCTGGCTCCACATTTAAAGTGGGACAGGAGCCATGGCACCACCAGAAACAAACAGGAAACCTCATCTTGCGGCTTCTAGCTGTCTGCAGTGTTACAGCTTAAGCACCCACTGTATGCATTTTCCAAAGTGCTTTTGTGCTATCTGCACCAGAGGGCAGGGTGTGAAATATACTTTCTGTCTGGCAGCACGGGCTCTCAGCCGCAGACTCAATTTCTGTTCTTCAGTTGCAAAACACACTGTCAGTTCATCTCTGCAAACCCTATCAGAGAAAGCTCTCCCCAGGCCCACTGAACAGCAGAGCACCAAGCAGGTGGAGGTCATAGGCCAGCCACCGTCTAGGGGAGGTGGTGGCACCTGTGTGTGTGTGTGTGTGAGTGTGTGTGTGTGAGTGTGTGTGTGTGAGTGTGTGTGTGTCTGTGTGTGTATGTGTGAGTGTGTGTATGTCTGTGTGTCTCTCTGTGTGTGTTTGTGAGTATGTGTGTGAGTGTGTGTGTATATGAGTGAGTGTGTGTGTATGTCTGTGTCTCTGTGTGAGTGTGTGTGTGTGTGTATGTGTGAGTGTGTATGTGTGAGTGTGTGAGAGTGTGTGTGTGAGAGTGTGTGTGTGTGAGTGTGTGTGTGTGAGTGGTGGGTCCTGGGGCTCACTGATGGTCTTTCTCTATAAGCCTTGGCTGCTTCCCTGTCTGGGCCCTGGCAACTCCTCTTTTGGTTTCTCTAAGCAAGATGTCAGGTTAGGGAAACAGATTCCAGCCTTTAATGAAAATAATGAGCTGTGTAAAGCAAGGGCGCCAGCGCCAGCGCCAGCGCCGCAGAGGATGAGTTATGTGGATGGGGGGAGACTGCAGGGTGGGCGGGTGGCCGAGGCTGTGGGAGGGGAGAGAAGGCAAGAAAGGCAAAACCCGAAAGAAAAGGAGAATGGAGCCGGGAGAGGATGGGAGAGAGGAAAATACAGAAAGGGGTGGAGAGGGAGAGGGAGGAGGATAGGGAAGGAGAGAGAGTAGGGGAGGGGGAGAGAGGGGTGAAGGGAAGGGGAAGGGGAGAGAGGGAGAGTCAATACTGTTTCCATTGGGCCTTGTCTTGGCCTCCTCTGACCTCTCCTTCCAGAGAGCCTACGGGTCTTTCTCCAGCATCTAATCTTGCCGTTCCTCTGCTACAGAGCCTTCTAAGGCTCCTCGGTGCCTTCAGGACAAACGCCTCTCCTTACTGTGACTGAGGTCCTCGGAGGATCTGACTCCTGACCTCTCCTAGCACAGCCTGCTCCACCTCCTCCCTGACTGTGCCCAGCTCCTCCTCCTGAGTGAACCCTACCCCTGCCTGCTTTCAAGATCCAATTAAATACCACAGGATTGCAGGGGGGAGGTGTGTTTGTGGGGAGCAGGGCTGAAGCCGACTTAGAAAGACCCTTTCTGGTACTTATAGTTCAGAGGCTGGGAGGGGAAGGTGGCGGACCAAGACGGTCTCAGGTGACTACCAGCAAATTCAAAAAAGTAGACGAGTCTCTGGAGTCCGCAGCCCCGTGCTGTCTAGAGCCCTCAGGGCTGGCTCAGAGCTTCTAATGAACAGTCTGCAGCCCTTAGGCTAGAGAGCAATAGGAGAGATGGGTTGGGGTTGGGGATAGATGGCAGAGGAGGAGACAACTTGATCGCTGACAACCTGCAGTAACCCTCCAGCATCCAGGTAAAGGGCAGAAAGAGGCAGCCATCCCTGGTGCGGACGGACCCTGAGAAGGCAAGAAGTCAGAGAGCGCTGGAAGATTCTGGGCCACACAAGTCTCCGCTTCCTCTTGGTTCAGATTAACAGAGTAGTGGGAGAGACCAAACCCGAACCAAAGACAAAGCCACAGAAGCTTTTGTAGGCTGGGCTGGGGAAGGTGTGTGCAGTGCATCTGAGTTCTGTAGCAACGCAAGGCCTCTTCTTGCTTGGGCCGGCACGAAAGATCTGGAAAATGCCGCCAGTCTTCCTAGCAACAAGAAGTGCGGCAAGGGCCATGCATGCCTCTTGAAATACAAGTTTCATGCAGCATATAAGTGGCTTCTCCTGGCTCACTTGTCTTCAAAGGTCTGTCTAGCCCCTCTCCTTGGGGCCTACCCCTGTGTCCTGTCCCACGGCAACCTTGGTGGACTCCTGGGTGCTGGTCTACTACACCAGGCTCACTGCTACTCCAGGGCCTTTGTATTGTAGTCTCCTCTTCCGAGAATTATCCCCCTTCATTCTGTGATGGCATCAGGCAAGCCTCAGTTTCCAGAAAGTAGCTGGGGCATATCAAAGCGTGCACCTCACTTCCCAGCTAGAGCAGGATCCAGAAAGGTCTTAAAGGAGGGTTTTCCTGACAGGAGTAAGATTATTCACTTCAGGATTATGTATTTGGACAAAGAGTTTAGTCTATTCATTTTGGTGTTCATTACGGTGAAGTTAAAACTCACAGTGGGATACTATGCAACTGTGAAAAAGGAAGGGTGTGTTGTGATAATCTTAACCAGGGAACATGCTCTCAGCTGTACAACTAGCAAACACAGACACAGGCTCCTACTTTGACAAAAACAGAATATATGTATGTATCTGGGCTTGTTAGCACTTGACTATAGTATTTCTGTAAGAGTTTATAAATCGGTGCCAGTGTCTGCCGCTAAGGAGGACCAGCTGCCCAGATCTGGGGTGAAAGAACATTTCCCCTCATGTGCCCTCTGAACACCCTGGCTTTCCAACAGGGGAACTATATTTGCCATTCAGAACCCAAGGCTGTGGTATTTTTAGAATTTCGACCATATCTCTAAACGGACCGCGTTTGCGTACACAGCAGCAGGCTGATGGCGTGTAAAAAGGCTCATATATCCATAACCAAGTCACTCCCAGAGGCCGGCATAGACCAGAGGATGCAGACACCTTCCTACACAGACTCTTTCCACGGGCCATCTTGTGGCCTCCTCTCCCGTGGCCTGACATTTGTGTACACAGGTTGGACCTGGCATTTCAGACGCACCAACCCGATGGGGTGCTTTCTTGTTTCTTTCTGCACTGATCAATATTCCAGGAGCTGCAGAAAATAGAATGTTCCGGGCGTCTTCTGTCCTGAGGAACCCTGCCCCTGCTTTCCTTAGGGAGGAGAGAGGCTGAGTTCTCAGGAGGCACGACCGTCACATGCCCACTTTTAGCCTCCCCCGGGGGACAGTGATAAATTTGCCGAGGGCACAGGGCTGCAGGGCCTGCTCCTGGGAACATGGTTCTGACTGAGCATTGAGGAAAGGTGCCGCCCCACCCCCAGCACCCAGCCAGGGCCTCCAGTCTGGTTCTGAGTTCACCATCCATGTCAAAGTGAGAGATATTGACCTGACTGTGGCTGAGGGCTGACCTGAATCAAGCTGAAATTTTCCTGCTAGCCAGAGTGAAGAAAGAGATGTCAGAATGGTACGCCGCTAACGAGCATCTTGCCCACCTGACGGCATTGCCAGGGCCTTCTGTCCCCACAGTGCACCTGCCTGAACCCAAACTCACCTTCAACACTCCCAATCCATCAAGGGGAAGCGGCAGCGGCAGCAGCAGCAGGCTGGCTTCCCAATGTCCAGACATTCTGCTTGGGGAGGGGACTCCCCTGGGGTCCCTGACCTGAGGCATGGCCAACACAGGGCACAGGAGCAGAAGAAGCCAGTCACTCACTGGCTACTGCAGCCCCGACGACACTGGTGACAAAAGAATTCTCCTGAGATACCGTAGGTCCAGAAACTTGGAACATCCAGCACACCAGCAAGCTGCCAGCCTGGCTTCTGGAAGCTTCCGAAAGCCCCTTGCATTGCAGCTGCTTCTACCCTGGTCCCCACAGAAGTGGTGCTCTGCCACCTCAGCCATCCAAAGGGATCTGTTGGGACCTACAGCAGATCTCTGTTCTCTGCCCAAAACAACCTCCATCTCCCACCGTCCTCTGGGCAAAAGCCAGAACCTTATGTGCCTCCCAAATGCTGTGTGCCCAGCTCCTGTTGGTCAGAGGTCCACCTACTGCTCCCCCTGCTGCTGCTATCCTGACCTCCTCGGGCTCCTGTGACAGACGGAGCACCGGAGCCTCCATGCCTTCCCATTTGTTGGGCTCTCACGACCCTCTGCCTCCAGACATGGCCCTCTCCTCGCTTTCAGCTCTCTCTCTCTGCTGAAGTGTCACCCTCCCAGGACAGCTCCCCGGCCCCTACTGCTCTCTTTTGTCCACTGTATTGTGCTTTACCCTCCAACAGTCACACCTACAGGCAGGTTTTATATATTGAACTGGATCTTATGACACAACCACAGGTTTTCTTTCCCCTTTAGCGTGTACCTCCAAGACCCTGGATCCCTCCCTTGTTTGTCAATGCTCTGCCCTCTAAAGCCTAGCAATGGTCTAGTGAGTCAACTGTCTAGTGAAGAGCAGGTATGGAAAGGTTTCCTGGAACAGCTGGGAAGACGGCTTGCATGGTCAAGAGCTCAGTGAGCAAGTGTAAGGACCTGAGTTCAAGCCTGGGAACCCGTAAAAAGGCTGGTCCTGGAATCCCAGCACCAAGCAGGTGGAAACAGTAACTCCTCGGGGCTCCCTCACCCAGCAGCCTAGCTGCACAGCTGAGTTCTGGTTTCAGCGAGAGACTGTTTCAAGAACGAAGGTGTAGGAGTGACTGGGGAGGTTACTTAAAATTGATCTCTAGCCTCCACACACACATGCCCATTGCGATGGTTTGAACATGCTCTGCCCAGGGAGTGGCACTATTTGGAGGTGTGGCCCTGTTGGAGCAGGTGTGTCACTGTGGGTGTGAGCTTTAAGACCCTTGTCCTAGATGCCTGGGAGCCAGTATTCTCCTAGTGGCTTTCAAGATGAAGATGCAGAACTCTCAGCTCCTCCTGCACCATGTCTGTCTGGATGCTGCCATGTTCCCACCTTGATGATAATGGGCTGAACCTCTGAACCTGTAAGCCAGCCCCAATTAAATGTTGTCCTTATAAGAGTTTCCTTGGTCATGGTGTCCGATCACAGCAGTAAAACCGTAACTAAGACACCCATGCATCATGTACACACACACACACACACACACACACACACACACACCTGTATGCACATATAGACTCTGGATTCAATGCCTCATAGTTCTGTACACTAGAGCTCTCTCTCTCTCTCTCTCTCTCTCTCCTTCCCTCCCTCCCTCCCTCCCTTCCTCCCTCCCTTCCCTTTCTCTTCCTCCCTCTCTGGGTGGGGTCCATGTATCTGCTGTGCACATGTCCAGGTGATTGCAGGAATGATGCTATTTAGTTAAGGACTTCCATGGCTGGAGATAAAGTCCACCATTTCCTCAAGGCTGTCAGTCAAAGTAAGAGCTGAGGTGACTCCAGGAGAGGTGTGTAGAGTGAGTCTCGCTGGGACACGGGGCTTTTGGGAAGCAGGAAGAAGGCAAAGGCTCTGTCTCTGTATCTAAACTGCAAGTGAGGTTTTCCCTCCGGCTGGCTTCTCCTTGCGGGAAAGACTCAACATTTTATCACACAGAAAAATAACCAACCGTGACGTTAACGGTGAAGTTCAGTGCAGCTGTGACAGGCACACGGGAGTGGAGGATACAGTGGGCCTTCTTTCTTAAACCTCCAGTATCTCCAAATACTATCCCTGCCTGCCAAAAAGGAGACTGAGGCTCAGAGAGGTGAGGTGCCGTCCCTGATGTCCCACAGACTTCCAGAGGGACATTAGCTTGGAAACATGCTCGTCCTCTTGATGTGGTTAAAGCCAGAGTCCTGGGGTATGTCCTGTTCTCGGGCAGTCTTATGATCGGTCAGTCCTGCGAGGTACTATTCTTCCACACCCGATCCCTTCCTTGATGCGAACGTGTAGTCACAAGACCTCAGGATGTCAACCCCATAGTCTCTGAGGTGGCAGTCTTTCTTAGCCTTGATTCCATCTCAGAAACTGAGGCTTGCACAGGTGACTACCATGGGACTCCGCTAACATGAACTGTCTCAGAGTAGCACCGTAAAGATACCAGATGAGCCAGCGGTCACCTGACCAAGGGCAGGGGGACAGGACAGAAGGCGTCTGGACATGAGGTTCCATCAGGAATGTTCTCAGGTTGGATCATGGTAGCTGCTCAATTCTGCAAACTTACTAAAATTCACTGAAGCACAGACTCAAAATGAACCAATTGTGTGCATATGAATTATACCTTTAGGTGGGTGGGGTGAGGCACACCTGTAGTCCCAGCTGCTTGGCCTGGATGACTGCAAGTTCAAGACCCATCTGGGTTAGAATGAGTTCAAGGCTTTAGTGAGACCCTGTCTCAAAATAAAAGGTAAGAAGAGAAATAGGGTGTAGCTCAGCAGGAGAGCGTCAGCCCAGGGCACACACAAAATTCTGAGTTCAATATCTAGTAGTGTTTCTCCCCGATCCCCCAAAAGAGCCAGGGGATGGGAGAGGAGATGCAGGCTGGGGTTGTGGGTGTCTCACTGGAACATGTGAAGCTGATGGGTGTGTGCTAGCTGGAAAAAATTAGAGGTGTGACCTGCAAGACCTACAAGAGGGAGGAATAAGGATGACAACCGCTGGCAAGGTGCGGATGCTGACCCCGGCACCCTGCATAAGTGGCTCCTGTCCAAGGTGACATATGCTGGTCTAGAGCCCTGTGAAGAAGTGTTGGGGGACAGCGCCTGTGGATTTCTCAAAGTCTGTGTGTGTCCTGAACCTCCTCTGGGATGTCTGGTTATCTATCAAGCAGACAGAGTCAGGCATGTCCTCTGGGACCATAGACACAGCATCGTTTCTGCAGGCAGCATGACGATAGTGTCTATCAGAGCAAAGGCTGGCCAGGCTTGCTGGGCACACCATGAGAGGAAGCTTCCTAGGCTTGGGGATCCACAGCTGCGTGTGCTGTGTCTATATGGACCACTTTGCGTGGAATGTGGGGACAGTGAGCAGTACTCCTTCTCTCACCCAGGAGGCTCCAGTCTCGAATCAGCTGGCTGTGGCCTGCCATGGGTCAACTCAGAAGCTGGAGGCAAGCTGAGCTCTCAAGGTCTTTGTCAGTATACACCTCAGGCCCACCTTAGAGATGAATGCTCGGAGGCCCAGAGACCTCAAGCTTCTTATGCAAGGTCACACAGCTGAGGGAAACTCAGTTGGTAAAGCGTTTACTGAGCTCAGATCCCCAGAACCTGTGGAAAGCTGAGGGTGGCAGCATGTGCCTATAGATCCTGTACCGGGAAGCAGAGAAAGGCTGACCATCAGCGCTCTCGGACCAGCTAGTCTACTCCAGTTTACGAACTCCAAGTTCACTGTATCAAAATATGAGGTGAAGGGGCTGACACGGTAGCTAGTTGCCTAAGGATGCTTGCTGCCAGGCCTGGTGGCTTGAGTTCAGTCATCAGCTTCACAGGATGGAGTCTGGCAAATTAGCCTCTGACCTCCATACTCATGCCATGACATGTGTATCCCCTCACAATAAATATATATGAAATACGAAATAAAAACATCTATTAAAAAATAAGGTGGAGCCGGGCAGTGGTGGCGCACGCCTTTAATCCCAGCACTTGGATGGCAGAAGCAGGTGAATTTCTGAGTTCGAGGCCAGCCTGGTCTACGGAGTGAATTCCAGGGACAGCCAGGGGTACTCAGAGAAATCCTGTCTCAACCCTCCTACCCCCAAAAAAGGTGGAGAGTGACTGAGGAAGACACTTGACATCCATGTCTGGTCTCCACACAAACATATATACATGTGCTTGTCCACCTGTGTGCATGCACGCATACACACACACACACACACACACACACACACACTCACACACACACACACACACACACTCACTCACAGAAAAACAGTGGCAGGTCTGGGGCCAAGCCCCAGGCAGGCGGAGAGAGGCAAGAACTTCAAGCAGGGATGAGAGCAGCTAAGAACAGCAGGATCTAAAGGCCCCAGTGGTACCCAGAAGGTCGTACCTAGCATCCCTCCCTACTCCTGCCCCCTCCATAGGCTGCCTGTCCCCACATCCGGCTGCTGGGTTTGAGCAGCCAATTTGGGATGACCGTGATATATTTAACGGTGAGTCACGCTCTCCCCCGGCAATCAGCAGTGGCTGGGGAGGATGCAGGAGCATCTCTGGGAATCCGTGCCCGAGGGTCGCCATGGCAACTCCACCCGAGTTGCTTGCCAGCAGCTGGGATGCCAGTACCCAACGAAGGCAGAAATAGTCTCCGAGGCTGAGTGCGGCCAAGGATGGGAGCACCCGCTGCAGCGTTCTATGGGGTCACAGGGGCTGCGAGTGGTGGGGTTGGGTGGTTAGGGGTTTCACAGACTCCCTGTCCAGACCAGGGTCTTTGATGGTGGCTCGGAGCCCTCAGCTTGCCAGGATGGACACATTCTGTGAGCAGCTGTAGGTGAGAGCCATCACTTCTGCCTTTGGCACCCAGAGTGTCTGCACTCTCATTCCCTCCTGACTCTCACAGAGGTCCCCTCTCCACATGTGGGGAACACCAAACAACCCACACTGACTGACAACCACCCGCATAGTCATCTTCTAGAAGGCTTCAGAACTTAGGATGCATCAGGCACACCCACACACCCCATCACCTATGAATGTTCCTGTGAAAGCAGGAAAGCTTGGGGTTTGTTCATTCATCTGTCTGTCCATCCATCTATCCATCCATCCATCCATCATCCATCCATCTATCCACCCATCTACCCACCCCTTTGACCATCCACTTATCTGTCCGTCCATCCATCCATCTATCCACCATCCATCTATCCACCCATCTACTCACCCCTTCGACCATCCACTCTTCTGTCCATCCATCCATTCATCCATCCATCTACCAGGCATCCACCCACTATCCATTTGTCCATCCATCTCTCTGTCCACTCATTAATCCTTACTAAATTTGAATCAGCTCCCATGGGCCCTGGCCAGAAATGGACTCTCCACTCCTCTTCTCTCACCTGCTTCCACTCTGCACTAAAGTCGACGGCCTAATTGCTGCTCCTCAGAGAGACAGGTCTGCCTCAGAGCCCTTGTGTGGTCTCATCTATTTGGCAAGCTCTCCCCTCAGATAGCCACGACCTGACTCCCTCACTCTCTTTATGTCCCCATTCCAATGCTACCTTCTAGAGACGTGAAATCAAGACTAACATTGAAAGCAGTTGCCAATCTAGCTTAAGGGATATAGCCAGTATGAATGTATGTATGTATGTATGTATGTATGTATGTATGTATGTATAAGATATATATATATATATATATATATATATATATATATATATATATATGCAATACATATGTGTGCCTTAGTTGTTCCATCTGTAGCAAGGAGAGAGAGAGAGAGAGAGAGAGAGAGAGAGAGAGAGAGAGAGAGAGAAGTTGAAAATGGTGGCCTAGAATTTGAGTCCATTCCCACAGGTATGCTTTGCTTGTTCTAAATTGTGTTTCAAAACAAACAAACCTGTACTATCTGTTAACATTCACATTTTTAAGAGATTACATTTTAAATTCCTAATTTTTCTATTTCAAATTTTGAAAAAGCGAGCTACATGTAGATTTTCTGCCCGTGTGCCTACAGCTCTGGGCCACCTTCTTCTTTCATGGGGCTACATCCAGTCTCCAGGGGACTGTTTGCAACCCTGGTCTCAGGTCTGAGGGGGCCGTGGCTACAGACTACATGGCTACATTCTCAGGGCTGAGGGATGGGGGTAAGACCTTGCCTACTTCATCTGTACGGCTGGTTTCTTCCTGTGGTTTCTAATCTCAAGAACTACCTTGTAAACTGAGAAGTCATTTGGATGATAAAACATGGTGTTAGAGCCTGGGTGGGACACAGCCTTCACAAGCTAAGAAAGAGGGGCAGTGAGTTTTCTGGCCTCTGGAGATAGTGTGTCACTAGGCTTGGCTCACCAGGGAGGAAGAGAGGGCTCTGAGCTGAGGCAGGGAAGACTCCAGGCTAAGCTTGGAGTTTACTTATCTGAATCTCAGGAGAGACAACTAGCCCTGATGCTAGGCTTCATCCAAGGAAGTGTGTCCACCCTCCCCAAGACCTCCTCTCCACAAAGACATTTGCTTCAAGCTGGCATCATCAGCTTAGCTCATCTCCAGCTCCAGGCACTGTACGGACGCCTGCCGTTTCCAGTTTCTTCACCCTCTGCACCCTTTGAGGTTGGAGCCTCCCCTCCCTGGTCTCCAGGAAACAGCTCCAGATGAGGGTGTGGACCACACCTGCCTGGCCAGAGCCTTCATGAAATCAATTCAGGGATTTATGATACCTCCAGGCCCATGATTGTGTCATGGGCATGTCAGGCAGGATTGTGACAGTCACTGGCATCCACTGGGGCCGTCATGATAGTTAGGTGCCAGCCTGGGGCTGCAGAGAGCCATCCTGATTGGCCTTTGGCAGTAAAAACCAACACAAGAGACAAGGGCCAAAGGTCAGGGAAATGGAAATACTGCAGTGCAATTCAGTATTTCCAAAAGCCTGGCTTCAGCCATGATTGCATCATTAGCCAAGAGCTTTTAGTTCTCCAAGCCATTCACTGTCCTAGCCCCACCCCCCTTTCCTTGAGTCTGATAGACTAATTTAATAGACAAGGTGGGCTTTCTTGATGGTGGAGTTGGGTGACAGTGGTCCAGAGGCATGAGCACATGGGACACATTCTGGGACTGCTACTGAATAGCTGGAATGGAAAGGTGTTGGCTGTGTCACATGACACTAGGACACGCAGGGCTTGAGTGGATTTACTGGGTCACACAACAACCTTACCCACAGGTAACCTCCAGAAGGTTCTGGAGGAAGGAAGTGATGTAACCAGAATTGGAAGTTGTGTGAAGTCTGGCTCGGGTTCTCTCAGGGTCACCCTCCCCCAGGCTGGGGTGCATATGGTAGTGAGGGGGAGGGGGAGTGTCTCCCACCAGCACTCTCAGCTCCCAGAGCCCCACCCTAGCTGGTTCATAATAATAGTGTTTGCAGTAGACACGTCCAAGGTCCCCTGCCGAGAATCACTCAGCTACCCTCCCAGGGAGAAAACAGAAAGCCGTGGGTTTCATGCACTATTTTTGGGCTCTGCCCACATCTTTGTTCTTTGTGAGTACACTCCCAGGGTGCCCTTGCTCAGCTGTGTCCCGACCCAGGTGAGGATCACCAGGCCTGGCTTCATTGTAGAGACTGACTAGCAGATGCCACGTGACTGCCACAAGCCCCGTGAGGGTAAGGATGTGATCAGAAGGTGCCAGAACAGGTGGTGGTGACTGACTAAGCAGCTATCTTATCCAGGGTCACATGCCCACCCATCCCCACAGCTGCCTGATCCTTCTGCTCCGGAAGCACCACCCCCACATCCCAGGATGGCACACGGAAGGAAGGGGGTGGTTTGCACCCTGTTTGACCCCTGTGCCCCTTCAGGCAGTAGGCTGAAAGAAAGGATTCTCCTGATTCTCTGTGGATGCAACCCAGATTTACAGGTGGTACAGCTGAGGCAGGAAAAGAAAGCCAGTTTGCCCAGGATGGCAGAACAGTGGTCACAGATATGGCCTGAAAAGACCAGACAGAAGTCAAACCTCAGGTATTTCTTTGTCTGCACTGGCCATTGTAATGTCACCTCATAAATACAGCTGGGATAAGCACACACGAGAGAGATGGATAACATCTCTACTGCTGTGTTTGGATTTTGTCTTCACAGAACCACAGATTCAGAGATATTTAGTTGCCTGCTTGAGAACACACTGCCTGGAGAAGACAGAAGCAGGATTTGCCTCTGTGCTGAAAGTTTGGGGCATTTCTTAGAACCTTAACATAGAAGAAGAGGCAACTGGGAACGCCTGCCTGGGAGGCCAGAGACTTGATTCACAAGGATCACTCAGAACTGAATCATACTGAGGGCTGAGGAGACCAAAACTACCAGGTATGCAAAATATCAAATATAAAATATTTACATACAGCCCGGTGACCCACTCTTAAGTGTATGCGCAGGAGAGTGGAGACACTGAGAGATGTACCAGTGGATCAGTAGATCCATCCTGTTAGGAGCCGACTTTTAGCAGAAAGCGGCTATCAGCTTTGCAGCCATCTTGAGCCATATACCCTGACATGAGACTTGGATTACAATAGCCTACAACAGCTGAGCACACTCTGATAACATCTTGCTTTAGATACCCAGGACTTTCCTTGGGTGTGTGAGATTAAAGGTATGTGAGATTAAAGGTGTGTGAGATTAAAGGTGTGTGAGATTAAAGGTGTGTGAGATTAAAAGTGTGTGACTTAAGAGTGTGACTTAGAGATCAGATTTAGAGACAAGACCTAAGGGCATGATTAAAGGTGTAACTTAGAGGCATGGTTTAGAAGTGAGACATATAAAAGGCAGAGGCAGACGGTAGAGAATCAGACTCTTTAGATATACTCTTTAGGGAGACTCTTTAGAGGGTACAGCTAGACTTGGGACTTGGACTAGGAAGAGAGACTGAAGAATAAACGGGATTGAATCACACTCTGTCTGGTCTCCATTCTTCGAGTCCATCCTCTCTCTCTTGCTGAACCCCGACTCGCGGACCAGAGAGGCAGCTTGGGCCGGGATACAGTGGCAGCCAAACACGGGGCAGCCCGGGCCTCAACATTTTGCTTGGGCTGTGACATTTTTTTTTTTTGGCGTCCAACGTGGGGCAGCCTAGGCCCCAACACCATCCATCCACTCAGTCATCATCTATCCACCCACCCACCTGTCTGCTCACCCACCCACCCAATCATCTGTCCTTCCACCCATCCAGTCATCTACCCACCATCTATCCATCTATCCACCCACTCACCTTTCTTTCCATGTACCCATCGATCCATTCATCATCCACTCATCCACCTGTCTGTTCATCCATCCATCCATCCAGTCATCTGTCCATCCACCCATTCAGTTATCGATCCACTCTCTATCCATCATCCACCCACCCACCTTTCTTTCCATGCACCCACCCACCCATCCATCCATCTATCCATCCATCCATTCACCTACCCATTCATCTACTTATCCATTCAACCACTAATCTATTCACAAACATCCAACTACCCATCATCCATCCATCTACCCATCTATTTACCCATCCATCCATCTACCCACCCATCAATCCACCCATCCACCTACCCATCATCTATCCATTCATCTACCAATACCTGTTGACTAATCCATCACCCATCTATCTACCTATCAATCCACCACGCACCCATCTATCCATCCATCTGCCTGTTCTCCATCAACCAATCATATATATTCATTCATTCTTCTGTCTGCTCACTCATGCATCTCTCGTTTATTTGATCCACGTAGTGAACAACAATCCTTACTGAAAGCCTGCTCTGCGCCAGAGTTTACTGCCACTCGGAAGAGAGGACAAAGATGGTCTTTGTTACCACGAACTCACAGTCTAGTGGGAAACAGGCCTTAGTACATAGAAGTCTATCTGTAAACTGAGACAAATGCCACTGAAAAAAAAGTCTAGAATAACTTGAGGACTGAATGTCCGTTGTGAGAGTGGGGAGGGCTCTCTGAGGAAGGTGGCATTAAGATGAGATCAGAAGGAGAAGGCTTGGTGTACAAATTAGAAGACAGTGAGTAGCCGGGCGGTGGTGGCGCATGCCTTTAATCCCAGCACTTGGGAGGCAGAGGCAGGTGGATTTCTGAGTTTGAGGCCAGCCTGGTCTACAGAGTGAGTTCCAGGACAGCCAGGGCTATACAGAGAAACCCTGTCTCAAAAAACAAAAACAAAAAAAAAGAAGAAGACAGTGAGTAAAACTCTACAGGGGATTTATTATCCCACACAACAGAGCCCTGTCTCAGAGTTCTCTGCCCCAGCTCTGGTCCAGGCCGGCTTACCTCATGGACCCAGCATGGCTGTCAGTGACATCATGGGAAGATTTGCCTTGTTCAAAGGAAGGAAACAAAGAGCTTCCTCCTCCCTCCCCAGAAACCCTCTGCAGCTCTGACTATAGCACTACAGGGTCACACACAGATCACCTCTGGTCACCACAAATCCTCCAGCAGTTCTCACTCAGGGTGAATGTGTCCTTCAGGAATATTTGAAGAGATTGTTTTAATCCCCCCACATGCCATGTGTGTGTTTGTGTGTATGTGTGTGTCTGTGTGTGTGTCTGTGTGTGTCTGTGTGTGTGTGTTGACATGTGGTGGGAGGAGTCAGGCTGGGGTAACACCTTGAACACACAGAACTATTCTCCACAAAGAACGTCCAGCCATGGATGACAAGGGTGAAATGCTTTACATTGTCATAGTTAGATCCTGGGAGTGGTGCCAGCCTGGGGGCAGCCCTAGCTTCAGCCTCCAGTCCATGAGGCATGAATGGTGACCAAGTAAATGTGGATAAGCCCACCACCTTTTCTGTCTCTTCTAGGGCAATAGGCAGCCACAGAGGCAGGGAGCGTCCCAGATATTCCTCTCTCCCCACGTCCATCCAGTGGCAGTCACCAAGGTCACACTGTTGTCAAAAGGACCACTGTTGATAATGAGGAGGTGCCAACTCCAAATCTTTTAGCAAATCACACAGGAAACGCTGGGGACAGAAGTGCTGGGATGGACTTTAAAAAATGACAGTCACTGGGCGTGGTGGCTCACACCTTTAATCCCACTACTTGGGGGCAGAGGCAGGTGGATCTCTGAGTTTGAGGCCAGCCTGGTCTACAGAGTGAGTTCCAGGACAGTCAGGGACACAGGGAGAAACAAATGAGAGAGGGGGGGGGCGGGGGGAGAGAGAAGATTAAGAGGGGGGAAGGGAGAGGGAGACAGATGGAGGGGAGTATGACAGTTATGAGAAAGATCCCATCATACAGATGGAGAAGCTGAGGCACAGAGGAGAGCCCAGTTCAGTGTTACTCAACAAGCAGAGGCAGGTACACATTTGATCCAAGTAACCCTTTCCTAACCAATGACCAGGATCTGCTGGTATGGTGTGTATACACACAGAAGCCAGAGGACAACCTTAGGTGTCATGGCTCAGGTGCCAGGTGACATTCATCTTGGGTTTGTTTGTTTGTTTGTTTATTCATTGTATCTGAGTACACTGTAGTTGTCTTCAGAGAGTTGGGAATTGAACTCAGGACCTCTGGAAGAGCAGTCAGCACTCTTAACCACTGAGCAATCTCTATTTTTTGGTTTGCTTGTTTGTTTTTTGAGACAAGACCCCTCAGTGATCTAGGGTTCACTGATTAGGCTGGCTGTCCAACAAACCCCAGGGATCCTTCTGTCTCTGCCTCCCCAGTGTTGAAATTACAGGGATGTCCCACAGCACAGAACTTTTTTGCCTGGGTTCTGGGGATCAAGTTCAGATCCTTGTGCTTGCAAGGCAAGCTCTTCTTGTTTTTGTCTTATTTTCCCTTGAGACAGACAGTGTCTCATTCTGTAGCCCAGGCTGGTGAGAACCTACTGAGGAGTCCAGGTCGGCTGTAAGTACCATCCTCTAGTTTTAGCCTGTAGGTTGGGGTTCCAGGCATGCACCCCCATGCCTGTTCTGATGACTGATCCCGAGTGATCGTGGAGACACAACGTGCAATGGGGCAGATCCCAGTGCTAACTCAGAGTCTTTTGAGAATGGGGTTACTGCCTACCTCCCCTCCCCTCACAAAGCCATCTTCTCACCATTCACTGCAGGGCTGGGATGGGGGGTGGGGAGGTTGAGCAGCCTGAGAATGACACACCCTGATTAGATTACAGAATATTGACTGGACTGGCCAGCTCCAAGTGCCAACCCACAGCCACACTCTGGCCACGCGGCCCTTATAGAACAATTCTCGTCTGGGTTCTTTGCCAGCAGTGATATACCCATAACCGCACTGTCCGTCTCTCTGAGGCAGTTAGAGGTTGGTAGCCCTGAATCCATTTCTCTGCATGTCCATAACTGACTGGAGCCAGACAGAAGCCAGACACAAGCAACTGGTCACCCCTGGCTACATCTCTCACACCCAGCTCTGTCTGGTCCCAGGAGGCATTGTTAGGTTACAGTCTTGCTGGTGAGGCCGCTCCAGGACCCTAGGTAGGTCTCCAGGGAGGAAGGAAGCACTTCAGTTGCTATGGCAACTTGATGCTGTTCATGCAGCATCTTCTACTTGAAGCCCATTCCTCAGGCAGGCAATGAGTGTTTCTGGCACTCCAAGCCCAGAGGGCAGGAAGGAAGAGTGTGATATGTATTCTCCAATCTGGGCCCCCAAAAGCAGACACCCCACACAGCTCTGTTTGTTCAGCAAACCCAGGGCTGGGGTGTTGGGATGGCTGGCTTAGATTCTACCTTACGTAAAAACACTAGAACATTTTTGACTAGAGATGGAGGAAGGCGTGGGTGTCTGAGATGGGGCTCTGTTTTTGGGGCACATACACATTTCTGCCGCCTCCCATCCCTCCTCTGCTCCAGACAGACCCTAGAGCACCCTAGTAGTTGCAGGTTTCCAGCCTGCCTGACACCCTGGACCCCTTCAGCTCAGGGAGTGGGGGAGGCTTTCAGACAGCTGTCAGAAAGAGGAAAGGCCGGTGTCATGCTTTCCTTTGAAGTGGAAGAGGCTGAAGCAGAGGCAGCAGCCACCAGCAGCCTCATTGAGAATTGTCAGGCATAGGGAAGAATGCTAATTAACACCCAGGTCCCCTCTGGAGCACCATCCATGAATATTAATGACCCTAATCACCCAGCATTAGAACTAATGCCTTGTAAATTAAGGGCATTTTCTTGGGAGTAAATAGTCACATTAGTGGCAGAAAAAGGTGACTGCAGGTGACAGCTTCCCGCATTGCATCGGCAGGCTGGGTGGAGCCCTCTCAGGATAGATGGAAAGAATTGTGGCCAGGGCAGGTCCAAGGTAAGGCAGAGCCAGTGGATGCAGGAATGGGAAGGGTGGGGTGTGTCGCTATGGTCGGAGTGGATGTAGTAACATTTGAGGAGTCTGGGGGAAGAAAAGTGTATGTTGCAGTGGGAGGAGAGGCCACAGAAGGGACAGAGTTGGGGCACAGCAACCGGAGAGCTCAGGCACCGGGGCTCAACCTGTGCTGTACTGCTTTGAGACAGGGTCTCATTCTGTAGCCAAGGCTAACCTCAAGCTTACTCTATAGCCCAGGCTGGCTTTGAACTTGTGGCAATCCTCCTGCCTCAGCCTCCGAAGAGCTGTGGATTCATATATATATATACCACCATACCTACCATCATGATTTTATCTTTTCTATGTGTGTGTGTTGTGTGTGTTCATGTGTGAGAGGGTGTGTATTTGTCCTCAGTGTCCAACCTTTGAGATTCCGGAGATTCTCCTATCTCTGCCTCTACACTGGAATGCTGGGACCATGCTACTGAGTCTGGCTTTTAGTTCTGCAGATTTGAACTCGGGTCCTTAAGTTTACACAACTGCTCTACCATGTAACTGAACCATCTCCCCAGTCCCAGGTTTGTTTCTTCATTTGCTTGTCTACCTGAGATAAGTTCTCTCACTATGTGGTCCAGGATTGCCTCAGATCTCTCTCCTCCTGCCTCAGCCTCCACAGTGTTGGCGTCCTCCCACTGTCTTAATGGGATCTGCCTCCTCCTCCAAGGCGGACTTCAGCCCAGTGCATACAGAGCCCTGGGGCTCACACGGGAATTTATTTACTTTTGTTTTATGTGCATTGGTGTTTTGCTTGCTTGTATGTCTGTGTGAGGGTGTCAGATACGGAAGTTACAGACAGAGGGCTGCCATGTGGACACTGGGAACTGAACCTGGGTCAGTGCTCTTAACCACTGAGCCATCTCTCCAGCCCCTCACTTCCTAGTTTTAAAACGCTGTCATCTGTCACACGGTTTAATCCTGACAACTAAGCAGCCCTGGCAGCAGGGCTGATCATTCTTAGGGAGACAAGAGTTCAGAAAGGTTACACATCCACCTGCTGCCCTTCAGCCAATCCTCTCTTCCCATGAGCTCCTAAGCACTTAGCTTTGCCTACCATTCACAACAAAGAAGTTTCATCTCTTGTAACACGCGCTGACCAGAGGACTCATACTGAGGACTTGCAAATAACCTCAGGGACCCAAAGCAGGGAGCTCACACCCTTCCCTTCCAGGAGGCTTCAGGATCCTAGGTCCTGGGCAGATGGTGGCCTTGCACCCCCTTTAAGTGACCTGCCTGGCCTCAGACCCCTTCACCCTGGCTCTCCTGTGCTTCAATAGGGTTACGATCCTCAAGGATTGAACCAGACTAGATCAAGACAGTGTTTCTGAATTCCCTCTGAAAGGGAACGGCTGACAGACGGGACACCCGCTCCTTGTTAGCCAAGGCAGGTATGATTGGCAGAGCTGACCACACATAAGAAGGCAAGTCCTTGATCAAGTCAAGGACTTAAAGGTGACAGCAGAGGTTCAAACAAAATATGGGGCTTTCCCCATAGTGGGTCCTGTATCGGTTCAAGGTGAGAGTGAATGCGCACCTCCCCTCCCCATTCTCCCTCCCTCTCTCCCCTCCTCCCTCCAATTTCAATTCCAAAAAGAATGACTCCTAGCTCCAATTTATGCTGGGCATAACACTGCACCCCCAATTTCAAAAGGCAGACCAAAGGTAAAAATAAAATAAACAAGACAATAAATTTAGCAGGCACTCGTGGGGTGCTGACGTCAACACTGTGTGTGTGTGTGTGTGTGTGTGTGTGTGTGTGCCTTAGTCCTCTTTGACGCTCACTGCCACCTTCTGAGGTGAGTGCTAACATTATCTTCAAGGAGAAGATGGGGAAACTGAGGTATGGAGTAGCATCATTTGTCCCTGACCAACGATGAGGGAGTAGGTGGGGCTGCAATGGGGCCAGAACAGGGAAAGATGTGGGTGTGTCAGGCCACCTGGGTAGCTTCAGTTTCTAGGCAGGAGCCCCAGGACCAACACAACCTGTGTCTCCTGGGACAGAACAGGGTGATCAGAACATAAAGAGAATATGACCTGATTCTGAGCATTCCCACGCCAGGACTTTGACCCCCACCCTGGGCATTCCCAACCTAGGACTTTGATCCCGCACCCTGGGCATTCCCAACCTAGGACTTTGACCCCCCACCCTGGGCATTCCCACCCCAGGGCCTTTGACCTCCACCCTGGGCATTCCCAACCTAGGACTTTGACCCCCAACCCTGGGCATTCCCACCCCAGGGCCTTTGACCTCCACCCTGGGCATTCCCACCCCAGGGCCTTTGCTTTTGCTTCTATTCAAATTCTATTTAAACTTTTCTATTATATTTATTTATTGGGGCAGGGGGCACGCATGTGCCATTGCATGTGCAGAGGTCAGAGGACACCTTGCAAGAATCAGTTTTCTCTGTCTAGCACGTGGGTTCTGCGATCAAACTCAGGCTGCGGGGCTTACAGGAGCCTTTACATGCTGGGCCTTCTTGTCATCCTGCAGTGTTTTTGTTTTTATTGTTTTCTTTAAATTCAAAGAGCAAGGTGTGCAAGGAGGAGTGTGGTCTGCCTTCCCTGTGGGAGGCCTCGGTCAACCCTGTCTACCGATGTCCACCAAGCTCAAGAATGGAATGTCAAAACAGTACAGATCCACACCCACAGCTGTGACTCCTCTTCCTGAGAAGTTAGGGAGCCTTGGGCTGTGGCCACTGTCAACACTGCAGAAGTTGTGTACAGGATAAGACTCTGCTCAGTCACTTCATGGCTCAGATGGGGCCAGTGGGGTGAACACCAGGTCTTTGCAAGGAGATGCTGCTGATGGTGCCTGGGGCCAGCCAGCAACTCTGACACTCCCTTCTCCCCTTCTCTCACATGCATAAAGGGGGTACCAGCGCCCCTACGAAGCTGAAGGGAAGTTGAGAGAGGGGCACAGAGCAAACCTCTGCCAAACTGGGAGGGAGGACTAGATGTCACGCTTCTAAAACCTGAGTCACAAAGCCAGCAGCAGCTGCCTGTGAACCACCAGGCTTGGCTGAGGGTGGTGTGGTGCAGAGGCCTCTAGTGCCTTTCACACGCATTGTGAGTGAGCACAGGGCCTTTTCCAGGACATTCACCAGCCTCAGAGGCCTCAGCTACACTGGGGCTGTGTGGGCCTTCCATTCAGCACAGAATTTACCCCACTCTTGCAGGACATAATCACAATTAGCCAGCACCGGAATATGCAAATCAAACCCACAGTGAACAGTGCTGGGTGCGGTGGTGCACGCCTTTAATCCCAGCATTTGGGAGACAGAGGCAGGCAGGTGTCTGAGTTTGAGGCTTGTCTGATCTACATAGTGAGTTCTGAGACAACCAGAACTACATAGTGAAACCCTGTCTCAAAACAACCAACCACAGTGAACAAGCGTCCAAGGAGGCAAACAACCAACCGTTTTACCAAGCTGTGACATCTATGAACCAGAACAATGACCAGCATGGTCCCATACCTCTAAGGGGCAATAGTGGCTCACATACCTTGGTAGCAACCAACAATTCTCTAATTAAACTAAAGGCCTACTCAACAAGAAGAAAATCTTGCCTGGTATTAGAAACCTAGCCAACTTCTCAGGGCTAGTGAAGTCATAGATCTCGGATGAGAACCTACAACCACCACTTTACCAAACCAGCACAATCGCAAACTACATTCCAAATATCTGTCCTTGTACACAGAGGTAAGTGTAGTTCCCACCCCTCATTAAAAAAAAAATCTCTTTGCAATAGACAGAAAACATTACAGAAAACCACAACCAATCCGAATGAAGGGAACAGAGGCTGGACGGTTCCCAGTCCCCACGGATACTTCTACATTCTTCTTCTACACGGCTCCTACATTCAAGGCTCAGGGATCTTAGCAGATGAGGGGGCGGGACAATTGTAAGAGCCAGAGGAACAGGAAGTTTGCTGTGAGATTGTCTCTCCCAGAAATGTCAGAGAAGATATACTCATAAGTTTCATCAACACAGCACCCTGACCCAAACATGAATAACGTCACGGACACGCTAACACAGACGCCCAATAAACCTCTTCCTCTTCAAGCTGCTTCCCGTCAGTGTTTCACATAGCAACAGAGAGGTGAACTAGAACAGAGGGTGACAGCTGAGGCAGATGCAGACAGGAAACAGGGGGATGGCTGCTTTAGAGGGTGGGACTCCTGGGTCTCAGGAGGTCACTCTGAAGAGGTGACACTTGGAGAGGGACATCTGAATGAAAAGTGGGAGCTACAGCTGCCCAGGAGCACAGGGTGGACTGGGGTGGGGGGAGGTACAAAGACCCTAAGGAAGCAGTGAGGAGCGGCTGGGATGAAACATGATGAGCCAGAGAGCATGTGACAGGAGTTGAGGCAGGGGAATAATGGGGTTGGCAGATCCTGCTAAGAGCAGTGGCTTTGTTCTGAGTGAAGTAGGAGCCACAGGAGGGTTTGGGCTCTGATTTGCTATGGTTTGGAGGTGGAGTTGGGCAGGGGAATCCTCCTGAAGTAGATCGGGAGACACTGGGGCTCAGGTGGATGGGGCATCGCAGCACGAGGTGCAGTCACTTGGTCCCATTATCACACTGGCTCCCACAGCTCTGAGGATGAAAGGGATTTTCTCCTCCCTGGACTTGAACCAGATATCGGCGGAGGCTCTCCAGACAGCAGATGGTCTGCGAACCCCTCTCAATCCACAGGTTGGTCCTGAATCCCTAGCCGCACCACAGAGCTCCAAAGGCATCCACAGAGCTGCACATCCCTGATCCCTGCTGCTTCTGACTCTGGTGTCAAGTGCCTTGACCATAGCTGAGCAGTGTCTCAGTCTCTACCTACCCACAGCAACATTCTGGTGTTCTCTTCCTCTACATGGATGTTACACAGGGGACCACTCGAGAAAGCACCATCAGGATTAAAGAAAGAACTGAGGCAGAGACACCCCAGACCTTAGCATAGCACAGCACAGCCATGCTTGGTGCCCAGGGGTACGTAGGAGGCCACTCTCTTTCTGGAAAGCACCAGCTCGCCCACCCTCATCCCACAGACATTCTCATTTTATGAGCCACAGAGAAACCATCTTCCCAACACCTGAGCCAGGGAGGATTCTGCAGCTGGGAAGAGGGCCCCGTTCCCATTTCATCCATTCTCAGGGACACCAAAATCCTGGAAGATATAAAGATCCAGCCCAGGCTGTGAGATGCAGGTATGGCCAGGAGTATTCTGTGTATATCAGGGCAAGAGGCCCCACACCAGCGTCAGGAGAGCCGGTGTTGTTGGGAACCGACTGTGTTCGGCACCATCTTTACAATGGCTGCATTTTTATATAAATGGTGCTGTTTTTAAAAAAATTCTTCGGATGCTTTTTAAATGAAATTTATTGATTGTTTATGTGTATGACTGTTTGCCTGCGTGTCTGTAATGCACCGTGTGTATTTAGCACCTACAGAGATCAGAAGAAGGCATTAGAATCCTTGGAACTACAGTTACAGATGGTTGTGAGTCAACATGTAGTTGCTGGGAACTGAACCCACGACCTTCGCAAGAACAGTCAGTGCTCTTAACCACTGAGCCTTTCACTCTAGCCCTTGCTATGTTTTGAAAGGGAAAACATCAATACGCTTGAAACAAATATAAAAAGGTACAGAGTTAAAAGTGGGGGTTCCTTCCTGTTCCCCAACCCAAGCCAGAAACAGCCGCTGTTCCCAGCCAGTAGAACTTTGAAGCACCAGGCTATGAATGGCAAATTCTTTCTTACTGAATCCCACTTTTATTCAGATGGCAAAGGGCCCGGCTAGAAAACATTCGTGCTCCCAGACTCCCTTGCAGCTAGAGCAGTCATGTGACTCAGTCCTGCCTGATGAATTATAGGTAGAAGTCTCTTATGGAGAGCATCCCTTCCCACTACCCCCCAAAGTCAAAGTGCTTAGGGAAAAGGGAATTTGTGATTTCCTTTTGCCTTTATTTCCAACCCTGCCTTTTTTGATGGCTGGAGGCCACATACTGAGAACAGAGCAGCAGGAAGGTCTGGAACTAGGTTTCCTGACCCTTGCAGCTACCCATCTTCCTGAGAGATATGCTGTGGCCAAGCACATTCGTATTTTCCCCACAGATACTGCAGGACACCCCTTGCTCAGCCTCCAGGATCTTACATTGTCACTTAATGACAGATTGTCACACATCAACATACACTGCTATCCCAGCTTTGTCTGTGTGAATGTGTGTGGTATATGTACATGTCTCTGTGTGTGTGTGCAAGTGCACACATGTGTGTGCATCTGTACTTTCTGGATGAATGGTGCATGTGGAGGTCAGAGGTCAGTGGAAGATGGCTTCCTCCCATTCTCCACTTTATTCTTTAAGGCAGGGTCTTTCCCTGAGCCTAGAGCTCAGATTCAGCTAGGATAACCAGCCAGTGAGCCCCAGGGAGCTTTTTGTCTCCTACTCCTCAGTGCTGGGCTACGCTGCATGCTACCACACCAGATGTTGCTTGCCATAACTTTAATGACTGTCACTGGCCTGGGCTGATGTTTCATCGAGCCTTCAGCTGGTCCCTCCTGGGAAGTTGTTTCCAACTTCATGCCATTCCAAACACTACCATAAAGACGAGCCAGGCACAATCTCCAGACTGCCTAAGAGCGCATGTGGCCAGAAGAACAGCTGTGTCAAGGGGTAGGTGCCCTTAAACGTTCTAAGGTGCTTTCCCTGCCTCTGCAGAGACATGTGGCCTGTTTGCATTGTGCTGGTTATGTGTAGGTGTCACCACACAGTGTCTCTACCCCTTCAATAGCAAGCACAGAAGTATTCACTCTGCTGAGGCCCAGGAACTTGGATGTGGGCTGCTCAAGCCACTGAGCAGGGAGCATTGCATGGGCTTTGACCTGGGGCTAGGGTGATGTGCAGGCTGGGCCTGCACAGCCTCAGCTGTCCAGCAGGCTGGGGTCTAAGACCCTCCGGGAGAGGGATGAGTAAATGTCACCAGAGGGGTTTGGTCCAAGAGAAGTGGATGGGATAGCCTCTGAGGGCTGGGTTTGTTCAGGGCGGATGCGGGGAATGTCCTTCCTGCATGGCATCTCCTCAGCAGGCAAACAGGATGTGGCTTTTGTTTGATTTTGGATCTCTGAGGTGGATCAACTTGGGAGTAGTTAAATTAAAACACAGAACAGTATGAACCTTCAACATCTTTTTTTGGGTTTTTTTTTTTTTTTTTTTTTTTTTTTGGTCTTTTGAGACAGGGTTTCTCTTGTGTAGCCCTGGCTGTCCTCGAACTCAGAAACCCGCCTGCCTCTGCCTCCCAAGTGCTGGGATTAAAGGCGTGCGCCACCACTGCCCAACCTTCAACATCTTTTTACCTAGGACCTACTGTGAGCCAGATGCTATTGTAAGCAGCCAGGAGGCAGTGCCAGATAAAACAAATTACAGCCACTATCACCACAGGCTGGTGGGACATAACCATGAACAGATCTGCTTAGACTCTCTATAAAGGTGGGCAGGGAGATGATGGGGGATGCTGGGCTGTGCAGTGGGGTGAAGGGGAGTATCCTTCACAGCTAGGCCCTGGGGTCGTGGAGGGAGTCTGTCCTTTGGGAGTGTTAGACTCTAAAAGACTCAAAAATCCCAAGGGAGAGCAGAGCGGCACAGCTCAGGGTGGGGGAGCTGCTGGCATGACTGTTACCTGTCTGTTTAATGTTTTCTGAGCACCTACCCTGTACTGGGTGCTAGGGGGTGCCATGCTGAGCAGGGAAGACAGCTGTGGGGTGGCAGAAATGTTGGAGAAGTTGCCATATTGTCATGATGACCAGAATATGCTGGAGAGAAGGCCCACGGCTCTGGGGACTGGCCACAGGTCAGACGTTGGTGTCCCCTCTCCCCATATGAGTTCTGCCTGCTCACAAGGTATGGCCCCTTGACAAAGTAGGAACAGGTGACACTCACTGAACACTTACAACCAGCCAGCCACACTGCCAGCACTTTACACATAGGAACTTTATTTAATCCTTCCTATGACTTTATAGGTGTTATTCTTAGCATATCATAGTCAATGAGAAAGTTGAAACACAGTGAGTTTGGGTAACCTGCCCAAGGTCACACAGCTAGCAAGTGCCAGATCCCACATTCAAATCTACGCCTTCCGAATGAACGTCCCCTTCGCCCTCGGCATATCTTCCTGGTCCCTGGGCTCAGGAGATGTCTGGTTTTGCTCTGGAACCCAGGAGGTGGAGGAGCAAGGTGAATGGAAGCCAGCCAAGTGTTTTCTGTCTGGGTCCTACAGGGAAGCATCCTTGGGTTTCTCTCAGAACTCAGGTGTCCCCATGGCATCTACCTCCAGCCCTGAAAGAGGCCCAAGCCAAGCCCCTACCCTGATCACAATGATTCCCAGGATCCTGATCCAAGGCCCTGACTCTGGTCACACAGTCACAGTCACAGTCACAAACTGAGCCTTGATCCCTGTCAAGAATCAGCCCCATATCTTATCACACTGAGTCCTGATCCCAACTGTACACATGTCCCTAGCCCTGGTCACTGCGGATTCTTGACAGGGGCAGCCAGATCTGATGACTTACTTATTTACAGACCACTAAATACCCTGGAGACAGAACAACACTCTCTCAGACAGACAGACAGACATGGGAATAGCTGCCTTACTTTTCCACATAAACACCAGGCAGACAGACCCAGTTGCCTATCTGATTTTTCAGTTCAACCCCATTGCTGCCTGGCTTATAACAAAGCTGGTCATTGGGACAGACTGGACAGAGTCGGTGCCAGACCCTGGAGGATGCAAGGAATCAGGACACATGGTCCAGTACCTACAGAACACCTGGGGAGGTCTCAGCACCCCTCAAAACCCATGGCAGCCCTTAAGCCCTCAGAGGACCTTCTTATAAGAAGAGGAACAGGGGAAAGAGAGGGAAGGGAGGACAGAGAAGAAGAGGAGGGGGAGGAAGAGGAAGAGGAAGAAGAAGAGGAGGAACAGTGTTTTGAGTTGGTCAGTTGCCTTCTGTAAATCTGCCCTCTATTAGCTGGGGAATGGTGTCCACACATCTGACCTGACTTCTGTGTCATCACGGGTCTCCCCACTTCTTCTTTGGCTGCATCCAGCCTCCTTCCACAGGGGCAGCGAACTCTGAGGATGTGGGTGCATGTGAATGTGTGTGCCCGTGTGTACATGAAATGGGAGGTGGTGGGCAGAACCCTTGCTCAGCCCTTCTTGTCCCCCAGCTCTGCTAAGCCCCCCTCCCTGCTTCATGTTATGGGGGTGGAGAGCCCTCCCTTCTAGCTGCAGGTGTGGGGGTGTACCATCCTCCCTCTCTGCTGCATGGCTTGGGGATGGGCAGCCCTCCCTCCCAGCTATGTGGTGTGGGGGTAGCCAGCCCTCTCTCCCTGCTGCATGATGTGGGAGGGGGTGGGGAGCCCTCCCTCCCTGCTGTGTGCTGTGGGGGTGGGGAGTCCTCCCGCCACTTCCCATTTTGGGAATCAGGCTAAGAACTATGCATGAGACAGAAATAATTCCTTTTTCGAGCCTGGCCAGGGCTGCAGCAGCTCCAACACTGGTTGGCACAAGACCAGTGCTGGGGAGCTTAAGACGGGGTAGCGGCATGGACTGAGCCGTGGGGCCCTGACAGACAAAGACCTGGCATGTGTGATGGACCTCCTCATCCCAGGGCCAGGAAGATTCCACTCTCTTCCTGTGAAGCTGCCAGGCTGGAGGTGGGGAGAGGTGGGGCAGAGGCAGAGTACAGAGAGCAAGAGAGGAATTTACTCAAGACGACATTTAGAATTAGACCATGTCCCATAGCTCAGAGGGGTTCTCAGGTTCCTCTAGATAATGTACCCCAGAACCAGCCTCAGAGCCTCCTGGGCCAGTCACCTCAGCACTGGGCCACATATTTGCATCTGAAGAAGCCCCCTTGGGAGTGGCCACAGGACTGAATGGTTAAACAGGGGATGTGCAAAACATTCTAGTCTTTTCTTCTTCCTCAAAGCACCCATAGCCCTCCAAGGTCCCCTCGTCACCTCAAAGGGAGTCCGGTCCCCATTCTCTGGACAACACCATATTGCCTCCTCTCTGAGCTTCAGCTTCCGAAATGATTGTTCTTAAGAGGAACAGTCTGAGAGCACATCCTCAGCAGCCTCCCCCTCCCCTCCCTGCGGTGTTGGCTGTTGTGGCTTCTGGGCACTGGTTTCATTCCCATCTCTTTCCTCCTCTGCAGGGGCTCCACAGGAATAAGCATCCAGCCTGCCCCAGCCCAAGAGCCAGCTTAGAGTTCATGTCCTCAGAGGCCAGCTAGGGATGCTGGGAGTTAAGTCCCCCTTCCCTCTGGCTGATACCATGCAATGCAAGAAGGGTTGTATCCAATGGGCTTCACAGCAAAACTGATTGGCCAGAGCAGCACAAAACAGTGATATCTGGGGACCCTTGTCCACACCAACCAACACTGTCCCTCCCTTGGGGGGGGGGCAAGGACAGACACCTCAGTGGTCACAAGTGGCATATGGTTTCTTACTTCCAAAATGCAAGACCTCTCTGCGTCAGCTTGAGTCCCCACCCCCACAGAGATGTCGTTGTTTTTCCTTTTTATAAATAAGGAAACTGAGGCACGTGAGATGGTCTGTCCCAAAATCATAGAGCCTGTAAGAATCCACACTAGGATTTGAACTTGGTAATGTCCTACACGCTTCTAATGGTGTGATGTCACCCTCTCTCTATTTCTGCGCAAGTGTGAGAGAAAAGCAATGAGAAACCCACCAAACCCCAGCAACAACCTGCCTGGGGGCTGCTGAAATACTTGATATTGGGGGGTGGGGGGAAGAAGCTCAGGAGGAACCTTGGGCAGTGTGCTCCTCCCTCTCAACTCCAGGCCAATCAGAACGCTACATTTAGAGAGAACGCTCCAACAGTGATTGGCTCAATTTAGGCATGTGATTGGGAAATTAGACTGATGTCCAGACGTGGGCATGACTGGTTTCAGCGGCTAGATGGAGTTCAGGAACGTACTTGGTTTTCATGGGCTTCATTTAAGACTTGTCTTCTGTCTAGGGTGGCCAGCTCTGCCGAGTTTGACAGGATCACTCAGATTTTAAATTCAAAGGTCATAGCCAAGAACCACTGTAGTCCTTGGTTTTTAGGCTAGGGATGGCTGGTCACCCTGGTTCAGTGTATGAATATCAGGTCTGGTCCTGGCTTTAGTAATAGAAGGTTCTTTCTTAAATCATGAGGGAGAGACCCTGTCTCAGTGAATATGGTGAAAGAGTATTGAATTCCAATGGAGCCTCCACATGAACCTTCACATGCCCACACACATACAAAACATGCATACATATCACACACACACACACACACACACACACACACACACACACACACACACACGGAAAGGGGGGCAGCTAACACCCGCACCCTTGGTGGGAAAAAATGGCTCCTGAATCACCAAAGTTGCACTGGAGTGATGGGTATCAATGGGAGACACATAATGCCTAGAAGTCTGTGCCTTGTGCCTGGGTCTGTGGATAGCACTGGATGTTTTGATCCTGGACCTGATTGATCTTCCTCCCGGAGCCTCCACCTCCTCCCTGGGTCATAAGGCCAATTAAATAAGTCAGAAGCAGGAGGAATCTGTCCACGCCCTTAACAGACTAGCTCTTTAAAGTGTAAGCTTGGGCTGTAGACTTGACTCAGGCATTAAGCATGCTGGCTGCTCTTCCAGAGACTCCAGGTTCAATTCCCAGTATCCACATGTGGCTCACAATCATCTGAAACTCTGGATCCAGGGAATCCACTGCCCTCTTCTGTCATTCATGGGTACCAGATATGCATATGGTATGCATACACACATGTAGACAAACACTCACACACATAAAACAATTTTTAAAAAATGACCAAAGTGTTACCTCTGGGGCAAACCCACAGCCAACAGCAGGGTTGATTTTCACTGGCTCCTGGGAAGGCTGTCATTCCCCACCCTCCGACTGCTGTGTGCGCCCAATGGGGCCCTGTCTGCCCATTAGCCACCATTCAGCAGAGACGCCCTTTAGAGATGTTAATTGCCTGGTGCCTAGGCCTCCTCAACCCTCCCTGGCACAGGCAGTTGGCTGTCGGTCCCCTGCCATTATCTTCGGATACCAGTATTTGAGTTGTCTACAGAGACCAGAGGTCCTGCCTATCGCTGCTGGAGCCTCACTGCTGGCCAGGGCCATACTCTGCTAGTGCTGTCATTAACCCCCACTAGCAGAGTGCCAGGTGCCAGCAGACATGTGGCCACACACAGTCCCATCAGCAAGCCCGCCCAGGCCCCTGAGGGTGCCTGCCTGTGTAAACCATTCCCATAGCCACTTAGAGACAGCCTCCAGCAACTCACACAGAGGAGCCTGTCATGCACGCTGGCCGGGCACGCAGGAGTGAGCCTTTCTCTAGCAGATGCACTCTTACTGTTTGAGTGAGGTTTGATACATGCATAATAAAACACTTATGTTTATGGGTTCTTTGTGACCCGTGTGTGTGTGTGTGTGTGTGTGTGTGTGTGTGTGTGTGTGTGTACACATGTGTGCACCTGTATAACGGAAGCCAGAGGCCTGCTATTTCTCTCAATAGCTTCCCACCTTATGTTCTGAGACAGGGTTTCTCACTGAACCTGGAATCCCCTTATTTGGCTATAGTGGTTAGCCAGCAAGCCCCAGGGCCTCTCCTGGCTCTGCCTCTCCGACACTGAGATGACAGTTGTGCTGCTACACCTGGCTTTTTACTTGGACACTGGGGACTTGAGTCACATGGCCAGCCAGCTCTTTGTGACTGTGCACCTCCCCAGTCCTGGCCACAGTTAGGGAGCAGAAGGCTCCCATCTTGGGCCCCACTGTTGCAAGCTCTCAATTTTGCCTCCTTGACCCTCATGGTCTCTGGGCAGGGACAAGCATATCTGTTTATTAAAACGTGTGTCTTGATTTCCCTGCTTTGACGGACTGCACCCTTCATCTGTAAGCGAGAATAAATCTTTCTCCTTTAAGTAGATCTTTGCCAGAGGATTCCGTCACAGCAATAGAAAGGAAACCAAGACAGAATATTCCGAATGCTCTCACTGCAAGGAGATGATAAGTGTTTGAGGTAGTGTTGTGTGCCAATCCCCTGATTTGATCAACATGTCACACCCTACCCCATAACCGTATGTGGCTGTTAAGTGAATGACATTTTAAAAATAGATTTAGAACATGGCCCAAGGAGACGGCTCAGCTGGTGAAGTCCTTACCTGGTAAGCATGAGGACCCGAGTTTGATTCCCAGAATCTACATTTGCTTTTAAAATCCCAGTGCTGAGGAGCTGGAGACTAGGGGAGCTGGCTGGCCAGCTAGCCTGGCCTGACTGGGGAGCTCCAGACCAGCAAGAGATCCTGCCTCAAAGGAAGCAGAAGGCTCCTGAAGACACCCATGGTTGTCTTTTGACCTCTACATGTATGCACATACATGCACCCCCACACAGGGCCACACGTGCATACATATGCACAGTTTTAAAAAAAATGTAAGTCAAAGCTGCGCAGTGGTGGCGCACGCCTTTAATTCCAGCACTTGGGAGGCAGAGGCAGGTGGATTTCTGAGTTCAAAGCCAGCCTGGTCTACAGAGTGAGTTCCAGAACAGCCAGGGCTATACAGAGAAATTCTGTCTCGAAAAACAAAACAAAACAAAACAAAACAAAACAAACAAAACAAAACAAAATGTAAGTCAAAAAGGTAAAGTTAGTTTAAAACCTTAGGCCTGCTGATTCTAAAACCCACCCTTTCCTCATTACCTGACTAGGGACTTTTATCCCACAAGACAAGGTTTTGTTTCTTCTGCTGTCCCCAGAATCTAGGAGAGTGCCAGGCATATGCATTCTGGTCAACAGATGCTTTTGCAATGACTGGATACAGCAAGGAGCTGGGAGGGTCTTCAGCTCCATTCATAGCCAGGGGACCCGGAGAGGAGTGTGGCTCGTTGGTCCCACAGTGTCTCACCCATTGACTTCTTGTTTCCCTGCCTGGCTTACCTTCTCCGCCTCCCAGCCTGAGCAGGCAAGAAGGTTCAGGAACCCCGAGGAACTCTAACATCTGAGCTAATGTGGAACTGGCACAGGGCCCCTCCCGGCTACATTAAGTCGTCCGGGGTCGGCTCGGAAAGCTGCCAAGACAAGCCTCAGGAACACCACCACTGAAGGAAACAAGGCCCAACTGGCCAGCACATTTGCTGGAGACAGGGGAGGCTGCGTTCCTGGCAGACTAGGCAGAAAGGAGACCAGGCCAGCCTTTCAAAGCCCTTCACAAACAAGCATTTGGCCTGCTGTCCCTCTGGCCTGAGTCTCCAGCAACTCAGCAGAAAAGGCCAAACCTCTCAGGCCAGTGGAGACAGTGAGCCCACCCTGAAGATGAAGCAGGGGGATGCTGGGAAGGGGACGTCTTGGCACTCGGGCAGGGCTATGCTTCTTCTCCATCAGGCTGTACCAGGGAGCCTGAGGCAGAGCCAGCCAGGAACAGGGGTTGTCCGTGATTCATTAAAGGATCAGAGCAGGGTAGGGGTTCTGCTGGGACCAGGGCTCAACTGAAACCTGGTTTGACCCTGACCTGACCCCATGAGAGCTCTTGGCACTCTGGACCACAGTGTAGTCTACCTGGAAACAAGAGGACAGACTTCTCCTGTACCGGACTCAGGGTTGCTAGACAGGAAAGCCAGGGCACTTGGTAACCCCTAAGTGACCAAGAATAAGTGCTTGGGGACAGCTGGGATGTGACAACCCCCAATCAGCCAAGAGCAATTGTGTGATGCTGTCGGCAGTCAGGTGTGGCTATACCATCTGCTCATGCATGTCAGGGGAGCCATGCTGGATGCCCCATCCCAGCTGCCCACTCATCCTACAAGTTGCTTAGAAACAATGGGACTCAGGGCAACCTCAGAAGCAGCCATGGACGGAACTGGCTGGTGGCCACCCCCAGTACAGGCTACTATATGGCACCGGAGACCTCAGAGAGCATTGCTCACACACTTGTGATATGTCACACTTTGTCCATCTAACGTTTGACACTCCAGAGTCCATGAGGCATGGAGGGTTTCGGGACCTGAAGACACATGTCTGCTGAGAATCGGCCAAAGAGCAGATAGATGAAGTCATAAGATGACAAGGAAGCCGGGCTAGGCCAAGAGGGACCCAGATCACAGAGGATGGAGTGATGGGATCCCATCAGGTGGTGGTGTGACACCAGAGGACAGACACAGATAAAGGACCTCTGGTTCCCAAGGGCCTGACCTGTAGCCTCCACCCCAGCTGGCAAGCACTCACAGCCACAGTCTCCTGATAGCAGACCAGGTTATCACCCCAGCTTGGTCACTGGTCACAGCACTCTACCGTGAACACCCAGCCTCCCAGCTCAGCACTTTGAAGCAACTGAACTGAGATCAGGATTTTGCCCCTGGGGACACAGGGGCCTCAAGAACCACGCTAAGAACATCCATGAACAGACATTAACCAAACACTGTGTGACAGCAAGAGTCCCTGCCACATACCTTATAGATCCTGGTGTGCCGGGTGGGGGTTTGGGGGAGAGGCTACAACTGTTCTAGTGAAAACACACAGGCAGGGAAAGGGGTGAGGTAGACGCCATTAAGTCACCTCAGATCATCAGCATCTACAAAGGAGATCTTTGACTACACACCTGGAAGGGAGGTAGCCAGTCAGGCCAATAATAGCACAAGCAGCCTGTGCCAAGGCCCTGGGGTAGGTCCACAATGGAGGTTGGGAGATAAAGTCAGAAGAGATATGTGGAGGGACAATCCTGTAAGGCCTTTGGGCACCATGAGCAACTGGCTTTTATATGGAGTGACTGGAATCACTGGAGGCTTTGAGTGATGGGCCTCATGGCGTGACTCAAGTTCTCTCAGGATGGCTCTATCTGCTGTGGGATGAACAGATGCAGGGAAGCAGGTAGTATGTGAGCAGGGGACAGAAGTAGGTCTGCAGTCTCTACCTCAGCACAATCAGCATTCAGGACTAGAACATTCAGGTGAGGGGGGAGCAGGCCAGTGAACTTCCCCAGTGAGGATGCTTAGTGGTGTCCTGGTGTCTGTCTACTCATGAAACACTGTGAGCACATTCACCTTACAAACTGTCCCAACATCGGCAAATGACTCTGGGTTCAAAGGTCAGCCAACTATAGCTGTTTGAGGAAAGGCAACCAGCTGCCAACTTTCCACAAAACGATCTCAAAGCTGCGTGTCATCCGATGCACCTGGAATCGAGGCGTTTGGGAGGCTGAGGCAGGAGAATCTCCAAGTTTCAGCCCGAGCTAAATTACAAGAAGAGTCTGTCTCAAAATCCAAACCAACGCAAAGACAAGAAAATAACCGTAAAAGACAGCCCTCCAAGATTTAAACGGTTCCATTTTAAGCGATTTTATAACAGCCCTGACTTTGCCTCTTGGCCCACAGACCTGACTGTTTACTGTGAGGTCCCTTAAGGAGCTTCTGGCAGCTCCTGGTCAGAGCTGTTAATGGGGTGGTGAAAAGGGGTCAGAATGCAGACAGCTTGGGGAGCTGGACTCTGGCGTCTGTGCGGTCTGGCACAGCATGGGCAGAAGACACACAGCATGGCTCTCAGCTTTCAACCCCTGTACCTGAATTAGATGCTAAAATGGGGGGATCCCCAGCAGGGGTTGAAGTGGAGAGGTGGGGGATGGGTCTCTTAGAGCATGTTATACACCAGATCTGTCTTGTACAAAGATGGGGACACCCCCAACTTCAGAGGTAGAAGGTTCGTCAGACCCCAGCTCAGTCCAGACTCCTAGGCAAAGCACGTGGGTTCTCTGGCCCCAGTGTCCCCTGGAAAAGGGAGGGCTGGAGATCTCTGCATAGGGGCTTTTCTAGGGATTCTAAGGCATTGAGGGTGTGCTTTAAGTCTCCAGAGAACTACATAGGGAAGGCAGACCTGGGAACGCTGACCTGTGGTCTCGAGAGACTCCAGTGGCCTGGGGCTTGGGATCTGCCTTTGCCTAGGGACAGAAGTCCTGTTAAGAAGCCTGTGTGGTTTTCCCTGCTCAAAGTCTCTCAAAGACCCCAGAGTAAAAATGACCTGAGGGCCCCCTAGGCCTGCAATATGTCCCTCACTGTGATATTAATCTTGGTTGTCAAATTGACTATATCTAAAATTAAAAACTCAAGCCACTTCCACACACCTGTAGGGGAGTTTCCTGATTGGGCCATTTGTGGTGAGAAGACCCACTCTAAATCTGGGCCATAACTTCTAGTGGCAGCCACATAAAAGGACATGGAAGAAGGAAGTGTCTGTGCTTTGCCTGCTTGCCCTCACTCTTGCTGGCGAGTTCATCTATCCTGCTGCAGAGGCGTTCCTTCAGTGGTATTGGAATCTACCTTATTCTGGATTCTAACAGAAGACCAGTGCTCTTTAGGAATCCTCTGGGACTCCAGCACCAGATTGCAGCTGATGAGACATCTCATCTCATGGACTGAACAATGGAACAGTTACCAGATTCTTGACCTTTCTGAATATGAATATGCATATACCATCAACCACACTTCGGCATTCCTGCCAGACACAGGAACCTGCTGCCTCTTCTCTTTGGGATAAAGGGGCCATCTGTGTGTTGGAGAGGCATCCAAACCCCAGTTACTTCCCTCTGGGGCTATATCCTGCTGGAAGGTGGAAAGTTTGATGAGAATCACAGGGTGGTCCCTTCCCTGGGGATCAACTGTCTGGTGTTTGCTTTGGGGCAGCTACCATGGTTTGGTCCACAAGAGAAACTTCTGAGAATCCTTGTCAGACCCATTTGATCTGAAGCTTGGAGGTGTGGAGGGGACCTAACCACTGGTACAGAGGTCCCAAGATAGCCTTATCAGACAGCAAGGCCAATGAGGGTCAGGACTAAAGAGTCCACTGCAGGTGGTATGTGTGAGCCATGTTGGCCCAGGGTGTGGCAAATCACTGGGGCTGCAGGAAGGCATTGCCGTGGGCTGATTGGGTGCTGTTTCAGAAAGCATCATCAGTCCCTAAGGAGTTCTCTGCACCAGAGTCTTGGGAGGATCTGTGTCAGTCTCCCAATCCCAGAAAATGGCTCAGTTCCCAGGATTAAATTTAATTCTCACCTTTACCCTCCCCAACCATCTGGACCCAACTCCCATTACCATTACCTGGACAGGATGGTCCCTGTTTGTCTGTCCACCAGCCATGCCATCCATGGCTGCCGTGTGGCCTCTGGCAAGTCACTTGTGAAGTCAAACTCCCTTTGCACCCATTTGATTTCATTAAAATAAATAAGACAGAAAACAAAACCTGAAGCAAACCCCATGTTGGGCCCCTCCTGATTTCACCAAGACCTGAGACCCAAGCTAATCCTCCGGCCAACGTCCTTCTTTTGTCCTCAGCAGGCTGTCTCCAGAGTGTCCGACTACGGGAGCCAGTCCTCAGCTTTTGCTGGGAAAGTCAGGAAACAAGACTCTCTGCTAGCACCAGGCTGGGACACTGTGTCAGGACCTGTCAGCTGTAGGCTCTGGCAGTGGCCCTCGAATTAGGGCCTGGCTATCACCTGTATGCATAATGACAGGGACAGAGGTAAGCTCTGTGTGAAATTATCAGGGGATCTGAAAACCCAGACCACCACTGAAGGAGCAATAGTCATTCACTCATTCATTCATTCACTCATTCATTCACAAATACACAGTACTGACAAATACGTACTTCATGTTGAACAAAGTTTGGACAGTTTAGGGGAAACTGAGTCCTCTGCCAAGGCTGTCTATAGGGGACATACTGATATAGAAGAATGGGCCAGACTGGAGCCAGAGAAACCTTAAAGACCGGCTTGTGAGAAAGCCCAGGAGAATGCAGAGGAAGCACTGGGCATGCGGCACAGACGGTGTGGTATGGTGAGCTTAAATGACAGGCCTGGGGAGTGCCAGTCAGCAGTTCCCACCTGCCTCTTCCAGCAGCACCTGCCAGTTCTACACTGTAAATAGACTTTAGAGACGGTCATTCAGTGACCCCTCCCGCCACAGTGGAGGCAGCTCTCTCAACTGGCACCACAGGGCATTCACAGTGACCGCAAACTACTCCACTTCCCCATCTGCCCCTGCTCGTCACACCTCCCCACACTGGGCAGCCACAAGCCTTTGGCACATCCTGTCACCCTTGCCTGACACCATTTTCCCTTCTCTGGATGACAGCATGGTGAGATTCTCTGAGAGGACTTGGGCCTTTGTGCCTAGCATCGGAAGGATCGGACAACAGACTCCAGGGACGCCGGTGGGCTGGGCAGGAGAACCAGGCCTCTGCCACTCGGTGATGCTAGGAAGCAGCTGGCTAAGTGGAGACGGGGGAACCTTCTGCGGTTTCCATTTCCTCAGGACCGCTGCCAGAAGGAGATGATGGACCCTTAATGGCATGCAGAGGGGGAACGGGCATGCGCTGGGACGAGCGGAGAGCTGTGACTCTTTCTACACGTGTCTGCAGAGTTCCGACCTTGAGCCTCAGAATTCCAACTCTGGACCTGAGTTCCAGCCTGGAACGTCAGCTGTCTGACCTTGTCTGTTAGCTTCTATCACACAGAACGATGCTCTGGCCATACTCCTTGAGTCCAATTATGGATCTGACGGTTCTGACCGAGGGTGACAGTGACCTTGAATTTGAACGGTCGCATTCCGATACAGGACACACAGCTGTGAGCCTGAGAGCCAAGATTCCAACCCTAAACATCAAACCGAAGCATCTTAATCTTCTTGGAGACTCTCTGAACACCCAGGCCCTTCTGCCTGAAAAGAAGCTGGTATTTCTCCAAAAGGACGGGACACTGAATGATTGACTGACTGACTCCTTCAAGGGGCTGGGATGTGGCTCAGTTGGTTGAACCTTGCCCTGCGCACACATTTTTAGTACCTCATAAATCAGGTGTGGTGGCTCACACCTGTAATCCTAGCACTTGAGAAGCGGAGACAGGAGGGTCAGAAGTTCAAGGTCATCCTCTGCTATAGCTGGAGATGTACCAAAGGCTCGAGACGATGGGGGGTGGGGGGGGAAGGTGGCGGAAGCAATGGCTTACACTGCTGCATGCCATACCGCTCTGTGCTTCATCTCCTTCTGGCCTCTTTAAACCTGAGGACAACTTTATTACCCTCATGCTATAGAGGAAGGTCCTGAGCTCGGGTGACAGCCTCAGCATCCGTGATCTGCCTGCTTTGGCTTCTGCTGCATCCTTCTCTTCCAGATCCAGTCAGAGGCGGGGTGAAGGACTCAGATGTCATTTACCACCTAATGAGTTTAAGATCTACCCATGAATTGCCCTGACTGGAGTTGGCTTCTACCAAGTGGGAGCTGACATGGTCTAGGACACTGAGACCCATCTGGGTAGAAGTCGTTCACTTCATAAATCCTTGCCATCCTGGGCTGTGCTTATGCTAAACAGATGGAGCACGCCGGGGCGGTGGTGGCACACGCCTTTAATCCCAGCACTTAGGAGGCAGAGGCAGGCGGATTTCGGAGTTCAAGGCCAGCCTGGTCTACAGAGTGAGTTCCAGGACAGCAGGGCTACACGGAGAAACGCTGTCTCTAAAAAAAAAAAAAAAAAAACAAACAAACAAACCAACACAAAAAAAAAAAAAGATGGAGCAAAGGACTGTGGCTGTGACTGTGGCTGTGGCTGTGATTGTGACTGTGGCTGACTATGGCTGTGGCTGTGTGTGGCTGTGACTGTGGCTGTGACTATGGCTGTGTGTGGCTGTGGCTGAGACTGTGGCTGTGGCTGTGACTGTGTGTGGCTGTGGCTGTGTGTGGCTGTGACTGTGGCTGTGGCTGTGACTGTGGCTGTGACTGTGTGTGGCTGTGACTGTGGCTGTGACTGTGGCTGTGGCTGTGGCTGTGTGTGGCTGTGACTGTGGCTGTGACTGTGGCTGTGTGTGACTGTGACTGTGTGTGGCTGTGACTGTGGCTGTGACTGTCGCTATGACTGTGTGTCTATGTTTGTGACTGTGGCTGTGGCTGTGACTGTGGCTGTGGCTGTGGCTGTGACTGTGGCTGTGGCTGTGTGTGGCTGTGACTGTGGCTGTGACTGTGGCTGTGTGTGGCTGTGACTGTGACTGTGACTGTGGCTGTGACTGTGGCTGTGACTGTCGCTATGACTGTGTGTATCTATGTTTGTGACTGTGGCTGTGACTGTGGCTGTGGCTGTGACTGTGTGTGGCTGTGGCTGTGGCTGTGACTGTGGCTGTGACTGTGACTGTGGCTGTGACTGTGGCTGTGGCTGTGTGTGGCTATGGCTGTGACTGTGACTGTGGCTGTGACTGTGTGTGGCTGTGACTGTGGCTGTGGCTGTGACTGTGGCTGTGACTGTGTGTGGCTGTGGCTATGACTGTGGCTGTGACTGTGGCTGTGGCTGTGACTGTGGCTGTGACTGTGTGTGGCTGTGGCTGTGACTGTGGCTGTGACTGTGTGTGGCTGTGACTGTGGCTGTGGCTTTGACTGTGGCTGTGACTGTGTGTGTCTGTGGCTGTGTGTGGCTGTGACTGTGGCTGTGACTGTCGCTATGACTGTGTGTGGCTGTGGCTGTGGCTGTGACTGTGTGTGGCTGTGACTGTGGCTGTGGCTGTGTGTGGCTGTGACTGTGACTGTGGCTGTGTGTGGCTGTGGCTGTGACTGTGTGTGGCTGTGATTGTGACTGTGGCTGTGGCTGAACCGAGTGAAGGGTTAGGGCCCTGGCTCACCTGTACAGAACTTGTCTAAACCCCAGAAAGGATTGGGAGTGTGGTCAGCAGTGAGAATTGGCCTAGGATCTATCAATGAGAAGCTAGCTGTACCATAGCTCAGGGGTAATGTATATTTTCCTTAATCCCCCAGGGAAGGACTGGGGCATGGCTCAAAGGTAGGCTTAGCATGTACAAGGCCCTAGGTTCCATCCCCAGCATCAGAAGGAAAGGAAGGATGGTTAACATGGCATACACCAGGCAGCTGTGCCACAGGGTGGCCAGAGGAAGTATTCTGGGTGTGTCTACCAGCCTGTTTTAGGTTGAGGTTGGAGAGGTTGGCATTGGAGTTGGAGACTCCCCAGACCCCTTCCCGACTGCTGAGGACTTAAGCATAACAAGAGGCCAGGAAGGCTCTAGTACCACAACTCAGAGTGATGTCTAGTCGATATGTGTGAGATGGGTTCCATTCCAGCACCACATAAAGCAGTACACCATGGCACATGCCTGTAATCCCAGCGCTTGGGGTGGGGTAGAGATGGGAGGAGCAGAAGTTCAAGGTCATCCTTGGCTACATAGAGAGTTAGAGGCTAGCCTGGGCTACATGAGACTCTATCTCCAAACACCCTCCACCTAAAATTGTAAAGTGTCCGTGGCACTGGGACATGTGTGTAATAAGCACACTATAGCTTCCTTTTCATGCTGAATTTGGTATGGCTCATGTGACATGTCACTCTCTGCTGGCCAGGGCCCAGTTCATCTCTCAGGAGCAGTGGCCAACCGTCATCGCCTGCACTCGGATCTGTTGTGGTCCACATTTGTCCCTGCCACCCACCTCTGGTGAAGCTGGGACTGGCTCCTGCAGCCCTTCCTTCTGGCTGCTTCCTGTTGGTACCACACGTTCTCTGGTAGACCTCCCATCCCCGGACAAGGAGCTTGAGAAGACAGTTGAGACAACCTTACGTCATTCTACATGGTGGGTGGCACCGCCTTTAGAGGCACGGAAGGGACTTCCCAGTCATGCAGGGCCCAGTGTTTCTAAAGATCCCCTCCAGTGCTGGGGAGATGGCTCAGTAAAGCGCTTGCTGCTCAAACCCAAGGACCCAAGTTCAATCTCCAGTGCCCACCTTGTGACAGGAAGGGGGCTTCCCACCCTTGCCAATCATTGCATGGTCACCGTGTGGCAGTCAGGCAGACCACCAGGTCACGAGGTCATGGCGATGTGGAGAAGGGAAGAGCTGAACCCCTTGCTGCTTCTGCACCCTGCTGGGCACAAAGTAGCACCATGAATGAGACACGTGACTCCCTGCACTGGGGTCCACCATACCCATTTTCCAGCTACGGAAACAGGCTGAGGAAGGCCAAGGTGAGCACAGGTTAGACACTTCACATACTACACATGGGGATTATGAACACACTCCATCTCCTTCACTCTCCCTCTAGACTGACTGCCTGTGCTCGAGAGGAGGGGCTGGTTTCTAGAAGGGGAGGGAGGCTCCCACACAGCAGGTCTAATCCTACTACATACCAGAAACACTTTATCATGGTAAGGCTTCAACACCACTACATCCCAACTAGTCATCCAAGGTCTGAGGCTGTCTCTCTGAAGAGATGATAGGTGAGCCAAAATCTGGAGTATCAGGATGGACTGGTGGGCATAGCCAGAGGCCCAGCGATGGCAAGCCATTTGTACAAGGTCACATAGATAGCCTGCCTGTCCTTCCTCTGCACCAGGCCCTACAGCACCCTCGGAACTCCAGTCAGTCAGCATTTTCTATCTTAGGGTTCATCATCATCATCATTACCACCACCACCACCATCATCATCATCAATCTGGGCTTTGTGGCCATACATCTGAAAGCAATTGTATCTAACAGGCCAATGAATAGGTTCAGCTGTGTTCCCGTAAAATCTTACTTATAAACCAGGCAGCCCACCCACTCCACTTTAGAACATGAGGAGAGGAAGACACAGCAGGGAGAGCATCCTGCTTCGCTCGGGGAGAGAAAAAAATATGCAGAATAAAATAGAAAACAAGAGGGACCACATTGTATGGCACAAGGAGAGAGCTATACTCCCCAGTTCCCTGGGACAAAACAAAGGTTATACATTGTTGCAGGATATTCCATCACATTGTAAACTCCAAAGATCCTGAACTGGAAAAGACTGTTTCTACCTGTGGTGTGTCTCAGCTTTAGCACACGCTTTTAATCCCTCAGGCTGGAATACAGACACGCCCTTAGTTCACACCTTTAATCCCAAACAACAAAGGTAAAGTTAGTTCTTGGAAGAAAGCACCCCAGTTTGAAAATGCTGTCTAATTGAGTGGCAGACAAAGTGATGAATCAGAGAAAGATTTGACAGAATGAGTCAGAAATAGGATATACCAAATTCTCACAGGGAAAGAAGAAAGGGAAGCTACTTAAGGGGCAGAGCAGAGAGAGAAAAGGAGAGAGGAGGCAGTTTACCAGGAGACTTTTACAGAGGTTGAAGAGAGAACAAGTTAGACACAGGTAAAGACAGAATGAGCCAGAGGATGAGAAGAAGCCAGAGATCAGAACAGATTGGGAGAGTTAGTATGAGGCCAAGCAGACAATTCAGTCAGAGTCTGAGGGTGACTCATTCAGAGGTCAGTCAGCTCTCTTGTGAGGGTTGGGCCAGAGTGAATCAGTCAGCCTGGACAGCAGTTTGAGTCAGAACAGCTGGGTTGACCGGACAGCTAGAGTTCAGAAAGAACTAGGAAGGGGTGAACTTATTCAGCAGCAAATCTCAGGCTGAAAGCATTCTAGGCCTAGATTAGATCGTATGGAGGCCAGAAACTTCTAGGAAGAGGCTGAGATTAGCAGATGAGGAGGCAGTATGCCTCGGAGACCACAATTACATCAGGAGAATAAAAGATACTATTGCAGTCCACTCAGGGGAATTCACCTGTGTGGAGAAGGCCTTGGTTAACACCCTGGATTCCCAGTAAAGCACTTTGAGTCCTTCCTTCTTTTGAAGCATGCCTACTGTGTGTCCTTTCTTCACGGCATGCCTACTGTGTGTAGAGTGATTCTCTTTCTTTGATTTTTTACTCTACTCCTGCTTGACTGCTCACGAGCACCATGGTGGGCAGAGTCTATGGCCACATGGGTTCCCTCCTCTTGGCCAGAGTATTCCAGTGTCCTCTGGGGGCCTCTTTCCCATTCTCAGTCCAGCAGGAAACCAACTACTGGTGACCCAGGCACAGCTAAGAGATTGATTGGCTCAGACATGATTGGCTCTGACACGGGCCAATGAAAATCAACTCTGAGATTTCGCTGACATAGTTGGTGCACAGGAAGGAAGTCTGAAGTGCCAGAGGCCATGTTGGGGTTCCCCACTGAGAAGCCAAGGTAAGAACAGAATATAGAGATGGAAGAGACCAAGTCCTGATGACATGTGTAAGCTCCTAGATCCCGCCTTACCTGAAGCCTCACCTAACTCAGAACTTTCCAAACACAGCTTTGCTTGTGATACTCTGGGCTACATTTCTGTTCCTATAGCCAAAGGGTCCTAACACTTGCTTCCTCAGCACCCAGTATGGTGCCCAGCATATGGTAACATATACTAATTGATTGTTGTACAAACAGGTGGCATCTGGGCACACGCACACCCACCTAAACCGGAAGACTGGCAACTCTGGAGCTGAAGAGACTGTCCCCGGGACGGTAAGGGCGACTGAGTCAGACTGCAGCCACTATTTTAAAGACCTTTCCGCTCCCCAAGGGCGAAGAGGCGCATTTACTGTCAGCACAGGCAAGAGAGTTCATGACGATGTAGGGTTCAGCACGTGCTTCCGTGGTGGCAGGCCGGCCCTGCTGCTGTGGACTTCCTTCTCAGGTGCTGCTCTCAGTCAAAGCCCCCTCTGGGCACAAGGAGGTCTACATAGGCTCTGAGGGGTGGGACCAGCCTGGCTAAGGGAAAGAGTCAGGGCTGGGCCCTGGTGGCTATTATTGAGCGTGTTGATCTACTTTTAGAATCTTAGTGATTCACTTACATCTGCGAGGTGTAAGAGCTGTCAGTAGTCTTCATCCCCTCAACACCTGCTCCTACCTGCTAGGCTACAGTGACCAATCATAGGGGAGACCAATCCCAGTGCTCGGTAAAAGTGGGACATTGGGGATGTGCAGACAGACACCTCAGGTGTCCAAAGTTGTCTCGTCTCTGTAAATAAGGGCAAAGGGCCACTTCCCTCTGCCCTTACTACACAATCAAGACTGATGTGAAAGCAAGGCACAGTAGGGCACACCTATGACCATGGCTGGCACAGTGGGCATGCTTATGACCATGCCTGGTACCTTGGGCATGCCTAAGGCCATGTCTGACATGGTGGAGCATACCATGCCTGACACATGGCACTCGGGAGGTACAGGCTATAAGACCAAGAGCTGAAAGTCATCTTCAATTATATAGTTAGTTTAGGGCCAGCCTGGGCTACATGAGACTTTGTCTCACAAGGACAGGAAGGGGAAATGTTTTACATTCAGGAATTTTTCCTATGTAAGATAAAGACACTGAGAACTCACAGTGACACTCCTCACTAGAGTGTGGAAGCTGTCCCCCAGTGACCTCTGTTCCCCTGTCAATGTCTGTTTATGGTTCTGGATTCACTATCATCTCCTCATTACCCTTCCAGCCTCCTTACAAGCCAGAGCTGCAGACGGCTCCATTGTACAGTGGTGGAAACTGAGGCACTCCACCCCAGGCTAACACTGACCAAGACTCCCACAGACAGACTGGATGTCTGTGCCCACTAGGCAATGGTTCCCTGGAGCTGCCTTATAATCTCACACACTCCAGATTCAGGATCCAGCCACCGCTCACCCAGTGCTTGGCTTCCACCCCCTTACAATCCATTGTCACCTCTGGTGGGCCGGATCTACCGTTGTCTTGATGAGGCCCGCTCTCTCCAGGACACTCTGGCACCCTGAGATGCACTATAGGGACACAGGTCAGCTACACAGCCCAGGTCCATTCCCAAACAGAAGCGCGGCTGAAGGTGAGGAGCTGGGGTACGTGAGGCTCCAGATGGGCTCTTCAGTGAAGGGCAGCAGATGTGGCTGAAGTCACACTCCTAGCCATGTGTCAGTAACGACGGTGACAGTCCCCCATACATGAGCACTTCCCCATTTTCCAATTAGTAAAATTCTCAGCTAGCCTTGTGACCGCCTCATTCATTCATTCATTCATTTGTTCATTCATTCATTCATTCATTCATTCATTCATGCATTCATGCATTCCTGCCTTCATCACACAGCTTTTGAGGTTTTATTCTATGGCAGCCACTGTTTCAAGCACTGAGCAGGCAGCCCTAAGCTAACTAGACAAAGCTCTGTCCTTTAAAACAACATCCAAGGGGTGGGAAGGGCGAGGAACCCAGAGTTCAGGGATAGTGTGTGTGTGTGTGTGTGTGTGTGTGTGTGTGTGTGTGTGTAAGAAGCTACCAGGAGAAGGGCATGGACAGAGCTGGGGACAGCTCTCAGACTGCCTGAACCACTGGCATTTGAGCAGAGATCACCTCTAACTGTGTGTGTGTGTGTGTGTGTGTGTGTGTGTGTGTGTGTGTGTGTGGTGTGATCGTGTGGCTGTCTCTGGGAGGACTGACCCCAGTGAAGTTCAGTGTGCCCAGTGTGCAAAGGCCCTGAGATGGGAAGGCACCTGGGAGGTGTGAGAAAAAGCTTTGAGGGGAACTGAGTGGTGGTGGGGGGCTGGTGGGGAACAAGGGTGCAGGGCATAGAGAGAGGGAAGCTGTGGACCCTGGGTCCTGTCAGACTTGTTTTGAGCCAGAGTCTCATGTAGCCCAGACTGGCCTTGGACTCACTGGGTAGTGGAGGATGACCTTAAACTCCTGATCCTTCTGCCTCCAGCTTCTGAGAGCTGAGGTTGTCAGGGTGCACTACCACGCTTTGTTGTGCAGCCCTGGTGACGAGCCCAGAGCTTCCTGTACACTGGACCGGCTCGCTATTGACTGCGATGTCCTCAGTCTCCATGGAGGATTTTGAGCAAAGGAGTGGAAGGCAGGTTGTGGACTGGGGTGGAGAAAACAACAGTGAGGAGCTCTGGGTAAGGGGGGGCAGGGACAGCAGTGGACGGTGAGCAGTGACTACACTCTGGGACAAGGGTCCCCACTCCTGCTGCGCTGCCATGGCCTCTTCACCATCATGGCTATATCCCCTCCAACTGCAGGGCAAACCAAACCGCTCTTCTGGCGAGCTTCTGTGTGTGAGAAGAGGGCCACATGAGACAGGGCTGAAAACGCCCATGATTCACAGCATTAACGCCGCCCCTGACCCAGATGGCCACACTGGACACTTCTAGAGCTTTTAGGGTGAGGGACCCCATGAGCATAAGCACGTTCCCTGCAAGCCATCTTCTGCACCTGTGTGGCACTTCCTGTCACTCAGAGCCACCTAGGGCAGCACACAAGGTTGGGAACAGCATATCCACAGGAAAGAGTGTCACCTGCTCCTAAACTCATACCACAGCAAACCGCCAAATGTGAGACCTGAGCCACGGGGCTGAGAAGTGCGAACTTGGCAATGGTGTCTTAGCGACCACACCGGAGCACAGGAACAGAAGAAAAACATAAAGGCAGGCTGATGACGCGCCTCACCTGGCAGAATGCTTGCTTGCCTAGCATGATCAAAGCCCTGGGTTTGTCCTAAGCACAGCATTTGGGAGGTGGAGGCAGGACTAGAAATTCAGGGTCGTCCTGAGCTGCAGGGTGAGTTCAAGACCAACCCTGGGCTACACAAGACCTTGCCTGAAAAGCAGTCGAACTGGACTTCACCAACATTAAAAGGAGCTATCAGCAGAGAGAACACACCCACGGGACGGGGGAAGACAGTTGCAAACGACACATCTGATTTAAAAAAAAAAAAAAAAAAGATGTCCTGAATATATATAAGGGTCTCTAAAGGCTGAGAGATGGCTTTGTGGGTCACGTGCTCACTACAGAAGCATAAGAACCTGAGTCAGAAAAAAGTGGGTGTGGTGGTGCTTGGGAGGTAGGGGTCAGGGATCCCCTGCCCTCTGGTTAGCCAGTCTAGTCTAACACGACAGGCCATAGCTCCTAGTGAGAGACACGATCTCAAAACACAAGGAGGATGGCTCCTGAGGAGCAAGGCCGACCTCTGCCCTCCACACACACACTAAAGGACAACCCAACCACAGGAGTCAAATAATTTGGTTGTAAGATTGAACAAAGAGGGCAGGGAGTCAGCTCCGAGGGCCACTCGCTGCCAAGCTGCTCTGAGTTAGATCCTGGGGACCCACATGGTGGAAAGTTATCCCTTGGTGGCCGTGCCCCCCTCACACACACACAAAGTTTATTAAATAAAACAATGAAATAATTTCATCTGAGCCAAGGGTCTAAGCAATCTCAGCATCCCCAGTGTTGGGAGGTGTGGAGCCACAGTGGGAAGTGGGCTCATCTGGACGTTTACTCTGTGAACACAAAGAGCCTGTGCACAGACTGGACAGCAGTGCATGCCTGGAATCCCTGCACTAAGGAGGCTGAGGCTGGAGAATGTCTAGTTTGAGGCTTGGTTTTTGTTTTAAATGGGACAGTCGTGGTGGTATACACCTTTAATGCCAGCACTCGGGAGGCAGAGGCCATTTGGATCTCTGAGTTGGAGGCCAGCCTGGTCTACATATGAGTTCCAGTTCTAGGACAGCCAGGACTACACAGAGAGACACTGTCTCAAAAAGCCTCCCCCAAAAGTGGGAAGCTGACACAGGTACAATAAAGTTAGGACCTTTTCGCTTTGCTGGTGAGAACACAGTAGCTGCTACGAAAACAGTTTCCTAAAACTTCAGGAATCTCGGGAGAGGTTGCCGTGGGGAAAGCCACATGAGCAACCCCTAGAGCCCACATAAATGCCTGCCACTGACTGGGAGGCAGAGATGGGAGGTTTCCAGAAGCTCATAGGCTGGCTAGCCTGGGACAGAGAAGAGGACCGCTAAGATTGTCCTCTGTCCCCATAAGTGTGACGTCATGGGCATATAGACTGAAAAAAACTGAGAGTAAGATTCAGTTGTTTGGACCCCCACATTCCCAGCATCCAAGAGGTGAAGCACCCAAGTGTCCATCAACGAATGAAGCTAGATACGAAACGTAGCATATCTCCACAAAGGAATAGCATTCAGTCTTAAAAAGAAAGAAATTGTGTCAGGCCAGAGTGTAAATAAACCCCCAAGGATATTACACTACATAAAAGAAGCCAGGTACTAAGGACAGTGATGTGTGATTCCTGTGTGTAGCTTCCTACAAGAGTCAAATTCAGAGACAGGAAGTCCAAGTGTAGTTCCCAGGGCTTGGGGGTCCAATGGAGACAGAGGCTTGATTTTGGTACTGAACCATGCTGGAGTCTGGCTGCATAACACTGAATATGTCTACACATGTCTCTGCACTGCAAACTGTGAAGATGGGAAATCCTATACTTGGTGGATTTTACCAAATTTTAAAAATCACCTTGGGCATGTTTCCACCACAGGCCCCAATCACTGAAATTTAAGTGACCCCAGGGAGTGTTCATGTCCCAGTCCCAGCAAGGCGAGATGCCTCTGGAGCACATGCAACCTGGGAGGGTGGAGGGCGGGACTTAGACCCAGGACACACCCCAGCCTCAAGGAGAGTCACATTACAACCTTATCACCAATGGAAAAACATGAGGACTAGCACCCTGGATATCCACCTGTAGATTCTGGCTCCTGCTCATCCTCCAACTCGGAACTGGCCTTCCTGTCACAAGCCTTACCTCATAACACCTAAGTCTACCAGAGTCACCCAAATTGAAAATACCCACCTAGGGAGAAGGCAGAGACACCTCTTTGGAGATTATCTTACAGATAACAGTTAATGCCTCTCTTGTGTCTCTAGGACCATCTGGTCCATCAAGTGTCCTTAAGGGACAGAGCCAAGACCACTCCCAACTCAGGCAGCAGACACTAGCACTTCCCGTGAGGAAAGTGACCTTTTGGGGTGGCATCCCTGGGACGCCTCTGTCCTTCTGAAGATCATTACCACTGCCTAGGATAGATTTGTCAGTCAGAGCATCCAGGGTGGGCTCTGTACCAGCCTCCTGTTTGTTGTGTGGCCCTGGGCTGGCTACTCCACTTCTCTGGGTCTCAGTCTCCACAGCTGTAAGAGGAGAGCAGATCAGTGGGGCTATTGTGTGTGTTTGTGTGGGGTACATGTGTGTGTGGGTGTGTGGTGGTCAGAGGACAACCTTGGGTGTCATTTCATCTTGTTTGATGTCAGATTTTTTTTGTTATTTACCACTGCATATGCCAGGCTAGCCACCCAGCAGCTTCTAGTAACTGTCCTGTCTTCTCATGTTGCTTTTGAAGCAATGGGGTTACAGTCGTGTGGAACTGCGCCTGGCTTTATGTAGGTTCTAATGATTTGAACTCTGCTCTTCAGACTTACGCCTCACCCACCCAGATGTCTCCCCAGCCCCAGCCCCCCACCTTCCTTGCACTGGGTCACACCAACAGTGACTGTCACTACTTCTGCTGTTGTTTTTATTTTAATCCAAGAGACGGCGGCAAAGCGGAGTGTGTGTGCAGCCAGCCTGGGATCTGTGCTGCTGAGCCTGCCCCAGCTAGGGGGTCTGTTGCAAGGTTGCCCGCCTAGCTCACAACATTATCAGGACACACTAAGTAAGACTTCCGCTGATCACTCTTCAGTTAATTCTTCCAGAATTGAATCTTAAGTACATGTGCTGAGATATGAGGAGTGACCCCACACACCCCAAAAAAGTGGATAGCACACAAATGCTCCCTGGGGCCTCAATTCCATCCTGAAGAGGATCTGAGAGCCAGCCTGGAACAAGATGGCTGATATGTCATACCTCTGCTCCTCCAACAGCAGCCAAGGGCAATTCTGGCTTGGGTGCTGAGTCCCTGGGTCCCTAACTTTCCTGGGCTCCAGTGGCCAGGAAAAAAAAAAAAAAAAAGCCTGCATGCTTGCAGCAAGAATGGCATTTTCTCAGAATGATGTTTCAGAAGGAGTTAATTCTGCAGATGGATTAGGGAAGACAGACTGTAAGCCCTTTAGTCACTGCTCCTTATGTGGGTGACAACTGACCTCTGGGGGTAATTCAACGAGGCAGGCAGAGCTGTGGACGCCGGATGGCTGTCACCTGAAGGAACCATAATACTTTGCCTCAAATCTCACAGACAGATGGTAAGGAGCCTGGCTGAGCTTAGGTAGCTCAGGTCTGCCAAGAGGCTCCCTCCCATCCAGGCCACAGTGCTACCAAGGATGGGGGGTGTGGGGGGGGGGTTGCAGTGCTGGGTTTGGAGTTGTTGCCTGAGGCATGAGAGTTCTCCCTGACCCCTAAGCACCCTGCCTTCCTACGGGCTCCTCTGCCAATATTCAACCCTGTCACTCTTCTTCTGGGATGGGGACCAGAGAGATCCCAGACCACAGATGAGGCAGCAAAGACCTGAGAATGGCACCAATCTTGGGGTGACTAGGCAAGTCAAAGGAGCAGCCCAGCCCAGCTGGTTCCCCTTTACCCAGGAAGAGCCTGGATCCATCAAGCGTGACTTCAGTACTTCCCACGTGTGGTCATAGTTCACCCTCCTACGGCCCCAACGGGCAGGTTTACAGCATCACATATATAGAGTGGGAAGCAAGGCTAGGACGGGTCCAGAGGCCACAGCCAGGAGAAGGCAGGACTCACATCCAGCTCTGCAACAGCCCTCCAGCTGGGATCCCGAGTCTCTGGCAAGTGATCCCTCCATGTTAAATAGGCATTGGAGATGCTCTGCCCCGCTCAGCTAGGCAGCAGAGCACGGGGGATCCTGGTGGCTCCTCACATTTGATGCTAACACACAGACCCTCCTAGCTCAGGTGGGGAAAGCTGCAACCTCATCAAGTCACACCCAGCACCACAATAGGACATGTAGCTAGAAAGGGGACTCCGAAGGACTGCCAGGAACTGTGTGGCCATTCGCCAAGTACTGCCTCATGCCAGGAACTGGCTGGACTCTTCCCTTGGGCACGTCCTGGCCCTGCGTGAGGCCTCCCCCTAACTCCCGTTTCCTACACAGGAGACTGACTCCTGGGTCTCAGAAATAATGAGAAAGAATCCACACAGACTGAGCCCCACAGCTGGTGGTCGCAAAATTCTAGTCACTATCTCCAGCTAAAGGCCACTTCTACTTTGGATATAATATAGTAACAAATTGTAGCCTTCTTATGTTCTGTGTGTAAATGTGTAGGAGAGTGGAGTGGGGGTGGGCGTGGGGGTGAGGACATGTCTCTACTTCCCCAGTACTGGAATTAGAGCGATGTGCCACCATGCCTGGCTTTTTCACAAAGTGCTAGGATTTGAACTCAGGCCTGCATGGTTACAAAGCAAGCCCTTTACCAGTCTATCTCAGCCTCTAAATTTTACCCTTATAATTTATCCCTTCCTTCCTTCCTTTTCATTTTTTTCTTTTTCTTGTTTTTTATGACAGGGTTTTTCTGTGTAGCCCTGGTTGTCCTGGAACTTGCTCTGTAGACCAGGCTGGCCTCAAACTCAGGAATCTGCCAGCTTTTGCCTCCCGAGTTGTGGGATTAAAGGCGTGCGCCACCACTCCTGGCTTTACCCTTATAATTTCTACTCAAGCGACACACACATCAGAAATCCCTTGACTCATTAGAATACTCTCGAAGGTGGGTGTGGCCACCGTCCCCACTGGACAGACACACTCACTCAGATGGTAAAACTGACCCATCCAAGCTTGGGAAAAATCTGGATCTAAACCTTGATGCAGTTTGGATGAGACTCACTCATTCAAATACTTGGCCTCCAGTTGGAGGAAATGTTTGGGAAGGACTGGGAGGACTGGGAGGTGTGTCTCTGGGAGAAGGTGTGCCACTGAGGATGGATTCTGAGGTTTCAAAAGCCCACACCAGCCCCAGTTTGCCCAGTAGATTTTAGCTGCTGCTCCAGTGCTATGCTGGTCTGCCTGCCTCCTATCGCCATGCTCCCTGCATGGTCATGAACTCACCCTCTGAAACTGTAAGCAAGCCCCCAATTAAATGCTTTCTTTTAAAATTAGACTTGGTCACAGTGTTTTGTCGCAGCCGTAGAACAATGATTAAGACGCTCAGCTCCACCATTTCCACTTGCTTCACACACACACACACACACACACACACACACACACACACACACACACACACACACGGTTACTGATCCTTTTAGCGAAGGCTTGGGTGAAGGCGTGTCACCTCCCAGAGCCTGTTTCCTCTGATGTTAAGGGTCTTGCTTTCAGCCATCAAACACATGCCTTCGACCATGACACCAGCCACTTGCTTTCCCAGATTCCCTTGCCACTACAGCATGATTACATGATTGACGGCCAACAACATCAAGAACACCTGGGAGGGAGGTTCTGGGTCGGGGAGGGGTTCTCTTGAAGGGGAATGCAATGGAACACAAGAGGAAACTCCACTGTCTGTGGCATAGGCATCGTTGTATCTACATTTGAGGGCTGGATCTGGCAGTCATCTCTCCTGATGCCAGGCACAGGTACCAAGTCATTTTCAGGGTCTAGAGAAGCAGAGAGATGGAAAGAATCTTGAATCTGGGATGGTGAGATGGTGCAATTGGCAGACTGACTGTCAACAAACCTGATGACCTGAGTTCAATTCCCGGCACCCACGTTGTAGAAGCAGGAGACACAAGGTGTCCTCTGACTTCTACAACTGAGCTATTTCATGCATATACACAAATACAGAGACACACCCAAAATAGATAAATAATAAACAAATGTAACCGAATACATACAGTGTAAAACAACACTTGGGGCCAGCAAGATAGCTCAGCAGCTAAGGACCCTTTCCACCGAACATGATCTGAATGATGGATGATAAGAATTGACCTCTGACCTCCGACCTCTAACCTTCAACCTCCATATAAACACACATACAAAGCAACAAATAAGGGTAATTTTTTAAAAGCAACTTTAAAAACACCTAGAATCCTGATAAGATCACTGAGCCATCAACTCAGCCTGCTACCCTTCAATGTCAGGAGATGGGCAGTGACACATCTCCCTCCCTCTGTATTGAAGCTGATGGGTTTTTTTTTTGCTTGTTTGTTTGGTTGGTTGGTTTTTTTGTCATTTATGACCCACAGAAGCACTAATGGGCACCCCACTGCCCAGGAACTCTGCAGAAGAAATGTCTAGATCACACCAGCTCCAGAGACCACTGATCTGTGCCCAGCACAGTAAATACTCTGGCAATTTGGAAGTGGTCTGGGAGCTTTAACCCAGAGACTCGGGTCTCACACTTAGAGCTCTCCCCACATCACATCGAGAGAGGCCTGAGAGTGTTCCCAGAGAGCAGAATCTCGGAGGAGGTCCTGACATGCCTGCACTGCCTCCCTGCCAGGGCTAACCCCACCTCCCAAACAACCTAATGGGCTTTGATTTCGACTCCTCTGATGGAGAATCCAAGACCTGGGCTTTGGTCTGTTCCTCACTTGGCAGAACAGCCCATCAGTTATTCACTACATCAGCTCAGTCTTCCCAGGGTGCTGTCAGAAGGGAAGTGACTGCTGCCCACCCAGCCCAGAGAAAGGACACAGCAATTTAGCACTGATAACAACAGCACCCTCTCACTAGTGCTGAGCACTAAGTAGAGCTTCCACAAACACAACCTCACTGCAAAGTGGCCCTCTGTCTTCATTTTACAGACGAGAGGCAGGGAAGGGAGAGGTGAAGAGTTGGCTGATTCCACAGCCCTGGCCTGTCCTTTCTCCAGGACACGTAAGATGCGGCCATTTTCGATCCTCACAGGCACCTGGAAGTGATACATGGCACTTGGCCTGTGTGGTTTCTGAGGAACCCGCAAGCCTCGCTGAGCTGACAGGCTTGGCTTTGGAGATTGTGGGATGGGGTGGGCCAGGTGCAGGTGACAGAGAGAGCAGAGGTCCAAGGAACTGAGCCACAGGAGGCTGTGAGGAAGAATGGCTGATGGGTCTCTGAACCCTGAAAAAGTCAGTACCTGATTGCTTCCTAGATATATCTACTCATCCACCACTCACCAATCCATCCATCCATCCATCCATCCACTAACCTATCATCCACACACCTATCCATCCATCCACCCACCCCCACCCATCTATCCATCTATCCATCTATCCATCTATCACCTATCAACTTTTCTACCAATCCACCCATCCACCCATGCATCCACCAATCCATCATCCACGCATCCACCCATGCATCCATCCAAACACGCATCCACCTCCATGCCTCCACGCACCCAGCAATCCATTCACCCATCCACCCTACACAGGGTTATTTGGAGCCCTCTGAACCAGGCACCACGACACATGCTGGGAACACAGCAATGTGTATCCTTGTGGGTGTAAAACAGAAACACGTAGACCAGATATGATCTCTGCAGGAAAAATACTGCATGGGGTGACAGGGTACAGGGAGGGGACAGGAGTCCAGGAGGTCTCCAGGGGTAAATGGTTTAGTAGGAACTGTAGCAAATGGAGACATGAAGTAAAGGTGTCCATGGAACCATGATTTAGGGAAGGCAACTGTAAGCAGCAGAAAAATAAGTGCAAAGGTCCTGGGGTAGGACAGACCCTGATATGTTTGGGAACAGTAAGGAAGCCAGTGGGACTGGGACCACATAAGCCAAAAGAGAACAGGAGAGATGATCCCAGAGAGCTCTGAGGGCCAGAATCTAGACCTCAGATGCATAGTGCATGTGGATTTCATGCTGGATGTGATGGAAACCTCTGTGGGTTTCAAACAGGTGAATAATGCAATCTGACTTGCACCTTGGGCTGCTGGGAAAGGGATTGTGGGAAGCAAGGCAAGAGGAGGCGCTAGGGAGGGAGGTGTCTGTGGCCCTGAATCACCAACAGAAAGAACAGGGTGTTCAAAACCTCACTTGCAGGGAGGTACATTTCTGGCTACTCCTAGTTGCATGCTTTGTGACCTTAGAAAAGCTACTTCTCCTCTCTGAGCCTTGTATGTGTTAGGCGTTTGCTCATGACTGTGGACATTCCTATGCTGAGAGCCAGGACTACCTTCCTGTTTCAGCTCTGACTGCAGAATCTGTAAGGATGTGAGCTGACAGCCCAGCCTGGGATCACAGCGAGGCCATGATGCTGTCCGGGTGAGCCGATTAAGCTGAGCGAGAGGAGGAAAGGCTGTTTATTCCCACACACTGCCTCTTGCAAGCCGACCGCCTGTGCCCTGAAACCAGGTGCCAACCCAAACACAGTCCTTCGCCTGTTTCTTCTCGGGGAGGGTAAATCCCCACTTCCTGTCCCTGGATCCAGTGTCTTAAGGACAGGGTAGGTGAGGAAGGAGGGGCCTACCTGGGCCTCAATGAGCTGAGCAGTGGGGGAACCTGTGTCAGGCCTAGAAATAGCAAAATAAGTCTGTTGATCCTAAGCCGGCTAAGGGTGAGTACCTCCCGTCTTAGAGGCAAGGCTTTCTGGACACGGAAACTGGGGAAGGATTATGGTCTCAGTCTTCCAGGAGGAGACCAAGCCCAGAGGCAAGAGAACATGATTGTGGGCTTTATACCATCCCTTCCTATGCCTACTCCAGCCTTTTAGAGCAAGTCAATTCTCTGGAAATAACTCCATAGAGTCCCCTGAGAGAAGGGAGCATTGAGGGGCCAGCTGAGCCACCAAGACTCCACACTGAGAGGCCAAGCTAGCCAAGAGTCAGGCCTTGCTTCTAAACTATGGTTGGCTGAACAGGCGATCTTGATCGCTTGCCTCTGGTCCTGTTTCCTGGGCTCAGCTCTCAGAGATAATCTTGTCTCTTCCCGAACTTGATCTCTCTGGATGCCCACACACCTCTCTTCTGGGCCCCCTTCCCAGCCTCCCATGCAGCCCTGAACACACCATGCTGTCATTTACTCCTGGCACCCCGTACACAGGCCACGTGAGGCAGGCCTCACCCGCCAGACACGCCGAGGTACCAGCCTGACTCAGAGGAATTGCATCTGCCCTGGTCCTCACCCCAAGCCTCTGCTGGTCCACCTTCACCCAGCAGCCCACCCTGTGTGAAACGAGTTCACCCCTGCCTCCTTCCCCCATGCCTATTTTTCTGCTCTGATTTGGAAATTTACATCCGCCACTAACAGCCAGGTGCAAACTGCACCACACAGCAAGTGCATCAACAAGGAGCCAGCCTGGCCCCTCACCCACAGTCCTGAGCCTTTGGGCAGGCCTGTTCTAGCCTTCCTTATCTTTTGTCATCTCTTAAAAATACCTGTGGGTGCCCCAGCCTCTGCCAGGCGTGTCGGTAGGCTGCGTTTATACCCTTCCTTATGGGCAGAGTGGGGTTATAACCCAGGGCTAGACGCTACATCTGCAGGGCTAGCTACTCCAGCATGGATCTAGGCCTGGAGGGCGGGACGCCAATACTCTCCAGCAAAACTCCACTCTGCTCTCACCGAGGCTGTAGCATTTTAGAGTTTTATAAACCATTTCCCCCCAACAAAGTAGGGGTACACAGCACTGAATCACATGGGAAGGGTGCAAAGGTAGTGGTCCTTACAGAACACGCTTGAAGTCCCTGCCTTTTACCGGTATACTCATCGTGAGAAGCCAGGAGCCGCAGCGTAGGCCTCCATGAGGGGGAACAGACTCCAGACTCACCTTGGCGGCCACCGACGAGTTGGGCTTCTCCAGGAGGTCCCAGAGTTTCTTCCTCTTCTCGGCACAACACGTATTGTCAAACTCCTCGCCCTCCCGCTCCCGCAGCGTCTCGGCCTCGCGCTTCAGCTCCTCGTTCATCTGCTCCTTCTTTTGGTGGTAGCGGGCCTGGCAGCAGGACTCCAGGTAGATCTCATCGATGCCCCAATAGTCCAGCTCCTGGCTGAAGCTCAGCGCGCACATCTCCTCCATCATGTGCAGCCGGCCGGTGCGGTAGAAATTGAGAATGGAGGTGAAGGCGCCAGGGTGGCGGTCGAAGAAGTACTCGTTGTCCTCGAGGCTGTAGTCGTCGCACACCTGGAGCAGAGAGTCGTGCGTGTTGCAGTCCCGGAGCTTGCCCAGCCGCGTGCGGGGCAGGCGGTCCAGAGTGCGCCACAGCACCTCGTGCGCCAGGCCCCCGACGTTGAGGCGCACCCGGCGCGAGCACGCCTTGCTGCGCACGATCTCCATGGGCTCGGGCGGCAGCGAGCTGGTGGAGCGCGAGCCATGCTTCGTCATGCCCGCCGGCATCGCTGGTCTGGCCGCCCCCGCCCCCCCTGCCCCCCCAGGCCGCTGTCACTCGACGGCAAGGCCCGCTGCCGCGGGGGCGGGGGGCGGGGAGCTCTGCAGGCGGCTGCGGTGCAGGGGTGCGCGAGGGCGGGCGTCACGGCTACCGTCTCACCTCCATCCCGACGGCTGCAAGGCAGAAAGCGAAAGCGGACACCGGTCAGGGAACCGTACTGCGAGGCCCCTCCCCCAGGGTCCCCCACCAGCCTTGACCTTCCCAAGGCTTAAGCGGCTCAGGGGAGTTGGGGGGCGGGGTTTGGGGTGGGGGGGGGAGGACGGATGGCCGCTGTTCCTCCCGCCGGTGCTGAAGTCAGCCCCACCCCAGGACGAAGGGAGGGGTGGCCCTCCAGGCGGGAGAGGCCCCCTGGAGGCTCCCAGGAAGCCCCACCCCCGCCCTGGCGCAATCCGGCCGCCCGGGGCGCTGTCCGTCCCGTCGAGTGCTGAAACTCCCTGCTCTGCGGGTCTCGGGATGGAGAGCCCAACCTGGCCCCGCAATGGGGAGGCAGGGGAGAGGCAGCGAGAACTTTCTTTCTGTCTGTCTTGAGTGAGTTCTCATCTCCTCCCACCCCAAGACAGTCAAGATTTTGGGTGGGAGCATAGCAATGGCACTGGGCTTGCTTTTTCTAAATCTTAAAAGATTTTGGGCCGAGTGGGGACTTTGGCGGCTACCAGATGCCCACCTGTCGGAGGCCACCAGGCTGCCCTGTCCTGGGGCGACCCCACTCCTCACAGCTCCAGGACATGAGGTCGCTCCCGAGACCAGGTGAGGGTCGAAGGAACCAAGGCAGCGGGGTCTGCACCTCCTTGTGCGCCCCCCACACACACACCCTAGCGCAGGAGGGGCGCAGAGTCCTCGGGATTATGCCTGCTCCGTGCTCCCCTCCTGCCCCTCCTCCTCTCTCTTTCTCCTCCTCCCCCTCCTCCCGCTCCTCCTCCTCGCTCCTCCCGGCGATGGCTTTTTATAACTCTGGGTTCTGCGCCTTTGCCCGGGCTCGGAAGGGAAGGGGTGGGGGAGGTGGGAGGCGGGGAAACCAGCGGAATCTTCTGGCCTTTCGGAGCATGCCCTCCTCCCGCCACGCACCGGTGATTTCGGGGGGTTCCCGGGGCCCACAGCCCGCAAGGCGCACGCCCCGCCCCCAGCCCCGGGGTGGGCCCGCGCCACCCCCCACCCCGCCACACTCACCCCCAGGGTGGCCGCCTCCCGGGGCCGCGCCGCGCGCATCTCGCCGGCCGCCCGCGCCCCCGCCCGCGGCAGCGGCGGTCCCGGGGCCGGGCTAGGCCTACCCCGGCCGGGCGGGCGGGCGGGCGGGCGGCGCCGGGGCTGCGGGGCGCGGGCGGGGCGCGCTGCGGGGCGCGGGGACGGCGCGGCCCGGGCGATCGGCAGCGCCTCCGCCTCCACCTCGGGCTCCGGCTCGGCTCGGCGGCGGCCGCGGCTGCCTGCGCGAGATCAACAAGTCGGGCTGAGCTTCGGCTCCGCGCTCGCCGCGATTCTGTCCCGCACTTCGGAGCGCGGCGAGTGGCACCGAGGCGGGACGGCGCCACCTGCGGGTCGGAAACGCGCGCGGCTTAACCCCTCCGTGCCCGGCCCCGGCCCTGGCCCAGGCCGCGGGGCCCACCCGGGCTGCTTGTCTGCGTCCCGGCCACCACGAGGCTGAGCGCCTACTGCATGCAGGCGCTGTACGTAGAGCGGGCGTGGGAGATACAGTTGCGAAGCCAACTAGCCTCTGGGTCGCAGGGCTCCCTAGAGTGCGACTGTAAACAGAATTGGAAGACTATGTCAGACAGGCTAGAAGCTGGGAGGATGGGAAAGCTGGAGAAGGCAGGTGGCAATTTTAAATAGCCCTTGTTTTGATTCCATTTCAGATTCTGAAAAATCAGATTCTAGAGGAAGGTGGACATTACACCTATTGATAAACAAACATGCGAAAGAGGTGGGTGGGCAGCTGGGTGGTAACTGCTGGGGAGAAACATAAGGCCAGGTGAAGGGCCACGGAAGACTCGGAGCTTACCTGGCTTGGCCTGTCACTCACCCATTCGTGCTAACTTGGACAACTGCTTTTGGACTGCTGAGGGTCTGGCTCAGGCAAGAGATCCACTGCCTCTGCCTCACCCTGTGCCATAGGGCAGGCAGACTCAGGAGTGGCTGTAGGCAGGGTTGCATGCAGAAGGGGCCAGGCATCTCTCTGTCAGCCACACTTGGGCCCTGCTGGTTTGTTCATATATATATATATATATATATGATGTGTGGCGTTAAGGAGTTAGAGATACAGCAGAGAACCTTGCCCTGGATGGGTGAAACTTAGTGGGACATGGTGCCCTGAGATAAGGCCTTCCCCTCCCCACCTTGGGTTCCTTTCCACTGCATCACACAGAACTGTTTGTAAACCCCCATCCACTCTGATCAGTTCCCCTCCCGGTTTCTCTTCCTGTGACCTCTGCTCTCAACTCCTCCATGACAGCCTTCTACAGAGTCACAGGATTGTCAGAATGAATGTCCCATTTCCCAAACTGAGTGTGGTTTTCAATGGAGCAAAGCCTTCCCAGGGTTTTCTCTTGCTCTGGCCTGATAGTTCCGGTTCAGTCCCTCCCTCCTCTTCCCAGCTTGCCCACCACTGAAGAAAGACAAGCATCTAAACGCATTTTTTGATTGTTTGTTTTAAATGAGAAAGCTTCAGCCAGTCATGAGTGCTACCAGGGAATCACGGGGCAGGGGTGGCTTTGCTGAGAGCTTAACCCAGGAGCTCAGCGGGGCCTCTCAGAGATGGAGGACAGACTCCACAGGTAAGAAGGGAGTCAGATAGATATGGGGAGACAAGAGGGGTTCCACGGAGAGTTTGCCCAGGCTAGAGGCCAAGCGCAAATGAGGGATGGCCACATGTCTGCCTGGCCACCACAGGAAGAGCATAGAAAAATATAAGACTAAGCACTTGGGAGGCAGAGGCAGGAGGATCTCTGTGAGTTTGAGGCCAGCCTGGTCCACAGAGCCCGTTCTAAGACAGCCAGGGCTACACAGAGAAACCCTGTCTTGGAAAACAACAAAAAGAAAATGTAAGGTTTGTTTTTCTTCCTATGTGTGTGCCTATGTGTGTGAGTGAGAGTTAGAATTAGTGTCAAGGCTAGTGTTGAGGCTATTTCAGAGCAAGCCGATTAAATCTATTCTTTAATATAATTGGTATATAAAATGTTTTATATTCAATATACAAAACATGTGATCCTATCAGTTCTGTTCCTCCAGAAAACCTCAGTTTATAGAGGGCACACTCATATGGAGGTCAGAGGTCAACCTTGGGCATGTCCCTTAGATGACACCCATTTATTTAGTTATTTTATTTTGAGAGAGCCTCTCTGATTTACTAGGAACTGTCCAAGCGGGCTAGGCTGGCTATCCAGTGAGCCCCATGGATCCACCTGCCTCTGCTGCCCTGCTCTGGGAATATGAACATACACCGCCATGCCTGTTTTGTTGTTGTTTGTTTTGTTTTTAAATGTGTATTCTGAGGATTGATCTCAAGGGTGCTTGTGCTTGTGGGGGCAAGTGCTTTGCCGACAGCCCTGTCCCCAGGTCCACTAATTCTGAATTCCTCCTTCCCCTCACTTCCTGTCAGACCACACTCCTTACCTCATAGGCAGTGGCTGTTAGCTACTGAGAGGATATTATAATTTTCATTTGTTTGGTTTTCTATGTGATCTTGAAAGACAATTCATACTTTTTTGCTGTTGTTACTATTTGTCTTGCCTGTTTTCCCCCAGAAAATATTTCAATGTATAGCCCAGGCCAGATTTGAACTCACCATGCTGTTGGTCTAATCCTTCTGAGTCATGTGGGATTACAAACCTGGATCACCTGCCTACACCACTGTGCTTGCCTCAACTTACCCATGTGCTCTGTTCTGTGACTCTAACATTTTTTCTTTATTATTTTATTTTATGGTCATTGGTATTTTGCCTGTCTGTGTGAGGGTGTCAGAAGCCCTGAAGCTAGAGTTACACACAGGTATAAGCTACCTTGTCGGTGCTGGGAATTAAACCCAGGTCCTCTGGAAGAACAGCTAGTGCTCTTAACTAGTGACCCACCTCTCTAGCCCCCATGTTGTTTCTTCAGGAGGTCTAGTCATGGCGATGTGGGTTCACCAATCTACTGGCTCTCACAGTGTGTTCCTCCCTCACTGACACACTAGTCCTTGGACTCAGTAAATGCACCTGATAGCAACCTCTCACATCAACTCACAGACCAGCATAGAGATTTTTTTTTCCCTAAGAAGGGGTCTCATAGCCCAGGCTAGCCTTGAACTCAGCAACAGAGCCAAAGATGATTTGAGATTTCTGATCCTCCTGCCTTTACCTCCTAAGTGCTGAGATTACAGGCGTGTACCACTACACCTGGTCTACACAGCCCTAGATTGAACCCAGCTCTTAGTGCATGCTAGGCAAGTGCTCTGTCAACTGAGCTGTGTCCCCAGCCCTGATGTGATGACTTTGTAAACATACTTTCTGTGGCTTTGGAACAATGTGTCCCAGAGTGTATACATTCTTAACTAAGTGCTCCGGGACTCCACTGCCTCTGGTGACATCTCCTCTAAGTGCTGGGAGTCCTCCAGCCCCAGTCGTACCCTCCATTAGCTTTTATCCGGAGAGTGGAACGTTGGCTCTCCAGTGTGTGCCAGAAATCAGCTCAGTGTATTGAAACATCCTTGTCATTGACTATTAATGAATCTCAGGTTTGCTTCTGAGGCATTGGACAGTTTGTGTGTGTGTGTGTGTGTGTGTGTGTGTGTGGTGTGTGTGTGGTGTGTGTTTGAACTGTTATGGTGGTGATGTCAGTGGCTGTTGTGGTAGTTGTTACTGTTTTTGTTGTTGTGCTGGTGACTATTATAATTGTGCGTGTAGCTATTATGGTTGGGGGTTGTTGCTATGGTTGTTGTTATGGTTGTGGTTGTTATTATGGTTGGTGGTTGTTTCTGTAGTTGCTGTTATGATGTGGTTGTTGTTGATGTGACTGTTGTTATAGTAGTAGTTGTTCTTCTCGTTGGTGTTTGTTGCTGAGGTTGTTGTTATGGTTATGATGGTTGGTGCTTACTGCTGTGGTTGTCGTTATGGTTGGTGGTTGCTGCCATGGTTACTGTTATGGTTATGGTTGTTGTATCTGTTGTCATGCTTGTTATTATAGTTGTTGGGTTATGGGATTGCTTATATAATCTAGATGCTAAGTACCTTGTTGACCCTGGACATTGTAAACACCTGCTCTGCCATTTGAGTATTAATATTTTGCTTGTGATATCTTTTGTTTCCAGAACATTATTTGAGGGGCCTGTGAGATGGCTCACAGCAATGCTTGCCCCCACACCTGACAACCATTCTCCTGCATCACTATCCTGATTAGCTGGATGACAGGCCTCAACTACCAGGCCTGGTTATAGGTGACTTTCTAGAAACCATCCTTGGGGCAAGCCACTTTCCCACACTGGTCTGAAGGGCTGCCTTTGCCGTCTGCAGCGCCCTCAAGCTCGCTGCCTGCCCTTCTGGTCTGAGTAGCATGAGGCTCTACATGTTGAGATCACGAGGCCTGTTCTCTCTGCTCTTCTGCCTTAAGGTGAGCTTATCCACTCTCCTCTTTTAGTGAGTCCTGGAGAGACGGTCAACCCTGGCTCTCATCTCCTCATCTCCTATTCCCAAGCTCTGGGTGAGAGCTCCCATCTGCCCAGGGAACCCTTGAAAACTGCAGTCTCTGGGAAGAAAAGCTGGCTTGAAAACACACCCCTCCTCGCCCCCTCCCTCCCCCGACTCCCCTCCCCCTGCAAAGGAGGCAGATGTTGTTTCATTGTTTGTCCCAGAGGACGTGTGACAACATCCGCACAGGGATTTCGTTATCGCAACTCTGGGGGAGGGGGAAGTCTTCCTGCTGTCTAGTTGGTGGAGGCAAGGAGATGTCACTAAACGTACTAGACACAGAATGATTCCTTAAGTGACCCCTCCATCAGAAAGGGCGCCAAGGGAGCTGAGCAATGCAAAGTGGTCTCAGGAGACCCATAAGAAGAAGGTCCCTGTGACTATCCATACCAACATAATAAGCTTTGGATCAGGTGGTGGGCATTTCACTAGCCACAAGTGGTGATGGGTCTGCAGAGATTCTTCTGCAAGCCCAAGGCCAATGCCAAAGACCCTGTGTGATTGATCATCCTGCAACATCCACAGTTTAGCTGCAAACTCAGGGGAAAAACTCCCAGATCTCCTTGCACCTGAAAGTGCAGGCAGAGGGGCTGGCTCCATCAGGCCGCATCAGGCCCCATCCAGCCTTGTGTCTGTTTACTCAGCAAGGAGACCTTGGAAGGTTCCTTAGGGTGGCAGTGTAACCTTGGGGTGAAGAGAGGGGGGTCAGGACAGAACAACTGGCATAGAATGACTTTGGACAAGTGATCTAACCTCTCTGAGCTGTACTGTTTCCATCCTTAAGACGAGTAACCATGGAGACAGTATCTGCTTTATTAGGTTATGAGGGGATTTTTTTAAAAATTCTCTTTTTGTGTATATTTGTGTGTATATATTAAGCATGTGTGTTGAGGACAGAGTTCCATGTTGGGTACCTGAGAAATCTTTTAATTAAATTTTATGTGTGTGGGTGGCTTGCCTGAACATATGGCTGTGCGCCATGTACATGCCAGAAGAGAGCATTGGATCCCCTGGAACTGGAGTTACAGACAGTTGTGAACTATCATGTGGGTGCTGGGAATAGAACCCAGGTCCTCTGGAAGATCAGCCAGTGCTCTTAACCACAGAGCCATCTCTCCAGCCCATGAGGGATTTTAAAAGCCCTTTACCGCCAATGGCTCTCTCTGCTCAACTGCGGGTCATATGAAGGGTAACTGGGGGTTACTAAGGGATGGGCTTGTGTGTCCAGCTCAACCTAAGCCACCAAAGTGCTTAGCTGGTGAGTGAGGAAACAGCCGGCTGTGTGAGCAAAGTGCCCATGCACCAGCATGAGGACCTGAGTTCAGATCCCAGGACAAAGAAGAGCCCGGGCTGCCCGTGCATGCCTGTAATCCTGGTGCTAGGGAGGAGATGGCCATTCCTGAAGCTCACTGGCCATCTGGTCCAGCAGGGTCAGTGAGCTCTGGGTTCAATGACAAACACTGTTTGGTCCTGAGGAGAGCGTGGTTGAGGGAGACACCTGGCATTGATCTCTGACATCCACATGTACATACATGTGAACACGTGTTAACATGCCCAAAACATACCATACACAAATAAATAACAGAATAAGTAAATAAAGGTTCTGAGAAGGCTTAACCATTCCATGTAGAAATTCAGGATGGAGCAGAATTAGGAGGGGCTCCTCCCATCCTTTTGTTTTGCCTTTCTCAGCATAGAGGCTCTTTGTCCCCTGGCATATGGGGTTCCATTTTTACCAAAGGGCCACTGCCAAGCCACCTGTCTGTCTTCATGAACACATGTTTAAAGTAAGGTGACCAGGGTGGTTAAAACAAACAAACAACAAACAAACAAACAAACCTCTTATCTTCCCCAAGGCTACCTAGAAATGATGTCATCACAGGGTAAGGTAGAGTGGAATGGTATCTTATCATTAGGACTCCTGGATCCAGCCGTGCCTGAAGCCAATGCCACTGTATTTCAAGTTATGTGAGCTATGAAATAACTTGTCTTGTCCTGCCAGCTGTCTGTCACCTACATCCAAAGGGGGAAAAAAAAAACTTAACCAGTGATAGTCCTCGCTCCACAGACTAGAAATTTTCTTAGTTTGAAAAGAAATTAGATGTACAAGAAACAGGCAAGGGGGGCTGGAGAGGTGGCTCAGTGGTTGAGAACAGGTGCCATTCTCACAGAGTTTGATTCTCAGCAGCCTCGTTGCCTTACAACAGCTTACAACTGCCTCTTAGTGCCAGCTCTAGGAGATCTGTCACCTCCATCCCTCCTTGGGCACCTGCACTCACGTGCACACACTTACACATACACATAATTAAATAAAATAAACCTTTTTTTTAAAAAAGAGAGAGAGAAGCTTGGAGAAACCCGTGTTCCCAGGACCCAGGAGACAGAGGCAGGAGGATCAGAAGTTCAAAGTCATAAACCACTATAACTCCATTTCCAGATCTCATGTCCTCTTCTGACCCTGTGGGCACCAAGCATGTGTGTAGTTCACAGACATATATGGTGGCAAATCACCCACACACAAGTAATTAATTATAATAGTTCAAAGTCCTTTTTGCTTAAATAGTGAGTTCAAGACCATCCTGGGCTATATGAGATTCTGTCTCAAACATAACTAAGAGACAAACAGGAAAAAGAGGGAAGGAGGGAGAGAAGGAGGGAAGAAAGGAGGGGGAGGGAGAGAAAATGAACTACAACTTGGAGTATTTATAAAGAAGGGTCATGGCATAGCCCTCTGATTTAAAGCCAAGGAAAACCACAACATTCATGGAGGGCACAGCATCTCAGTGCAAGTTCCAACATCAAACCATCCTACTCCTGGCCCCTGCCCTCTCAAAACATGTCTGCTGGGGCCTCGCCCTGTATCTTGTATCTTGATGGAGCAGCCGAGTTCCATCCATGCTGCTCCCTCTGACCAGTGCTGGCAAGAGGCTCAGCTGTTTGAAGTCTGATCTCCAGATTCCATGATACCATCTATCATTTATGTCCATGGAGCAGCCCGCTCAGATTTCTGGGAGATTCTGGGTAGAGCAAGACTAATGAATGCCATATCCCCTGCCCCTGCAAACCACACACACACACACACACACATGAATGCATGCACACACACATGTATGCACATGAACACACACACATACACATGCATGCATGCATGCACGCACACACGCACATATGCACACACATGTATGCACGTGCACACATACACATGCACGCACGCATGTACACGCACATACACACAGGCACATGTGCACAGCTCATGCATGAATTCCTTCATAGAGAATGAGGATGAACAGAGGAATCCTCAGACTCAGGGGACATGGGGACATCATTCCATATCAAAAGCCCATGTTGTATGGGACCCCTGAGGCCCCCGGAGATGGCCCCATCTGCTAGACTTGTCCTATCTCTGTGTCCTTGGTCATGCTTCATAATCAACACCACAGTGAACAGAGCGGGCTCCACCTGACAGGGCACTGGGAGGATGGATGGAATAATCGGTGACACGCTGCTCATCCGCCCGACGAAGAGACGAACTCTTGAAACAACCACAATGGCTGGATCTGTTCAGTACATATATATCAGACCCTGTACGAGGGGATCTGTCTGTCTGACCCCAGTGAAGGTTCTTTCTCTTCCTTGCACCAGCCACTGAGGACGAATGAACAAAGCCATTACACTGTTAGATCACCCTAAGTGACCCACTCTCTTAGTCTCACCCCTCTACATAGCCCAGACAGGCCCCCAAACTTGCCATCCTCCTGCCTCAGTTGCATGAGTAGCTAGGATCCTGGACCTGTACCACCAGCCTCAGCTCCAATGCCTGCTGTTTTCTTTCTGAGTCCACTTGTCTTTTCCAAACCCTGGGTTTCCTCCCAAGTCCCTGCAAATGGATGAAGCTTGGTTTTTGACCAACCCAAAGTGTATCTGCTCCTCCTCTATCTACCACCTACCCACAGACCTGAGCATCCCCTCCTCCGTGGCCTCAGTCACTAAGCCCCACCCAGCATCTACCCACTGTCTCCGCCACACGTGTGCCCAGTGACTCCTCTGTCTCTCCATCCATTCACGGATCCTAAACACTACCTATCTTCCCACCTGTCCACCCATCCTATTGCCCACATCTTTCTACCAACACACCACGTACCCTTAAACATGCCCGTCTATCATCCACCCACCCATTTGTCTATCCATCCATCTAGCCACACCCACTTCTAACTCATACACCAACCACCTATCCTCCCCCCACACAATGTATTTATCCACCTACTTCTCCATTTCTGCAACCCCTCGCCCACTCATCCATCCATCCACCCGCCTACTGACCTATCTACCCATTCACAAACCCCTCCACCATCCTTGCACCTTCCCACCCACCACCTAACAATGGCTTTGCAGACTTCGCACATTCCAATGCTTTGTGCCTACTGTGCGCTGTGAGACCCCAGCATGGCCTCTTGGGTTTTCTCTCTGGAGAGAAGGATGGGTGCCACCGGAATGTTCTCACAGAGGAAGCCTCTTTGTGGTCAGAACTTTGAAAGTCATTGACTTCTAGGGTGTAGAGCCAAAAGATGATAGAATGCAGGAACAACCAAGGGGAAAGCTTCCAACAGAGCAATTAAAGGTAAGCTGATCTCCCGGCTCTTCAAAGGAGCCAGGAAACTCCAAGACACACAAAAGCAGTCAGCAAAAGAAACTGACACTGCAGGGCTCAAGCAGATGTTCCTAATACATTTCAGTGAGAGCTCAGCTCCCCTGCCCTGTGGACCTGGTGTCTCTCCTGTATCTTCTCCCCTCTACTGTCCTTGGCCAGTGTTCCCTCTTGTTCACCTCCCCTCCCACCTCTCTTCTTAGCGCTCCCCCCCCCCCAGCTTCCCTATCTACAGCCCTTCCCGCTTGCTGTTCACAAGCCCCCAGGATGAGGCTAGATGGGCTAGCACTTCCAGTTCACCTCCCAGCAGACGACCTCACCTCCAGACCCAGAGGTTCCCTCTCTAGAAGAATCACACAGGGGTAGTTCATAAGCAAAGCCACTTTAATGGATGCAGGTCCATCTGACGGTATGACATAAAGCTTGAGAGCTGTGTTGAAACGGCAAAGTGTGACCACCATACTGCTCATGAAACACACGGTGATGCTGTGTTTATTAAAAATAACAACAGGAGCCTCGAAACCCGTGTCTGGGATAGATGCTCAGGGTTGGCTTCTCTGTCTGGATGCTGGGCTACCAGCCCCTGCCATGGGCACTCCACCCACCCCTTCTTCCCCCCCCCCCACTCACTTTGTGCCCACCAGTGAAAAGCTGAGGGGAGACATGGGCGTGGCCTTCAGCCAGCCAGGACCCTGGCTCATCTAACCCAAGAACACAGTCTCCAGCACCCAGAGTCTTGGCCTCCACTGTCCAGGGCCCAGTTTATACTTCACATTTCAATGTGGGGTGTGGATGATAGAAGCCCACTTCTGACAACAGAAACATGGCGAGACGGTCCAGGGAACACATCATCAAAGCAAACTGAAGATGGTAGCACTCATCAGTAGCACTGATACAGCCGGGCACAGAGAGCTGAGATCCTGCCTGTGCAGGTGGCTAATTCATCTCTCCTTTCTAGGCTGCCAGCTCCTCCTGCCCTTCCTCTTCCTTCAGATGGTATTCTGTAGCCCAGGCTGACTTCAACTCACTATGTAGCCAAGTATGACTTTCAAATCCCTAATCCTCCTGCCTCCTCCACCTTGCTGGGATTACAGGCTTGCACCACCATAACCCAATTTAGGAGGACCTGGAGATGAACTTGGGACTTTGTGCATGCTAGCCAACCACTCTACTAACCGAGCTAAATTCCCAGCCTGTTATAAAAGAAAGAAATGGGAGATGAATTAAAATGAGGGCAGGCATGAACATCTCCCTGAGTGCTGTTTCAGCACCTCAGGTCCCTCCCCCCACCCCCCACCTGGAGCTGCCTGCCCTTAACTGCAGTCTTATGTGTGGCTCTGAGGAGCTGTCACCTTTAAGGGGAAGCAGCCCTTCACTGAGCACAGGTGAGCACCGTGAGGACAGCACAGCCTGATTCAGTTAGGATGGGGCTCTGAAGGGCTTCCCCTAGCACACCAGGACCGAAGCCTGTGAGACCTTCAGCAGCTATTTCTGCCACTTTCTTCCTCCTCTTCCAGCCGTGAGGAGGCAACTGGGGGTTGCCATGGAAACAGGCTCATCCTCCCACGGGAGGCTTGCCAGCTCTGATTTCCTGTGAAGATAAGAAGGCAACAGTGGGGGGTCACCCAAGCATGAAGATGGGTTTCCCTGGGGATACCCAGACTCCTGCCAATCATACTGTCTATCTGGGAATCCTGAGGGTGCCTGGAGACCCAGGGCCAGGGAAGCCTCTGAGCCCCAGCCCTGCTCCAAGAGGTGAGCCCCTGGAACACCCAGGCTCAGGCCTTCTTCGGTCTTTCCAGCTAAAGCTCAAAGGATCTCATCACAGATGTGTCTGCACCACGCTTGGGTGTTTCTGGCTGTCAGCTCTCCAGTGCCAAACAGAAGTGTCCCGCTGCCACCCCTAAAGCCTTTGGAATGAAGAACAAACTGCCCACCCAACATCTGCTTCTAGGAGAGGTGTGTAGGCTGAGCTCTACTGGCAAAAGCTGTGTGACCCCAGGCAAGTCACTTTACCTCTCTGTGCCTGCTTTCTTATCTGGCATAACACTCCATCTTGTTTAAGATGCTGCGAGGAACAGACACTATCTATCTGCTGTGCCTGTCTCAGCATTTCAAGGTACTCGGGATGCTGGGCATGGTGGCACACACTTCAACTCCAGCTCTCTGGAAGTGGAGGCAGTCAGGTGGATTTCTGAGTTCAAGGCCAGCCTTGTCTATATAGTGAGTTCCAGGACAGCCAATGTCACAAGGGAGGCTTGCAAGCCACAGTTCCCTTGAAGTCAGTCTCTTCTCCTAAAATTGATGCAAACGTGGGTTTTCATTACTGACTTGCTCCTGTGGCGGTGCCACCCAGAGTCAGGTAGCAGCTAGCTGAGGAACAGGAAGCTGGTTCCTGCCACTTCCCACAGCAGTCAGAACACCAGAGTCAGAACAGGGGCCAGACTCCAGTGCCTTTGGGATGGATCAGAGGAGACTGGGGATGTTGATTCTGATTCAGCCAAAGCCTCCTGCTGGGCAAGTGGATGCTGGGTACCCATGGCCAGAGCTGTTCTTGGGACTGTGGGCCTGGTATGGCTGGGGCATTCACATGAATTCTCCACAGATAATGATATCTACTGTGTTGTTGTTTAACTGGGCATTTCTGGGTAACCTTGGAATTTGCTATGTAGACCAGGCTTGCCTAAAACTGAGATCCACCTGCCTCTGTCATGTACCACTATGCCCAGCTTTACTATGCTGATTTTCTTTTTTTAAAAAAAGACTTGTTTATTTTATGTATATGAGTACACTGTAACTGTCTTCAGTCGCACCAGAAGATCGCATCAGATCCCATTACAGATGGTTGTGAGCCACCATGTGGTTCCTGGGAATTGAACTCAGGACCTCTGGAAGAGCAGTCAGTGCTCTTAACCCTTGAGCCATCTCTCCAGCCCATTATGTTGATTTTAAGGTGCAGGTTGAACAAAGCTGTCTTGCAGGCTGGTTATACACCATGCCAGGGGCTTGTATGCTGGGATACAGTGGACAGACTCCCTAGATGGGCTCTCCAGACATCTCATAGGGCTAGATCTTTCAGACATGCTCCTACCCCAGTCTTAGCACAAAAGAAATACTGCTACCTACTGTCTGTCAATCAATAGAGGATGATGCATCTTTCCAGGCATCCACACGAAAGGGGGCCATGTCTCTTTAATGATCTGGGGATACGACTTAGAGTAACAGACACTGGTGAATCCACACGAGTCCTCTAAGGACCCATATCTGCCATGCTGGCCAAGGCCTGGACTACACCAGCTACCAAAGGAGGGGACAGTGCCTGCTCTGGGAGTCAGGGGCATGGTGATGTGGACTGCTGGTACCACAGGACAGGAGGCACAGGTGAACCTAGAACACAGCCTGATTTGGAAGCAAGCCCTCACAGTGAGATACAGAGCTTTTATTAGCTTTTCCTGCTCTTGGTGTCTTCAATGTCTCCTCCTCTGGACACAGCATCCTAGAGGAACAACAGGAAGTCAGGAGGCCCCAGCTGAGTGTGGTGTCTGCTCCATAGGTCACAGCTTCTTAGTACGGTACCGGATGGACACATCTTCCTCTGGCTGCATCAGGCCAAAGCCATATCTGCTGAGGTCAAACTCAGGAACCTCTGTGTCCTCGCTACCCAGCTCCAGGTCAAAATGAGTCAGCAGCAGGACCACAAATCTGCAGAGAGAGGGGGTTCTGTGGACTGTGCTGACCTGGCCATGGCAGGCCCGGGTAAGCTGAGGCTAGCTCAGAGCTCAGTGGCTGTGTCCATGGTAGCCATTTTTATGTCGTAGCCCTTAAGAGTCAGAGTGTGTGTGACTCTCCAGCTCTCCCGCCTACAGTATCATCTGCAGATGCTGGAGCAGCCAGAGGGAGGGAGGGCACCAGCCATGTGTCTCTAACCCTGCCCCCGTGCCACTTGGGTAGTCCTGAGTACCAGATGCATCGTGGTGTTTATGGTGACAAGACTCTTCCTGCCTCTCCTTAAGCCTGTAGCCCTTTCCCTAAGCTAAGAACTAAATCATCCCTGGGCAGGCCCATGTTTACCAGGAGTGTCTGTAAGATGAAAACCTGCACCACTTCCTCAAGACTTCTTACCATCACTGTGTGACAGAAATGTCACCAAGGACCACCTTTGCCACCAGGAAGCACGCTCCACCACCACCTTCTGGAGACACATAAAGCTGTCATATCTAGGAATGCTGCTCTCAGTGTCTCAATGACACAATGACAGGTCTGCCCTCTGAGTCAGTGGTAATCCTAATTGTCTCACCACTGTCTCCCACCTCAATTCAGGGGCCCAAAGCCACACTGAGCACACAGCAAGGACTTTCTCCTTTCACTGAGAGAGGAGCAGGCGAGTGGGTGAGCCCAATCCATGGGACTTAAGGGGAAGTGACTCTCGCCAGGGTCTGTTCCCACTTGGGGACTTGGTTCTCCTGTGGGGTCAAAGGAGTAAAGACGGGCTGTCTCTTCCAGCTCTGGAGGGAGGTGTTATCTGAAATAGGAGTCTTACTACCTGTGTTCCCAGTGGTTAGAGCTATCGGGGTTACTATTGGCTGAGAGCTTCCTAGCAGGGAGATCACAGGCACTGAGGTAACAGCAAATCCACTCATTTGTTGAGAGGCCATGAGCAAAGTACCATGTTAACCTTGTAAACCCCAGCATTTGTTTCATCTGTCCCTAAGTGGATAGAAACATAACTGCTAATAAAATTCTGTCATAGCTACTGATTCGAACAAGAGACTCTGTCCTGATATGGTCGGTGCGTGAGGGCACAATCGTGAGCAGAAGGCGAACCTCACATTTGCTCACGTGCTGGTTCATGCTCCAGCCACAGGGGTGAATGCAGAGCCTGCACAGGCGGAGCCCACACACATATGCACCGGAATACCAACTGTGCCCTGTCCACCAGACCTTGCAGTAGTCACACTTAGTCACTGAGCCAGCTCCCTGCTCTTGTGCGTTCCTTAAGCATGTGTTAAACAGCATGTGATGGTCTGTATATGCTGGGCCCAGGGAGTGGCACTATAAGGAGGTGTGGCCTTGCAGTGGGTATGGCCTTGGAGTAGGTGTGGCCTTGTTGGAGTAGGTGTGGCCTTGTTGGAGTAGGTGTGTCACTGTGGGCATGGGCTTTAATACCCTAGTCCTAGCTGCCTGGAAGTCAGTATTCTGCTAGCAGCTTTCAGATGAAGATGGAGAACTCTCAGCTCCTCCTGCACCATGACTGCCTGGATGCTGCCATGCTCCTGCCTTGATGATAATGGACTGAACCTCTGAACCTGTAAGCCAGCCCCATTAAACGCTGTCCTTATAAGACTTGCCTTAGTCATGGTGTCTGCTCACAGCAGTAAAACTAAGACACTGCATGACTACGTTCCACTTGGTTTTAATCTCGGTGTCACTGATGACGATACTGAATTTCAGGCTCTCCTTCCCTATATCCTATGATTTTATCTTTTCAGGTTTGATTTGTTTTTGATGCTGAGGATTGAATCTCGTGCCTCCTGTGCCCAGTAAGCGCCCTACACTAAGGGCCAGCCTCAGTCAGTCATCTTGTTATTCTTAATTCTGAGATAATAGCTCATTAACTGGACATAGCTGGCTTTGAACTCACCAACCTCCTGCCTCGGCCTCCCCCCTACAGCTGGGATTATGGGCCGCTGCTCCCAAGTCTGACACCCTGCTGCTTACGCTGGCTCGCTGTCTGATTATGGTGATAAGGTGGTTTTTTAGAAAAGGCTGTCGAGAGTTAGGGCAGAACTGACGCCATCACGGTTTTCACTTCGCTGTCGAGAAAAGTGACGTCAAAGGGTAAGGTGACTTGCTGTCCCATGCGTGGTGGGAAAGGTGACTTGCTGTCCCATGCGTGGTGCCTGCATGTCAATGCTGTGATGTAAATACTGGCTAACATTTCCCAAAGCCTGTGATGAGTCAGGTGGTGGAGTAGGCACTTAGGAAGACCCATTCTGATCCATTTTGGAGCTGTAATCAGTACTCAAATTTCATATTTGAGGAGACAGAACAATGGGCAGGTGTTGCAGGCCCAGATTCAGGCAGTCTGTGGTCCTGAGACTGAGACTCAGGGAATCCCAGGAAGAGAATGTAGGAGCTGCCTAGCCTTCTCAGGAGTTACAGCAGCCACGGGGCACCACAAGGGTCTGAACCTGTGGTGGCAGCCTCAGCCAGCCAGCCATGGCCAGCTGAACTCAGCGGCCAGAGTTTGGGATTCCCATGGCACACTTAGAGGGAGAACCTTGCTGTCAGATGTGATCATTACATGAGAAATCTGAAACGTGGCTTCCTTTTTTTTTTTTTTTTTTTTTAAATGAGGGCTCTTCTGAATTTTAAAAGAGTGTTTTAAAAACACAAATAAACGGATTTGCGGACAGGAGTTGACTCTCTGCCAGCTTGGAATCTAATCCCTAAACCATTAGCCTGAGGCCTTCAGTCAAAGAAACAGTGGGGGCATCAGGTGTCACCACACCTTGGCCACATCCTGGGCCACATCCAAACCCTGCCCCAGCTATACCTCGCTAAAGGGCCCCTTCCCTACTGGGCCATCCCCTGCCATCCCACATGTTCTGCCCCACTGTCCCCGTGCCACCTGCCCACATACCCTGCTGGCCCCTGTGCCCATGCCCCATCGACCCTGTGCCCCTCTGGCCCCATGCCATGCTTCCCCCATGCCCTGCCCCGGTGCCCTGCCGACCCCGTGCCCCGTGCCCTATGCCCCGCCCCTCGCCCGTCACTCACTGTTTGATGCTGTTGACGGCATAGCTCTTCCCCAGGCACTGGTTGTGCCCTGCGCCCCATGGCATGTTGTAATTCTTCAGCCGTTTCCCATCTTTGTAAAAATCTTTCTTTTCTGATCCATCTGGGTTCAAGAATCGGTTGTATTTAAACACCTGAAATAAGAAGCAGATGTGTAATGTCACCCCACACAAGCCTGTGCCAGGACAAAGGACTGGGGATCTGATCCAGACTTGTCACTACTGAGCACAATGGGAAGGGACTGGACTGGACAAGGCTTGGCTAAAGGACTGTGGAGATGACAGCTCCCAGGCTGCAGAGGGAGCGAAGAGCACACTGGGTTAGCACTCACGGCGGCTGGCCGATCCCGCCAGCATTCATCTTCCCCACACCCCACAGCCCTGGCCCTGCTACTGACCTCAGGCTCTGTGTAGATTTCTGGGTCTTTCTGGGGACTCAGAAAAGGAAAGAGGAGAAGGCGGTCACCACGTCGAAGAGAGAATTCCCTTCCGTCTGCCATGGGCAAGGCCAGGTCTGCCATGACCTCTCGGGTGATGAAGGGGGCAGCCGTGAGCCGGAGTGTCTCATTTAGCACGCTGTCTGCAAGGGCAAGGGCAGGAGGGTCGGCAGGTTGCCATCTTTCCTGGACACTTCCTGTTCTTGTTTAACAGAGCAAGGAGCAGAGTGTGTGCCTTGTACATCGTCACCCAGCAAGGTGGGGAAAGCCAGATGACAAAGGGTGCACTCTGTGGTCCCTGAGAAACCTTTGGTGGGTATGAGCTTTCATCAGCCAATCTGCCTACCTCTGTGAGCCCTGTGCTTGGTTCTGGCTGGGCTTATAACCCTCAAAGCCAATGAACACATTCCTGGGACTTCAGACAGGAAGGCTGAGTGAGAGGCCCAGCCTCCAGCTGCTGGCAGCCATCTTGCCTCCAGAGACCAGGTTGCACCCCCAGGATAAAACGGGGCTGAAGGATGGAGAGAGACTATGCCCTGATGACACTATTCAAGCTCCTGGACCCACCTGAGCCTGAAGCTGGAGTCCTCAGGACTTTCAGGTGTACGACTCGAACCTCTTTTCCACTGCACCTACTCCAGGTTCTCTACCACTTAACACATCCTGAGAGACCAGGAGCGTGGGGTAGCCGATACTGAGCATGAATCACGAGGGACCCTTGGAGGGCTCTGGGAGGCCCATGCTACCCAGGTTAGCGGGGTTGACCATCCTACCTAGCACAGGCATGTTATCTAGAACCTTCTGTGGGAGGGTGGTCATCTGTGAAACAGGTGGCTTCTCTGCTTGCCAGACGACACGTTTCAGCTCTGCACGGACAGCAGCAAGGGCTTCCGGATTCTTGAGGAGGAAGAGAAGGAACCAGAAGGCCGTGGGACCCATATTCCCCTGCAACAACAAGATGCCTGTTTATTCCACCAAGATGACCCAGTGGGCTCCTCTGAGAACAGACGCAGGCTGAGCCTCAATGCACCTCAGTGTGCCTGATTCCCATGCCGGCCAAGCACCCAGGTATCACAGTGTCTTCAGCCCCCCAGGCTGATCCAGGTATCACCGTATCTTCAGCCCCCAGACTGTGGCCAAAAGCTGCGTGCAGCTTTGGTTGAGCCTGGTACCTACTTGAAGGCCTCTCGTGGCATCCTGACCTCGAGTGAAGACCCCAGTCTGAGGTCATCCAGGTAGCCACCGTAATTCATCAGAGCAAGTAGATAAAGGGAACAAGACCAAAAGGCAAGAACATGAGCGTGTCTGGGGTGACTTCTGGGGGCCACATGCCTCTCTGTGTTGCTCTAAAGTTTCAAGCTCAGCCATGGACTTGCTTTTACTAGAAAATAGCATGAAGTGAATCAATGAATAGTAGATCTAAACCTTGGCCTGACGGGGCCTTTAGGTTCAGGATGAGAGATACGCAGGGTACAGCTATATTACCCCAGCTGGGCCTGGCTAGACCAGCCAGATCCACAGACTGTGAGCTCAAAGAATGTCTATCAACACAGGCTCCTGGGTTTAACTGGCTGATAACAATAGCTATTCATAGTTTGGAAAACAGAATTTCCTTACATGCTTCTTGCATTACAGTGGATTCTCTTGAAGAATAAACAGATGAGCAGTTACAGGATGTTAATTTTTGAGCAAAAAAAAAAAATTATTTGAAACTTCCCAAAAGATAAGCTAGGAAAATCAATGGCTTGATATGCCCCAAGGCCAGGTCAGACCTGGCCATCTTTACACAGCTCCTCGGCATCTTCCAGTGATGCAGACATGGCCGGGACCCCAAGCAACCTCCTAAATGCAACTGTAGTCACAGACTCCAACACTGTCGTTAGGCATCTTTCCCGATAAGGTCTTCACAGACATAATTGCACCAGGCAGAAGACTTGAATTGCAGCCCCAATACAGCACCCCAAAATCAGAAACAAGCTATGTCTGTCGACTGAAACCAGCGAGGAGGTGATGGCCTAGCAGTGAGACTAGATGTGGGAAGCTGTTGGAAAAAAAAAATGTCCCAGTCTGTTCCTTCGGGTCTAAAAGATACAGAGGAGCAGGCAGGCTGCGAGCTGTGGGGTGGGGCTTGTCGGCTGCCACTGTGTGTGTGTTTGAAGAGCGGTCATGTTAGGGGACAAGATTACCTTGAGGAGATACAGGAACTGGTTCTGAGGTGGCTGGGGACTGGTAGGTTGAGGTGGCAGACTGACTTAGTGTGTGTGTGTGTCTATGTGTCTGTGTCTGTGTGAGTCTGTGTGTGGTGTGTGTGTATGTATGTGTGTCTGTATGTCTGTGTCTGTGTGTATGTCTCTGTGTGAGTCTGTGTGTGGTGTGTGTGTCTGTGTGTCTATGTGTCTGTGTGTCTCTGTGTGTGTGTGTGTCTGTGTGTGTGTGGCGGGGATGGGGCAGAAGCCACAGGCAACCTCTGCTGTCATTGTACAGGAGCTGCCCACCTTGTTTTGTAAGACAGCAAGTGTCTCTCACTGGCCTGGCTCTTGGCAGGTAGGCTAGGCTGCTGGCCAGCGAGCCCCAGGGACCTGGCTGTCTCGTCACACTGCTGCTGTGATCTTATTGTAATGTGGGTTCTGGGGCTCTTAGGTCCTCATGCAGGGCAAGCACTTGACAAACGAAGTCATCTCCTAGCCAACCACTTCCCCGGCCATGTGCTCTTTGCACGCATGTACCCTTTAACCTGCTTGAATTTCTTTTAATCTCTTGTCTTTTCAATTCCATACATCCCTTTCTCTCTTTCAAATCTATGGCTTTCCCCCCTTTCTTTTTCTTTTAAATATGTATTTATTTATTGTATGTATATGAGCATACTGTCGCTGTCTCTAGACACACCAGAAAAGTGCATCGGATCCCATTACAGATGGTTGTGGGTCACCATGTGGGTGCTGGGAATTGAACTCAGGACCTCTGGAAGAGCCTTCAGTGCTCTTAACCACTGAGCCATCTCTCCAGCCCCTTCTTTTGTTTTTCAAAACAAGTTCTCTCTATGGAGCCCTGGCTGACTTAGAACTTGATAGGAAGACCAGGCTGGTCTCGAACCCACACTGTCTCTACCCTGCAAAGTGCTGGCCACCTCACTGGCTCTGACTGGATTTCCTGCTGGCATGCACTTCATGGTTTTCATGGTGGTCTGCCATGTCGTTTGGATTGTCCATACTCTATGAAATCAAATAGAAAGCTAAACATAAAGAAGTGCATGGCCTTAGCACCCTTCTGCCACTTGCATGGCACACGGGTGCACATATGTGCACTCTGGATCACGTGGGATCTAGCTTATGGAGGACTTTCTAACTTGTCTCAGGGTCAGGCTGAAGACAGAGGTAGCAGCGAATCAGGAATCGGGAGGACTTGGAAAGGTAGCTGGGCTGAAAGGGTGGAGCCAATCAATTCCCTATCACCAGGGTCCCCAGGGCAGGCAGTGGCTCCCCGAGGCTGAGAGCCAGCCAGTCCCTACAGAGTATCATACCCCAGCCTTGAGATCTTTCTCTTCCCCAAGCCTGGACCCTAGATCCCAGTCTGCAGGAGGAGCCTCCTCCCAGGTTTTAGGATAGATGTTGGGGCCTGTGTTCCTTCCCCAACCAGTCTGTTCCTGGCCCTGAGGTTCCAGTTTCATCCAGCTTTGAGAGGGTCCAGATGCTGTTTGCAGAGTGCTCAGTGGGATGCCTGGCCCACTGGACAGCTCAGTATTGCTTGAAGTTCTCCTATATAACTCTTGATCTGGAATAGCCATCACAGCCACGGGTCCTCAACTCGGCAGCCTCTGCCTGCTCTTTACCCTGCCTCCCAAACACTTTTTGTTCTGGTCTCCCCACTGTCTCACTGCCCCATGTGGCTGGCTCCCTGACCTTACTGCCCTTCTACCTGGACAGTCCTTGGGTTGGGACCCAATATGTCATGAACTGCCCTCTGTCCCCCATTGGGTCCCACAGGTCTGTCTCTGACCTACATCCTTGAGCTCTAGAACATCTGCATTTCATGTGACCAAACCCCGACCTTCTGCCTTGATTTCTCCTCCCAATATCTTCTCCAACCCTTAACAGCTCTCTCACCCTCCCTGGCTCAGACCAGAAGCTGACCAATCCCGACTCCCAGCCTTGCACCATGAGAGACTCCCAGAACACAACACCTCTCCCTCGTCCTCCATCTCAACTTCTCTGACTTAGAGACTGCAATTCCCCTGCTTCCACTTCCCCTCTGAAGCACAACAGGCCACACAATGGCGCTGCACAGTCTTAAAGGGCACCCACCTCCTGCCCACAAGGTCCCGAGGGCTTCTGTGACATGTGCTACCTCTCTGCACATCACCCTCAAGCTTGCTTCATGGCCTTTGTAACCACTCCCTCTGCCCAGAACTCTCATTCCAGAAACCCCCATGGCAGCTTGGCCTTCACGCCAAGTTTCTGCTCAGATGTCACTGCCCACTAAGGCCTCTGTACCAACTCTCTCTAGTGACGTCACAAACCCACTGTGCATTGACTGTGCTCTGTAGATGAGAACTTTGATCTGCCCCCCACAACCCCCGACTGCTCTGGACCCAGTTTCTAGAATAAGGTCATGCACACATGGGACCTGAACGCATGTCTGTTGCTGGTGTTTCATTTGATTAGGTTTTGGAGACAAGGTCTAATGTATCCCAGGCTAGCCTCAAACTCTCTAGGGAGAAGCAGGTGACCTTGAACCTTTGACCCTCCTGCCTCTGCCTCCCAAGGGCTGAGATGGCAGGTGCGCTCTATAAGCCTGGTTCCACAGATCTCTGTTGAAACACCAGGGGAGCCCTTGTTACCTGCTGGATATGGGTCTAAAGCTCCTTTCACTGCCCCACTATGCTCTGAGGAAGCAGCTGCATAGCCATTGTATAGGTGGGTAAACTGAGGTAGAGCAGTATGGTGACTGACTTGCTAGAGAGTGACAGCCACTTCATGCCTGGGCAGACAGGTCCACAGCTCGTGTCCAGAGCTGCTGGATCATATAGCCTCCTGCCCTGCTTTCACGACCGAGGATCCTCCAGACCCCTCTTCTGGGAAGACCTGTCCCCTCTTAGCCCTGCCCAAGGCCATTCCTGGGATCTGCTTCTCAAGTGCCTGGCCACCTTCCCACTCTTCACACAGAGGTCATTTGTACAAGGGGCTCTGAGGACACTTTGGAGCACCCTGTGCTTTTAGCCCATAAATATGTTATCAGGCATGCATAGGGCCAACTGCTGATTAAGACCTGCCCAGCTCCTGCAGCCTTGGCCTGCAGGACAGTTAATAGCTCTGAGGACAACTAAAAATAAGTTGCCAGTCGATGGAGAGGAATCACCCAGGGACACCAGGCTGTGCAACAGTCACTGCCAAGTGAGGCCAAGAGAAAGCAAGGGGCTGGGCAGGGCGAGAGCCGTGACCAGGCCTCAGACTCACAGCGTCCAAGCAACTGCTCCTTTGCTCAGGCCAACGCTGGCTCCATGGCCAAAGTCACTGGCGGCCATCTTAGTTCCTCGTGTGTATCTGATTCTCCAATCTCAGTGGCCACCATAGCCTCCTCACCAGTGACCTATTCCTGTCCAGAAGGGAAACTTAAGATCTCAGAAACCAATGCTGGAGAGACGGAGAGATGGCTCAGAGGTTAAGGACACTGGCAGCTCCCTCAGAGGACCTGGTTCAATTCCCAACACCTGCATACGAGCAACTGCTCACAAGCATCTGTTAACTCCAGTTCCAGGCAATCTGGTGCCCTCTACTGGTCTTCTAGGCACCATATGGTGCACATATATACACACATGCGTCACACACATACACACATCTTCATAATAAACAGTTTCTAATAATAATAATAAATAATTTCAGAACTCTTCCATCCCCACCCCCAGGAGTCATTACTTATTCTTCCTTTGGTCGGCTCACCATGCTCAACGCCTTGTGGCGGCCACATCCCTTGGCAGGCACCAACCCTAAGACCTTTGCTCTTGATGTCCCCCTGCCTAGAATATCTCCAAATTCCCAGATCTCTGAGGCTAGCTTTCCTGACATACAGAGACAGCACAAACAACTCTTCTGGCAAGCCTCTCTGAGCCTCTAGCTGTGACTCCCAGGACAGCTCCAATCTCAACCCTGCTTCCCACCCCAGCCATTGAGCGTGTTTCTTGGACCTTAGCTCCCTGCCCCAGCCTGTCTGAAACGCAAGCATTCCCAGAAGGACTGCAGGTACTTGAAGGTGCTTTTCAGTGATTCTCAGAATCACGGGTCTACACTCTACAAAAATAAAAATGCCAAGGTCGTGGAAAACGGTGAGGAGAACAGAACGAACAGAACGAACACCAGATGAACGGTCGGTGTCCGTGCTGCAATGGCTAGGCACCACACAGGTGCTGACAGCAGAGGCCCAGCAGGTCTTAAGTGGCCACAGTGGTTTTTCCTCAGTTGTCAGCTTGAGTTCTAGACTAGCTGGGAAGACTGGCCTCTCAGCATGCCTGTGAGGATAACCTTGCCTTAACCAAGGTGGGAACAACATTCTGGGTATCTCCACTCCCAGGCTGGGTCTGCACTGTGCCAGGGGACAGAGGAGCTGAGCACTGACTGTATTCACTGTGACTGTCTTTCTTGAGACCACATCCCCACAACTTTCCCACAATGATGGGCTGTAACCTTGAACTGTGAGTTGAAACACATCCATCCTTCCTAAGTTGCTTTGGTTGGAGCATTTCATCACAAAAACACGGAAGGAACCCAGACAGACGCACAACCGGAATGACTACGAGGCACAGGCTAGACCGCGGTCATGAGTCTGGGCTAAACCTCCTAGTTTGGCATCAGGCTGTAGGAGGACGATCTCACTCCCTGGAGACATTGTGACATACGTTGGGTTATTTGCAACTTGGCCACTAATGGGACAAAACCACAACAGGAATGAGGGAAAGAAAGGAACTGAGGTGCGAGAGGCTGGAGAACCACGATAGCAGGTCAGGAGTCCATTAAGCTAAGTACAAAGTTTATGGGTTAAAGGCAAGGCCTTGCCAGCATGCCCAGGCTCTCATCCATCCCAGCACTGTATAAACCAGGCATACTAGCAATATCTGTAACCCAGCATTCAACAGTTGGAGAAAGGAGGATTACATGTTCAAGATTATCCTTGGCTACATAGCACATTTGAGGCTAGCCTGGGCTACATGAGTCCCATTTTTTTTTTTTTTAATCAATATGCCATTTTTCCTCATGTTAAACAAGCAGAGAAACAGTGCAGGGTGGGGGCGACCAGCAGGCTCACACCCTCATCTGCTCACACCAGCACATGTGCATGAATTCCACGCCTACAACAGCCATGCTTACCTGTGTGGCCCAGAGCTGCAACACCAGTGCCCGGGCCTGCATGTCCTCTGACACCCCCATCTCCTCAAGATGTCTCAGATAACTCTCCAGCCAGCTGCTCCGGTCAGCCCTGGAGGCCAGCCTAGCTGGGGACAGCAGCTTCCACAGGCGGTTTTTGACACTGCATGCATGGTCTTTATCCCCTGCAGGGACAGAGCACAGAAGAGGAAGGTTATAGTCGCTGCTGGGCCAGGGCCACCCAGCTTCAGCCTTTCAGAACTATTCTGGGTGTCACTGATGGGAAAGCCTGGGGTGAAGCCCTGTAAGAGTTGCCTAGGACCCATGTCTCTTAGCAGAAAGGCGAAAGGGCTTGTTCCTGCAAGAGAGAAGTTCTCTGTAACAAGAACCCAGTAGAGATTTGATGAGTGTGTGAGGCGCTATGGGGCCATTTAGGAGAACCACGCTCAAAGCAACAGCCCCTCTCCCTGGGACCTAGACCAAAGCAAGGCCAGACCTTGCACAGAAGGCAAGGGGGCTCAGTATCCTGGAAAGAACGTCACTGGCCATTGGTGGGGACACAGATCTGGGGTCTCCACTCAAACTCCTCTAGAGCAGACAGGTAAGGTCAGCAGAGGAAGATCCCACAGAGGAAGCTAAGTCTACCTGAAGGGAGGGGAGACCTCCAGGTTGCTCCAACCCACCCTCAGACATGGCAGAGCAATTGGCTCTACCCAGGCACACACCACGTTCTCTAAAGAAACTGATGATCTGGGCCAGATGTGGCACACGCCTTTAATCCCAACACTGGGGAGGCAGAGGCAGGCAGATCTCTGTGAGTTCAAGGCCAGCCTGGTCTACAGAGTGAGTTCCAGAACAGCCAGAGCTCCACAGAAAAATTCTGTCTTGAAAAACCAAATGGGGAGGGGGAAAAAAAGCCAATAATCCAGGTGCTCTTGTATCTGTCTGTCTGTCTGTCCATCTGTCTATAATTCCTGGTGCTGGGGATGGAAACTGAGCCCTTCCACTCTAACCTCCTCCTGTGTTTGTAACCTTGACAGCGGAGCCCGCACAGGACACAAAGGCATCTCAGAGTCTCTGAAGGGTAATCTTTGCCTCAAGGACACCAGCCTAGAAGTGAGCAGGGGTCAGAGAGGTCCTTTGCCTATGGGACAAAGCGAGGCACTGAGGGTCTATGCAGAACAGCACTGCTTGTAGTGGTTTGCAAATGCTGCCAGCTGACTTAAAAACAGTAAGCCCAGGGCTGGGACTATAGGTGACCACCACACACAGCTTTTACGTGGGCCCTGGGGTCAAATCTCAGGTCCTCATGGCTGCGTGGCCAGCACTCTGCCAGCTGAACCATCTCCTGGCCTGGACTTACTATTTTTGAAGTTGGATGGCAACATTTTCAGACAATGGGCTCAACTTCTCGATACTATTTTTGGGTCATGTGGCATTCCTGATTTAAAGCATGGAGCCCGTGGGCTCATCTGAAACACAAGGCTTCCCGGGGCTCCCATTGTGGCAGGTTCTCGAGAGCCCCCAATGTCCCAGGCAGGCTGACTATGAGAGTCCCCATGTGAGATCAGCATCTGGGGGCCATCAAAAAATTCACCAAGGGACACAGGAAGGAGGTAACAGCATCACTCCAGCAATGGTTCAGATGTCCCCAGTGTCCCCTGACCAGAGGCAAAGGGCTTGGCACAGCCACAGAAATATCTGGCTGTCCCTGACGCCCAACCTTACAATTGCAATCTCTCACCGTGTAGTCATTGTGCCTGCATGTGTGTTGTGTATCGTATATACGCGGGCACATGTGCATGTTGGTGCACTCACCTCTGTGTGCGGGTGTGCAAGTTTGCATGTGTGCCTGTGTGTCCTCCTCTATTGCAATGGTTCTCAACTGTTCTACTGCTGCAACCCTTTGTTACAGTTCCTCATGCTGTGGTGACCCCCAACCACAAAACTGTATCATGGCTACTTTTTTTTTTTTTTTTTTTTTTTTTTTTTTTTTGGTTTGGTTTGGTTTTTCGAGACAGGGTTTCTCTGTGTAGCCCTGGCTGTCCTGGAACTCACTCTGTAGACCATGCTGGCCTCGAACTCAGAAATCCGCCTGCCTCTGCCTCCCAAGTGCTGGGATTAAAGGCATGCGCCACCACCGCCCGGCTCATGGCTACTTCATAACTATAATTTTGCTAATGTAGATGTCTGTGTTTTCTGATGACTTAGGTGTCTCCTGTGAAAGTGTCGTTTGACTCACGCTCACAGGGTAAGAACTGCCACTCTATCGATTCCCACCGTATTTTTCCAGGATCTCTCACTGAACCTACAACATGCCCTTTTAGCCACATCAAACCCGAAAGGACCCACCCCATTCTCTAGTTCATGCTCAACTCCCACCTAGAGGCTGGAGAATCCAGATCAGTCCCTTGTGCCCTGACATTAAACACTTTACCCGCTGAGCGACTTTTCTAGCTCTGGATTTCTTATAAGAACTAAAAAGCACCTCAGGGTGGTCTGACCCGACACTATCCAGAGAACAGAGGAAGTGACCTAGACACAAGAGTCTCAGAAGCCTGTGTTGCGTGGATCTGACTGAGGCCTGGCCATCTCTGGGCCTCAGTCACTTCCTTATCCACGGAGTGAGGCCTTCACCCTTGTATACACAAGTCTTTTCCTGGATGCCTCTCTGAGCGCAGAGATAGCCTGGTGGAGACGAGCTGTGAATGTCTGGTGTGTTACTCAGGGCCATTAGAGTCCTGGTCACACTGTGACTCTTCTTGTGAATGTCTCCTGTTGGATAAGTAAACTGAGGTACACAGCCGTAATCCCGGCACTCAGGAGGCAGAGATAAGAGGATCACCAGTTTGAGGCCAGCCTGGGCTACATAGTGAGTTCCCAGCCATCCTGGCCTACACAGCAAGATTATCTCTTAACCCCCTCAGCTCCCCCCCCAAAAGTATTCAAATAAAAGGTACAAGCCCTCATTTGTTACTGCACAGGACTCGAGAAGTCTTAGAGGGTCAGGTTTCTTTTTATGTGTATGTTTTTGGCAACATGAATACATTTTTATATTTGAAATATACTTGAAAAGATGGAAAATTTTACATATACACAGGGAACACCAAGAGAAAGAAAACCAGGTGTGGGTGCACACCTGTGATCCCAGCAATAGTGGAGGCAGGAGGATTGAAAGTTTACAACTATCCTTGGCTACCTAGTGAGTCTGAGGCCAACCTGGGCTACAAGAGATTCTAACTACACCCACACACTATATCTCTCTCTCTCTCTCTCTCTATATATATATATATATATATATATATATATATATATACATGCACACACACACATATAACATATATATAAGTATACATGCATACATATAGTCATACATACATTCATACATATATTCATATATACATACGTATGGTAAAGGGGAGGAAGAGGCAGTAAACTAAGCCTTCACACTGTGTGTGCTGTAAGAATTCATTTTCTCTTTACCTCCTCTCGTCTCAAAGGCAAAAATCCAAGCACATCACTACCACGGCTGGATCGAGGCGGAAGGTTCTGGCCAACGTTCCCCACGTTGATCAGCAGTCATCATGGGTTTCATCTCCTTCTCTTCCACAGGTTTGGGGCCTGCCCTCACATGGCGCCCTCACACGACGCATTAGCTATTTAATCAGCCCCTACTCTGGCACAGGTCAGTTCTGGCTCTGTGGCTGCAGACAGTATGGCCATGAGTATCTATCTGCCACTATATGTGAGCATTTCTGTGGGATCATTTCCTGGAAGAGGGACCATGGGAGGAAAAAATGGACATTTGATATTTCGGTGGGGTTTGCCAGTTGGTCTTCCAGACACACCACACCCACCGGGTCTGGGAACTGCTTGAGTCCACCTGAGAGCAACTGCCCAACACTGCCACCTGCTGCTCACACTGGGAAACAGCCTTTTATGGATGCGTCCTCTGCATCCCAGGGGAGGAGGAAGAGTGAAGAGACTTTTTTCTGGAGAAGCAACTAGTGCTGGGATGGGATTTATGTTTAACACACTGGATTTCCCAATCAAAGATTGCACGTTGCCTATTCTGCCACCTACCTGCTGCTCCCATGACATGTGAGCCCCAGACCCCCGGGATTGCATTAGACAGTGAATAACCTCTGTAAAGACGATTGTCTGGACAGCTACCAGAGAGGGCTTGCAGAGGCTGGAGAAGCCAAATGATAGCTCAGTGTAGGAGGCAGGGAGGTGAGTGGGATGCAGATGCTCTTTTCTGCCCTCTGGGTTGATGACTGCACCTGATGATGCTGTGACAAGAGGAAGCCAAGCCTCTGTCCAGCCGGCTGGCAAACCAACGGGAAGACAGGTGACAGTAGGATATGGCAGATCTTTGGGTAGGTGTGTGAATTGCTCAGTGGCAGTGAACACCTGTAATCTTAGCTCTTGGGAGACTGAGATAGGAGGATCCCAAATTTAAAGACCAGCCTGGTCTACAGGGGACCATGTTTCAAAAGAGCAAAATGAAGCAGAGAGAAAACATATTTGAAAATACTGAAGTGTCTCTCAGATGTGTCCACACTCAGCTTGGTTGACACTCAGAACAACGTTAGGTCCTCAGCAATGGTGCTATCTATGGCCTCGGCCAAGCCTAAAGGCCACCTTCTAAGATGACATCCTCCTTTCCATTTGACACAGTGAGACTATAGAGATCCAGGGAGGCAGAGCCCAGAATCTGTCGTGTTCCCTTCCTTCTATTGTTCTGTGCCACCAGAGCAGGAGACCAAGAAGAGGCTGGATAGTCCAAAGCCTCAAGCAGAGCAGAGATCCCAGAACACATAGCTCTTCCGGGCCTCCTCATGGCTTCTGTCAAACGTGCACTTGGTTCAGTCTCCTCAGGAGCTCTGAATCCAAATGGACTGCAATGGTCTGGATATGAAATGTGTCTCCAACAGGCTCACGTACTGAAAGTTTGGTTCCCAGCTGGTGGCATTATGGAGAGACAGCTGGATTGTGAAGAAACTAGCCACATAGATGGGTTAACGGCCAGATGACTGTACAGCTGGAAAGGCTGTGGGGGCGGGGCTTAGAGGCAGCAGATCATGGGTATGTGCCTTTGAAGGGTGTGTCATATCTCTCAGACCCTCCTTTCTGCTTCTTCCACTTCCTGGCTGCCATGAGGTAGGCAGCCTCCTCTTCTGAGTGCTCCTACTGAGTTCTCCTGCCCCCATCATGTTCAGATACAGCACAGGACCACAGTGATGGGGCCAGATGGCTGTGGATGAAAACCTCTGAAACCAGGAGCCAAAAGGCATCCTTCCATCGTTAAAGAATTTCCCTTTGATATTTTATCACATGGTCTTCACTGCTTCTTTTCTATTAACTAATTAGTTAGTTAGTTAATTTTTGGTTGTTTGAGACAGAGTCTCACTATGTAGCCTTGGCTGTCCTGGAGTTTGCTATGTAGACCAGGCTGGCCTCAAATTCGCCTGCCTCTGCCTTCCAAGTGCCGGGACAATAGGCATGAGCTACCACACCTGGCTGTTGTTGCAGGTTTCACAGGAAAGACCATCCAGTCTGCTGTGCGCGGGACCCACCAACTACAGGCACAGTGTTCCTGTGCCCTGTGTGATGGTTCCAGTGCTCATTTCTGTCTCCCTTGTATGTGGTTGCAATCCTTACTCAGAGAATCTCCTGTCTCAAGCCTATGTAAACACCAGCTCCCCAATTGTTCCCTGATGTGTCAATAAAGAGAGCTTAATAGCCAATGATGACTGAGCAGGGGAAAGAATAGGGCGGGACTTCCTACTAGCTAGGAGTGGGGGATTCAGCCCAGGAAAGAGATCCAGGAGAGAAGATGAAAAAGCCGTACATGCTGGGATCTTGGGGATTTGGGCTGGGAGGTAGCCAGATTAGCATAAAAGACCGAAACAGTAGTAACTGCTCAGGTGTGGTGTATTTAAAGCATGTTAAATAAATATAATAGTCCAGTCTCAATTATGTGGGCGCTAGCCAGGGAAGGGGAAAACTGTAACACACTAATTAAATGCCACTAACAAGCACCCATTTCTGCCGTGACGTCATGATGCTTACCCGCTGACAAGGAACCTCGAGCCAGTTTGGGGAGCAGCAGATCCAGCTGGCGAAAGGTGTGGAAAACATCTGCTGAGTGGACACGGTCTTGGGCCTGACTCTCATGGGTGCGTGGTGAGGCCTCCACTCCATACAGGGTCAGGTAGCCGGCACTGGGGGGACAGCAACAAGTCAGGTTCCCCTCATCAGTTCCTACCCCGCCTCAGGTTCCCCTCTTTTTCAGTTCCTACCCCACCTCAGGTTCCCCTCTTCTTCTGTTCTTACCCTGCCTATTTCCCTCAGGGATGAAGTGTGACCTGAAAATGTAAGATGAAATAAACGCTTGTTTCCTATGTTGCTTTTAGTCAGAGTGTTTTCTCAGAGCCACAGAAAGCAGCAGAATGCCACCCCACCTTCCTAAGCTCCCCCACTCACGGGTCTCCCAGGAGAGGGTTTTTCAAGCAGGGAGAAGGAGAAACAGGAAAGAGGCGGGTGAGACTGAGAGAAGCATGTGTAGCCCCAACCCTCTGTCTCACCCACACAGTGTGCTCAGCAGTAGGCCCGAAATGAATGTTGGGTCAGCGGTGGGGGATAGTAAGTCAGTGGAGCACGAGTGAGTGGCTCGGTGGGTAGACACATGGATGGATGGTTGGGTGCATAGGTGTGGATGAATGGGTGGGTAGATGGGTAAATGGATATCGAGTCAGAAGATGCAGAGGTTGATGTCTGGATGAATGGATGAGAGTGGGTGGGGTGTGTGAGTGGTGGGGTGACCGGAAAGATAGATATGTAAATAGAATACACTCCTGAGGACTCTGGTGACAGGCCATCACAAGTCTGTCTACCAAGAGCCATCCGGGCCACCATCACAACCCATCTGCACCCCACTTCCCTCTCCAGCCCAGCCCAGTGCCTGTGCCCCGGGAACAAACCCTCACTAACAAGAACCCCGCTTCCCCCAGGAACAGTTAGAGATCAGAGGCCAAGCTCAGCCTGTCCAAACCTCACCCTCAGCCTGAAAGGTTCCCTTCTTTCCCTTTCTTAACTCTGGGCAGATGTGCGAAACACATAGCCCAGGACTTTAAGTCAGCTCCCCAACGAGCTTACATGGATGCAGATGGCCACTAGGTGGCGCTCGGTGCCATAAACTAAAATGGAGCTGATGGAGCACACAGCTCCCGGGAGGTGGAGAGTTAGTCGCTTAGAGACTATGTAGCAAGCTTTCCCAGCAGGAAACCCAACTGCACCAGCCGGGGAGAGGAGCCCTCTGCTCAGGGTGAAGTGAGTTGCTAGAGAGCCAAGGAGGCCAGACCGGAACTTAGGATGCCACTTTGAGGGAGGGCTACCACAAGGGCACCTTGGAAGGTTTAGGTAGTTGGACCATATGGACTGTCACCTGGTATCTACCTTTCTGAATCTTACACACTTCCTTGTTCAGGTAACTGCAATGTCCCAGAATACCAAGCCTGGTGGAGGCAGGAACTCTGGCCAGGCCCAGGCCCTGTGAGACTCTCTATGCTGGTGGCGACCAGCCCCTTCCTAAGGCCCCATACCTCCTTTCTGTTGACTTCTCTGACCACAGGAGGACGCAGGATGACAGAAGCCGGGACACCTGAGTATCACCCTGCTGAGAACTTGCCAGTCAAGGACAAGGTTCCACTGTCTCTTTCTAGACTAGTCCTCACCCAAACAACAGGGAAGCCAGCAGCACATAGACCAGAACAGCCCTACTATGTGTGTAAACTACAGTAAACAGGAAGGGAGGAGTGTCCCACAGTAGGTGTACTGAGAGCGGCCACCTACGACCCTGATGGAAACTCTGCATGAGTCCCCCGGTCTCAGTTTTCCCATCTAACAAGTGGGGTCCGTAAATTACTACCTCATGGAGCATGAAGTGAGCTTATCCATCCAGTCCAAACAGACTTGATGTCACCTGTGTACACACATGCACACATGTCAACGAATGGCTACCTTTTATCAGAAACGCACATGGGTTTCTCTAAACTTCTATGATAAAGTGTCTTTCTTTGTTGTGGTTTTTGAATGATGCTACCGACCATTAAGATACACAGTCTCTCTACCCTCCCTCACCTGTTAAAAGCCTTCAGTTGGCCCTGCCAAGACTGTATTCTTGCCCTCTCCTAGGTCCAGGCTATCACTATGACCCACAGATGTCCTAGTGTGTCCCCCTGCCTGGTTCTCATCTACAGATGTCCTCTACATAGAAATGTAAATTACACTGCATCGGGGGGGCCCCTTTGTCAGTCTCTAAGGGTCCACCACCATCCAGCTGAGTCTACATTCTAAGCCTTCCTCCTGGCTGTGAAACTTCTGCAGACATCTCCGCCTGCTTTCTCTGTCATTTCTCTGCTTTGCTCTTCCACCCTGGCCCCTTCACCCGGCTTCTTCCCACGCCAGGGCTTTGCACTTGCTGTTTCCTCACCAAAGTCTTGACACAGCAGAAGCCCCTCAGCCCTGCAGTTAGACCACAGCATTGAGGCTGAAAGCCCCCCAGATGTCCCATCTCTGGGCGATTACCTTCTCAGGCATAAGGAACTCATCTGCTGTGTCCCCTGCTGTTTCCTGGGGGGAACCATTGAGAATGCTGCACAGCTGAAGGAGTTGCACTTTGCTGCACTGTTTTTACCACAGTTATGAAGTCTGACCTCAGGTCGAGCTCCCTGGTTGGTCTCCTAAGCATCACTGCTAACCTATGAGACCCAGAGTCTAAGCCACAGCACAGATGCCATGATGGCCAATGAGGGGACTGTACTGGCTGGTTTTGTGTGTCAACTTGTCACAAGTTGGAGTTGTCACAGAGAAAGAAACCTCCCTTGAGGAAATGCCTCCATGAGATCCAGCTGTGAGGCATTTTCTTAATTAGTGATCAAGGGTGGGAGGGCCCAGCCCATTGTGGGTGGTGCTGTCCCTGGGCTCTATAAGAGAGCAAGCCAGGGGAAGCAAGCCAGTAAGTAACATCCCTCCATGGCCTCTGCAGCAGCCTCTGCTTCCTGACCTGCTTGAGTTCCAGTCCTGACTTCCTTTGGTGATGAACAGCAATGTGGAAGTGTAAGCTGAATAAACCCTTTCCTCCCCAACTTGCTTCTTGGTCATGATGTTTGTGCAGGAATAGACCCTGACTAAGACAGGGACTCCTGCTCTGGAGGACACTCAGACACTTGGCACCCTTTTACAGCCAACATCGGCTTAAGTTGTGTGAGGTGAATTTGGGGTTCCACCTCCTTCCTGTATTCTGCTTTGAGCGTCTCCCACAGTGTTCCCACCCACAGGGTAACCCCAGTTCCCTTGGCCACGACAAGGTTGTGGGCTCACCAGAGTAGAAACTTGTAGGAGAACTCAAGGAGACCTGTCTCCTGCCAGTCACTGCCTGCTTCTGTGGTGTCACCCAGCAGGACGGTGCGGAGGTTGGTATACATGGCTTCTGTGAGCGTCTGCAGGTCTCTGTGCATGAGCGTCCTGAGACCAGCAACAGAAGATAGGTATTTGCCACTTAATATACTCAAAAAAAAAAAAAAAAAAAAAGTTTGCATGCATGTCAAAGGAATAACAGTTACCACTGAGACAGTTTTATAGTGGAGAAACTCGGGCACAAAGAGTACAGTGTCAGGACAAGGTGACGTAGGCAGGCTCCGGAGGGGACAGCTCAGGCTAAAACACTGGTTGGCCTCACCCTACATTATGAGCTCCTGGTGAGGACAGTCTGTCCTTGCCTGGTGCACAAACGTGGACAAGGGAGCCATAGGCTTCTAGACAAATATGAAGCTAACTCCTCCTCTATAAAAGCCACAAAGGGCTGGTAATACAATTCCTGATGGACAGGTATGGGACAAAGACTGGGTGGCTGACCCAGTCTCCCCATGTGGACCTGAGACGCAGCCTAGGGGTGCATGGGGCCAGGTTGAGAGGAGTGCTGGACCTCCTTCGTGCTAACCAAAGCCTGGAGCGCTGCTCAGAGCCAGGGTCGGAGGTGGTCTGTCAGCTCGTAAGGTCCATCGAAGCCACCAACAGCAGTGAGTTACACAGTGCCCAGCCTGTGAAACCTAGTGTGCCACCATGAACTGCCAGGTGTGGGCGGTGGTGGCGCATGCCTTTAATCCCAGCACTTGGGAGGCAGAGGCAGGCGGATTTCTGAGTTTGAGGCCAGCCTGGTCTACAGAGTGAGTTCCAGGACAGCCAGGGCTACACAGAGAAACCCTGTCTCGAAAAACCAAAAAACCAAAAAACCAAAAAACCAAACCAAAAAAAAAAAAAAAAAGAAAAGAAAGAAAACCCCGGCCATATGCAAGCCTGTAGGGCATTTTTCTTAATTAGTGATTGATGGGGAGGAGGAGGAGGGGGAGCCCAGCCCATTGTGGGTGGTACTACCCCGGGCTGGTGGTCCTATGAGAAAGCAGGTTGAGCAAGCCATAGGAGCAAGTCAGTAAGCAGGACCCTTCCATGGCCTCTGCATCAGCTCCTGCCTCCAGGTTTCTGCCCTGTTTCCTTCAGTGATGAACAGCAATGTGGAAGTGTAAGCCAAAGGAAACCCCCCCATCCCCCCCACCCCCATCCCCCCCCACACCCCACCCCACCCCCCCCACCCCACCCCCACCCCACCCCCACCCCCCACCCCCCACCCCCGCCCTTCGCAACTTGCTTTTGGTCGTGGTATTTCCTGACAGCAATTGTAACCCTGACTAAGACAGAGGCCAAGGACAACAGGATGTGGGGCTGAGGCCCCGCCCACAGGCCCATCTCGCACTCACGGCTTCATCCTGGCCTTCTCCTCGCTGGGGTTGAAATTTGGAAGCTGCAGATCAAAAATCCTCTCCATGAGGAAGACGGCGTAAGGGTGGAAGTCCAGCCGTGTCCGCAGCTCCCACACCACTGTGTCGTAAGAGTGTGGGTCCAGGAGAACGGTGACGTACCTGCCCCCCACCAGCACCTGTTGGAGGAATGGTTGGGTGGCAGCCCTCCGCATTCAGGCATCTGTCAGCAAGCACGGGCACAACAGGCACTGGCCAGAAGCAGTCTGGCTGGCCCCTCCCATCCTTTGAGGTAGGGACTGCCACTCACCCGTCCACCGCTGCAAAATTTAGGCTGGGACACGGAACAACATGCCCCAAATCTCCATGCTGAAATGTATCAGAGCTAAGACTGGCCAAAGCCTTCTAAAAGCAAAGGTTGTAGCCAGGCCTATAATCGCAACTCCTCAAGAGACTGAGGCAGAAGGATCCCGGGTTCAAGGGCTGACTGAATTAGAATGAGTTCAAGACCAACCCAGGTAACAATAGTAAGATCCTGTCTCCAAATAAGAAAAAGGAGCAGGAGTCTGGGGTACGAAAGTGAAAAATGATACAGTCTTTGCCTGGCATGCATGATGGGTTCCTGGGTTCGATAGCCAGTACCACAACAAGGAAAAGGATGGACAGATGGACAGACATTGCTGGGTAAACGCCTCCAGACTGACTGTAGATGCATGGACGTAGATGAATGGACAGGTGAGTAGGTGGACGGGTAAATACCAGTGCTGACTGTAGCTGAGGTGGGTGCATGGATAAAGATGGAGGAAGGAGACGTAAAGTGAAGGAAAAATGGATGGGTAGATAGATGAAAATAGGAAGGCAAGAGGAAGGAAAGAAAGGAGGTGGTAGGTGGACACAGTCAGGTGGGGAACAGTGGGACACATTGACGGATCTGTTAGATGCATGGCTGCGGTCAGAATGTTGGGGGCATGGGTGACAAGACGCTAAGTGACCAAACAGCTGCCTGAAGCATGAACACCGGAGGGACGAGAGCTGGAAGCATTCAAGAACAGGGGGTGATCGAACGGCGCTGAAGAGATAGATGGATGATGAGTGGGTAGGTGAGTAGGGAGATGTATGAATGGGTGCCTCAGTAGGTGCATCTATGGGTGGGTGGGTAGGTGCATCTATGGATGATTGGATGGATGGGTGGGTGGGTAGATGATTGGATGGATGGGTGGGTGGGTAGATGATTGGATGGGTGGGTGGGTGGATAGGTAGTTGGGTTGGTGGGTTAATGTATCTATGGATGGGTAGGTGTATGAATGGATGGGTGGGTGGGTGTGTGGGTAGGTAGGTGGGTGGGTAGATGTATCTATGGGTATCTATGGGTGGATGTGTGGGTAGCTAGGTGTATGAATGGGTAGGTAGGTGGGTAAGTGGGTGGATGAGTTGGTAGGTGGGCAGATGTGTGGGCTGATGGATGGGTGCATGATTGGGTGGGTAGGTAGATGGGTGGATGGTGGGTGGGTAGGTAGGTGGATGGGTGGATGGTGGGTGGGTAGGTAGGTAGATGAGTGGATGGTGGGTGGGTAGGTAGGTAGATGGGTGGATGGGTAGATGGGTGGATGGTGGGTGGGTGGACAGGTGGATGAATACAGAAGTAGATGTGCAGAGAGTAGACCAGAGTCAGGTGCTGAGTGGAGAGGTGGTGAGCACTGGCTGGGCTGTGGTAGACAGAGATAGTTGTGGAAGATGAATGGAAGGAAGCCGGTGGAAATGGAATCTGGAGATGGAAGCTGAATGGCGCTGGCTGAGCGAGTGGAGAACACTGGGCGGATTTTGATAGACAGAGGCTGGAGAGCAGTTAACAAGAACACTAGCTACTCTTCCAGAGGAACTGAGTTCGGCTCCCAGCACCCCCGTGGTGGCTCACAACCATCTGTAATGCCAGCTCCAGGGGGTCTCACGCTTTCATCTGACCTCTCTGGGCACCTGCACAGATGTCATAAACACACACATGCACACACAGATACACACATGTATACATGAATAAAAATTAATCTTAAAAAAGGATAGATAAAAAAAATCTTGCCAGGCAGTGGTGGTGCACGCCTTTAATCCCAGCACTTGGGAGGCAGAGGCAGGCGGATTTCTGAGTTTGAGGCCAGCCTGGTCTACAGAGTGAGTTTCAGGACAGCCAGGGCTACACAGAGAAACCCTATCTTGAAAATCCAAACAAAACAAAACAAAACAAAAAAAAAACCAAAATCTTAAAAAGAATAGATAGATAAATGATAGAAAGGCAGACATATTGGTGAATATACAGAAAGACAGATGGACAAATGGCTGAGCGGAAGTGTATTTAATCTTAATTGATGGGCTGATTACACCGAGAAGCACCTTAAATACTGATGTTCATCCCTGGGTGTGCCTGCAAGGGTGGTTCTACACACCCTTAGAGCACAGAGCTCTGCTGATGACTGGTCATGGTGTGCACAGTTGGACAGACAGACAGACAGTCAGCCTCCCCTGGATAGGTGCTAGGTGGATGGGTCGGTATGTGGCTAGATGTTGAACGGGTGGGTAGCCCCAGTGATGAGCAGTCACTCACCCCTCCCTCCCAGAGATACTCACAGTAAATATATCACCATGCTTCTCCTTCATCCTGGTAAGGAAGCTAGCAGCATCTCTCCCAAACTCCAAGGCATGGCCCAGCCAGGGGATGCTGCCCGTGTCCAACGGAGGCTCACCAGGTCTCCTGCAGAAGCCACAGCACTCAGCATCACGAGACAAAGCAAGGGAGGGAACAGAGAGAAGCCATGGGGAAGTCAGAGGAGGCTGACAGCTGGCGGTGGAGGGGACCAATGGCTTCAGGGAGGGGCTTTCCAGAGAGAGGGAGCAGCAAGAGCAAAGGCCCTGGGGTTGGTATTATGGACTCAAAGGACCGTGTGGCAGTGGGTACACATAGGCCAACAGAGTATGGACAATCATGGCCAGAGCCAGGTTGTGGGTGAGACCCTATGGTCATGCAGGCAGGAGGACTGTGGCTTTGTCTCTGAGTGAGATAGGAAGGGTCCATGGGGAGGATGACCAGTGTGGGGAAGGTACACAGGTATGTTAGCCTCTATGTAGAGGATGGGCGGAGGGTGAGGGAGAGGCTAGGGGCCAGGCAGAGTCTACTGCATAGATGACTTCCTGTGGGAAGCTTCTAGCGCCCAGCAGAAGAGCCAGAGTTCTCTGAGCCAGTCTGAGCTCGGGTTGTCTCACGCTCCCTCTCCTGCCCACAGGAAGAGAGCAGTGGCAGGCTTCATCACAGTCTCCACTGGATGGCTCCAAACCTGGGAGCCCTCTGAGGCAAGAGCCAGGCCATGCCCTGGGCAGGAAGGCAGACTGCCTCGGCTTCTAACAAAGGTTGGTTTGTACCATCCAAGGTGAGAGTTCTCTGGGGAAGAAACACTGTAAGGTGAAGTCAGGTCCCTAAGAAAGGAGGTCCAACCACAACTCATGGTGGGTTTGATCCCGCCTTACTGCTGCGTGCGTGTGTGTGTGTGTGTGTGTGTGTGTGTGTGTGTGTGTGTGTGTGTGTACATGTGCAAGGTCTGGAGAGGCTGAGAAGTGTATCAGATTCCCTGGAACTGGAGTTACAGACAGTTGTGAGCAGCCCAATATGGGTGCTAGGAACCAAACCAGATCTTCTATAAGAGCAACCAAGCATAACAGGTGAGCCATCTCTCCAGCCCCAGGGGACAGCCTTTAGAAAACGCTGTCTTCTTACTGAGTCAGTCCTTATGGGGAGATGTGGCTTCTCTGGGCAAAGAGACTCAAATCAGGAGAGGGATATAAGAATCAGTCTCTGTGGCTGGCTTTGAGGATAGAGAGGACAGCCACTGACTGTAGACAGGGATACAGGAGTCTCTGCCCTCCACATGGACTGTGCCCACCCTGACCCCAACCTCTGTGAGCTCGGGACCAGCTAATAGCTTAAACTACTACACTAACTAACTACCACATGGATTCACAGCGCCTTGTGCTTGACTTCTATGGGAAGTTACATCTCATCTGCAACCTCCTGCAGGAGGGACTGTGAGCTAAGGAAGCCCCTGGGAGGTCCCTAAGCCCCTATGAGGACCCTGTCTCAGCCTGAGCGTCATCAGAACCACAGGAATGCAGAAAGAAGCCCCAGACACTGGTCTACTACCTAATGAATGAGTGCGTGCATGCATCAATGAGTGAGTGACGGAGTGGCTAACGTGTAAGTGAATAACTGACAATGAATGAATGAATGACCAGTGTATGAATGAATAACTGAGCATGACCGAGTCAATGAATGAGTGACCAGTGTATGAATGAATAACTGAGAATGACTGAGTGAATGAATGAATGAATGAATGAGTGAATGAGCAACCAATGTATGAATGAATAACTGACAGTGATTTGGTGAGTGAATGAAAGTCAATGAGTGAATAAATGACAACTATCAAATGTTCAAAGGATTCAAATGGAATGCCCCCCAAAGAAGATGCCAAAATGACCAGCGGACATTTCCCTGGTTGCCAGGGAAACACAATCACCAGGTACTATTTTGTATCCATTCTAATAGCTGCAGTACTGTTTTGTTTTAAGTTAAAAGAAAAGAGTTTGCAAGGATGTGAAGAAACCGGACCACACAGATGTAGCTGCCTTAGAAGCCAGCCTGGCAGTTCCTTAACGGTTAAACACACTGCAGGATGAAGCAGTTTAGCCCCAAGAAATAGAAACAAACAAACAAACAAACAAAAAAAAAAGTGTGTCAAGCAGACACACTTTTGCTCACATTGTTTCATGGAGCAGAAACATCCCTGGGTTCCCTGACTGATGGGGAGATAAACTAACTGTGGTATATCTATACTGCAGAATACTACTCGGCCTTGAAGAAAGAAGTGGTGTTGGACCTTAAGACTGGGGCTAGGCTTGGTTTAGTGGTTGCCTGGGGAACAAGGATAGAGAGAAGCTGCTAACAGACAGAGGGTGTCTGTTCGGGAGAAAATGTTCTGGAATTAGAGGCTGTTCAACCTTGAGACTGGACTAAAACCCTTGAGTTACAGCTTAAAACAGTGAATTTTAAGGTATGTGGAGTGCATCTCACTAAAGACAACAGAACAGGGACTAGGACAGAAGCAGATTGGATGGATGAAAATGATGAAGGGGTTGTCCTGGGGCGGGGCCTGAAGGGCGAGAAGACTCTGGAGGGAGAGAAACCTGCAGGCAGAGGGAGCGGCAAGTTCAAATGTCACAAATGTCACGGGTGGCAGTGTGCTGATGGGGTCTTCAAGAATACCACAACTGGAGTGGCCCAAGCAGAGAATGCAATGGTAGCACGTAAGTGAAGGTGACAGAGATGACCTTGAAGACCAAAAGGGCCTGAAGGTCAAGGAGGGTCTGGCTTCTCTGCCAAATACAGTGAGGATCCCGTGGAAGGGCTGAAGCAGGAGTCTCCCAGAGCCTGGACTGTTTTTTCTTTTGTTGTTGTTGTTGTTTTTTTTTAAACAGGACACAGGACAGCAATACAGAGAGGTAAGAGGAGCGGGTCCAGGAGAGCACAGTGACTGTCCAAGGGGAAAGGCCTGGCATCAGCTCCCCAACTTCCAGAGTGAAGGGTTTTGGTCACATCCAGCAATTCAGGGGAGCTCAGGCTCCTCCCACCCTTCCCCCTCTGCTCCCTCACCTGGCTGTCCCTAGCCTCACTAGAGAGTGTGCCAGGGGTGTGTGGGACAAGATGGCCAAGGCTGAGGGAGACTCAAAGAGACAAAGACGATGTAGGGGGCACAGGAAGTGCCTTGTCCTCCAGCCCCCCAATATTCCCTGACCAGACTGCTTCTGAAGGCAAGCCTGGCCTCCCCAGGGCCCGGAGAGGACCTACAAGCCAGCATGGCTCTGGTACTGGTGGCTTCTGAGAACTTCCAGGAACTTCTTCCTTGCCTTTGAAGCTCTAGGCTAGAAGGCTCTTCTGGCATGCAAAGGAACAGCCCCGTAGCCAGTGTGCATCTGCCCCTACCAGCCCAGGATCAGGACTCAGAGCAATGCATTGTGCAAGGGAGGCCGGAAGGCCAGGGGTTACCACCCAAACTTGGACGCTGCACTTCCTGGCTTCAATTCCCAGCTGTATTTCTTGCTAGCTTGTGACTTAACTGTTCTCTGCCTCAGTTTGCTGGTCTATGAAATGGAAGGAGCTCATTGTGAATTCTGCAGTCTAAGGAGGGTGAAAGGGGTGCCTAGGAGAGCACCTAGCCAGGAGCACCTGGGAGAAGGGCCCAGGAGTCTCCCAGTGCCACTTACTAAGCCACGCCCTACACTTGAATCACCACCCATAGCATCTGCCATTGTTGCCTTGCTGCTGTTCAGAGGCCAAAGCTCACTGACTCCTCCCCTCAAGGAACAACTCTTCCCACAGGTTCATTTTACAGAGGAGAAAACTGAGGCTTGGAGAGACTATAGCCCTTGCCTAGAGGTTCCCTGCAGAAGTGCTGGGTTTCCTTCCAGTGTCCATATGACCACCCCCACTGAGCATCTGTACACCCACTTTACAGATGCAGAAATAGAGTCACAGAGAGATGGAAGCAGCCTGCCAACGTGTAGGATCTGTCCCTGGGCCATCTCCTCCAGGCTTTACCCTATAGCAGTGATGGGACAGTAAATCAGGTGTTATTTCTGGCCTTGCCCTTCTTCCCACAGAAAAACCCAAGAAGATGCACACAAAGGCAGGAAGCTGGAGCCGGCCCCTTCCAGGGCCTGGCGGCGGCTCCCCTGCACTGGACCCCAAGCCAATCACGGTGCAGGCCACATTCCAGGATGACTCAGCCTGCGGACAGCAGGGGCTAAGGAGGCTCTATTTCAGAGCCTGCGGTCTCCCAAGGCTAATTGACACTCTCACTCTCTTGAGGCTCTGCCAGACAGGAGTTGGGGGGAGGAAGGCACTGAGGCTCGGCCTTTTCATCCTGTTTCTCACAACCAAGATGTCCCTCTGCTCTCTCTGCTAGTGCATCCCACCAGGTAGGGTCTCTAGACTCTGAGGGGTCCTCACTCACAGACCCCAGGGCCAGCTCTGCCACAGCCTTTGTGAACCAGGGGAGAGAGTCCAGTAGTGGCTGTCAGGCCCTCTAAGGCAACCCTGGCTTGACAATGGTGTCCTCACAGAGTGGATCCAAGAGAGCAGGGGACCTAGTGTTCATGCAGACTCTGGAAACTGCACCTGGAACATAGTAGGTGCTTAATACACATCACATGAATAAACTGTACACATTGTCAGACTCGGTGAAAAAGTCTGCCTCCCAGAGTTGCTAAGAAGGTCCTAGCAGGCTGAGTTCTGGAGTGACCAGCTCAGAGGCTGGCTCAATCCACGGTACAACATTGGTAGGCTGCCTAACCTTTCTGTGCAAACTTCAGTTCAGAGCACAGCAAGAAAGGGCCCTGGGGGGAGTTTGCTGGGAATTGGAACAGGGTCCAGTTCCACTCAGCTGGTTAGGGAGCTCAGTTTCTCTTTTTAACTTACTTACCCGCGTCTTCCTCCAGTACTCACCCACAGGCCTCTCTGGGCATTCCTATCTGCCACTTACACTGGCTCTTTCTTCTTAAGCTATTCCATGTTGTTCCCTGGCCTGCCCTGCTCCGCCCCCTTCACTGCCTATTAGAGAAAAAATATGGCAGCCGAGTGGGCCTGGCTCAGTGCATAGATCGCTTGCCAAGCATGCGTGAAGCCCTAGGTTCTTCCTTGGCATGAATAAACTGGGTGTGGTTGTAAACCCCTGGGACCCCAGCACACAGGAGGTGAGGCAGATCACACTCAAGGCTAGCCTGGGATACTTTAGACTCTGCCTCAAAAGAAGAAGTGGGGGGAAGGAGACGGAGGAGAAGGAGAAGGAGAAGGAGGAGAAGGAGGAGGAGAAGGAGGAGAAGAGGAGGAGAGGGAGGAGAAGAGGAGGAGAGGGAGGAGAAGGAGGAGGAAGAGGAGGAGGAGGAGGAAGAGGAGAAGGAGGAAAAATGAGAAAAATTAAAAGGGGAAGGGGGGTTAATATCACCAACATCCACAAAACAAAAAAACCAAAAAAAAAAAAAAAAAAAAAAAAAACCAGACATATCTGCTTTTTGAGCTTCAGACTTAGTGAAAGACAATCTCAAAAAATAAGCAACTGAGGGCAAAACTCTATATCTACCTCTGGCCTCCTCCATGACACAGGGACACAGCACACACACAAACCTGTATGCATACAAGAAAGGGCCAGTGAGCTGGTCAGTGGGCAAAGACGCTTGTCACCAAGCCTGGCAACCTGAATTCAATGCCCAGAACCCAGAGGTGGAAGGTGGGGACGAACTCTGTCGAGTTGCCCTCTGACCGACGCATATGTGGCGCAGCGCACATACCCACGCACGTACGCGCATGCGTGCACAACACAAACATAAATAAATAAATGTAAACAAATCCTTAGAGAAAAGCAGCCGTAGCAGCGCGTAAACTTCTCGCTGCAGGTTCTTAGTCTGGATTTTGCTTTTGAAGTAGACAGGGAGTCAAATTACTTATTGGCTTGAGCAAACACTGCAGTGTGGTGGACAGACCAGCTGCCCGCTGAAGTGGCAGCTGGAGGAGGAAGGAGCTGTGGTTTAGAGACGGACAGACCACCAAGTTTGCTGTTTTCTCATTTTCATGAGAGACTGGAAAGCCCTCATATACACCGACCCCATCCCACTCCCATCCACATCTCCTCCCTTGGTACAGGGAAGAGCTAACAGTGATGCTGGACCATTTGGGGACCTCTGTCTTACGCTTGTCAAAACAACAGACATCCATTTCTACCTAGAAATCCGGCCTCCTGTCCAGCCCAGGTCACGCCTCCTGCTCAGCCCAAGCCACGCCTCCTGTTCAGCCCAGGTCACGCCTCCTGTTCAGCCCAGGTCACGTCTTCCTCAGTGCCACTGAGAATTCCCCCCGCCCCCCCCGCCCCCAGTTTATCAGCCACGGATCCCACCCATGAAATCTTTCAGTGCTCCCTGAAACAGCCAACCCAGTCCAAAGAAAAGACACTCAGCAAAGTGACTGGAGACTGAGCACACACCTCTGCAAGCTACCTCAGAATACCAACAGGGAAACTGAGGCCCGGAAGACAAAAAAGAATGTTGCTGGCAACCACTTGCAAGAGATTAGGCTGGGTGGGCCCACACTGGAGATTCCTAACTCCCCCTAACTTCACGAAGTCCCCAGAGAAAAGTCACAGATGTTAAAGCAGGTTTTAAAATTCTTGTCAGCATTACAGAAATCTGAGTCTGGATAGGGGTGTGCATGCTAGTGAGAACTGTTTTTCTACTTGGACAGGATCATGGAATTGAGAGTGTCTGGTTTTGATACATGTTCTGAAACACTTAAGAGAAAAAAAATCATAACATCTGCAATATTTTAAACAAAATATGGAGTGAAAGATTACTCTCTAGGCATATTTGAATCCTCTGTCTGTACAAAGTCTACATTGTTTAACTCAGTGTGGAGATAAGGAGACCCGTGTGGTGCAGTAGACAACCCCAGGACACTTCTGCTGTATTTCCTATGACCGACCTCTGCTTATTTATACATGAAAAGACAGCACAAAGCATCTGAGAACATAAGAGTCTCAGGTACAAGGCGGTTTGCGTTGTCTTTGTCTTCATTACTGATGAGAACTCCCAGGTTTGAGGGCAGTGTTACAGGACAGCAGCCCCCTTACAGGTCAAGCACAGCAGCCCCTTTACAGGTCAAGCACAGCAGCCCCCCCTTAAATGACTATAACTGTGACCTGCTTCCTTAATGCTATGTGGTGAACCACTTAAACGCTCTTATTAAAAAAAAATTGAAAGGGTTTTGTTGTTGTTGTTTGTTTTTGTAAATGCTGGCGGTCAGACATGGTTGCCAGCGCACTGGCGCAGTCTAGTTTTTGCTAGGACAAGCAGATCCCGGGGAATCAAAGGACAGATATGGAATATGCTTTCTGAGTAGCCCTTCAAGCCTCCGCTGTCTGATGGGGGCCGGTGTAGAAGTCACCCCCAGGTTTGGTCAGGAGAAAGGAATGGGATAGGGAGGAAACCCAGCCTTACGTATTTCCACCCAGACCGTGGGTCCCGCCTACGCACAAGTTTCCCAATGCTCGCCCATCTTTTTCCTTCCTTGGAACTGTTTGGTTCAGAGCTGTGGCTCTTATCGGCTGGGATTTTTGACTGGTCAGATCAGTGAAGCAACACAAGACAAAGGAAAGGAAAAGGAATGCTTGTCCCAGGGAAAGCAAAATGCCTGGAGCCCAGAGTTTTAACAAGGGCTGAAACATGAGCAAGTTCCTTGGCCTCCCTGAGCCTCCATCCTCCTCTACACAAAGAGGGCAAGCAAGGCTGGGGAGAGAGCTCAGTGAAGAGCACCAGTTACTCTTCCAGAGAAGCCAGGTTGCACTCTCCCCACCCACACAGTGGCTCATAGCCATCTGTAGCTCCAGTTTCAGGGGATCTGATTTCGTCTTTGGGGCCCTGAACACATATGGTTTATAGATATACACTTAGGCAAAAACTCAAACATACATTTAAAAAAAAAATTTAAGCTGGAGTAACCAGAGTGCCCCTAGGCAAGTCAGGATCTCCCATACCCATGTCTCCCGAAGCCTTCTCAACCTTCCCAGGTGCCCATTTGAGAAATGTTTTGGTCTCGGTTTCTATAAAAAGTTAGCTAGTGTCCTGGTGGCGCACACCTTTAGTCCCAGCACTAGGGAGGCAGAGGCAGGTGGATCTCTATAAGTTTGAGGCCAGCCTGGTCTACAGGACAGCTAGGGCTACACAGAGAAACCTTGTCTCGGGAAGGGAGAAAAGAAGGTGGCTAGCCCACCAAGGGCCAATAGTTCATAAATCCCCCCACCACCCTGTAAAACTTTTATGAAAATCTTTTCATTCTCCTCCTGGGTGAGGCTGCATCATTCCCAGAACTTGATGACCTGCAGCTGGTCCCATCCAATCCACAGCTGACCCCATCTGACCCACAGCTGACACCCACAGCTGAACCCCATCTGACCCATAGCTGACCCCATTGCACCTGTCCTTCATGTCCTTTGCATTGAGTCTTTCAAAGCTACATAACTGTAAAAGACTGAGAGGCCAGACCCTGACCACTGGAGAAAAGATGTACTCACAATTTCATTAGAATAAACACTAAGGTGCCCTGGCACGCTTGCCAGCCTAGTTTGGGTCCTGGTGCACACTTTTTACACAGACCCATTCCTTTGCCTAGTTCCTTTCATGTCATTGGTGTGTTTCTGAGACTTCAAGATTATTCTCTTCGGACAACTTTGAGGTTCAATCCCGTATTTCAAAGCCACCTGGGAGAGTGTTTGGAGCCTTTCCCTTGGGGGAGACCTATTGCCCACAGGGTCTTGGGCAGATGAGACTCTTTCAAATCAGTAATAGTCCCAGGATGGAAATTTTCTCAACAATTCAGTTAAGGGCCCAGGAAAATATTACAGTGGGTAGATTCTGTATTTAGACACAGAAACCTCCTTAGAATGGGGCCGTGAGCTTTAAGGTTTGGAATGTAAAATAATCAGGCCAAAAAGAGGAGGGTGGTGGAAATAAATTCCCCCAGCTGGTTCCTCCATTTCGTTCAAAATGCCCCTCCTTGCCCTACCAAAGGAGAGATTGAATAATTTGAGAGACCTCCAAAATCTAACTTCTGATCACCCTTTTCTGGGTGTGGGATTCTTCCTTCTGTCCCTTTCCAGCCTGTTCCCTCAGAGAACCTGGGAGACTTTGGATCAGGTTTGGCGGAAGGAAGCAGAGACATGGTTAGGCCCAACACTGTCTTGAACCACATGGTCCCAAGCAGCTGCTCCTGTGACTGAGGAAAACCACCACCAGATTACATTTTAATAAGTTTGGCTTAAATTCCTGCCAGTTCTAGCTAGAGAGATGGCTCGGTGGTTAAGAGGACTTGATCGTTCAAAGGACCCAGGTTCAGTTCCCAGCAGCCATAGGATGGCTCACAACCACCTGTAACTCTAGTTCCTGGAGATCTGATGCTTTCTTCTGCCATAGGCAGACACATGGTATACAGATATGCCTGTAGGGGAAAACAAAACCCCTGCCAGTCCAAAAAGGTCCAAAGAGTAGTCTCAGGCCACGCCATGCGCAGATCGGACAGATTTTCACCAAGGTCAAGCACACTTTCCTGCCCAGTTTCTCCATGGGCTTCCAAAGAAATAGCGCCCCCTACAGGCACTGAGCGCACCTCCCGGTTCTTTCCATTTCCTTCATGGACCCCCACCTCCCCTCCCCAAGCCCAGCAACAGCCTATAGGTGCCCAGGAGACTTCAAAACGATATCCAGGTGGCATTGTTTGACTCCCAGTTAGAATCTGTGGTGAGACGCAGAGACTCCTGCCTTGGGTTGGGACCAGGGAATTCCTTCTTGTTTCTTCAGTTTGTTAGTGTAGATCCAAGCCTGACAGTCCACCCTGAGCCTGACAGTCCACCCTGAGACAGACAATGAAAAGGATGGATCCTATGATGAGGACGGGCCCATTTCCTCATAGAACTGAGTTCATAGCAATGAAAAACATAACCATGAGGTTTGTTGCCCTCTTGCCTGGTGAGCTATCAGGATGGAGGCAACAGTGTGACTTGGTTGCCATCTTGACAAGTGACATCATCAAGATGGTGAGGGCCATGGATCAACCACATGGCATGAACCGTGATGGCTGTACCCCTAAAGCTCCCTGGTACCACTGAGACCTCAGAGGATCACTGTACCCCTAGAAGTTCCTACACCAGGTCCAAATCCTTTTCTGGTTTGGTTCATCACCTAATTTGGTCATGGAAATGGAAGTTCCAGAGGAGATGCCAACACCGACTCTGTTGACATGAGGTCAACGCACTTTTATATCAAACTAAGGAATGAGAGTAGTCCACCTCGGAGGAGTTTCTGAAAGTCTGACATTTTATTTTATATGATGTTTTTACTGGTTTTCAGAGGGGACTTAGAGTTTTCCCGGCCTTGATCCGAGCATTAGCCAAACATCATTTGGAAATGATGGATGTAGCCAAACCTGGGAAACTCACGTGAATTTACAGCAGGCCAGGGCTGTGTCTTGGAAAAGTACAGAGGGTTAGAGGCAAGGTTAGATGGTCAGGTGCTAGTCAAGCTGCTGCCAGCCAGGCTTGGGTCATGGTGCAGCCTTTTCCAGAAAGAAATTACCTAGCTAGGTTTTTTTTTTTTTTTTTTTTTTCCTGCTTTGTCTCTGTGTTTCTTTTTGCAACAGTAAGATCTTCTTTTCTAACACCCAGAGGTATAAAGACCAGTTTCATCCCAAGATAAAGAAGCTCTCAGATTGACAGCCAACAAGAATTGGCCCAAACCACACTGCTGGGGGTGGGAGGATGGTGTTTATCCTTCCCTGCCATTCCATGCCTCCATTGTCTTTTTTTTGTTGTTGTTGTTTTGTTTTTTGAGACAGGGTTTCTCTGTGTAGCCCTGGCTGTCCTGGAACTCACTCTGTAGACCAGGCTGGCCTCGAACTCAGAAATCTGCCTGCCCTGCCTCCCAAGTGCTGGGATTAAAGGCGTGCGCCACCACTGCCTGGCCTCTCCATTGTCATCATCATTATCGTCATTGTCATCACCATTGTCATCACTACCCTTATCATCATCATTGTCATCATCATTTCATTGATTTAGACATTGAGAATTGGGACAGAGGACACTAACTTGCCCTACAGGCAGGGACCTTCCTTGCTAGGAGAATGACCAGAGCTCAGATGTCCTGCCTCACGGGGTCCACCTTCTTCCTAGCTGTTGTACCTGCCCCAGGGCATAGCACAGGCCACAGAGCCCAGCAGGCAAAGCAAAGCACCATCTGTGAAACACAAGAAAGCAAGACAGACAGCTCAGCAGGTAAAGGTGTCCGCCAGCAAACCTGAGGACCTGAGTTGGATCCTCAGGACCCACGTGGTGAGAACTGAGACCCGTAAGTGGTCCTCTGACCTCCACATGTGTGCCGTGGTGCATACACATCCACACACACTAAAACAAATCTGTATAATGTGCTTTAAAAAGAATGCTCTCCCAACAACCAGAAAGCCCATGGTCGAAACATGAACAGACAGGATAAAGAAACCCACGTGTACCTGCCCAGGAACGTGATCTGATGTCACCTCTACCATCTGGCATGAGAAAGGAAATTCTGGAAGCCGAAAACACAGATCTGGTGCAGAGAGGGCCCACAACTAAGGACACCCAACTATTCCTAACAGGAATGACTTTTGAATTTTCCTTCCCTCTTTTTGAGGCCGATAAGCAAATACATGGCTTTAACTTTCACCTGGAAGTGTGCCTGGGGTGAGCTGACTGATGGAAAACTCAACTCACACATTGTTTAAAAACTCAAGTTCTCGGTGTTTCTGGGCTTTTCAGGAGCTCTGAAGTAAACATTCAGCAGAGCTGCCCTGGATTTCCCGAGCTGGAGTCTGTGGAGGAGAGCAACCCATCTGGGGATGTGAGAGGTTGGACAAGCCCTGGAAGCTGACTGAGAAGACAGGCGGACTTCCAGAGTCTGAAATACACTATCAGCCAGGGACCAGGGCTGGCTTTTAAATGAGACAAAGATCCTATACGAACATAGGATGTGAGCCTCAGGAAGACGATAACAGTTGCCACTTCTCTGAAACTCTCAAACTAGTCTGAAATCGTGTGTGTGTGTCTGGGGGTGGGGTGGGGGGGGGGAGACTGATTTTGTTTATTTTGGTTTTTTTTTTTTTTTCCTTTTTTTTTAATCTGGAAAGTTCCGCCCAAAACGAGCAACAGGAAAGGCCTGAGGAAGGGAGAAGGAGAGTCAGGGTGAGAAGGTACTTGCTTGGCTTAAGTCAAATGTATTCTGGTTCTGTGCGATTCAAATTAATTTTTAAATACCTTACACAAAGACCTACTGCCAGGCGAACTCCCCGGGATAAAGAAAAGTTTTGAGTTCTCTTAAATGGCAGAGTTGCCACAACGCACTATACTTTTTTAAGGACCAAGGATCTGGTTCGACTTTACCCAGGTTTCTCCGCTGGCAGGTATGTCCTGGATCCCATATTGGACCGTCATCCATGAGCGGGAATCCCGCGATCAGTGTGACCCTGGCCGGACATCGCGGCCAATCCCCAGCCTCAGCGTTCCCACCCGGGATAGAGCCACAGTAACTCTAGGAGTCTTGGACGTGGGACACCGTGCAGGCTGCAGAGTGGGTAGTACCAAATCTGTCCGGGTCCCACGTCGCCGACCCTGTTTCACCTGGCGTCCTTTCTGCACCCTGGCGGGTCCCGGGAATACTCACCGCGCGCGCCGGCGGCTCAGCAGCAGCAGCAACAGTAATAGCACGGCCAGGAGGCCGAGCAGAGCCGCCCAGGACATGGCTCGAGGGTGCGCGGCTGCAGGGTGGCAACAGGTCACCGCCACCAACACCGGACCGCAAGATCCTTAGCCCAGCAGCCCCAAAGGCCCTCACTCTAGGGGTCTGGCTGGAAAACGTGGGATGGAGACGGAGGAGCGGGAAGGGAGGGGTGGCCGGGCTGCCGCAGAGGGGAGGAGAGGGGATTGGGGGAGGCGGGCCCCTGGTGGTGATGGGAGGGGGCAGAGAGGAGGAGACTGGACCGGAGCGGACCAAGGGAGCCTTCCCGCCACATTCCGGCAAACTACGGTTCCCAGCCCATCCCCCAGGCCGGCCCCGTTCACCCCATCGGGAACTAAAGCCTCTCAAGACTTCCCCATGCCCACAGACCTCATTGTGATGGGGATCGCAACAGGGCCTCGGGATCTTGTCTGTGGTCTTAAATTAAGGAGTTAAGTCCCATATCACACACACACACACACACACACACACACACACACACACACACACACACCACTTCACCACTTAACACTCCGGGAGGGCTTAGCCTAGAGGAGAGTTTCTTTCCAAGACCAATGGTCAGGGCTGTACTTATCTGAGAGCAGCCGATGTGTCTGCCAAGAAAAGACTTTCTCCCAGGTGTTAGGAAAAGATGGAGCTGGGCCTCTCACCCCAGTCCTGACACTCGTTCCCCCCTGTATGTCCCTGTCTGCTCCTCCCATCCCCCAAGTTGTTACCCCAACTGGCCCTCTGGCTTCTGAACTCATTTTCTGTAGTCACCCTCCCCACAATACCAGAGCTGAGCCTGCCTACCAGGCCTGTAACCCCAGCACTTGGAAGGTGGAGGCAGGAGGATTAGGAGTTCAAGGCCAGCTTTGGCTACATAGTGAGTTGGAAACCAGTCTGAGCTCCATAGAACCCAGAACCCACCCAGTCTCTCTCTCTCTCTCTCTCTCTCTCTCTCTCTCTCTCTCTCTCTCTCTGTCTGTCTCTCTCTCTCTCTGTCTCTCTCTCTCTCTGTCTCTCTCTCTCTCTCTCTCAGGTGGAGGCAGGAGGATTAGGAGTTCAAGGCCAGCTTTGGCTACATAGTGAGTTGGAAACCAGTCTGAGCTCCATAGAACCCAGAACCCACCCAGTCTCTCTCTCTCTCTCTCTCTCTCTCTCTCTCTCTCTCTCTCTCTCTCTCTCTCTCTCTCTCTCTCTCTCTCTCGCACACACACCCTACCAGAACCTTCCCTATGCCTGCCCAGAGCTCCTTGTCTACCATGGCCCCTTGTCACTCAGAACACAGCTGCATTCCTGCATGAACAAGCCCATTTGCTGAGGCCACCCTTACCAGTAGACCTTGTCCTCTGCTCTGGTCACACTCCGAAAGAGCAAGCTGACTCAGGTCCAAAGCCCACTAATTTGGTTTCTCTGTATTTCTGAAGAAATCAGGAAAAGGAGACTAACAAAGGAGAATGGACTTGTGTATTGGCCAAAGCAGGCTAAGACCTAGTCTCTTTCGCCTCGGCTATGGCAGGTCTTAACATTCATAGACACCCATGAGACAAAGGCCAGAGGGTAAGCAGATGGGTAGATTCAGCAGTGGGAGTTTTGCCAGTCTTTCTCTACTTTGCAGGAGGGTGACTGATGCCCCAGGTTGACCCCGTTACCTGTTACCTGGGCTGTCAGCATGAGGGTCTGTTATATGTTTACAAGTCAAGCTGACAGACGCCACCACTTTGTCTATTCCTCTGTCAGGATGAATATGAGATGCTATGCCACCTATTGGACCCACATGGACATTTCTGAGCTGTGCCCCTGTCAGGAGCTTAGAGGATGGCAGGCAGCCTGGGTGGGAAGAGCACTTGCTTCTGCCTGAGCTCCCAGCCACAGCTATGCTGGGAGGAGCTGGCACAAGCCAGCCTGCTCTGTGCTGGTATGCCTGTGGTCCAGGCTGATTTGGCCTCTTGCCCTGTATCTTTCGGTTTTTAGTTGAGTCCCTTGTCTTAGTGCCGTTTCTGAGCGGGTTGGTGCTTAGTGGCTGCACGTTGCAGGGCCTCTGCACTTGATCTGATCTGTGGAGGAGGATCGAGCAGCAGGCACGGACCAGTGCCTGAAGCATACTTTCTTGACCAAAATGAAGCATAGGAGAAGCTAATAATGTCACTCCCTGCAGGCCTATGGGGGCCATTTTCATCCAAACCGCCATCATATTCTTATATAGTTCAGGATTCCCCTGCCGGGTCTTCCCATATCAGGTAATTTAGGCAGTCTCTCATGGACATAGCCACAGGTTAACCCAATATACACACTCCCTCATGTTCTCTTCCCAGGTTGTGTCAAGTTGGCACAATAACCAGCACACACACAGTAATTGATCGAGGTTTGTGTTTTAGGTTTGTAACCAAAGTATCAGTAGATACAAAGTTTCCAAAAAAAGGCTGCAAGAGAGCCAAAGAAGGCTGAAGACTTTAGGGCCGCATCAGGAGTCCTTCGGGTGATCAATGTTTAATCCTCTAGGCTATTAGAGAAGCATGCTTGAGATGCAAAGACTTAGGCACATCTCGTTTATCAGTGCTCAGAAGTGAAGCTGATGCAAGCCTTTAATCTCAGCACTAGAGAGGCAGAAGCAAGGGGATCTCTCTGAGTTGGAAGCCAGCCTGGTCTACAGAGCAAGTTCCAGGCCACCCAAGGGTGTATAGAGGCCACCCACAGTAAGTTCTCCTGTGTGTGTGTGTATGTGTGTGTGTGTGTGTGTGTGTGTGTGTGTGTGTGTGTGTACATCATGGCACATGTGTACCCTCCACCCATTTAAGTCTCTTGCAACCATGTAAACCAGCTGTTCTCAACTTGCCAGTTGAGACTGACTCCTTTAGGGTCAAATGACCCTTTCACAGGGTGCACATCACATATCCTGCATATCAGATACTTACATTATGATTCATAACAGTAGCAAAATTACATTTATGATGTAGCAATGAAAATAATTTTATGGGGGGACACCACAAATGAAGAACTATATACTAAAGGGTCACAGCATTAGGAAGGGTGAGGACAACTGATATAAACCTTTAAACATCCTCTGGAATCTAAACGACATAATCCTTACATTGCTAAAAGAAGATGTTATCCTGGGAATCTGAAGCCCTGGTTGTTGCCGTTTCTTTTTCTGTTGCTGTGCTAAAACTGTCCCGGCAAAGGCAGCTCGAGGGAGGGAGGGTTCGTTCATTCTGACTTACAATTGAAGAGTGCAGCCTATCATGGTAATTAAGCCAGCAAGAGCTTGAAGCTCTCCACATCTCATCCTCAGTCAGGAGGCTGAATGTGTTGAGCACAGGCTGCCACTCAGTTCCCTCACCATTCATATCCACTTGCAGAGTCCAGGGTCCCACCTAGGGAATGGTGTCACCTACAGTTGACATGTCTTCTCAACTAACTCCTTCAAGGCAACTGCTCATAGACTCATCTCCCAGGTGATTCTATGCTCTGTCCAGTCGATAGTCAGTCTTAGCTATGTCACCATATTTGTGAAATATTTCTCTTTAAACCACTTTTTTTTTCTCTTTCAAAAATTTAGTTGGAGCAAGAAAACTTATTGTTTGGAGACAAGATTTCTCCATGTATCCCTGGCTGTCCTGGAACTCACTCTGTAGACCAGGCTGGCCTCGAACTCAGTGATTCACTAGCCTCTGCCTCCTGAGTGCTGGGATTAAAAGTGTGTGTTACCATGCCCAGCAGAACTTGGTCTTTTCTGATATTTGGGGCAGTTAAGTTGGTTCAGCTGCTAAAAGCACTTATGGCTGAGTCTGATGACTTGAATTCAATCCCAGAACCTTCTTGGTGTAAGACAGAGGCAACAGCTGTGGTTGTCCTCTGAGTTCCATATGACAGTTGTGGATTACGTGTACCAGCACGTACACCTCCCACGTACACTGACGATCGATAAAATACAATTTTTTTTTAAAAGGTAACTTCTGGTGTTATGTATCAATTACAATTACAGAACTCTTTTGAATTTCACTTCATAGCTAAATTTAGTAAGTGGCTCTTGGCAGCTTCAAAGATATTACTTGGTTAATTAACATGTGTGTGAAATTATGTCCTACTCCAGACAATCTGACACAGGAAAAGTCTAAGGGTTTATTTGGTTTTGTTTTTTTTTTGTCTCTGAATCTGTTTTGTGTGTGTGTGTGTGTGTGTGTGTGTGTGTATCTGTATGTATGTATGTTATGTTTAGATGCACATCAGAGGCTAAAGTTGAAGCTGGCCTCCACGTGACCTATGTGTATACATGTGTGAGAAAGTTTGTGGATTTTGCACAAGAGTGTAGTACCCAAGATGGCCAGAATAGAGTGCTAGATCTCCTGGGAGTGTTACAGGCATATGTGAGCCACCTGAGGTAGGTCCAGGAACACAACCTCTCTGCAAGAACAGTACACACTCTCAGATACTAAGCCATCTCTTGGCTTACACTTACACACAAGTGCATACACACACACACACACACAATGAAAATATTTAATAAAAAGAATCTTTAACAAACAGACAGCTATGATCTTTTTTTATTCGTGAATTTGTGTCTTTGCATGTGAGTACAGTGCTCACAGAGGCCAGAAGAGGGCGCCAGGTACTCTAGAGCTAGAGTTACAGGTAGTCTTGGGGAGTCCCAGGTGGGTACTAGGAGCCCCACTTGGGCCATCTGCAAAAGCAGCTATATCTTCTGCTCAGCGATCTTTTATTTTAAATTACAGCACACATCTGCAGCTCAGAGGACAACTTGTAGTAGTCGGTTCCCTTGTTCAATCATGTCGGTCCCTGGAATTGAACTCAGGTCCTCATGTTTGAGGACAAGCGCCTTAATCTGTTGAGCCATTTTGCCAGCCCAAGCATCAGTGGTCTTACAGGTAGCCCTCCCTTCCTAAAATCTATTTAACAATTACAAGCCTGAAAAATAAGCCCGCGGCAATAACTTAATAAAACGTTGATGAACATCATTTAGATAGATTTGATCTCATCTCCACAATTATACATCACGCCATTTGTACATCTGAGGAAGCCCATGTGTAACAGCTTCCATATATCAAGAAAAGGTCATGAGGCAATTACATTTGGATCTCTCCCCAGTGTATTACAAATAATGCAATTTAATTAGCATTTTTTTTCAAGACAGGGTTTCTCTGTATAGCCCTGACTGTAGACCAGGCTGGCCTCGAACTCAGAGATCCACCTGCCTCTGCCTCCCAAGTGCTGGGATTAAAGGTGTGCACCACCACTGCCCAGCTGCATAAAATATTTTTATTACCTCTTTGTGTGTGTCCTTTGGCTACTCAGTATGAAAATAAATGTAAATTTAATTTCTTTTTATAAATCTAGTTTAGAAAAATTTTGCTTTTAATTTCCTTATACCAATACAAAAATTCTTAAAACTTTTCTCCTGTGGTGCGATAGCATGGTTCAGCTGGTAAAGGTGCTTGCTGCCAAGTCTAACTAACGTCCGTGGTTCAATCCCTGGGACCTACATGGTGGGAGCAGAGAACTGACTCCCACAGGTTAACCTCTGACCTTTCCACGTGCTCAGTGGCATGTGAGTCCCCCCCCAGTATGAGTAAATGGTTTAAAATGGTGTTCAAATTTAAATGCAAATAGACAGCTTTACTGGGAATTTTGGCTCTCTGGATCTTTATCCAACAACAATGGTACCCCAGATATAAGCATCGTCCCCACACTTAACGGATACAGTTAAGGTGATAAGGGTCCAAACATTTTTTTCTCCTTAAATATGGAAATAAAGATTAAAACAGAATCCAAGCCGGGTGTGATGGTGCACGCATTTAATCCTACCACTCGAGAGAAAGAGGCAAAGCCCTGAGTTTGAGGCCAGCCTGGTCTACACAGAGAGCTCTAAGACAGCCAAGGCTAATAGTGAGACTCTGTCTCAAAAACAAAACAACAGAAATAAAAACAAAACAAACAAACAAACAAAAAACAGAAATTCTGTCTCGAAAAACAAAATGAAACAAAACACAAAACAAAAATTAAAATTAAACTAAATAACTCACAATCTGGGCAGATGCCACGTAGAGCGGTGTGGACAAGCAAACTTAGATGGACCCAGGGCTCAACAAGGCCCAGGCTGGTACACTCAGCAGTGCCAGCCCAGCCCACAGACGTTCCCGCAGACCAAGTGAGACCTCTTGCAAACAAAACCTGACCTAAGCTCCCTTGTCACATAGCCAAGCAACTCCTCAGCCCAGGCCTCAGTGACAGTCTCCAAGGGCCCTGGCTTCTTTCAAAACATCTTTACAAACCGGTGCCAAGACAAAATAAAACCAGGTCCTGACCCTCGGCATTCACCAGGAACACTGCGGATCATAACGCCGACTAGCACATTTCTAAAAGAAGAGCGGACGGAGTCTAAGGTCTCATCTCTATCACCCATGCAGCACCCATCCATGCAGCACCCATAGTCTCCAGAGAGACACCCTTAGGTGTCAGCTGACAGCTGTTAGCCCCTCACACCTAAACTCTAGTGCTCAGCCACTTTCCTCCAGAGAAAAGAAGCTAAATGTTACCAGACACTGAAGTCCATAACCTGCTGCCTCAGTTTCTCTATGTTTCCGCAGAAACCATGAGGTGATTTACTAAGTTAATTCCTGGGGCTAGAGAGATGGCTCAGTGGTTAAGAACACTGACTGCTCTTGCAGAGGTCCTGAGTTCGATTCCCAGCAACCACATGGTGGCTCTCAACCATCTGTAGTGGGATCTGACACCCTCTTCCGGTGTGTCTGAAGACAGTGACAGTGCACTCACATAGGTAAAATAAATAAATCTTTAAAAAAAAATTCCTCTCCATGTACTCATGGTAAGCTTATAATCTACAGAAACCCATGAGACAAAGTCTAGAAAAGACGTAGATGTAGCCACGAGACTCTCAGGTTGGTCCTTGGTGTGTGTGGGACTTCACCTGTGTTGAGTCCACTGGCAGCATGAAGAGCCTGTTGTGTCTTTACAAAACCTGTTATAATCTCGCACTGACCCCAGGACCTTTGCTTGCTACTCCCTGACTCCAAAACCTTCCTCCCTGAGATTTGCACAGCTCACTCCTATGCTGTGTCCCCAAGCCTCCTCAGAGAAACACCTGACTGTCCAGCTTGTTCCAGTTGCTGTGATTAAACAACAAACAAACAACTTGGGAAGCCAGGAGTGGTGGCTCACACAGATCTCTGTAAGTTCCAGGACAGCTGGTCTACATAGGGAGACCCTGTCTCAGAACAAAACAAAAGGAAAAAAAAAATCACCCTGACCAAGTCAGTCAGAGAGGCTCTCGTTCAGCAAACAGCTCCTTCACAGCAGAGAAGCCAAGGCAGGAGCTGGAAGCTGCTCCTCGCACCACACCCACCGTCAAGAGCAGAGAGAGATGGACAACGCATGTTCACTGTTCAGCTTCCTCTACTCTTACAGTGCAAGCCCTCCCCACCCCTTAGGCAATGGCCCAGCCAGCTTTCAAAGTGGCTCTTGTCCCATCAGTTAAGGCCATCAAGGCAAGCACCCAAGGCATGCCCACAGGCTAGCCTGGTCTAGACATCATCTCATAGAGACTCTTCCCAGATGATTCTAGATTGCGTCCAACTGACATTTAGAAGTAGCCATCAGCCAGATGTCAGTCTGACACTGTCACTGAATACTGCTTGGTGCCTTTCCCTGTGACTGCTTCTTTGCCCCCACCCCCACCCCACCCCCCATTTCCCAAACCCCCCGCTGTCACTTGAGGGACTCTCTTGCCTGCCTGCCTCATGTTGGCCTTCAAGACAGCCACATGGATCTTGAGTGAATGCACAAGACTCAGAACAGCAAGAGACAAAGAAGTTTCCAGACTCTCTTGTTTATGCATGCTGGCTAGCTGCTACTGAAGCCAGCAGTCCCCAGAGGCTGTGAATGGGCCTTGGGGATGCTCTCCACAGGGCTCACTCAGGAAAGCCCAGAGCCACCCACTGGCCTGCCGATTGCCTCCTTTGTTTTATTGCCAAGGCAGGACAGTGGTACATCACAGGCTAAGGGATATCAGGCTCCAGTTGTGGCAGTCTGGAAGAGCTCACAGGTGTAGCACATGCCTGTAATCCCAGCACTTCAGAGGACAGGATTCTAAGGTCATCCTCAGCTACGTGGTGGGTTTGAGACTAGCCTGGACTTCTTGAGATTCTGTCTCAGAGCTGAGAGATGACTAGTTAAAAGCCTTTGTTGTTCTTGCAGGGGATTTGGGTTCTATTTCTTGCACCCATGGCTGCAATCATCTATAACTCCCTAACTAAACATCTGTAACTCTAGTCCCAGGGGATCCAGTGCCCTCTTTTAGCCTCCATGGGCATCAGGTACACACTTGGTGCACATACATGTCTGCAGGTGAAACACTCTGACACACAAAGTAAAATAAAATCTTAAAACACTCAGAAAAACAAACTCTCCCCGCCTCTCAAAATTCCTACCCCTCACCACCACACCCAGCACCTCTCCCCTCCCTCCTCCTCCCCACCCTTAATTCCTCACACCCTTCACAACCTGACATCTCTCACCCCTACTGAGAGTTTTAAGGAATCTGCTGAGGGCCTGACAGCAGGTATTGCTTCAAACAGGAAGAGTGAAGGCTCCTCAGAAGGTGACCTCAGGCCTGTGGCGCCAGGGTGACCAGGGTGACAAGGATGGCCAGGGTGGAATATAAGTTTCAGTGACCCCAGGCTAGTCCCTCACCTGCCCTGAGCCTCAACTGCCTAAAGGTGTATAGTTGGGACTGGGGGCCGAGGGAGATGCCAGTAAAGGTCTAACCTTGGCATGGGGCAGGGTCAGGTGGGGCTTCTCAGTGACAAAAGGCACTTGCCCCCAAGCCTGAAGCCACAAGTTCACTTGTTAGAACTCATAAAGAGAGAACTAGCTCCCATGTTCCCTGATGGGACTCCACCTTGTACAAAGGCACGCACATACACAAATACATGTGCACAGTAAATAAATGAAATACAATAATTTAATAAATAAATCCTGCCCACCCTGGCATGGAAGCCTCCTTCTGGGGGTCCGAAGCCCTGTGTCCTGCAGGCTCTCAGTTGGTAACAAACCCCAGCATGTCCCTGGAAAAGTCTCTTCATCCAGATGTTCCCTGTCCACAGCAGGCTGACAGCTGGCTGAGTCTGTCCTTCCTGGGGCTGCTCGGTCACAAGGGAAGTGTCAGGACACAACCCCTCAATTGGGCTCTGCCTGGGAACACATCCCCTTGCTCCCCATCTGCCCAGCCCTCTCCTCCCAGAATTCCTTCTGCTTCATGTCTGTGGCCTAAAGACTACAAACTGTCCAGAAGGGGCAACAACGCCATGCATTGTTCTCTTCAAAGCTGAAAACCAGCCCATTGGAGATGCCCTGGCTTCAACTTAGGGCATCTGGACCTTTCTCATAGTCCATTTAACTCTCACCTTTAACCTTTAACCCTGGAAAGTGGGTGCTGTCGTTATCCTCAGTCTTCGATGGTGGACTTGCCCAAGGCCACACAGCCTGTCCTGTGGTAGGCTGGCAGATGAGACTGTGATATCCACTCAGTACCTGCTCACTTGGCTCTGCTATGAGCACAGCCTCTGACCTCCATCCTTGGCTTGGGCTGTGTTTGAGGCCTGGATGCCTCCTTTTCCACTCTCTGTGGGTAAAAACACCAGCTATGGGAACAGTGTCTGATCAGATTTCCCCATCAGTTAGAACAGGAAGAGGTGCAGCATCACTGAGACAGTGTACTTGTAGCTTTCTGTTGCTGCAGCGAAAATTCCTGAGATGCTAACCCACAAGCGGAGGATCCTTGTGGCCTCAGGGCTACAGAGGCATCAGCTCTGGTGACAATAGGTCTGTGATGTGGTGGAAGCTAGTGACTAAAGGCGACTGCTCATAGCACCCAAGAAGCAGAGGGGTGGGAGGCTAGGGATCACGGTGCCCCCCTTGAGTCTCCATCACTTCTGAGAGGTCCATCCACCAACTTACAAGTCTACCGTGGGTGATGAATCTATTGCCGAGGTCAGGCCCCCCCTTAATCCAGCCATCTTCCCAAAGCCCATCTCTGAATACCACGCGGGGATCACACCTTCAATGCATAAGCCAGGGTGCATTTCACCTCCAAACTGGAACGGAATGCACTTGAGAGGAAGCCAGAGGAGGCTGGGAGAAAGGGAGAGTGGAGAGAGAGGGGGAGGGAAGCACTACGGGAGGGGAGGCAGAAAGGAAGGAGGAGGAGTGTGGCCAGCTGCAGGGAGTTCCAAGAAGCCAGAGGACTCCCTCGCCAAGCACCAGGACACTAGGAGTAAGGCCCAGTGCAAAGGAGAGCCATGGTCTCTGCACATTAGTCCCCAACGAAGAAGCCCCAAGAAGCCCTTGAGAACTACACTGGTGTCCCCCTCATCTCCTCAGTGTAAAGGAGACAGTCTCCACTCACAGGTGCAAAGGGATGAGATGAAAATAGGAATGTGCCCCACCCCCTCCCACTGCAGTCTCTGCTAATGACTGGTGCCAGTCTGCATGCCAGGGGAGGTAGTGGGCAGGGTGGGGACCAGGGAAAACTGGATGGTGGTGTCCCATTCCAAACAACCCAGACTCTCAGTTCCAGCCTACAGCTGGGTAGAGACAGGCCCTTACGCCCAGGTCTCCTGACTCAAGAGAAGCCAGAAATAGCGGCTCAAATGATTTCAAAACACAGGACAGCCAACAACATATATCTGTCTCCTAGTATGCTCCCCGGAGTCTAGCTGTGCCAAGCAAGGTGTTGTGTTCTGGAAAAATCTATAGTTGTCTGTAAAAGAACCAACCACAAGGTGCTGTGAGACCAAAGAGAGAGGCAGACAGACCCACGGTGGCCGAGTGTGACCTACAGGACCTCAGTTATGAACACTTAGTGACAGCAAGACCAAGTGGCTTGCACAGAAATGGTGGGGACAAAGATGACTTCATCCTTGCTGCAAAGTGCTGGTTTGTCTGTCACTGAGATGGGGGTGGGGTGTATGCCTGCTCTCAGCTCATGGAGTGTGAGCCCCCCACAACCTCTCTGGCTCTTCCTTACAGAGGTCAGGACTCAGGTGACAGTGACCCCAGGATTTAGTCAAGCTTATGCTGCCAGTGAGCAGGCTCAGGGGGTCAAAGCAGGTGTTGCCCAAACCTGACAACCAAACTCCAATCTCACAGGAGGGGAAAACTGACTCCCAAAAGTAGTCTCAGTTCTCGACATGGCCATGTGGGGCACTTGCACAACAGACAGACAGACAGACAGACAGACAGACAGACAGAAACACACACACACACACACAACAAATAAAATAGAAAGGGCAAAGTATAATAATCCATAAGTATCCTCACCAGGGACTTAGTTTCCACTACTCTGCCAGCCTCTCTGTTGGGACCAGGGACTTAGGTTCCAGTACCTGCTAGTCTCTCCATTGGGACAAGGGACTTAGTCTCCAGCACCCGCCAGCCTCTCTGTTGGGAATTTTAGAGGAGGAAGGAAGAGCCTCCTCCCTTCAAGTTTGTGTGCAGCAGATGAAGCGTGTCTAGGTCCAAAAGCCAAAGGAAGCAAGAAATGACTTTTCCCAAAACCTAGGTCTGAAACTTCTCAGCTGCTGCAGCCTCCCAAGACAGAGCCAGGATTAGGTGAAGAATGTAGTCAGAACAGATTGGGGGTGGGGGAGGGCAGTCCAGACAAACACAGCCTGCTAGTCTAAATCCACCTGGGCCTCAGCTGGGGTGGGAGATGACTTTCACCAAGCACCACTTCTCTCTCACAGGTCTTTCACCTTTGAATGCCCCAGGACCCGGGTACCGGCAGCCACATGGCTCCTGGGCACCCACTTTGGCAGTCCACGGTGGAAAAAGTGATGTAGCCTTCATCCTCCTTAACTCCCGCGTTCCTGCCCAAGAGTGAGCCTGGCAGGGAGGACAGAGAAAAGAGGCCCGCCAACCCCATCACTTTGTCCCACACACCCCAGGGCTGGCTCGTTCTCTTGCCACAGTGCAGGCCTTTCACTCCTCAGCCTGGGAACCTGCCTTCTTCAGTGGAAAATGAGGACCAGGCATGGCTGTTCTGCCTGGGTCCAGAGTTGCCAGAAGGACCCAACAAGATGCTTGGTAGGGGACAGGGACTAGCAACTCTCTCCCTTCCTTTGTACCAAAGCATCACAAAGATGGGGGATGTGAGCAAAGCAGGCAGAGGGGACTTCCTTGACTTTAGAGTATGGGTGATGTTTCCCCAAAGCAGCTGAGACAGGGAAGTCACATGGGGTTGGGAGGTCGGCATTGTCAATGGTGATATCCAGGGAAGCTTCAGCAAAACATCTGCCAGGGGCAGACAACACACCTTCAATCCCAGCACTTGGGAGGCAGAGGCAGATTGAACTTCTGTGAATCTGAGGCCAGCCTGGTCTATATAGTAAGATCTGTCTCAAACAAACGGCTTACCAGGAAGTTGCATTTCCTATTGCTACAAATGGAGGGGGGTTGGGAATGGTGGTGAGTGCCTATTGTCCCAGACCTGGGGACACAGAGGCAGGAGGATTGAGAGGATTAAGGCCAGCCTGTGTTACACAGCAAGACCCTGTCTCAAACCAACAAAACAGAACAGTTTCCAAATGACACTGGTGTGAAATGTGGTTTGTGTGTTGTCGTCGTTTTGTGTGTTGTCGTCGTCGTTGTTGTTGTGTTGAGACAGGATAATGCTATGTATCCTAAATTGGCCTCAAATTTAGAGAAGTGGGGAGAATCCTCCTGCCTCAGCCTCCCCAGTGTTAGGCCCACCATGCCTAGCTGTAAAACAGATTCTTTAAAGGTTTTAAAACCTTTAAAAACAAATGACAATTGTGTCTGTGAAGGAACTCAATGAAGCAGAAGCTTAGGAGCTCAGGAGGAATTGATAATCAAAAGGTCAAATGAACAGGAGACAAAACAGGAGGGATGGGTGGGTGCTGTGTGTCCTGCATCTTAGAGATGCTGAGAAAAGGAGGCTGAGCACTCACACGTCATCAGATGCTCACGGTGCTCATTGTGCTGACGGCCCTGGAGGGGTTGAGATTGCAGGAAATAACTAGACTCAGGGGTTTCAGAAATGCCTGAGGGAGCCAGGCAGTGGTGGTGCACGCCTTTAATCCCAGCACTTGGGAGGCAGAGGCAGGCGGATCTCTGAATCTGAGGTCAGCTTGGTCTATGGAGTGAGTTTCAGGACAGCCAGGGCTACACAGAGAAACCCTGTCTCAAAAAACCATGTCTGACTGCCTGGGGAGATGGCTCAGAGCTTAAGAGCACTTGCTGCTCCTCCAGAGGACCCGGGTTCCCTTCCCAGCACCCACATAGCATGGCTCACAACTGCCTGTAACTCTAGTTTCAGGGCATCCGATGCCATTTTCTGGCTTCTGCGTGCACACATGTGGTACACATACATATACACAGGCGCGTGCACGCGCACGCGCGCGCGCACACACACACACACACACACACACACAGAGTTATATCTTTAAAAGAAAAAAAAATGAGCACAGATATCCAGAGAGGGTGCAGAGCGCAAGGAATGATCAGGAGGGGTCACAGACATCACAAGTCTCAGCCGCGTGGCTGGCCACGTGACCGGAGAGGCAAGCCCAAGTGCCTGAATGACTCTGTCCTTCCTTCCTTCCCTCATAAAGCCAGCTGGCTGGAGATGAGACAGGCGGCTTTTAGGGCGTTAACCTGCTGCCGTCTCAGACTGTAGGCTCTTTGAATAAAGCCCAGCTCAAGGCCTCAATTCCTGCCTTGCTCATCGGCCTCCAAGGTGGCAGGCAGTGAGGGCCCTGGTTACAATCACACACAGGAAAGATCGGGGTGGGAAGACAAGAGAGGAATTAAAGCAAACTGGAGCCTTGTGTGGTGGCTCATGCTTCGGACCCAGCACTTAGGAGGTTGATGCAGGAGGATTGCTGTGAGTTTGAGGCTAGCCTGAGATGCATAGTGAGCTCTAAGCTAGCCTGGGCTATAGGATGAGACCTTGGCTCAGACAAACAAAAAGCAAACTTGGAAGAAGCATAAATTGGCCCTGTAGGAAATACAGTGATGGAAATAGTCCTGGGAAAAGGGGTGGGGGAGCGTGGGGAAGGGGGATGGCGGTGGGAGGGTGGGGAGAAGAACTGAGAGATAAGAGAGCAAGGCCGGAAAAAAGCTAAGAGACTGGAGGATGAGGTAATGATGCTTTGCTGGAGTCCTCAAAGACATGCAAAACAACTGAAAAGAGCAAAATATGCAGAGACACACAGTGAGCACAGCTGCAATCCCAGCACTCAGGGGCTGTGCCACAAAGGCTAGCCTGAGCTACACAGCGAGACTCGGTCTCTAAAACACAAATGAAAAGAGAACCAGGCATGGAGACAAACCCCATGTCACAGCACTTGGGAGGAGGTGGAGGCCAGTGTGGGCTTCCAGGAGACAAGCAGGGCTGGGGATGACCTGAGTTCAACTCCCCAGGTTCACACGGTGGTGGGAGAGAACCGACCGACTCCACAGAGCTCTTCTTTGAGGGGTGCGAAAACATGACACATGGAAATTAGCACTTGCCACACTCTAGAGAAATAAATGCAAAAAGATGATTCTGGGCTGGCAAGATGGCTCCGAGGCTAAGAGCATTTGCAGAAGACTCAGGCTCAGTTCCCAGAACCCACATGACCAGCTGTAACTCCAGTTGTAGAGCTCTGATGTCCTCTTCTGACTTCTGCAGGCACCAGGCACCAGGCACCTATTTATTACAGACATACATGCAGGCAAAACACCCATACACATAAAAACCTACCTCTTTAAAAACAGAGAGCAAAACCACACTATTATTATGGGCTTCTCTGTGTCCAGAGTCATACTGAAACTGTAAACTCCAGTATGACTGTATTTGGCTATAAGGCCTTCACGAAGTAATTAGAGCTAAAGAGAGTGTTGGTGGGTGGATATCCTGCCCCAACAGGTTCAGCACCTCAGCTCTGGGTTTGATTGAGAGACCCTGGCTCTGTGAAAGTAGGTAAATGACAGATGAAGTAAACTCCAGGCCCCCTCCATACATGCACCCCACATCATACACACATGTGTGCACACATGCACGCACATGCATATGCATAGACACGGACACCATGAACACACATGCAAGTACACACCGCATACACACATAGACACACATGTATACCACACACATGTGTACACACACATACACACACGATGCACACGCATGTGTGCCCCAGCCCTCGGGGATTCGATGAGTCCCTAGGGAAGGGGGCGAAAGAATGAAGGGACAAGAGACACAAAGAATGAGAGCAAGTGTGGGGTTCTGATCAAGCTCTGAAACTTTGATTTCGGGGGCAGGTTATAAAGACACAGCAAACCAGGAAGTTTTGGCGAGGGTCATTGCTTAGGGCTATCCCACTACTGAATCCTTATTGCCTCAGATCCTCCCTCTGTCATATGCTTATCGCCTTAGACCATCCCACTGTCTAACTGCCTCCTAGGAAATGCCAGACGTTCTTTAAGTTCCTGGGACCTGAGACTAAGTTTCCCAGAACAGCAGGTAATTTCCTGGGCTTGGCTCCCAGCATATGTGAACACACACCACACACCCAAGCACACAGACACACACATGCACACCACATGCTCATGGCTACACACTCACATATGCATGCAACACACACATACCACATATGCACATTGCAAGAACACACACACATGCACATAAAAATGGAACATTTTTTTTTGAAATAGAGACACAAAAGCTGAGCAGGAGAAGATAATCTGAGCACACGGGTGAACATAAATGTTCTCCATCTAGAAATCTTCGACGGTTGAGGGAAGTGGCCTGGTACTAAGCTAACTTAGCCTTGTATATTCAAACAAACAGGAGGAGATACAAGGAACAAACCTGTCCAACCGCAACATATTCTGATCAGGGGCTGGGAGACAGCTGGTGCATAAAGGGTCTGCAGTGCAAACAGGAGGATCTGAGTTCAATTCCCAGCTTCCCTGAAAAAAGCCAGCTGTGGCAGGTGGTATGTTCCAGTAACTTCCCCACCCTCACCCCACTGAAGGCAGAAGCAGATGGATTCCAGGGGCTCAGTGAACAGCCTAACTTAGTGAGAGATTCGGTCTCCATAAACTGGAGGGAAATTGGGAAGGCATTTAGGCAGGTGTGGTGGTGCACGCCTTTAATCCCAGCATGCAGGAGGCAGGTGCAGCAGGATCTCTGTGAGTTTGAGGCCAGCCTAGGCTACAAGTGAGACCCTGTCTTAAAAAAGAAAGAGGGAGGAGGAAGAGAGGGAGGGAGGAAGGAAGGAAAGGAAGAATAAGATGGAAGATGAAAGGCATCCAACATGGACATCAACTCTCCATGAGGCAGGGGGCTGCATAGCTGAGATAAATTGAAATTTTCTGTTGGAGGGAGGCTCCTTAAAGCTTCCTGCCTCTGAAGCCGGGCAGTGGTGGTGCACGCTTTTAATCCCAGCACTTGGGAGGCAGAGGCAGGTGGATTTCTGAGCTCGAGGCCAGCCTGGACTACAGAGTGAGTTCCAGGACAGCCAGGGCTACACAGAGAAACCCTGTCTCGAACCCCCCCCCCCCCAAAAAAAAAAAGAAAAAAGAAAAGAAAAGAAAGGAAGGAAGGAAGAAAGAAAGAAAGACATTCTCTGAGACCCACAAAGATGTGCAGGACTAAAACTCAGTAATCCTTTGAATAGAAATGGCCCACATAGACTCATAGGGAGTGGCACTATTAGGAGGTGTGGCCTTGGGTGGGTGTGGCCTTGTTGGAAGTAGTGTGTCACTGGGGGCAGGCTTTGAGATCTCAGGTGCTCAAGCCAGGCCCAGTGTCATCCTCTCTTCCTGCTGCCTACCCATCCAGATGTAGAGCTCTCAGCTTCTCCAGCACCATGTCTGCCTGCATGCTACCATGCTTCCTGCCATGAAGATAATATACTAAACCTTTAAAATGTAAGCCAGTCCCACTTAAATGTTTTTCTTCATAAGAATTGTGGTCATGGTATCTCTTCCTATCAATAAAATCCTAAGACACTCAGCAAGGCAGTTTCTTCCTTTCTTTCTTCCTTCCTTCCTTCCTTTCTTTCTTACTTTCTTTCTTTTATTTATTTTTTTGCAAAAAGTGACCTGCTACATGACCCAAACCAGGCTAGCAGGCAGGCTGGGGCAGGATGGTCACTTGGTTTTTATTCTAACATGGCTGGCAACTGTGCCTTTTCCTGTTGGCTGGGGTTGGACCTCACATTCCTTCACAGTTGGTACAATAGAATCTAAACAAAGAAAAACACGGCAAAGGGGGAGTGTCGGCGATCTGGGGACACAGCAAAGCCTCTGTGTAAGCAAAAGTTTTATAAGGTGGGGAGATTTAGGGAATATTGACCCTTGGTGTGGGGACTAGCTGGATGGAAAGTAGAACTGCCAGAGTTGGTGGCCATACCTGTGACCACAGCTTTTATGAGGCTGAAGGGGGTAGGTTGCTGATTACTTGAGGCCAGCATGGGCTACATAGCAAGACCTAATCTCAATAAATAAATTGAATTGAATTAGATTATTGTGCTGTCTGGTTTTACAAGTCAATTTGACACAAGCTAGAGAGGAAGGAGCCCCAGTTGAGGGATTGTCTCCATGACAGCCAGCTGTAAGGCCTTTTCTCCATTAATAACTGACAGGGGAGAGTCCCGCCCATTGTGGGTGGGGCCATCCCCGGGCTCATGGTTGGTCCTGGGTTCCATACAGAAGCAGACTGAGCAAGCCATGGGAAGCAAACCAGTAAGCAGCACCCCTCCATGGCCTCGTCACCAGCTCCTGCCTCCTCCAGGCTCCTGCCCTGCTGAGTTCCTGTCCTGACTTCCTTTACGGAGGAACAGCGCTGTGGAAGTGTGAGCCTAATAAACCCTTTCTTCCCCAACCCGCCTTTTGGTCATTGTGTTTCATCATAGCAACAGAAACCCCAAGATAATATTAGAATAGATTAACGCCAGAATAAAATGGTAAGAACTGGGCATGGTGGGCCCACCTTTAATCCCAGCACTCAGGAAGCAGAGTCAGGTGGATGACTCTCTGAGTTGGAATCTCTGAGTTGGAGGCCAGCCTGGTCTACATAGAGTTCCAGGACAGCCAGGAATACACAATGAGAATCTGTCTCAAAGAAACAAAACAATAAATAAGAAGATCCTTCCTGGAGCCATATGTAGTAGCACACGTCAAGACCCCAGACTCAAGAGGTAGAAGCAGGGGCTCAGGGTTCAAGGTCAGCTTCAGCCGAATAGCAAGCTAGAGGCCGGGTGGGGCAATGTCACACCCTGTTTCACAAAAACCAAAGCAAGAACATGACAGCAGCCATCCTGACAAAAGAGTGAGGGGGCATGGGGTGGGAGAGTGGGAGATGGGGTGGGATGGAGGAGTGGGGGATGGGGTGGGAGAGTGGGAGATGGGGTGGGATGGAGGAGTGAGGGATGGGGTGTGATGGAGGATTGGGAGCTTGGGTGGGGCTTCTTCATAATCTTGAAAAGAGCCCCACAACCTCTGTCACTAACCCTGATCCCAGTAGTCTAGAGGGTGTTTGCCCATTTCATAGATGAGGAAAGTAGAGCCCAGAGAGGCACAGGTGAGGTGGCTACAGAGCTGACATATGGGATCTGTGATGTAAGCAGAAACCCAGTCACCCTACCCTTCTTAGACAATGGCTGGTGGAACAAGACACCTCATTCTCCCTGTAGGATCCAGTGGCTAGGTCTGCCCAGAAGAGGCCTCAGGACAGGGCACAGGAAACTGCCTCAGACTGACCTCACCCTAGCTGGGGCCTCTCCTGTTACCATGACCAGCGGTGAACTGGCTCCCTTCAAGCCCTCAGCCCAGCCCTGTAGTTTTAAAAAGAAACTGTGGCCAGGGGCGATGCCTGTTTTCCAAATTGCATTTTTTCCAACACGTACACACAGTGCTAACCAAACTAAATATGCCTCGGCCTGGAGGCTGCCCAAGCATTGCTGGTTCATAAGCCCTGGAATGTTCTTTCTGAAGACAGAGATGAAGGCCCTATTTACACAGTTTTGCTGGGGGCCTTGGGTAGCAGAATCCCCAAGTTCAGTCCTGCTACCAAAGATCCCTACAGAAACTAACACAGGAACTGATTCAAGCCCAAGGATCTGAGTTCAAATCTCAGCTCTGATACTAACTATGCAGCCTCGGGTAAGTGACCTAACCTCTCTGGGCCTGGAGGAAGTGAGGTACAGAGAGTTAGACAGCAGCTTAATCCAGAGGAAATTTCCCAAAAGGCATTGCTAGAGCTCTGCCCAGCTGGGCCCATGGCCATGAACCGCAACTATAAGGAATCATGGAATCCGGCTGTGCTTCCTCCCCCAGGATCAGCCTCACTGGGATGCTGGAGAGTCAAGCCACTGTGGGTGGGCCTCCTTCCTCTTCAAGACTCCCAGACTCCCAGATGATGTCTGCCTGGCTTCACCTTAGTGGCAGGGAAATGGAGCCTCTGGGAGGAAGATGGTGAGGAGGGGCTGCTGAGAAGATGCCCTGGCCACTGTGCCAGCCTCAGGGAAACCCGGAAGCTCACAGTCATAGTCAAGGCAGCTGTTGCTCAGGAGACTGACTGAAAAAAGCTATTTTTTTTTTCCCTGTGCTTCCATTGCTGGTGGTGACACAAGAGACAGAAGTTTCTACACTCCTCTCTCCTAACACTCGGACGCTCCGGGAGGGCCAAGCACTCTCCGCCTCTTTGGCCAACAAAATGGTGGCTCTCTCGTCATCGCATGCCCGAGAGCTTGTGGGTTGAATCTTGGTTTCAGGAACACTGGGCTCCAGGGCTCCAAAGACATTGTCTTTATTCATTTCCATTGCTCCCTGCCGACTGACTCGCCCGAGATGGCCTCTGCCACTGTTTTCCCATCCGTGACCTCGTGCTCAGTAAGCGTATTTTCACATGTGCTACCACTGAGGTAGGCCGTAAGATGCCTTTAGTGGATGGGACAGAAGGTGAGCGCTTGTCGCCTCTCCCGGCCTGGACCTCCACGAAGTGCCTTTTCTTTGTCCATTGAAGAGCTACTGTGACTAACAGATGAAGAATCACATACGGGCCTTGGTATGGGGACAGTATTTGTGACAGCACTGTCAGGGGCCACATACGAGTATGGGGGTGCACATGCGAGTGTACATGCACAGATGTGCACATGCGTGTGGAGGACCGAGGACGACCTCTGGCATTGGTCCTTGGGTGCCGCCCACCTTTGATTTATTTATGTACTTACTTGCTTATTTTTAAAGAGGGTGTCTCCTCAGCCTGGCGCTCAGCCAGTGGGCAAGGCTGGCTGGCTGGCAAACCTCAGGCACCCTCAAAACCACCACACCCTCCCGGCTTGGAGTTGGACTTCGATCCTCATGCTTTTCCTGTAGGTGTTTCACCCAGAGTCATCTCCCCAGCCCTTTGATGTGATGTGAGTCCAGAGGACTGAAATCCCTTGGGATTAATCTTTCTTGGGTCCTGTCTGTTCACCTGCCCCCTGCTGTGGGACCTGCACACAGTGGGAACTCCCTGCTGTGGGACCTGCACACAGTGGGAACTCAGATCCTTTACAGCAAGTTCTGTTCCTCTTTGGGCCGGTTCCTGTCTCCTCCGGGAAGAGATGCTGATGGCGACCTTCCCTTCTCTTTCTGGGAGGGTGAGGGCCTGATGAGGGTGTGGTGATGGCTCAGTGCTCAGAGCATCACTACATAAGTGAGTCATAACACTTCCCAGCTGGAGGCTGAGTAGAGATAAGGTGCATGAGGAGGATGGGTGAAGCCTGAGTGGCTAAGGCACTCACTGGGCTGGAACTTCTCAGCAGGGTGAACTTCTCTGCCAGGGATGTAGCCGCTGACCTAAGCCAAGGCTGATCTAAAGCCAAAGTGCTGACCGGCTTTCAAGGGGGTGTCCCAAGCACCTGACTCAGACTGACACAGGCTGGCTACAGCGGCCCGCCCTGCTTCTGGAGCCTGTGTCTAGTCAAATCCTCAGATCTGGAGGAGAAATGGCCAGGTCTGGTAGCACATGCCACTATGGTCTATTGAAGCGCCTACATACATGGCCAAGCCTGAACTATGCGTGTAGAGCCAACAAGACGGTCTGCGTTCCATCCCGGGACCCGCAGGATCGAAGGAGAGAACTGACTCTCTCACAGTGTCCTCCAACGAGAACAGGCACCTCTAACCTCTACACACAGGCACTGGCAGACAAACTAAAATAAATCAGATGCAAAATAAATAAATAAAGAGATTAAACTTCTGGTTTAAAAGCAGAATGAGGAAGCAAGGCCTGGCAGTACTGTTGGTATCAGGCTGCGTGCGAACCCAGTGACAGACGTCTAACAAGGACTCGCCTTTAATCCCAGCACTTGGGAGGCAGAGCCAGGACGATCACTGTGAGTTCAAGGCCAGCCTGGTCTGCAGAGTGAGTTTCATCCAGTTCTGCCAGACCTCAAAAAAGGAAGAGAAGCAGAGGCCTAGAGATGAGCCAAACATGTTTGCACCATGAGTCGACCAACCAAAGCCGTATCCTGGGATGCTAGCTCCCAGCCTGGTGTCTGCAGGGACCTCCAGCAAAGTAGAGGAGACCCAAGGGCCTTACATACAGGGAGCACAGCAAGTGCAAATGCCCAGAGTCAACAGAAACCAGGCCATCTTCACACTAGAGAGAGGTGCTTCATGGCCAGGGTCTGGCTCGTTTGGGGGAGGAGGGGCTTTGGAGAGAGCAATGGAGACTCCAGAGTCTGCTTCCAAGTATGACCCACGTACCAGCAGCACCAGGCACTACAGCAGGACTGTCAGGGCTGACTGGTACATGTTTCTGAGACCTGCCTGCACCACTCTGCCCAAGGGACTGGGTACTCTGTCCGAAGCACTCAGTGATTTTGTCGATTCAGAGATGCTGTTGACATCCCAGTTTAAAAACGTAGTCTCCGACAAGCCCTGCTTCAAGTCTCAGCTCTGCTGTTTTCTTGCTGTGTGACTTTAGATTAGTTTATGTACCTCTCTGAGTGTTGTGTTCTCCTTTAAAGTGGAGACAACCTTAGTATTTGTCCCATAATCCTGCTTTAAGGAATGTTTCATGTGACGCTCGTAAAGTGCTCAGCTTAGGTCCCAGACTCTCTGAGCCTGCTGGCTGAGCTGGGGAAGAACAAGCCAGAGGCAGGGAAGCCAGTGACATTGAAGCTGCAGAACCTAGGGGTAAGGCCTGGGGCTGGCTGCAGAGTCCTGTGGAAGATGTGCCCTGCATGCTCAGAGGTGACAGGACTACCTCAATGTTCACTTCAGCTGCCACGGTCAGGCCTGTGACAGCCTGCATCGGCCCCTAGTATAGAGATCTCTCTCTCTCTCTCTCTCTCTCTCTCTCTCTCTCTCCCCTCCCTCTCACAGGAGACTGGTTAATGCCCTGGGTCTTCCCTCAATGGAGATATCTGACAATATCCCCACACAGGTTCAGGTAAAATCAGCCATTGCTCAGGGCTTGCAGTTCTAGCGAGGCCTTCCCCCCACCACACACACACACACACACACACACACACACACACACACACACCCAGGTTATAGATGTGTGCTGCCTTACCCAGCTTTTACACAGATTCTGGGATTTGAACTTGGGTCCCCATGCTCCCGTGGTGAGCACTTTTACCCACTGACCCATCCTCCTCAGCACCCCCCCCCTTTGTTTGCTGAGACAGGATGTCTTAGGGTTTTATTGCTGTGAAGACATATCATCACTACATACAGGGGAGCAGCTTGGAGCCCAGAGACCCCCAGCTCCTGCCCACTCAGCAACCGAGCTGTAAGGAGCCAGGGTCTTGGATGTTACCCTTGGCTATGATTCTGTGATGGGAAGGGTTGGGGACTAGGGGTTAGAGGACAGTGTCGGTCCCAAGAGGCAGCTGTCAATACATAAGCAGGTGTGCTAGTGAGGGGAGACAGAGACCCACTGAGGGTGGCTTGGAGTGACAGATTACAGGAGGGGCCAAACTCAGCACGACACCATCAGACCTTCCCCAATTGCTCCCACTGGTGCTACCTAGAGAATGGGATGCTGAGGGAAGCAGGCAGGACCAAGATGGCATCTGGAGAAGCTAAATATTTACGGGGAACTCTCCTTCCTGCCTGTGTGGGCACTTAGAGTCTTAGCATCAGGGTCCAGAATCCAGGGGGAGGGGAAAGGCCAAAGGTCAGAGGTCAGTAAAAAGAGTTCTTTCCCTTGGTGTCCATGCCACCCAGAGCTGCCCCACTGCCAGTGTGGTCAGTTCCTGGGGGAGGAGTGGAATTTAAGATATGTTTTGGTTTCCTTACAGATATTTGGGAACAAAATGATATGTTTCTTTTTCTCTGTTTTGATTTTTTTTTTTTTTTTTTTAAAGAGGGGTGGTGGTGGTGGAGAAGACACACAGTTGATTCAAAAGACCTGCCCGGAAGGAGACTGTTCTCCTATACCCAAAAATACTTTGTTTATACAGATGACACAAGTGGTTGGTGTGAGGGCCTACCTGAGGCTTGAAGGAAGTGGGTGTGATGGGGATAGCCCCACCTCCATCCCCCGCGTCTCCTCCCCCTTGGTCACAGCAGAGCCAGCAAGCTCTGAGTGACAGCTGCTCTGAACACTGCTCCTGGGTGGTGGACACAGAGGAAGTGCCCTCCGGCTGCCATTTCCTGTCACCTCTGACCTCTAGGCTCTAGTGACCCCTGCAGATCTCAGTGGACTGCTACAGGAAGGCGAAGCATGCTTCCTTTAGGAAATAGAGTCTATCAAGAAAATAAAAGGGCCAGACAGTAGTGGCGCTCACCTTTAACCACAGCACTTTGTTGGGGGCCGACTTTTAGCAGAAAGTGGCTATCAGCTTTGCAGCCATCTTGAGCCATATACCCTGACATGAGACTTGGATTACAATAGCCTACAACAGCTGAGCACACTCTGATAATCTTGGTTTAGATACCTTGGGTGTGTGAGATTAAAGGTGTGTGAGATTAAAGGTGTGTAACTTAAGAGTATGATGTAGAAGTGTAGAGATCAGAGTTAGAGACAAGACCTAAGGGCATGATTAAAGGTGTAACTTAGAGGCGTGGCTTAGAAGTAAGACATATAAAAGGCAGAGACAGAACAGATCAGAATCAGACACAGCAGACAGAGGAGACAGAGAAGGAGACACTTAGAGGAAGAGAGACTGAAGAATAAACAGGATTGAATCACACCCTGTCTGGTCTCCATTCTTTGAGTCTGCCCTCACCCTCGCTCTTGCTGAACCCCGACCCGCAGACCGGAGCAGCAGTTTGGGCCGGGATACAGTGGCCGCCCAAACGTGGGTCGGCCCGGGCCTCAACATTTTGCCTGGGCTGCAACATTTATTTTGGCCGCCCCAACGTGGGGCTAGTGTGGACCCCAACATTATTTTGGCGCCCGAACAGGAACTCGAGCTTGGGTCTCAACACACTTGGGAGAGAGAGGCAGGCAGACCTCTGAGTTAGAGGCTAGCCTCATCTACAAGAGTGAGTTCCAAGACAGCCAGGGCTACACAGAGAAACCCTGTGCGGTGGTTTGGATAGGTATGGCCCCCGTAGACTCAAGTGTTTGAATGCGTGGGCATAAGGAGTAGCACTGTTAGGAGATGCGTCCTTCTTGGAGAAGATATGGCCTTGTTGGAGGAAGTGTGTCACTGTGGAGACAGGCTTTGAGGTCTCAGATGCTCAAGCAGAGCCCAGTGTGGCTCTCAGTCTCCTGCTGCCTGTGGATCAAGATGTAGAACTCTCAGCTCCTCCTCCAGCACCGTGTCTGCCTGGATGCTGCCATGTTCCCACCTCTGAAACTAAGCCAGCCCCAGTGAAATGTTTTTCTGTATGACTTACTGTCATGGTGGTGTCTCTTCATAGCAAGAAAACCCTAAGACACTGTCTTAGTTAGGGTTTTACTGCTGTGAACAGACACCATGACCAAGGCAAGGCAACTCTTCTTCTTTTTTTTTTTTTTGTTTTTCGAAACAGGGTTTCTCTGTGTGTAGTCTTGGATGTCCTGGAACTCACTCTGTAGACCAGGCTGTCCTCAAACTCAGAAATCCGCCTGCCTCTGCCTCCCAAGTGCTGGGATTAAAGGCGTGCACCACCACCGCCCGGCTGGCCAAGGCAACTCTTATAAGGACAACATTTAATCGGGGCTGGTTTACAGTTTCAGAGGTTCAGTCCAGTATCATCAAGGCAGCATCCAGGCAGGCATGGTGCAGGAGGAGCTGAGAGTTCTACATCTTCATCTGAAGGCTGCTAGGAGAAGACTGACTTCCAGGCAGCTAGGATGAGGGTCTTAATGCCCATGCCCACAGTGACACACCTACTCCAACAAGGCCACACCTCCTAGCAGTGCCACTCTCTGGGCCAAGTATATACAAACCATCACAGACACCCTGTCTCAAATAAATACAAACATACATACATACATACATACATACTACATCATACATACATACATCATACATGCATACGTATGAAAAAAAGCAAAAGAAAAAGCGGGTGGTAGGGGCTGAGAAGGATGGGTAAATGGGCAAAAGTGATCACCATGTGAGAATGGGGACCCAAGTTCAGATCCCAGAACTGGTGTAAAAGCTGGGTGTGGCAGCACACACCTATAACCTCGGGGGTGGGGGGCTAGCTAAAACTACAAGCTCCTGGCTCAGTGACAGGCCCCGTCCCATAAAGATAAGGCAGACAGTGATTGAGAAAAGCATCAGGCGTCAACCTCCAGACTGTACACACGTACACACACACAGGAATGTCAGTGGACTCACCAAAAACTACATACCTCTACACACACACACACACACACACACAGGAATGTCAGTTGAGTACTAAAAACAGAAACCCAGCACCCGCACTCTATAAATAGTGAGAAAACTATATAAATAATTCCCCGGCGCAGTGATGTCATCCGCCAAATACTGCGACTGAGGGAGACTTAAAACCGAGGATGACTCAAGGCCTCACTATGTACCCCACAGTCCCCTGCATGAGCCACCCAGCTGCTGGAGTGACAGGTGTGCACCCCATGGCTCCCTCTCCTGTTCTTATAAAGGGCTTGGCAGATGCTGGAGAGGCTCGGCCAGGCTCCTCCGTGCTGAAGCTCCCTCATCTGTCGCTTCAACCTCTCCTACCCTAAACTTTCTGCAAAGTGAAGGCAGTGGCCTTCCATGGCCTCCCCTGACACCCAAGTGCAAGGGAGCCTGTGAGGGGTCCTGCCAGCAACAAACCGCTAAGAAAAGTATGAGTCCCTCAGAGACGAGACTCCAGTGAACTCATTTCTAGGAAGAGGCAGAGAGGTGACCACACCAGGACCGATCGGCGCTTACTGATACTACAGCCTCTGAGGCCCCGGGGAAGTGTCTGGGTTCACAGCATCATCCACACTCTGCAATGGGTGCTGCTTACCCTTTAGCAAATAAGGAGACAGAGGGGCCACATGGTAAAGCCCCCATCTAGGCCACAGCAAAGAAACAGTCGAGGCAGATCTGACCAGGCAGCCTGGGCTGTGGGGAGCTGAAGGGCCATTGCAGTCTGTCCAGACCCACCTTCCACAGGTCACTGTGTCCCAAGCGGGCTAACCTCTCTCCCACTACCTGGGCACCAGTCTTCTGTTCTGAGGAGACTTCCTTCCTTGGGACCCTTGAGCCCGAGAGAGGGGAAGTGAGGTTGTCATGGGTTACTCTGAGATTAGGGTGGTGACCTACTCAGTTCTCTCCAGATCAGTTTCTCAGAATTAGGCCCTGGCCAAGCGCCCATCCATTTCTCCTCTCTCACCCACCCATCCAGTAACCGACTCACCCTCCATCCATCCACCTCTCCATCCTCTCTTAGTCAGGGTTTCCATTGCTGTGAAGAGTCACCATGACCTCGGCAGCTCTTATAAAGGCAAACATTTAATTGGGGCTGGCTTACAGGTTCAGAGGTTTAGTCCATTATCGTCATGGCAGGAAGCATGGCAGCGTGCAGGCAGACACGGTGCCAGAGAAGGAGCTGAGAGTTCTACATCTCGATCAACAGACAGCAGAAGTGAATATGACACTAGCTTGAGTATCTGAGACCACCTCAAAGCCTGCCTCCACAGTGACACACTTCCTCCAAGGCCACACCTCCTAATAGTGTCTTTCCCTATGGGCCAAGCATTCAAACACATGAGTCTTTGGGGGCCATACCTATTCAAACCACCATCCATCCGCCCATCCATCCACTATTCATCCATCTATCTATGCATGCATCCATCCGTCTATCCAATCATACATCTATCTACTCATCTTTCCATCTTTCCATCCATCTATCCATGCATCCATCTATCCATCTACCCACTCATCCATTCATCCATCTTCCTTCTTTCCATCCATCCATCCATCCTCTTATCCATCCATCTACTCATCCATCCATCCATCCATCCATCTACCCACCCACCTGTCATCCATCCACTCATCCATCCATCTATCCACTCATCCATCCATCCACTCATCCATCCATCTATCCACTCATCCATCCATCCACTCATCCATCCATCTATCCACTCACTCATCCATCCATCTGCCCACCCACCTGTCATTCATCCATCCACTCATCCATCCATCTATCCACTCATCCATCCATCCACTCATCCATCCATCTATCCACTCATTCATCCATCCATCTGCCCACCCACCTGTCATTCATCCATCCACTCATCCATCCATCTATCCACTCATTCATCCATCCATCTGCCCACCCACCTGTCATTCATCCATATACTCATCCATCCATCCATCCATCTATCCACTCATTCATCCATCCATCTGCCCACCTACCTGTCATTCATCCATCCACTCATCCATCCATTTATCCACACATCCATTTATCCATCCATTCATTTCCCATCCATCTATCTATAATCTATCCACTCACCTATGGTGATAGCTTAAATAGACTCATGTCTATAAATGGTTGGCCCACAGGAAGTGACACTATTAGGAGGTGTGGCCTTGTTGGAGAAAGTGTGCCGTTGAGGTCTCTTATACGCTCAGGCTATGTCCAGTGTGGCACACAGTCTCCTTCTACTGCCTGTGGACCAAGATGTAGAGCTCTCAGCTCCTCTAGCACCATGTCTGCCTGCACGCCGCCATGCTTCCCACCATGATGAATTAAACCTCTGAAACTGTAAGCCAGCCCTAATTAAATGTTGGGGTGAGGCTGGGCTGGGATAGGGCTGGGACTTGGGTGGAGCTGAGGTGAGTTTGGGGCTGGGCCTGAGATGGGATAGAGCTGAGGCCAACCTGGGTTGGGTTGTTTGGAAGTGGCTGTGGGTGCAGCTTTCCTCTGGGAGGTGCAGCTCTGTCTGCTGGGTCCAAGCCTAAAGCCCATGGCTCCTCAGGGCTGGGCTCCAACATGGTCACCTCCACCCCTTCTCCCACACTCCCCAGGTATCTGAGCTTACCACATGACAGAGGACCCTTGCTGGCCCTGGAGGACTCAGCCAGAACCTTCTGCTGCCATGGAAAACGGTCACAACCACCAAAGTGACATAGAAGGGCCACATCAGCTCTAGCCCCAACCTGGTGGCTTCCCTGGCTCCAGCCCCCTCTCACCTTGTCTTGTCTGCCCATCTTCAGTCAGCCTGGTTTCATGCAAACTCCCTAAGGGTCACAGCTCCAGAAGCCACCAAGATAGCCTTGTCTATCTGTTTACTGGCTATGGACTGGCCAGCGCCAATACTAAAACATCAGGGCCAAAGAGCCAGGGCAGCTTGCTTCAGATGCAGACGTTAACCCTGGATGAGGAGGCTGGAGAGATGGCTCAGTGGTTAAGAACACTGACTGTTCTCCCAGAGGTCCTGAGTTCAATTCCCAGCAACCACATGGTGGCTCAAACCACCTGCAATGGGATCCAATGCCCTCATCTGGTGTGTCTGAAGACAGCTACAGTGTACTCATGTGCATAAAATAAATAAAATCTTAAAAAAAAAAAAAAAAAAAAAAAACAAAACCCTGGATGAGTGGCTCCAATCGAGTGGCCCTGACCACCACACGACCTCTCTGAGCAGCTGTTTGTCATCTGTAAAGTGACCAGTCAGGCTTGTCACCTAGTCCCAGTGTACTTAACATTCAAGGGAATAAGGTGGAGAGGTGGAGATACACACCTGTAATCCCAGTATTTGGAAAGCTGAGACAGGAGGATAATTTTGAGTTCAAAGCCAGGCTGGAGAACAGAGTAAAACCCTATCTCAAAAAAAGGAAGGGACCGTGGCAAGTGTGGCCTCAACAGAGGCAGGCAGATCTTTGTGAGTTCGAGGCCAGCCTGGTCTACATAACAAGTTCCAGGACAGCCAGGGCTATGTGAGACTCTCTCAAAAACAAAAACAAAGTAATAGTAATAAGTTGAAAGAGACAGAGAAAAGAAGGAAGAAAAAAGAAACAAGACTCAAACATGGTGGCTTGGTGGGTGGGGCCTGGTGACCTGCGTTCAATCCCCAGGGCCCAGATAGTGGAAAGAAAACTGGTTCCTGAGTGCTGTCCTCTGAGTGATAGCCACGTGCTCACCATGGTTGTGGGTGTCCACTCACAGTTCTAGAAACTAAAGAGGAAGAATGGCAGGAACCTCAGAGCCCAGAGCTGAACACTCAGCCCCCAAGGGCCCAGGCGTGAGCCAGCAATGACCACAGACGCTGGGTGGGGACTTGGCGGTGACTTGTTTCCTCAGCCCAGTTACCCAAAGTCCAGATCTTCCAATGGCTCAGTGGTAAAGGGAGGTGCTGGGAATCTTGAATTTTCTGGAGTTTTCTCAAGTGTTAAGTGTTGACAACTAATTTAAAACATGTAGACACATCTGTGAGTGGGATGTGTCCACCAGCTGTTTGACTGAGGTCCCTCCATTAACCTAGTCACTCAGGCCCAGGGATGGTGAGCCACCAGCCCCAGGCCATGAAGCACAGGAAAAGAGGAAACACAGTGACCTTTTCTTCTTGGACCACAGACAGCAGCTCATGCTTGGCTATCCTCTGACCCTCAGGAAGGCAGCTCAGCTTCACCCTCATGGCAGCTAGCACTAAGGGCCATGCTGCCACCTCTCTCTGGCCTGCCCAGCCTTAACAGATACTGAGTGTTGTGGATAGTCACCAGAGAAGGCTGCTCGGAATGGGTTGGAGCAAATAGAAAGTCTTTATTAGCAGGCTGGTGTTTGGGATCCCAGTGTAGCCCTGAGCCTTTCTCAGGGTGAGCTTTTAAGCACAAAATCCAAGTCCTGGGTTGAAGTACTTCATTTAACAAGAACAGTTAGCCGGAAGCAGAGCTACAGATGCCAAAAAGTGAGGTTAGTACTTGAGAGACTTCCCTATAACTATGGACTTCGATAAACCAGGCCTTGGCTCTAGTTTTGTCTATGTGCTGAGTTTGGCAGCCTGAATGGCATTTCCATCATGGAGTCAGTTGTGCTAAGGTCTGGGACCCTATTATACTGAGATCAAGAGAATGTCTCCAAGAAGGAACCAGCCTACTGGGCAAGAAGTGGTGGTAAGGAAGGGCTTGCTCCTTCCACGCCATGGTGACCTGGAACCACTTTGACAGGCTTGAGCAGAGCTGGGGGAGGTGGGGACTGAGCAATCAAAGGCCTGAGCTGTGGGCTCAGGGAAATGGTATAGTTGGTAAGCATGTGCCATGCAAACATGAGGACCTGAGTTCAAATCCCAGCACCACATAAAAGCCAGGTGTGGTGGCATGTGCCTATAATCTCAGAACTTAAAGGCAGAGAGAGACAGAGGGGTCCCTGGGGCTTACTGTCCGGCCAGTCTGTCAAACAGTAAGTTTTAGGGTTAGTAATGAGATTCCATCTCAAAAAGTAAAGCAGAGGGCATATGAAGAGGTTTTTCTGGCACCAACCCCTGACTTATCCACACATACACACACACACACACACACACACACACACACACGTACGTACTGGAGAGTTAGCTGAGAGTTTTACATCTGGATCAGTAGGCAATAGGAAGAAACAGTGAGACACTGGCCTGGCTTGAGCATCTGACACCTCAAAACCTGCCCCCAGTGACTCACTTCCTACAAGACCACACCCACTCCAACAAGGACACACCCACTCCAACAAGGACACACCCACTCCAACAAGGACACACCCACTCCAACAAGGACACACCCCCTAATAATGCCAATTCCTATGACCCTGGGGAGGCCATTTTTATTCAAACCACCATACTGTCATTACTTGCACTAAACAATCATCACAGACCTGGTAGCAGACAGTAACATGGAGTTATTGTCTTACAACTCTGGAGGTCAGAAGAACAATTTGGGTCTCAGGAGACTAAAACCACAAGAAGGGAAGGACAGAGCCCCATCTGGAGCTCTCTCCCTGCCTTTTGCAGCTTTAGAAGCTGCTGCACCTTAACCAGTAGTTTCCTCTGCAGTCTTCCAAGCCAGTGTGTGTATCTCATCCTGGGGTGCATCCTTCTTGTCCTGGCTCTGGCCCCCGAGTCTCCTGTCAGCACCTTGTGATGATGCTGGAATCCACCACCAGCTGCTTAGCCACCTAAATGCTACCTGTAACTTCTGTCCTCTCTCCCATGATGAGCAGCAGTCACAGGCCCACCCGGACACCGGGGGAGTGCAAGGTGTCATCCTGTGACCACACTCGTGATAACGCTGTCTTCACGCAGGCACATCAGCTCTACTTGGTGCCTGGCACGGTGAGTGAATTGGTGGCTGAACTTATGAGTGATAGAGAAGAATGTGGTGGCTATCGGAGGGAGAGGCAGGAAAACAACTCAGACCAGGCATCTTCTTATCAGACAGTGAAGAAACAGCAGCCGGCACCAGTGTTGACAGCTTCCTTCTCTGTCTCTCAGGACACACCTTGGAGGTCTGGGAGCCTCAGGGCAGATCAGAAGGGTGGGCAGCCTTGGATGGGTGGGGGGACTTCGAGCAGGCCAGGCAGAGCAGTGGGTAGCCCTCAGCCCAGCCTCAGGTAGCACAAGGTTAGTTATGGCAGGCAGCTAGGGTGAGGCTGTTTCCTTCCTGCTCTGTCTTCCCAACCTCAGCATCACAGAAGACAGGCTCCAACCCAGGTTTCCTCACAGCTGAAAAACGTTCTGGCTGGAAGGAAAGGAGCATGAAGCCTCAGAAAGGAAACAGAGCGGAAGGGTTCTTGAGCCTCAGGCCAGGCTCTGGCCTACAGAAGTCAGTGAGTGCTCCAAACACTTGAGACCACTGTAGCACATAGAGAGAGCCTGGGCCTGGGTACTGAGGATGAAGGAGAAAACAAATAATGTATGAGGAAACGGTCAGCTAGATGGCACAGCAGTAAAGGGACTTGTGGCCAAGCCTGATGACTTGAGTTCAACTCCGGGCATTCACAGGGTAGAAGAAGAAAGCCAATTCCTGTGAGCTGCTCTCTAACCTCTACACATGCATAAACACATACATCACACATACATACACACATGCATACACACATACATACACACATGCATACACACATACATACACACATGCATACACACATACATACACACATGCATACACACATACATACACACATGCATACACACATACATACACACATGCATACACACATGCATGCACATACATACACACATGCATAAACACAGACATCACACATGCATATACACGTGCATACACGTCCCCAGGTCACCTAGCCTGTCCCCGTGGGCCCACTCCTCCACACAGCGCCTGTGTGGCTGCCGTGCATGGGCTCGACTGGAATCAGCCTCCCCTTAGCACCCCGCAGCTCTTGGCTGTCTTGAGGCCCAGAGCCTGTATGTCACTTGGGACCCGTCCCTAGCATGGAGCCCACGTCGGCCGCAGCCTCACTGCTTGCCACTCTCTGAGCACAATGGGCTTAGAACAGGCCCGCTACTCACTACAGAGACCCCCACCCTCTCCAAGCAGGAGAGGCCACTCAAGACAGACGCTTTCTGTAACCCAGATGAGGCTGGTGACAGCAGAATGCCCACCCTGTGTCCAGGGATTGGAGCACTTGGTCCCTGGCTGGTGGCGTACTCCTGGGATGTATGTGTCTTACGGTTACCTTACTATTGTAACAAAACACCATGACCAAAAAAGCAGGTTGGGGAGGAAGGAGTTTATTCTGCTTCTATACTTCATCACAGAAGGAAGTCAAACAAGGCAGGAACCTGAAGGCAGGAGCTGATGTAAAGAACATAGAGGGGTGCTGCTTACTGGCTTGCTCCCCATGGCTTGCTCGGCCTCTTATAGAACCAGGACCACCAGGCCAGAAGTGGCCCCACCCACAGTGGGCTGGGCCCTCCCCCATTGATCACTAAGTGAGAAAATGCCTCACAGCTGGATCTCATGGAGGCAGTCTCTCAACTGAGGCTCCTTCCGATGACTCTAGCCTGGGTCAACACAGGACGTCAGGCGGTACAGTGTGGAACTTTGGAATGCTGGAGCCTGGCTGGCATGTGCTGTGGTAGAGCCCTACTCTGCTTCCGGTCCTGATCCACCAAAGGGTGGTCACCCACACCACAGGCGCCACCAGCACAGACCCAGCTGCCCTGCTCTTAAGTGTTCCGATGGGACAGGCTATGGCTCCCATCCAAAGAGACCCTTCCTCCTTTAAGTTCTTAATACAAGTGGGACCTGGGTGTCCCTAGGACAGGAAGGGCACAGGGACAGAGTATGTGCATGTGGCAAGGGCCTAGGGCAGAAAGAGAAAAGCCAAGGTCTGATGGGTTCTGAGAGTCCTGAGGCAAAGCCTGGAAAAGTTGGTTGTGGAGAGAAATGTAGCAAAATGTAGGGGCCAGGGGCTGTGGAAACTTGAGACTTTCCTTTTCCAAGACTTTTACATTTTATTTCATGTGAATAAGTGTTTAGCCAGAACATATCTCCTCTGCACCATGTGTGTGCCTGGTGCCCACGGAGACCAGAAGAGGACCTTAGATCCTCTGGAACTGGTGTCAAGAGTAGCTGTGAGCGCTGGGCAGTGGTGGCCCATGCCTTTAATCTCAGCACTTGGGAGGCAGAGGCAGGCGGATTTCTGAGTTCAAGGCCAAACTGGTCTACAGAGTGAGTTCCAGGACAGCCAGGGCTACACAGAGAAACCCTGTCTCAAAAAAACAAAACAAAACAAAACAAAACAAAACAAAACAAAACAAAACAAAACAAAACAAAACAAAAGAATAGCTGTGAGCTACCACGTGGGTGCTTGGCCCAGTGCTCTGAACAGTGAGACTCTTTACAGGATTACACCTCCCTCCCTCCCTCCCTCTCTCCCTCCCTCCCTCCCTCCCTCCCTCCCTCCCTCCCTCCTTCCCTCCCTCCCTTCCTTCCTTCCCTCCTCCTCCTCCTTCTTTGTTTTGAGACAGGGTCTCACTACAGAGCCATGGCTGCCCTGGTATTGACTATATAGACCAGGCTGGCTTCAAACTCACAGAAATCCACTTACCTCTGCCTCTGGAGTGCTGGGATTATCGAAATTAAAGGGGTATGCCACCACACCCAGCTAGACTTTTCTTTTTTCTTTTTTCCCCTTCCCTTCTTCCTCTTGCTCCGGCCCCACTCGCTCCGGCCCAAGGGCCTTTATTTATTTATTATATGTAAGTACACTGTAGCTGTCTTCAGAACCCTTTAAGATGGCATCAGAGTTCTTTACGGATAGTTGTGAGCCACCATGTGGTTGCTGGGAATTGAACTCAGGACCTCTGGAAGATCAGTCAGTGCTGTTAACTGCTGAGCCACCTCACCAGCCCCCAAGACTTTTCTTAAAACTTAAAAAAAAAAAAAAAAAATCCTTTTCTACATTTCTTTATCTACCAACATTTAAAAAATCTTCTATTCTGTTTATTTATATGGTTTGTATATAAACACACACTCCTGAAGGCCACAACACACTCGTGGAGATCAAAATCAACCTTCAAAGTCTTGATTCTTGCTTTCTATCGAATGGGTCCTGGGGATGAAACTCATGTCCTCAGCCCTGTGACAATTGCCTTTACCAGCTGAGCCATCTGGCCAGCCCTCTTGTAACAATGACTTGCTCCTAATTAAAAGTCTTCCCAGGGGGCTGGGCATGTAGCTCGCTGTAATGCAGATGGACATGCACAAGTCTGAGCTCCAACCTCAGAGCCACAAAACACCCCGTCTCAGATCAAAAAGACACAGCGGTGGGTGAGCTCCTGGAAATTTCCCTTCCATCCAATCACACAGAACTTTGGATGGTGTCCCAGAGCCCCAAGGCATTCAGACAGAGAGTGTCCCAGCAAGTGTTCGAGTGAGCACCATGGCTGTCCTCTCAGCCTCCGGGTGAGCACCAAGGTCCCATCTTCACCTCCTCCATGTATCCCACCCACAAAAATTCATCACCTGGGCGCAGGGGGTGAGATAGGCTGTGGTGGCAGCTTGCTTGCTCTGGGAGTGATGACCCCTCTGTGTGAAGAATACTTTTAAAAATCTTTCTTTAAAGCCAGGTAGTGGTGGCGCACGCCTTTAATCCCAGCACTTGGGAGGCAGAGGCAGGCAGATTTCTGAGTTTGAGGCCAGGCCTGGTCTACAGAGTGAGTTCCAGGACAGCCAGGGCTACACAGAGAAACCCTGTCTCAAAACAAAACAAATCTTTCTTTAAACCCAGACCCTATTTTGAAAAGCAAAGCAAAGCAAAACAAACAAACAAAATCCACATTGTTCTTCCTCCTGTAAGCCACAATTTTGGGGTGCTCTCTCTGGAACAGCTGACCTGGGGCCTCTTCAGGATGATTCTTAGTCCAGGTGGTAGGGAGTTGATTGGTCGTCATCAAAAACCCCACGGGTCACAGACATCGTTTAGGACCCGTGTGTCCATGTGCGGAACACACTCAGTGCAGGATGTTTCATCCTCCTGGCACAGAAAGCATCCCACAGCTTCAGGAAATTCCGGAGCTGGCCAGTGCGTTGTCCCAGTGGGAGTGGGTGGCAGAATGCCCTGTAATTTCAGCCTTTCCTTGTCCCTAAAATTATTGCCCATGTGAAGTGGGTTCCCGGGCCCTGCCCAGGAAAGCGTTGGCGGTACTGGGAACGCTTTGCTATACGACAGAGACACAAATAAAGAAAAGAAATGGAGCCTCCCAACAGACATGAAGGCTCTGGATCTGCTTCAAGCTGCGTATCTGCTTCAAGAGGTCTCTATCTGGGCCTGTGCACACCTTTCATCCCAGCACTCAGAGGCAGAGGCAGCCGAAGTTGGAGGCCAGCCTGGTCTACAGAGTGAGTTCCAGGACAGCCAAGGCTATGTAGAAGCTTGTCTGTTTGGAAGCACAGGAAAGAAAGAACACCAGGGCTCTATCCCAGGATTCCCCACCCCACGCTGAGCCTGCACAAGGTTCTGGTAGACACCAGGGTTGGAGGCCTCAAACAAGCCTAGGATTTAATCTGCAGCCACCTGAGCCCGGAGGAGTTTCTGGGTCACTGGAGCCATGGTAACTCACAGCTATCCTTAACTAGATGTTATCTTTTTTTTTTTTTTTTTTTTTTTTTTTTTTTTTTTTTAACTAGGTGTTATCTTATCTGGACTCAGAACCTGTATAGGGCATAGCTCATCACTGGGTGGCATTCTGGGCTTCCTCCAGACCAGCCTCTGCCAGGGCTCTGGCAGGGGACAGGCCAGCAGCTGGAGCCTGCAGGGATGTACCTCAACTGTTTGTTTGTTGTTTGTTTTTTTTTTTGTTTTTGTTTTTTCGAGACAGGGTTTCTCTGTGTAGCCCTGCCTGTCCTGGAACTCACTCTGTAGACCAGGCTGGCCTCAAACTCAGAAATCCGCCTGCCTCTGCCTCCCAAGTGCTGGGATTAAAGGCGTGCGCCACCACCGCCCAGCTAAGGATGTTCCTCAACTCTTAGGGCGGCCATTTTCATAACTGTGCCATGAAGATGGCCATCTAAGCCCATGATTGAGCTCTACAGCGCCCCCTTTTGGTCACTAATGGCACATCTCTTCCTTGGGGTGGGAGGGCAGGTACAAATGCTTAAGAGAGTCACACTCTTGTCCCGAGGCGTGAGACCTGCCTCCACATCCCTGCCATGCAGTGGTGGGAAAGTGCTGCCTCTGGCTCGTGAACACCTTTGTCTAGCCGTGCCCACAACCTTTGCTTAGCACGGATGGCAGTGGGTCTGGCTCGTCTTAGCACACGGTGGAGGTTGCAGGGAGCAATATTTGTGGGAAGGAGTGAATGCTCCGTGCAGGAGAGAGGTCCAATAGAGTCTCCCCTCCCCCTCCTCGGGTCAAGTGATCCCAGGATAAAGTGAGGAGAGAATTCAGAGGTAGGCTGGGTAGTGGTGCCTTGAAGCCTATGAGCAACCTCCAGGCTCCCTCTGCTGGCCACCACGGAGAATGACAGTCTGTGTCTGAGCTCTGAACGCTTGGTAGAAGACCCTCAACACCACCAGCATTTAATGAGCACCTACTGTGTTTATGGGAGAAGCAACCAGGCTGAACATAGGTCTCCCCTGCTGGGATTAGAAGTAGAGAAGGAGGAGGCTGAGCATGGTGATTAAAGTAAGAAACTGCCTTTATTAAGCACCTATTGTTTGTCCTGAGAGTAGTCAGAACCATTGCCCTGGAGTCTGGTCAACCACACACATTTGCTGAGAACCCACTATATGCTGAGCCTGGGCTTACCTGGAAGTACACACGGACTACTATATACTTATGACTCTGAGAACACAAGAGGGGAATTTTTAATATATCCGTGTGTGTGTGTGTGTGTGTGTGCGTGCATCAAGAAGGTAGTGGATCCCCTGGATCTCTTGAGCTCAATAAATCAAACTGAGATCCTCTGGAAGAGCAGCAAATTCTTCTAACCACTGAGCCACCGCCCCAGCCACAACGTGAACTATGCTTATTACAGTAACTCCCAGAGAGATTACTGTTTAGCCTGCAGGTGGTGGGAGTGGGCTCCATAGTGTAAGGGAGGAATCTGTCCCCTCACATCACTGCACTGAGGCTGCACCTTCATCTACCCGTGTGCAGAACAAACCTTTGCAGGGCTCCTACAAAGTGTGGCAGCCACCGTCCTGTGTGCTGCCTGAGGAGACAGAGGTGATATCAGGAACAGCAGCAACCCCAGGGAGCTGTTCATGAAGAGGGGATGGGTGAGGGGCAGAAGCAAGGGACTGTGTAGCTCTTAGCGAGCCTGCTGCACAGCACAGCAGAGACCAGGGTGAGGTGCAGCATGCATCTGTGGTCCCAGCACTCAGGAGGGTCAGGTGCCTTAGCTACATAGGGAATTGGAGGTGCCCTGGGGCACTAAAGTGCATCTGTGACATGTGTGCCAGTCTCAGAAGAGATGGGACTGGGGAAACGGCTCAGTCAGCACAGAAGCACAGAGTCCTGAGTTCAATTCCTGCCACAATTGTGGCACGCTTGGTGGTGTGTGCAGCCGTAATCCCATGCTGGCCATCCAGGCTCACCTAGCCTGAGTTTTGGGTCCAGGTGAGAGGCTTTGTATCAACAACAGGCTGGGTTGGTTAAATGGCTTAGCAGGTAAGGGGCTCGCCATGCTAGCCTGACAAATTGAGTGTAACCCCCCCCCCAGAACCCATGTGAAAAGGCCAAACCTGCTCTAACATCCCCACGAATCAATTGCTCTCCAACGCCCTCCAGGCTGCAGCAATGCCTTCTATGGCCACCAGGCGGCGCCAGCCCCAAATGCAAGAATGCCCTCAGCCCTAGTCAACTGTCTTGTTTGAAGGTTCATGGGGGGCTCTCCCATTCAGGATGTTAGAGCAGCCATGGTCTGCTAATTCAGGCCCGTGGCATGCCTCTTTTCTCACACAGAGCCCATCATAACTGTGTCCTAATATCGTTGAGAGATCACACACACAGAGGATCCACCAACAGCACGAGTCTCAGCCAGACAAAGCAAGCCTACAGCAACCATCCAGCAAGGTGTAGCACTGAGAGTCAAAGCTGTGCCAGCTTCCATTTTCCCCGCGTCCTCCCTACACTGGGCACACTCTGGGATTGCTGCACTGCCTGTAGGAGCATCTTCCCATTTCCTTAGCCCATCACCCTTCCTTAGCTCCGAGCCAGATGCTCCAGCCTCCTCGCACCCCTCGTATGTGCTGATGCAGGACCTGCCTCAGGACCTTTGCGCTTGCTGTTTCATGAGAAACTTTCCTGCAAGGTCAGATCTCTGTCCTCGGTGACTTCTCCCAACACCCTATGGGTTTTTTTTGTTTTGTTTTGTTTTGTTTTTTTGTTTTGTTTTGTTTTGTTTTGTTTTTTTTTTTGAGACAGGGTTTCTCTGTATAGCCCTGGCTGTTCTGGAACTCACTCTGTAGACCAGGCTGGCCTCGAACTCAGAAATCCGCCTGCCTCTGCCTCCCAAGTGCTGGGATTAAAGGCGTGCGCCACCACCGCCCGGCCCACCCTATGGTTTTCTTAGCATGGCTCACCTGTGTGCCCCTGGCAGCTTCCCTAGTGAATTAGCTGCTCAAACGTTCTGAGGGAAACTGAGGACAAGTTTTTCCCGGCAGAGGGAATGGCAAAAGTAAGAGTCTCACCTAGTTAGCCTGCTCTGGGGAGACTAGCTCACACGCCAGCCACACACAGCTGGTGGCCGAAAGCCTTGAGCAGTCAGCAAGCCGAGCAGTTTGAATACAGACGCCCATGAGCAGCTGCAAGAGTTGGGTGGGGGCGGTGACACAACACAACTCCAGCTGGCACCAGCTCCCTGAGGCAGGATGGCTGCTGGGAAAGAGAAAAGATGAAGAATCTCAGAGCATCAAGTTTCCCAAGAGGAGGAAGGATAGGCAGTGATCCGGTCACCTGGACACCAAAGGCAGTTGTGAGGACCACATCACGTTGGCTGAGCCATGCCGTGCGTCTCTTGGAACTCAGCGGCCTCCCCTAACATGGTGTGAGAATGGACCTCCAGTCCTTCTTGGAAGACGAGTTCCTGGCCTGGGAGTGGTCATCTGCAAAGTCAGATGTGGTATTCACTGTGGTGGTCGGCTCTGAGGGCCGGCTATCGTGGTCACGGTGGTGGTCAGCTAAGTAACCAGCTGAGGCAGTCAATATGGTGATCAGTTACCTGTAGTAAACACTGCAACTAGTCACATCAATGACCACCGCAGTAACCACTACAGTTGACCACCAGAGACCATTATAAGTGACTACCACACTGACCATCATGGCTGACCATCACAGTGAACAAACACTACAATTGACCACTTTAAAAAAAGAAAGAAAGAAAGAAAGAATCTTCTTTGATTCCACTGGTCTATAGAACAAACAGCAAACTCCTTTGAAAGATAGTCAAAACTTTCTGAATTGTTGGGGGGGGTCTCTGCACCCCTAGAAGATAAGTAATTCAAATGGAAGTATTAGGAAAGGTCCCCCTCCCCCTCCGGGGCGGTGAGCCGGCTGCAGGGGCCTCTCAGCTTGGATCTTATTGTTTGTCAAACACAGCGACTAAAAGCAGCTGGGAGGGAGGGGTTCATTTCCCTATCTTAACAGTCTGTCCTCAAGGGAGGGCAGGGCAGGAGCTCCAGTGGGAAGCTGGAGGCAGAAACTGAAGTGGAAGCTGTGGAGCTTGTTCCTCAAGGGACAGACAGTCAGCCTATGATACAACCTAGGGTCACCTGCCTACAATGGGCTGGCCCCTCCCACATCAATCAGTAATCAAGAAAATGTGGGCCGGATGGTGGCACACGCCTTTATTTCCAGCACTCAGGAGGCAGGGGCAGATGGATCTCTGTGAGTTTAAGGCCAGTCTGGTCTATAGAGTGAGTTCCAGAACAGCCAGGGCTGCACAGAGAAACTCTGTCAAAAAAAAAAACAAAAAAAAACAAAAAACAAAAACAAAAACAAAAACAAAACAAACAAATAGAAAGAAACAAACAAACAAATAAAAGGAAGAAAAGAAAAAGCCCATAGGCTCATATGATGGAGGCATTTTCCTCAACTAAGGTTCCTCCCTCGCAAGTGGTTCTTGCTTGTGTCAAGTTGACATAAAAATTAACCAATCTAAGTAGTGGGTGAAGACATCAAGCCGGGTTACCTGAGTTCAGTGTCTGAGAACACAGGATGGAAGGAGAGAGCCAACTCATGGAAGGCCAGGGGTCAGGTCCTGCCTTCCAACATGACAAAGCATGACTCAAGTTATCTTCCTCTGACTCAGCTTTGACCGCCGCTCAGCCACATCCCTGATGACAGATGTGTGTGTGTGTGTGTGTGTGTGTGTGTGTGTGTGTGCACAGGCGTGCACACGCAGAGAGGGAATACTGAGCATGGGCAGGTGAGTGTGTGAGAAATTCATGACTGAGCAGAGGTATGCTGGCCACTGAACTTGGTCACTGAATGACAAAGTAACCACCACTGAGTCACCTTTGTCATTGTCATTGCTCCAGTGGGGGTGCTAAAGTGACAGGGAAGTTTGAAGCCCCCCAGTGACCAGGTGACCAGTGGGGCATGTCTGCAGAAGGATGCTCTGATAAACCCCAGGGCCACACCAAGCATCTGTCTGTGGGAAGCTCAGGCCTTTGTCCCAGCACCCTGCCATGCGGTCATTCTGATGTCTCACCCCTCTGCAGTTGAGATCTTTATGAGCGGTAAGCTTTGTCAGGGAGACTGGGTAACCGAAGCCCAGTGTCATCATGTGCTCCGCTACCTACCCATCAGCACCTGGGTACACCAGCTGACACAGCAGGGCACACATGCAGCACCCATTGGCAAATACGAAGAGCAGAAGACCAAAACTGGCCAAGGGCACTGAGTGGCCATTCTGAGCTGTCCCATGCAGAAGGGGATGGCTTCTGGAGATCTCATGACAAGACATGACTGTCCCTGCGGAGAGGCCCAGTCTCAGACAAGGGCCACCCCCTCAGACTGACAGCAGCTTCCGGTGCTGAAGATCTCTGTCCTGAAGAAATGCCCACTGAGCACGGGGGGGGGGGGGGGGGCAGTGGCGGGGGGGGGGCGCAGCGCGTCAACCCTGTGACTGTCCTTCACCCATCACCTCCCGGCTGGGCAGGACTACAGGCTTCCCAGGGTGGGGTTCCATGCTGGCTCCTTTCCCACGGCCCCACTGACGCTCTGGGCTGCTCTAATTCGTGAGTTGCCATTCACCCCTCTCTGTGGCTCATAGTCTTCCCAGACAAGACCTACAGTGAGGTCCAGCTTCTCACCATGGCCCATGTGGGCCTGCAAGAGCCCCCTATCCCTCACTTCTGCCTCCCTCTCTCTCCTGTCCTTCTCTGTCACTCTCGTCCACGTCTGTCCCTTCACGCCTGTTGTCCTTGCTATTGCTTCCAGACCTCGATGTATTTTATTTACAACATGCGACTTGAACCTAGCGCCTCACACTTGCCTGGCAAACGCTTGACCACTGAGGTAAGTCCCCAGATGTCTTTTGAACTCGCTCATTCAGTGACATACGCAAGCCTTCAAGCCACCGGTCTTCCTGCTCAATCACCCAAGTGCCTGGGATATGGGCCTGGGCTCTGCCGGCTTCAAACCTCCCATGTGGCTCCGTGGCCCTGAGCACACTATACCCCGCCCAGCACTCCGAAGCCGCTTCTCAGTCAATCTCCCGGTAGAAGGAGCCCCAGGAGGACGGGCACCCTGGCAGCCTCTGCCCTGGGCAGCTTTTACACAAGCACTCACGCTGGGTGTTTCACGAATTCCGAGAAGGGCCTGGGATTATGTCTTCCTTCCTCCCTCCGGTCCAGCTCTTCCTGTTTTCTGTCTTAAAAAAGGTTTGCTGAGAATTCGCTTCTCATCCTTCCCCCCTCCTTCCTTTCTTCCGAGCTGCGGATGGAGCCTTACGCATGCGCAGCAAAGGCTTGACGGGAGGTGTTCACCCCGTCCAGTCCCCTCCTCCTCCCTCTATGCTTCTTCGTTCATTTAAATTTTTGAGACAGGATCTCTGTGACTCAGGCCGACCTTGAATTTGCTATGTAGTTGAGGGTAGTCTGATATTTCTCTCTCTCTCTCTCTCTCTCTCTCTCTCTCTCTCTCTCTCTCTCTCTCTCTCTCTCTCGTTGGTCTGGTTTGGTTTGGTTTGGTTTGGTTTGGTTTGGTTTTGAAGACAGGATTGCCTGTGTACCACTATCTATCTGGAACTCACCCCGTAGACCAGACCAGCCTGGAACACAGAGATCCACCTGCCTCTGCCTCCGGAGTGCTGCAATTAAAGGCGTCACCACTGCCTCAGCCTAAATGCTTTTAAATAAGCATTTTTAAGGACATCACTTGCCTTGTTGCTTGGACAAAGTACCTGATAAAATCAGCTTAAGGAAGGATTTGTTTTTGCCAGGCGTGGGGTGCAGTCTGTCAGGGCATGGCAGCCGGGGCTTTGAGGTGGCTGGTTCCACTGTGCCCAGTCAGGAAGAGAAAGGAATGCTGGTGTTCTGCTCTCTTTCTCCTTTTCTTCTGTCCTGGAGCCCAGCCTACGATCCAGTGCAGCTCAGGTGCAGGGAGGGTCTTCCCTCCTCAACTAACCCCCCCCCCCAAGCTTGCTCACAACCACGTTTCCATGGTGATTCAGAGCCTGTCAAGTTCACAGCTGATAGGAATCCTTACATGAAGAATTTGGAAACTCTTGATGACTTACTCCTGAGAGCATTAAGTGCAATTGGCCTGAAAATTCAGTAAATTGGTTGCTGTGTCTCCCCTCCCCCCCCGCCCCCCCACAAAGCCAACACTGTCCTCCTTTGCCTCTGAGAACCCATTTCCTGGTCGTAGGGCATGCTGAGTGAACAGTAAGTCTCTATAGAAAGGGAGCCTTGAGATGTTTGGCCAAAGGAACACCGGTTTTCCTAGAGGCCTTCCCCAAACTCCCAGGCTCTCTGAGGCTGTATGTTTACCTAAGGTGGTTTGGGAGTTATTAAAGTTATAGCAAGCAAAGGAACCAAAGTCTCCTACAGCCTAGTTTCATGATGTCACCACTATAAGCCAGGTCCTCAGACTGCTGGCTCCTCAAACCGTGGCCCCTGGACACTGCAGTGTCACAGCTCAGTGAAATGTTCTAATGACCTCTAAAACTGTAAGCAAGCCAACTGAATGCTGATTTAGGAGGCTGTGGTTAAGAGCACGGACTGCTCTTCCAGAGGTCCTGAGTTCAAATCCCAGAAACCACATGGTGGCTACAACCAGCTGTAATGGGATCTGATGCCCTCTTCTGGTGTGTCTGAAGACAGCTACAGTGTGTGTGTGTGTGTGTGTGTGTGGTATGTGTGTGTATTATATGTATAAAATACTTTCTTAAGAGTTGTCGTGGTCATGGTGTCTCTTTACAGCAATAAACAGTAAGCTAGTAGGGACATTTCATTCATATACCACACCTTCAGTACAGCAGCACTGAAGCAGTACACTTCTAGACAGCAGTGAGAACCAATGGCCCTTCCCCAGGAGTTACCACAGATAGGAAAACACAGATCAGTAAGCCAGAAAACAAACAAAACACCAGCCAACATCTTGGGGACACTGGCACAAAGATAGGCTAAACTTGTTTGTTTTTAGATAGTCTCACTACATAGCCCCAACTGGCCTAGAACTAGAAACATAGACCAGGCTGGCTGTGAACTCATAGAGATCCTCCTGCCTCTGACTCCTGGAAGTTGTGCCACCGCCACACCCAGCTCAGGATGAGTATTGACTGGTAATCCAGCAGGGGACAAAGGCTCCTCCTTCACTGTGACACACTTGAGGGGCACTGCCCCACCCCGATAGAAAGCAATACAAATGTTTTTGTGTGTGTGTGTGTTTGGGGGAAACATAAAAGGATCCGACTGCTCCTGTTATGGTGGAGAAGGTTTATTGTATATAAAAGGGAGAGCATGGCCAGAGGCAGAGACATCTCGAAGTCCAGAGTTAACGTGACCAAGCCACACCATGTGATAAGGGAGAGCGGAGAGCCAGGAGACCAAGAGGCAAACAGGCTCAAGTAACCAAAATGTCTAGGTTATATAGGAATCAGAGATGCTGGAGGGAGAGAAGCCCAGTCCCTGGCTGGAGAAGTTTGGGATATGCCAGCCAGGAGGACCCACTAGCAGGTAGGGACTGAGGGATGCTGGGAGAACCTGGCAGCCAGAGTATGCTTTGATATGTAGTGGGCATCTCAGCGGTTTGTCCTTAACTGTGTGAGAAGCAAAATGGAGCAGAGAGAGGGAGAGCGGTGGGTGTCTTAGCCTGGGTGTTCACATAGGACTCTCAGGGGAGGTGACACTTGGCCCTACAGAAAGCGGCTGTAGAATCATAAGGTAATGAATGGACCAGTAAGAGAGCGTTTTACAAATCATAAATGTATTCCCAACACTTGCAAATATGTAGGCAAACTATTAGGGGGAGCTCACCCTCCCCAACATAGACTCATTTATTGCTTTTAGAATAAGTTACTTTTAGCCTATGCCTGGAAAAGCTTTTAAGAGCCCACAATAAAGAGCAGCTGGGAAAGCCCCTGCTCGGGTTTCGGACTTTCCCCTGGGCGGGCGGTGCTGAGCAGCCACTTTCTGACCTCAAAGCAGCCTCCTTGGCCTCCATTTCCCTAAAGCAATTGCCTCCTGAGTCATTTCAAGTGTAGTGACTTTCAGGTTGGCACTTAGCAGTAGAGGCTGCCAAACACCCCTAGTGAAGCACAGCCTTGGCCCCACCCTTGGTCCCACAGGAGACTCAGGTGAAGGTTAAGTGAACCATCAAGATGAGATACACTTCTTCAGAGAAAGGGAGGGATGGAGACATCATCATAGCACGCTCTGCACAAACAGGGCGCCCCAAGCCACGTTCTTACTGGGGAACCTTCCCAGGTGAAGGTCATTCTGCTGGGCGTGGTAGCAATGGAGCCTGTCACAGAGCATCACACCCACCAGCAGGATGACTCCCCTCCCACTGGCGTGGAGCCGGCCCCTGCTGTACTCAGCTAGCTCCTCTGGGTCTTCCTGCCGCCTTCCTTGGAGCAGAGTACCTGGGTTACCCACCACCCATCTCCATTCTCCACCCTTCAACCCATTTCACTTTTGGGCTGTATTCAATGATTCTTGAAATGCCCAACTTTTCCTGTCCTGTGTCGCCTGAAGCCACAGCTCTTCAGGGGTGCGGGACAGTTCCATGCTTCCTGCTGTCAGCCCCATAGACCCCACCCAGATCCAAGCAGCTTGTCTTCTGTAACCCCCACCCCATTCTCAGCACTCCTGCACCCCACTCCCCCGAGGAACTGATCCACTATGCCTGGATGGCTTTCCCTGATGCCCTCATCAGATCATACAACTGCCCACCTGCTTGGTTGTCTCCAGACCCTTAAACACAATACAGAAAATGGTACCACACAATGGGGAAGCTGGCAGCTCCCATGGACTCCCCCATCCTCCAGGCCTGGGGTCCCACCCTAGCCTTTTTCCTCCTTCATGCCTTACGACCCTGACATCTTTGCTCCTCTCCCTTGCCCCCCAGCAGGTGACATCCCTAGAAACTGTGTGAAGTCCTACCATATACAGCCCTGACTCCATCATTCTTAGTGTGTGCCCAGCCTCCTTCTCTGTCCCACAGGTCCTGCTGAGCTTTGCCTGCGTTCTGTTGCTGTGAGCATGTGGCTTCCCTCACCCAGCTTTCCAGTTCCACCTCACAAGGCTTCCACCTTGACCAAGTAAGAACCAGCCAGCAGCCTTCCCCAGGACATTCTATGGACTGAGAGCAGCTTCCTAGCATCCTCAGAGAACTTGCTTTGAGGTCTCTTATTTTGTTGGCAGTGCCTAGATGCAGGGTTGTGTCCTCTATTGTAAAGAGAATACCGGGGTAGGGGGGACCAGGGGGTGGGTAGAGATAGCTCAGTGGTTAAGAGCACGGACTACTCTTTCGAAGAACCTGGATTCAATTCCCACCACCAACATGGTGGCTCATGATCATTTAGAACCCAGTTCTAGGTCAGCAAGAGCTCTCCTTTGGCCTCTGTGGGCCCAAGCACACAGGTTGGATACAGACATTCAGGCAAAACATCTGTACTCATGGAAGGAAGGGAGGGCGGACGGACAGACAGACAGGGCTGGGGCTCTGTTGATGAAGGCCTGGATCCTAATCCCAGTACCACACAAATTGGGCTTGGTGGTGCATATCTACCAGAAGTTCAAGATCATCGTCAAGTACATACACAGAACAAGTTTGTGGCCAGCCTGGGCTACAGGAGACTGAAAAATAAGTCAAAATCACACACACTGGGAATGATAAAACTTCGATTTCTAAGTTTGTGGTTACAAGGTGAGCAGAATCTGGTAGAAAGCAACCCAGGACTGCCCACTGAAAATCTTCTGGAACCAGATCTTCATTTCACTGGGGTCCCTTGTGTGGAGTTCTACAGAGGAGGAACCTCCCTGAAAGGCAGTTAGACAGAGAGATGACCACCAAGGTTTGGTTATTGAATATGTATTTTTTACTGAAAAAATCATTCATAAATTAACATACAAAAATGTACAAACACATGAGTGAACAATGAATGGCAAGGACTATATTTCTGTGAAAAGTGTTTCTAAAACATTTTTAGGTTTCAGTGCAAAAAATGTACCCCTGGCACCTCTTAAAACAAAGAGCAAGCTCAAAAAAAAGACAGTAATGCTGGGCGGAAGCTGCGTCAGTGCCTCCTCGGTGGGTACGTCAGTGTGCGCGCGGCTCTGCTGCTGTCTTCTGAGGAAGGGAAGCAATGACAGAGTCCCTGTTTCAACAAATTTAAAGTTTTGCAAATCACCCCCTTCCCCAAGAAACCCTGTGCAGAGAGGAGCCTTGCACACACAGAGCGGGCAGGCAAGGGCGGGTCGGCTTGAGGGTCACTCAGCTGCAGCATGGCACCGTCTCAGCTGCCACAGTGCAGCAAGGTCATACTCGGTTCTCACGGTCATTTTCTTCAAGCAGTGACCTAATGTGTGGCCCAGTGGTATGGCTCTGACTGTGACATTTCTCACTCAGTACATGGCTGGGTGGCCAATGACTGACAGTACTCACAAGAGCCCACACTAAAAACAAACTTGGACATGATTGCAATAGAACAGAAGCGACCCTACTTGAGCAGGAAAAAGACCTTTTTCTTTGTCCCCAAATCTGCATTTTCCTTCTTCAATCAAGTATCAACCTTTGGCTCAAAAAAACTGGTACCCTGGGGCTGGTGTTCGAGAGAGCGCAGAGCTTCAGCCAGGACACATGCTGTGTGCACCGTGTTCCTCCCTGGAAGTCCCTCCAAAGGACACCATGGCTCTACCACAGTGAAAACATTCCTGGCCTTCAGTGTGGATCAGAAGACTGAGGGGAGAGGGCTGGGCCCCGGACTCAGTGGCAGGGTACTTGCCTAGCATGGCGGCACTGTGACACTAACAAAGGGAGGCAAAGGGTCCAGACGGGCGGGCGGAACCCAATCTTTATTGCTGTGTGTACCGTAACACAAAGGCAAGTCAACGCAGCGGCGGTGCAGCTCCTTGCCAGTGCAAACAGATGACGCGGCTCACCAGCGCTCTCAAGGGCAGGCACCTGCTCTCTCATACGAGCGGGAAGCACTGTGCAATGCCATCTGTTCCCCAGATACCACTCTAGTCTACAAAAAGAACAAAAAACCAGAAGAAAAAAAAAAAAAAAAAAAAAAAAAACAGGGCCTGGCCAATCACTCCCACAGTCTGTGGGGGATCATCTGTCCTCAGAACCAACTGTGTGATGCAAAACCCCACCCCCCATGTATCTACACCCCACCCCCACCCATGTAAACCATGAACATCAAGGGTGCTGAAGGCAAAGAGATCCCTGCTTTGGGGACAGAGGGCTGCAGCGAGGCAGACACAGGAAGGAGCCCTGGCTCAGGAAGCGGGGAGACTGCTGGGCTGCCTGTCAAAGCTCTGCTGAGAGCTCACCTGGACCCTGGCTGACCACCAGGGTCAGGGTGCACCCCAGGGCCACCTGCTCCCGGGCTGAGCCCCTCCCAAGCACTGGCTTCTTAGCACAGCACAGCAGCCTCCCAGAAACTAAAAAGGGAACTGGAGAAATCACTGAAGCCAGCTGGTCATGCAGGCACTGCCCAGAGAAACTGTGGCCAAGTTCCAAAGAAAGACAAGGACAGTCACCCAACAGCCACCCGTGTGTGAGATGGTGGAGAGAGCTGGACTGTGCTACACAGCACAGGCTCACCTGGAACTCGGACACAGCTCACACTGGCCTCAAATCCCCTGGTCTCCAGCCCCTGCCATCCACACTGGAGTGCTAAACCTGAGCCCTGTGCCTCTGTCTCCCCTCCCCCACACAGCCTGGCTGGCTGGCTGGCTCGGTAAGAGGGGAGAGCTCTGGGCCCCTAACAGCAGTTCCAGCTTAGCTGCTGAGTCTCCTGGAGGAAGACCCTGGGGCAGGGGTATGGGAGGGGACAGGAAAGGAGGGGCAGGGCAGAGAAGAGGGGCTGTAGTGACTTCCTTCCTAGATGACAGGGCCTTGGGTGATGACACTCAACTGTGTGGGAACTGAGCTGTGTTTGCCACCGAAGGTGATCTAATATACTTGGCCCTCACTGTGAAGTGGAGCCGGCTATAAAATTAAAAAGGCATTTTACATGGCTTATGTACAACTGCACTTCTTCAAGAAGTGACTGTCATGTGTCTATCACCCCAAGTCCCTCCCCTCCACCCTCAGTCCCCACCCAAAGCAAAAAAAAAATTTCTAAAAAAAAAAAAAACAAAACAAAAACAAAAAAAAACCTAAACTAAGCCAAATGAAAACCAAAGAGAACTGCAGAGATGCAGAGGCCGGCGTTCAGGCCATCTGCTTCAGGCCAGGGTGGCTGGCCACGGAGGCCTCTGAGCTTGGCCATCCATCTATCCAAGGGGCACCTAGCCTGGCCCTGCAATTCTAGAGGTTGCAGCTGAGACAGGACCTGGGTGGGCCGGAAAGAGCAGCAGGGCAGACACCTGTCTTGTAGAACAGAAGCCAGTGCTGATGACAGGTATCCTCAAGTCTCCTGTCCCTGCTGGGCCTTACAGCTAAGGCCTTTGTGCGTGGGCTCTGACAGTCTTCTGGAACCCTGTGGTCTCTTCTGTCCTCCTGTGTAGTCCCCCAGGATGGCGCATCATACCGTCTGAGGGAGGGAGCAGTGGGTAGGCGAGTGCGGCTTCTCTACCCATCTCAGTACTCAGTCACCTGAGCCAGCTCGGGTGTCAAGTTGACAGTTATGTTTTTATACAAGGTGTCGTATGTGACATTAGCAGAGTAGTTCAGGTTGTTGAGACCATCCAGTCCTTGCCGCTCCTTTGACTTCCTCAGCAGAGCGTACCTGGAAAGCCGAGGACAGAGAGGGGTCAGAGCTGACAGCCCAGCTTCACAAGTCAAGGGCAGCTGCCTGGGCCAGCATTACAGCATTACAGCATCTCATCTAATGTCTCAGGCCCAAGGAAATGGAGGCTCCAGAGACTAACCCAAGGTTAGAATTGAGATTGCAGAGGAAGGGCAAAAAGTAGTCAGCTTAGAGCCCTGCCACTCCCTCGTAGAGACCTTCACAGCGCAGAGGCTAGCAGAAGGTGACCCCCACTCTGTCTGCAGAGGAGATCCAAGCATCTGCATCTCACGGATGGTCACCTAAAAAGTCTACCTTGGCTAATGGAAACAGATGCACACCCATGTCACCCAGCCACACACTGGAGCAGAGGGGTGGTGCAGCCAGTGATCTCAGCACTGAGAGGGTCAAAGGCAGGAGGATAGAGGGCTAGAGGCCACAGAGACAACACCTCAAACGACAAAAGCAACAGAACAGGCTTGGCTGAGAAAGGGGAGTGAAGGAAGTGGCTGAAAGCCACCCTGAGGACCAAGAAACAGCACCAACCTGCCAAGAAACTGGACCTCCCCGCGATGGTGGTGAGGGATGGATTTGTATTTTCCTGTGTCCCCTTCTGGCCGGCTCACAGAATAGCCTGCATTCTGGACCCTGTCCAAAACCAAAGGAACAACAGTGAAACGCTGAGACCCAGAGACTAGTAGTAAGTTTTAAGATCCCCCAAGACCTCTCCAGCAACAATGCCGAAGCACCTTCTCATTCAGCTAACTGATCTGATGGTTATCAACAGTTAACATTTCATGGGTGTGTGTGTGTGTGTGCGCGCGCGCGCCTGCCTGAGCATGTATGCACATGTATGTGCTTGTGAAGGTCAGAAGATAATCTTGCATGTCATTCTTCAGGCACCATTTGACTTTTCTTTTTGGAGACAAGGTCCCTTTCTGGCCTAGAGCTCATCACAGCCAAGGGGATTTGAGGTCTCCACTTCCCATTGCTGGCATTGTAGGTGTGTGCTACTGAGACCAACAACTTTTTTGAGACAGGGTCTCACTATGTAGCTCTGATTCCCTATATAGATCTGCCTGACCTGGAACTCACAGAGATCCTCCTGCCTCTGCCTGCCAAGGGTTGGGATCATAAGCATGTGCTACAGTGGTAGTTTTGTGACAAATGTACCCTATAGCCTTTAATATTTGAACACTTGACCCCCAGCTGGCAGTGCTGTTTGGGGAGGCTTAAAAGATGTGGCCTTGCTGGAAGAAGCCAGTCAGTCACTGAAGAAGCCAGTCAGTCACTGGAAGCGGGCTTTGAGAGTTTACAGGCATTTCCAGTTTGCTCTCCACTTCATGCCTGAGGTTGAAGCTGTGTGCTCTTAGCAGCCTGTTCCAGCTACACGCCTGCTGCCTCTCTGCCATGAGGGACTCTAATCCTCTGACCACTAAGCCCAGATACATTCGGTCCTCTATGTTGCCTTGGTCTTAGTGTTCTATCACAGCAACAGAGAAGTAACTGAGACAGCCACCACTCTCAGAGCCTTTAAAAAAAAACAAAGTCAGTACTTTAACAACTGAGCTATCTCCTGGCTTTCTCTCTGTTTTTAAGAGAGTGAGAGGGAGGAGAGAAAGAGAGTAGTCAGGACTAGTGCATGCTAGGAAAATGTTCCATCCCTGAACCACACCCCAGTACCTGTCACAATGTGTTTTTGACTGTATACTAAATATTTAATTATCTGGAGCAATGCTTGCACATGTGAACACACAATGGTACACTCCCAGGGAATGCTCAGCAGAAGAATAACTAGCATTTCTGTCTGAGGGGGCTGGGAAGATCTCAGGTGAAAAAGTGCTAATCTTGCAAGACTGAGGACTTGAGTTTGGGTCTTCAGGAAGCCATGTAACCGCTGGCTCAGTGCTGTGTCTATAACCCCACACTGGCGGGGGAGAGAGGGATGGGCAGCTCTCCGCCTGGAGTTCAGTGCTAGCCTGGCTGAATCAATGAATTCCAGGTTTACTGAAAGATCCCCAACACTGCAGGGACATACCTGAGCAGGTCACCAGGCAATCCACCACCTTCAGCTTGGGGAGGGAGGTTCTACCGACATGGCCACTTAGCAGAGAGCCACAGGGAACATGGGGAGAAGTTGTTAACATGGCCCCAGAGCCTCAACACATTGCATTCTAACCAACTACACCTCTAGGAACTTTTCCAAGGACCAGTACAAGTGAGACGGTCTGCTTAGTCACCGCCTGCACGCATGAGAACACTGACCACACCATCGGGAGGCATGTAAGTGTCAGAGGGTATTCCACACAAGACCCTAGCAGGGATACTCACCCTGAGACTGAAGCGCTGCCACTAGTGGTCTGAGAAACTGACAAAGACATCTGGTGTGACTCACTCACCATGTTTAAAGACAAACTGAAATGGTAATGATGCTGTTTTGGGGTGTGCAGACTGGGAAGATTTCTTTTTATTCTTATGAATTTTACAGTAAGCATTACTTCTCTCCCCTGTTCTATGAACAAGAGTCTTAGTAGGTAGCTTAGGCTAGCTCTGAATTTGAAGAACTCTCTTCCTACGAGCTCAAATTATACGTCTGAGAAAACTTTATGCATATGAGTGTTTTGTCTGCATACATGTACATGCACTGTGTGCACGCCTGGTGCCCTTGGAGGTCAGAAAAAAGCATAGGATCCCTTGGAACTGGAGTTATCACAGACTATTGTGAGCCGCCATGTAGGTGCTGGGAACTGAACCCCAAATCCTTGGCAAGAGTAGCAAGTGCTCTAAGCCACTAAGCCATCTCTCTGGCCTCAAATTAATGTTTAAAATTTTGATTCTGTATATGTTTACACATGTGTGTGTGGCACATGCATGTTGACTATAGGTGCCTAGAGAGGGGACTGGGTCCTCTGAGCTGGAGTTACACACAGCTGGGAACCAGACTTAGGTATTCTGGGGAAGCGGCGTGGGCTCGAACTCTGACTGCTGACTCATTTCTCCAGGCCTCACATTCATTAGTATAAAAAGTGTTAAGCTGTTATTTTAAGTTTATTCTTACACGTCAAAGGGGAAAATGTGGAAGTGACTTAATGGGACGTAGAAATTGTGTTTTAGTTTGAGTTAGAAGGTTTTCTGTTGTTTAATGTTATAGCTGTATAATTTTAAAAACAAACTCCAAATATTCATCTGACTTCCAATAGTCATCTGCATCATGAAAGAAGATAAGGCAGCCGCCCTAGAGCTCAGTCCAGGAAGGCTGTGCAGGTCCTGGCTGCTCACAAGGGCAAACGCTGGGTGGGTATGAGGGTGCAAGGTGCAGGGGCAGGAAACAGCCTCAGCCTTACACAGACTGCATGTGGAAATGTTACTCTGTGAGCTTTCCAATGTGGCTGCAAAAATGCTAAGTGACACGTGTAGATCCTGGTCTGTGATGATGCCAGGGTTGAGTGGTGTAGGGGGTGAGGGTGGCAGTGGTGCAGGGGGTGGGGTGATTTAGGGGGTGGGGGTAAGGTGGTGCCAGGGTGGGGTGGCTCAGGGGGTGGGTGGGGGTGTATACCTGTTCCACAGGTCATCATCTTCTCCGCCCCAGCCCCAGAAGGCATTAGGAAAGCCATTGATTTTCCGAAACTGTTCAACAGTCAGGCCGCTCACTCCACCAAAAAACTCTGTGTAGGGCAGTCTGAAAAGCAGGGCCAGCCAGGTTAGAGATATGGAGCTGAGCTGCCTCATGAACTTGTCTTTGTTTTCCTCCAATGCTGGGAATGGAACTTAGAGGCTCACCCAGCCCAATGAGAGGACTGAATATCACCCTAGGCTGCTAATTGGTTCGCGACAACCTCATTGCACAATGAGCGCCAGCATGGAACTCACTCAATGTCCAACCAAGGCCACAATCAGTGTTCAGTTACTCCACTGCCACCATCCAATCACTACATACCCCAGTCACAATATACCCCACTTTCCACTTCACACCACTTCACACCCCAGTCACAATATACCCCACTTTCCGCTTCACACCACTTCACACCCCAGTCACAATATACCCCACTTTCTGCTTCACACCACTTCAGACCCCAGTCACAATATACCCCACTTTCCACTTCACACCACTTCACACCCCAGTCACAATATACCCCACTTTCCGCTTCATACCACTTCATACCCCTAGTCACAATATACCCCACTTTCCACTTCACATCCCAGTCACAATATACCCCACTCTCCACTTCACACCACTTCACACCCCCAGTCACAATATACCCCACTTTACACTTCACACTCCAGTCACAATATAACCCACTTTCCACAGTGAGCAAAATGGTGACAACTGGCCTCACACCTGCTCACTGCTAAGCTCTGTGTGTCAGCTGGCACAGCTTAAACTGGCCTTTGGGAGGAGGAGGCACTCACAGGTACATGTACTTGTCCAGCTTGGTTGCAAAGTGCCTGGGCATCTGTCCACAGCCGTAGTAGTTCCGGTCACTCTCAGGTATGTGATCCACATCATGGAAGATCAGACAGTCCCAATCCAAGTCCTTCATGGCTTCTTGAAAACCAACGTTGAAAAGCATGGCTCGGTTAAAGGGCTGGGTGCCAACCTGAAAGAACAATGTGTTCCTTAAGCAAAGACCTGACTGCCTTCTCCACACACCAAATGGGCTCCTAGGAACCATAGGGAAAGACCTGTGGGCCCACGGAGTCTGGGCAGCACTGCTCAGCCACGGTCATGGGGAGTCCGCTGAACTGGGCCTTGTTTCTTCAGAGAGCAGTGCAGCAGCATGTGCTGCAGCTGAAGACAGCCACAGAACACGCAGGGGACAGGACAGGCACTACCAAGTCTCCAGCCTACCCCGCTCGCACTGCCCTCACTGTCCCTCATACGCGGCCCACCTATTTCATAAATACCAAGGAGGGCAGGCCCTTCCGTTCATCTCAGTCTGTTTATTCTGAAGGTCCCTACACAACAGTCACTGAGCTCTCCAGGGACAAATGTCTGAGGATTACGAATTCTGTGGCAGGTAGAGACTAGTTTATACTAGTTATGGCCTAGTTGAACTGCATATTAACCTTCACTTACCCTGACCAGTACCAGAACTCAAGAGAGGCACAAGGAATGTGCTGGTTGGTTTTTGTCAACTTGACACAGCTGAGAGGAAAGCTGGAAGATGACTTAGCTGAGAAAAGTCTGTAGGCAGGGCTAAAGAGTTCTGTCAGTCTGTCTATCTTTCTGTCCCTCCCTCCCTCCCTTCCTTCCTTTCTTTATTTCTGTTTCTAGTTTTTTGAGACAAGGTTTCTCTGTGTGGCCCTGGCTGTCCTGGAACTCACTCTGTAGATCAGGCTGGCCTCGAACTCAGAAATCCGCTTGCCTCTGCCTCCCAAGTGCTGGGATTAAAGGCGTGCGCCACCACTGCCCAGCTGAAGAGCGCTTTCTTGATTAACTATTCATGTGGGAAGGCCCAGCTCATAGGGTTATTGACACTGAAGACAGTCACCTGCACCATTCTAGATTTCGGGCTCAGATGAAAGAGAAAGAACTGCGGACCACTCACTTGCTCGATCACATAGAAGGCAAACTGCAGGCGCTGGCGCTGAAGCATGGGGAGCAGGTGTCGCAGGAGGACTGGGAGGTGCTCATGGCGGTTCCGGAAAGGGATGAGGATGGCTACCTGCAGTGGATCACAGGAGTGGGAGTCAGTTAGCTGCTGGCTCCAGCTCCCAGTAAGTTCTCTGCATTGCTACAAAGTTGCATACCCCTGAATGTGCAACCCTTGAGGAACCCTAAGAGACTCCTCTTCTTGCCCCTGACATCCTTTAATACCGACCTGTCCAGGTAAGGCCACCCTGGAACTACCTGGATCCTGTCTAGACTGCAGCTCTAGGAGTTATAAATACCCATGGTGACCCAGCACAAAAGTCCCTCCAGAAGTGTGCAAACACCAAGTGATCAAAGCTCTCCAATGCTGCACACAGTTCATTCCCCACTGTACATCTGTGGATACCTGCTGCCACTGCACTAAGCTTATCCGTGGCTTGTGTCAAGACCCTTCCCTTCACAGGGCCAGCAACACACAAGCATTTTATCAAACACTTGCTCAGAGAATGGCTGTAAGCTGCTGTCTCTTTCCCAATACAGTCATCCTGCAGAGGCCTAAGTGTCAAGCTGGAGGGCTGCACTGCAGGCCCCACATCCTCTAGTAAGCTGGGAGGCCAGGCAGGAGGACTGCAGATACACAGTCCACAAATGTGTCAGCTGACCTACTGGCCCTCCCTCCTGCAAATAATCCTGCCTGGGAACAAAGGGGTTCAGTGCTCTTAGACAACATCAGGGTGTTGACAATCTCTATGGCTACAGCAATCCTTGGGGGAAACCATTTCTCGAGAATGAGAGGCAGGGTGTGAGTTCCCTGAAGTCATGGTTCTTGGACCCTGGCAATCCCAGATGGGTTTCCAGCACCTGGGTCTTACTCATAACCCACCTTCCACCGAGGCACGCAGTCTGCAGGCTTCCAGTGCCCTCCAAGCCTGATGGTCGGGTCTCTGGAGAAAAGCTCATGAATATCCTCCATTCTGATCTCACTCATGTTTATGTCTATCGGGCCCTCTGCAGAGAGAGGGAGGAGAAACAATTAGCATTTTCATCCAGCAGCCTGTTCATCTCTCTGCCCTTTAGTGTGTCACTACCATCTGACAAGGAAGCATACTGAAGGGACAACACCTTGGAGACCTGCTTCTGCCAAGGTGGAGAAAGAAACAAAGACTTTGAAATTGAGGTGAGGTAACTCTTTTTCCAGCCCCATCCCTGCTGCAGGGAGCTTTGATTTCATGATTTCACGTCTCAATAAATGCTGGTCCTTTGGCAAGCCTCTTAAGTGGCAGCTGAATTCATCAGAGGAACAAAAGAGCAGTACATTTGGCTTGGCTGCCGGCCTCGCCTCCTCTACAGTGAGGAGGGACTCTGACTAAAAGGTGGCCAGACTCAAAGCCCAAAAGTTGACACCATGACAATCAGTGCTAGGGAAGGCAGGCACAGGGGCTTTAATTCCAGCACTTGGGAAGCAGAGGCAGGAGAATCTTTGTGAGTTCCAGGCCAGCCTGGTCTACACAATGAATTCCAAGACAGCTATGAGTACTGGGATTAAAGGCGTGGCCACCACGCATGGCTTTAATTTTTTTTTTAAGGTTTATTTATTTGTTTTATGTAAGCACATTGTTGCTGTCTTCAGACACACCAGAAGAGGGCATCAGATCCTATTACAGATGGTTGTGAGCCACCATGTGGTTGCTGGGAATTGAACCCAGGACCCCTGGAAGAGCAGCCAGTGCTCCTAACCACTAAGCCACCTCTCTAGCCCTATTTTTTTTTTTAAACCAGGATTTTTTTTTTTAAGAAAATAACTTCTAGGGCTGGAGAGCTGGTTCAGTGGTTAGGAGCACTTGTTGCAAAGGACCCAAATTCGGTCCCCATGTGGAGGCTGACCATCATGTGGAGGCAAGCACCAGCACATGCAGTGTACAGTCACACAGAAGGCAGAACACATGTACACATAAAATAATGAAAATCTAATTAAAATACTAAGGAAAAAGAAAAGAACTTGTAGCAACTATCCAGGCACAAGCGCAGTGGGAGGGAAGTGAGGGTGAGCGTGGTGGGACAGAGCAGAAAACAGAGAGACACGAGAAGGAAGGTGGGGAGAGAGAGCTCCTCCATCAAACCCCAGAGAACCAGTGACGCTAAAGTGACACAGCCAACGCCCAGATCTGTCCTCAGGACATCTTACGAGGGTCATTTCACAGGCAAATACAGCACCACCAAGCATATGGGGCAGCAGCAGGGTTAGCCCAGAGGAGCTGGGTCATAAGGAATTCCTATAGCCCGACTCTCAGGACAGGGAGCCATTTCACTATTCAAAGAGGCAGGGAGGCCCAATGGTCACTCTCTCCCTTCCAGGGTAACAGAAACCTGCCCAGAGCAGAGGAGGCAAGCTGCAGCGACTTACTCATGGAAGGGAGCCTCTCCGGGCAAGGGTGGTTGGCAAAGTAGGTGAAATCTTCAGGAAGAAATGTTGTGGTTGGGGGAAAGGCTTCACTGTGGTTCAAATCCGGATGATAATCTAAGGAGGGAAGAGAAAGGCAGCTCAGATGGGCACAGGTGTGCTGGTTCCTCCAGCCCCTCAGAAGTGCTCTGCAGCTGGTGGGAGGAGGCAGTTCCGTGCTGCAGCGCAAACTAAGAAGCCATTCACAGGAAGGAAGCAGAGGGGCAGCCACAATGGCTCCTTCCCGCTTAACTGGCACTCAGTTTACAGACAGCTGCTGGGACTCAGCATTCCAACCCCGAGCAGAGCAGCGGCCTTGGTGCCTACACTCCTCCACAGCGAAGCTCACTAGACCTGCTTCTGGCTGCCTCCTCTATGGATTCTCTTTAGCTCACCAAGAGCCACACTGAGCTGCCTTTCCACGGCCTCCATGCCTTGCTGAGGCGTGCAGGTGGTGGTGCTGGGCTTGGTGGGACCACTCTCATCTTCTGCTACTCTGGTTTACATGAGTTGCTCCTGGTTCAACATTGTTCCCACCCTCTGCACTAGGCCCCCCCCCCCAAAGCAGGGTGAGCACTCCCTGCTGAGAGAGTGACCCCGACCCTCACCGGTGCCTCAGGATAGCCTTCACCCAAATACAAGACAGCCTCATTTTTGAAAGTTATAGTTTCCTCTCACTCAGTGTGGAGTAGGTGCTCAATGGGTGTTTGCCTGCACTTGTGCCTATGCAGCACACGGGTGTCTGATGTCTGCAGAAGTCACTAGAAAACTGTAGTTATGGGTGGTGAGAGCTGAATCTGAGGAGCACAGGAGCAGCTGGTGCCATCCTCCACTGCGCCAGCTCTGCAGCCCATCCAGCCCATGGCCTACACCTTTGCACACCAATTTCTACACTCAACAGGAGAGCAGCACTCCTGCCCAGGAGGGATGGCCTTGGGGCTTTGTGCACAGAGACGAGCATTTCAGGTTAGTACTTCAATAACGGGTATTATTTTAGATGATTAAGAGCCATATTATTTCTCTTTTAAAATAGATGAAGCTAGAGATGCTTTAGCAGTTAAGTGTGCTTGACACTCTCCCAGGTTCAGTCCCCACCTACCTGTAACTTTAGTTTTCAGGGGTCTAACACTCTTTTCTGGCCTTTGTGGCCACCTACACACATGTGAGCTCCATAGCTAGCTAGATGATAGATAGTCAATACATCTTGAAAGAAGGAAAAGCTGAGAGCAGCGAGGTGGTTAGAAGGTAAATGCACTTTCCACCAAGCCTGATGATCTGAGTTTGACTCCTGAGACCCATTTAGTGGGAGGAGAGAATCAACTTCCATACTCACTCCATGGCATTCGCATACCCAACCCAGCCCCTCAAAATTAAAGCTGAGTGCTAGGATGACCTTCCCCACGATGTATGAAAGTGTGTCCCTGTATTTCAATTGTTAACTGCTGGGCTAAGTCCTGGCAGAGCTAAGTGCTATCGAGTGCTTGGTCTTGTCCTCTCTATGGCCCACCATCAGCTCTCTGTGTAAAGAGAGCTGTCCTGTCCTTCTCACCAGCCTAAAGATGACTCTCTGAGATTACCATGTTAAAAAGCAACCTGCGGGGAGCTGGAGAGATGCCTCAGTGGTTAAGAGCACTGGCTGTTTTTCCAGAGGCCCTGAGTTCAATTCCTAGCAACCACATGGTGGCTCACAACCATCTGTAATGGGATCTGATGCCTCTTCTGGTGTGTCTGAAGACAGCTACAGTGTGCTCATATACATAAATAATAAATAATTCTTTAAAAAAAAAAAAAGCCAGCTGCTGAAGGTCACTCAGCCCTCAAGGCCAAAGGCCACCCAAAGAGATGCACCGGGCATCAGTCCTGATGACTGATTTAGACTAGAATGTGGCTTTTTGGAGAATAAAGAGTTGGTGGCTGGGTTGGGGCAGAGGCAGGGAGGAAGGCTGGGCAGATGGACCAGGCCAGAGGGCACAGACTCAGGGATAGGAAAGGAGAGAAGGAAGCCAGAGTGACAGAACAACATGGCAGGAGCGCAGCTGCCGCAGCGCAGAGCTAAGCTAGACTATAGCTGAGTCTGCGCAGCAATGGCCAATGGGCTCACACTGCACACACGTCTGCACTTTTATTACTAAACCTTTTGTGGGGAACAGGTCCCCCAAACGCCCCTGCGATAGCTGGCTGTAATAGTGAATGCCTTTAATCCTAACACTTGGGAAGCAGAGGCAGGTGGATTTCTGTGAGTTTGAAGCCATGTCTGGTCTACATAGGGGGACGTTATCTTGAAAACAAAATGAATAAAAAAATCATATTTTAAAAGATAATGTTGAGTTCAGAATAAAAATCCTAGCACTCAGGAGGCAGAGGCAGGCAGATCTCTGAGTTTGATGCCAGCCTGGTCTACAGAGCAAATTTCAGGACAGCCAGGGCTACACAGAGAAACCCTGTCTTGAAAAACAAATCAAATACAACAAAAAGAAAGAAAATACAGCCTTCTTGTCACTTCACACATCCTGAACAGAGCTAGGACAACCTCTGGACTAGCCTGTCTTTCCACACATTCTTGTGGGGCTAATTCCCGAGTCCTCTCTGCCTCTCCGTGAGCAGACTCCTTAGAGCCCTGTCTCTAGCTTACCCGAGTCATTCAGGCTGCTGTTCCTCTTGGCATAGGCGCTGCGGACCACCTGCTCATACACCTGGGCACCGATGGTCCTCACGTTGTCCCGAAGTAGGATGCCCTGAGCCTGCACCATGAAGAGGTAGGTGTTCACTGTGGAAAAGTGGTTGGGAGAGAGGTGACTAACAAGCACAGGCAGAAGTGTCCATCACACAGCATTGGGGCTCTCTCTTTGAACCTTTAAAGCCTCTCTTAGCTTTAAAACCATCCAAAATCTCATCCCTGTTCCTCACCAAGGATTCAGGATACTCATAATTCTTGGGTAGCCAGTAGGGCTCAGAGAAATTTCAGTCAACCCCAAGCAGGTGAAAAAAAGCATACACTGCAGTTATGTCCCACCTGATCTGCAGACATTCACAGTGCCTTCAAGCACAGTGACAATCAGAACAACCTTTACAGACCAATGAAAACACTTTCAAAGGTCTCTGCCTGCTCTCAGCACACACCACTTTAAACTTGCTCATTACTCAGAATGAAGCTACAGGCTGCTCTTCCCCAGCCCCTTCCATTCTCACCCTCCACCCCACCCCCACCCCAGCCCTGAAGTCGGAGTAGAGTGAAGAAGTAAAGGCCCCGCCCATCCAGCAACAGCCAAGGCAGTAAGGCACACACAGGCTGAGTGCTCCTCACCCTCTAGGTGAGCTGGCTAGCAGCTCATTCAGGTTTACAGGAGGCAGCCACACCCCACAAGTATGTGACTCATCCCTGTGACAGGGACAGGAGTGGCCTACAAGTCTTCCCTGCTAGTGTCTGAGGTGGAATCGTTAACACTTGGCTGCCCTCCAACGTGGCCTCAGGCTGTTGTACAGGGTTACTGTCTTGGCACTCCTCGGTGCTCAGCACACACGGCCTTGGGCTGCCAATTCTGGCTTAACAAGCTGTATCCAATTGACAAGCATTGTTATTATTCCCGTGCCCCACACATAACAGGCAGCAAGAATGAGGGAAGGCCAGGTCACCCACTCAGCCAGAGTCTGATGCTACACTTGGCAGTGGGAATGGCATGGGACGAAGCAGCTCATTGTGGAGACCCCAGGCACTCAATACAAGACTGGTCCACACTGAGAACAGCCTCGGCGCTGAGGCCACAAGGATGCAATAGGGCTGGCTCTGTGCTGGAAGACACATACACTCATCCCCACACTCCAAGAACAGAACAGATACAGGGCTTGTTCTCCAGTGGCTGGAGAATGTCAGCATCTTTAAGAAGCCCGTGCACAAGACCAACATCTCCTTTTCTATCACCCTGCAGTGCAGTGCAGGGTCATGGCAGGAGGGCACGCCACAGCTCATCCGTTAAACACTTAGACTTAAACTTCCTATGAGATCTCACTTGCTTTTGTGGCATTTTTCTATGTTCACGTAACCCAGTCTCATTTCCAACAGACTGTTACACCAGCTGTTGGAAATCATCTTAAAAACAAGCTGTTGTTTCAATGGATGGGGCAGGGGGAGAGGTGCATGTATGCACAGGTCTGTAAAAGCTACAAGAGGTCGGAGCTTCAGTGCTGGCCTCGGGAACATCATCTGCCTCCTTTCAAACAGGGCTTCTCTTGGCTGCAGCTAGCTCACCAATGAAGCGAGCCTGGCCGACTGGTGAGTAGGAAAGCGTTTAAGTCTCCACAGCTTGGAGCTGGGGTTTCAAGCACAAGGCCTCACGCTTGGCATTGTCACATGGGCGCTATGGATGGAACTCAGGCTCTTTGGAAGCACTTTCCCTAGATACCTGTTTACAGAAGGGGCAGAATAATACCTGGCACTGCAGACAATCCTCTCGCCCCATGTACTGCAAAGGCTCTGCCAACAGAGCACCCATCCCCAAAGACGGCTTAGAAAGCCAGGTTCTTGCATCTGCTCCCAGGCACTTGAACTAGGGCAGCCAGGGTTGGACCTAAAAGTTGTATCAAGCTCACAGATGACACCAATGTGGCTAGCCCAAGGGCACACCTGGAGACTCAGTGCTACAAGGGGCACATTTATTGTCCCTTCTTTGTCTCTCTTAATCTTCCTAAGGATTCAAGGAATTGAGAAATCCATCCACACTGCAGTGACTTCTGAGCACCCTCAGCAGCAACAAGAGGTAGGATAACCCACTGTTCCCTACTGGCTCTACCACTAAGAGCTTTTCATTCGGTTTGGATTTGTAGGGGATAAGTAGTGCATCTGTGGAGGCCAGCATCATGTCTTCATCTCCCATCTCTCGCCACCTTGTTTTTAAGGACAAGGTCTCTAACTGAATCTGGTGCTCACAAGCTGTGCAGGCTGGCCAGCCAGTGAGCTTTGGGAGATCAATCCCCGTCTCTGCCAGCTGAGTGCTGGGATGACAGGACCATACCAACCATACCAGTCTTTATGCGGGTGCTGAACTGAGATCCTCACGCTTGCCACAAAGTGCTTTATCCAGGGAGCATCGCCCCAGCCCTGCCTTTGTTCTTTTGAAACAGGGTCTCCCTAAAGAACCCAAGCTGACCATGACCTGGCTGTGTAGTTCAGGCTGGCCTTGAACTCACAAACCTCCAGCCTCAGCCCTAACGCTGAGATTTTAGGTGTGTGCCACCCTCCCCAACTACAATTGTTTTGTTTTTTCTTTTACATGAACACCCTGCTGCTGTGCTGTCACAGAGGAGTTCTGCGGCTTACATGAAATGGTTATTAGAACAAACTAGACTGGACCGTCAATGTTGCCATCCTGCACAAAACTAGATGGAACATGCTAGACTTAGCCATACAGATACACTTCACTGAGGCTACAACTGATCCACAGTGGTCTCCTCTCTGACATATAAATCTCAAGAAACCTTCAAACTCAAATCAGCACAGAGTTCTCGAGAAAGCCAATGCCAGCCTTTCCTTGTGGTCCCAGCCATGTTTCTGCTGTTGTGATAAAAACCGCCCTGATTAAAAACAAAAACAAAAAAAAAAGCCACGGTAGAAAGGCTTCGCTCTGCTTACAAGCCCTGTTTATAGTCCATCACCTTGAGGAGGTCAGAGTGTGAAGCAGATAGGAGAGAGAAGTGAATGTGTGTGCTTGTTAGTCGGTGCTCAGCTGACTGTTCAGGGGCCTCTTTTAGGCCTGGCTTTGGGGCCAAGATAACTCACTGGGTAAAGGTGCTTTGGTCAATCTTGACCACCTAAGTTTGATGCCTGGGATTCAGGTTGTAGAAGACCTGACTCTTGAGAACTTCAACCCTCATAAGTAATAAATTTAGTTAAAAATTTAAATTGTTTTGCAACCTGTTAATAATAATAGTTGTGAACGCTGTCTCCTGATTGAGTCTTGTCACTTGACTAAGAAACTCATGTACACACACACTCACTAAAGCTTTTCTGTTTAACCACAAGAACATGCCCAATCCTAAAAAAATAAAAGAACAAGAAGGCAAATGTTGTCAAACAAAGAGAAACAGTCATAGATCCAGACTCAGCCTGCCTGAGATCAGCACCATCTAACAGATCCAGACTCAGCCTGCCTGGGATCAGCACCATCTAACAGATCCAGACTCAGCCTGCCTGGGATCAACACCATCTAATAGACACCATCCAGAAAGAATGATTTCCAAGAACACAGGCAGTCTGTAAGACATTGCCATCTGCAAAGAAAACCCCACTTTGGACTAGGTCCAAAATGTTCCCCAGTGACGTTCAACACTATTTCTTACTCAACTTTCCCAGCCACTCCAGACAACCCCACTTCCACATGTGGACCTCCTACGGTGTCTTAGCCTTCAACTTGACTGTGCTAAGGGCAGACCCAGCTGTCCACAATGACAACACTGGTGCCCATGCTGACAGAGAGTCCAGGTGCAGAGAGCAAGCTGCTCATCTGCTACCCAAACCTGCCAACTGAAGCCCCCATCGGAAGGCTTTGCAGCACACAGCTCAAGGCTCCTGCTAGTCCCCGAGCCAGCATCTCGCCCCGACATGTCACCAACATCAACAGATTCTCTGCAGAAGTGGCTAGAGAAAAACTCTATTTGGGGTATTTCTGGTAACACATCTACCACTCCTTGGCCAGAGTCATAGAGATCTGCTAAATGTCCATGAAGAGCGGCCTTGGCGTGGTATTAATTCTTACGAAGCTTGCTGAAGGCGAAATCCCCTTAATCTTATTAGAGAAGCTGCTAAGTGCCCTGCTGTCACACACAAAGTGACCGGCAGGGACAGACTGTATAGGACCCTACTGTTACATGCACAAGTCACTGAGGAAGCTTATGGGCATCCCTAGAAAGTCATTACTACATCAGTCACACAAGCTAATGTCCAAGCAGACACGTGACCTCCACTCTAAACCTCTACTCAGAACTTCGCCTTTATTGAGAGGATGCCGTCCTGACCCCTTTTCCATAGGAGTGAACAAGTTTTGTTTCAAATTACTTGCGGAGCATTGGCCACGTGGTTAGTTAGTGAAGACAGACTCGTAGGTACAAGCCCCGGAGCTCTGGGACATTACAGTGAGCCTCCCGCTGACAAGCACCACTTCCCCCCACCATGGTCCTGATCAGCACTGGTTCAACTGCAGCTAAAAGCCAATTTTAGCTTGATATCCAACTGTGAGGTGCTCAGAGGAGTCAGCAGATGCCTCCCACGGGCTTCAGCCTTCTCTTGTGGAAACAGGCGAAAGCATGGGGTTGGGGGAGGCTGAGACAGCACAGAGCAGGCACCAGTTCAGGAATGCCGCTGTGGTGTGGGCTGCTAAAGCGACACTTAGCAACAATCAGCCTTGCTGAGGAGTGACACTGTGATCATTACCCAGCCCCATGCCCACACCAAGCAATCTCTTACAACCATGACACAGAGAAGACAAACTTTGCCACACAGCTGTAGCTTACGCAGAGTATTTCCAGGCACAGAGCTGGCATTCCTCTTTCCTCCGGGTTCTAATCCACCTGCAGTTTTCTCTTGCACACACAGGAAAAAAAAATCCCTCACAAAACTACCAGACTGATAGGAAAATAATGGGACATAATGAATCCAAGAGGAAAAGAAAGTTCCAGAGCAAATACACCTAGGAGCATTTGTTGTAGACCTGTGCACTAGTGTGCATAGGAAGCAAGGCACAGCACAGTGGGCAGCTGTCTGCACTACACTCAGGTGTGAGAACCACTCTGAAAGGCATGGCCTTGAAGAAAGTGTCCAGGACTTCAAGTTGGCCAACTAATAAATACTCAAACAAATAAATCCCCACCCCCACCTAAACACCAAGGTGCCATCCAAAGCCAACCTAGGGACTTGCTCCTTCCTGCAAAGCTGCCCTTCAAAGGCAGGAAGAGGCCAGCCTGCTCTACACAGTGAGTTTCTGGCCATCCCTGCAGAAGCAGGAAGATGGTCCTATATACAACCTGGTCTACGCAGCAATAAGGCTGGCTCAGTCTTGGTCTGTGTGATGGGTAAATAGGTAAACACCTGACGCCTTGTTTAATCTCCAAGACCTACACTCTGGAAGACACCAGGGGTGATGTCTCTGTCACATGGGTAACACAGAGGACCAAAGACAGTAATGTGACGCTACTGTGCTGGAATACCTCCAAGTGCACTGACATCAGCTATGTTTCTGAATAACTGGATCCCAACCTAACCACCAGAGATTACAGAGTCCTGGTTGTCAAGGAAGAATAAACCCATTGATTCTGCTTCTCCATGACTTCCTATGGAGTCAATGTCCTTCCTGCTTCCTGCTGCCCCAGTGTGTTTTCTAATGACCGTGTGTGTGACTTCGGAGATCACTGTTGCAGGCCATTTGCTGCCTTTGAGTCACAGAAGCAGGAACAGAGGTCTGTCTGAGTCATCTGACCTTGCAAAGACAGACTTCACCACAGGGTTCTGTCTCTGGAGTCCAGGTCTCCCAAATGCCCCAAACCATTCTCATGTCATTCTCTGATATGACCTTTTTACTGTCAGGGTCACATGCCCAACTGATTCCCAGTATTCTTCAGTGCTGAGCACCAACACAACATGTCAGGAGCCATTCTGAGCACCTTCAGAGATTTATAAAGCTTGAAAAATTTGGTGCTAGAATGAGAGTCACTGACTTATAAACATTTCCAATCTACTCATTGCCACACACTGAGATAGCGCAGAGAGAAGTTATGACAAACACAGAGTTTCTTTTTAAACAGAAGCTATAAAGCTAGAGAGAGGTGGCTCAGCAGTTAGTGCTTACTGAACAGTCATGAGAGCCAGAATTCAGATCCTAACACCTATGCAATGAACCTGGCACCCCAGCAGCAAGGTGGGCAGACGGGGGATCCCTGGGGCTTGCTGACTGAGTCTAGCTGAGGAAACTCAAACCCTAGGTCCCTAGAGAAGAATCTGCTTCAAAGGCATAGGGGAAAAGTGACAGAAAGGAATGCTCAGTGACATCTGACACAGGCGCACACGGGAGAGGACACACAGACATACACGGGAGCACACACAGGAGCACACACAGGCACACACGGGAACACATGCAGGCGCACACAGGACCATACAGACACACATGGGAGCACACACAGGCACACAGGAGCACACACAGGAGCACACACAGGAGCACACACAGGAGCACACACAGGAGCACACACAGGAGCACACACAGGAGCACACACAGGAGCACACACAGGCGCACACACAGGCGCACATGGCAGCACACACAGGCACACACGGCAGCACACAGGCACACACACAGGCACACACACAGGCACACATACACTCATACATAGACACTTTGCTGGGTAGAGTGGCACATGCCTTTAATCCCAGCACTTGGGAGCTAGAACCAGGTGGATCTCTGTGAATCTGAGGACAGCCTGGTCTACACAGTGAGTTCCAGGACAGCCAGGGCTACATAGTGAGACCCTGTTTCAGAGGGACGGAGGGCAGGGGAGGGAGAAATTCTCAAACATGCAGACATTCACACATAAATCTTTTTTTTTAAAAAAAAGAATTATTTATTTATGTTATGTATAAGAGTACACTGTAGCTGTCTTCAGTCTTCAGACACACCAGAAGAGGGCATCAGATCCCATTACAGATGGTCGTGAGCCACCATATGGTTGCTGGGAATTGAACTCAGATCCTCTGAAAGAGGAGTCCGCACTCTTAACTGCTGAGCCTTGAGCCATCTCTCCAGCACCCCCCCCCCCCCCAAAAAAAAGCTATAAAAAGTAAGTGTGGTGGCTCATGTCTGTAATCTCAACAAAGACCTGAATCAAGAAGATTGGGAATTCAAGGTCTTCCTCATCTTTATAAGTGTTTGAAGCTAGCCTGGGCTACACGAGATCCTGGTTTGTTTTGTTTTTGTTTGCTTTAAAGCCAGTCCTGGTAATCCACACCTTTAATCCCAGCTCTCAGGAGGCAGAGGAAGGCCAATCAAGGCTACACAGTGAGACCCCATATAAAAACAGGTAAACAAACAAACCAAGAAAAAGACTGGTTTTTAGAAAGGAAAAATAAACAGCTACATTTCTTTCCTCTAAAATGTAAGGAGACTTTTGGCTGCAGAATTTGCACACATGCATTATCACATCCTTTAAATGCTTTGGACAAACAGAAAGCATATAAGGAAACTGGAGGTGGAATCACACAGGAAAAAGGGCAAACAAAGGCTTTCGATGCAGGCTGACTCAGAGAGAAATTGCCTTTTACTCTCCAAGGCCTTCGGATCCCAGACACAAAAACCACTCAATCCATCACAGGTTGTTTGCAGTCAACTTATTTCCAAACATAAAAAATAAAATAAGGGCTGGAGAGACAGCTCAGGGGTTAAGAGCATTGACTGCTCTTCCAGAGGTCCTGAGTTCAATTCCCAGCACCCACATGGTGGCTCACAACCATCTGTAATGGGATCCAATGCACTTTTCTGTTGTGTCTGAAGACAGCTACAGTATACTCATAAACATAAAATAAATAAGTAAATATTTAAAAAATAGTAAAATAAAGTGGTGCAATCAACATCCATGCAGTGTCTTGAAAACAATCCTACAAACTTGCCAATCTTTTATTAAATGGCACTCGATTAGACGTGAGCAGATCTAAACAAAGCTCACTGGGCAGCTCAGGGCAGGCAGGTGAGCCACAGTTCCCACTCTGACCCACGTTGCTTATGACAATAAGTTCTCTGCATATTGATATAGGTAGGAATATAAATTCTAACTGCAACTAAGAATGTTTAATTCTGAGCAGCATGACACTGACCAACCCTCACAAGTCCCCACACCAGGCACATGCCCACAGACAGTTCAGCAAAGATGTTCAAGTGTCACACTACATGCCCAAAGGGAGCCCTGGGCCAGAAGAAACTGCACACAGCCCTCAGACACTGTTGGCGTCACACGTGTGTTGGCCAGCACCTATTGTGCTCTGGCCTGGGGAGTGAAACAGAAAAGATACTGTGGGAGGCGCAGCCACCTGCAAGGCTATGTGTCTGGTTTCTCGTCCCAGCCTCTCTCTCTCTCCAACTACAGCCGTGGTCCGTCCTGTGATGGCAGATTTCTGCTGCTGCCTGTTCTTGCCTTTCCTGATGCCCTGCCAATCCACGGCTGAACTGCCCGCTCCTATCTCTGGTCTTCCCAGCTGACATGCCTGCCACATAGCACATGTGCTGCCATGGGCACCTGCCACGGCCATACCTGAACAACTGAACCTCAGCTTTACAAAAGCCGGCAAGGGGTGCCACACTCTCAAGCGTCCTCCTTGTCTTGAAGCCCAGAAGAGAGAGCTTTCCAGAACCAGATCTATATAAACCGTAACTCAGTACTGATGAAGGCTGCAGCACCCTCTCTGGAGAGCCACACCCACACCACACAAATGGCAGACAGGAGTGGTCTTCTGGCTTTGTGTGGTGCAAGAGCACACATACAACCTTGGCACTTGGGATGTACCAGAAAGTCAAGGCTACACATCAAGTTTGAGGCTAGCCTGGACTATGTGGGACCCTGTCAATAAAGAACACAAAACAAAACTTCCTCCTAAGGGAAATGGATGCAGGCACAGAGAGGTCTGGGCTGAGGTCAACAGCAGCCAGCATATTCACCCTGAATAGCTTAAACAGCTGCACAAGGCTGGGGAGATGGCTTAGTGTGTAAGGCTGTTTGCTGCCAGCCTGTCACCTGAGCTGGATCTCTGGAACCCACATGACCTCCATATATGTGCCCTGGTATTCACAGATCCACAGATACATGAACATACAAGCAAAATGACAAATGTAATTAAAAAGTTAAAAAGCAACTTCTACAAATGATAAGAGTGGACAGAGTTCAGACTCAAAGGCTCTGCAGCATGCTGGTCTCTCTGGTGCACCAGGGCACTGAAGCTTTACAGATTCAGTAGCAAGAACAGAGAGCAAAGGAGAGATAAGGAAATCAATCAATCCATCCATCCATCCATCTTTCTTTTCCTTTCCTTCCTTTCTTGGGTAGGGTTGCACTATGGAGTCCTAGAATGCCTGGAACTCTCTATTTAGACTAGGCTAGCCTCAAACTCACAGAGCTCTCCCTGCCTTTGTCTTGATTGTGGGGATTAAAGGAATGTGGCACTACTCCTGGCTATTAAGAGAGTTGGGTTTTTTCCCCTTGTTTTTGTTTTTTAATTATTCATTTTCTTTCTTTGTTGCAATAAAACATTTTCCCAACCCTATGGAAAACTGTGGTATAATAAAGACTTCTGTGTCAAACTTAGACCAATTTTTTCCATTCTCTGGCATACAGACCAAGTCAACTACTGTATGGTTTCTTTTAGGTGATTACTCCCTCCCCCCACCCCCCAACCCCCCAACAACCCAGGCTGGCCTTAAACTTGCATCTTCCTGCATCAGCTTCCCATTAAGGTTCCAAATGTCCTCTCTGACTCAGCTTCTGCGCTGACCCTCTTTCAGAAGACCATCCATCGCTCTTTGTGTCTAGTGACAATGATACTATAATCGTATTACTGTTAGCCTGGAAGATCCTAACAGATTAATGGGGTTATCCATTCTTTGAGAATTTCAGTTTCTAAGAAGGCATCATCCTAGTTTATATTAGCACCCAACTTGCCAAACATTTGAGATCAGAGCCAAGTTTCCATCAGAGTAGCCAAAGATTCAGAGAAAGCACTAAAACCTACCCAGTCTGAGGCATACACACAAGGCTTTCCAGAGCAGTCCGAAGGCGGAGGCTTCCCTCCAGTCTACACAAAAGGCTGCAGCTAACGCTTCTCCACAGCCCCAGAGAGCAATGCAGACGTACAGAAGACAGAGATGGGTGGCACTCCTCTCCTGTGATCTATGGCAGAAGAATGCCTGCCTGACAAAGCTGAGAGTTGATGGATGTAGTTGGTGCTTGCTTTTAGTCCTAGTACTTGGGAGGCAGAGCCAAGTGGATCTCTGTGAGTTCCTGGCCATCCAGGTCCACATAGCGAGACCCTGTCTCAAAACACAGTTGCAGGAGAAGTTTCATTTTGGATATATCTAAATTGCCAAATAATCCTAAGTCAAAATATATTAAAACTAAAACCCCTGTAACTGATCAAGGATCACGATTCAGGGGTATATATAGGCCCCAGTTGGCTATGTAAGAACTTAAAGCATCCAGTGACTATCTCATGTCCCCCAAGTCATTATTTGGTTTATAGATCTACCATGCCATTTACTGGGCTAGAGAGATGGCTTAGGAGTTCAGAGAATGTATTACTCTTACAGAAGGACCTGAGCTCAATCCCCAGCACTCACTTTGGATGGGTCTCAAACACCTGTGACTCCAGCTCCAGAGATTCTAACACCTTGGCCTCCAGGGATACACTCACACACATGACATACACAAACATATATGTGTGATTAAAGGTAAAATAAATCTTAGGTCCAAGTCCTTATGTTTGGCATGACTTAGAAGAGTCCATGAAGCCTGTAGGCCCTGTGGTGCATGCCTGCAAGTTCAGAGTTCACAAGTGGAGACAGGAAGACTAAGGGCTCAAGATCATCGTTGGCTTTATAGCAAGACCTTTAGGGCAAGCCCATGGACTCTTGTCCATACACACAGGTACCACACCCCTGAGTGCAAAGGGAGAGCCTTGACCACTTCCTTTCTCGCCACTCCAATGCCTATCACAACACTCTATAAGCAGCTCTGTAAGGGCCATGACCTCACACAAAGCCCCTGCTGCATCCTGGTCTTTCAGAAAGCAATACGTCTCTACAACAAAGTATTTGCTCTGGAAGCAAAGAGGAAGAGGAGGAAGGACAGCCAACATCACCTCTGTAGGCATTCCCAAACTCAAATTACCATTCCCAAGTCAATGTTATGGTTACCCTTATCAAGGCCATTCTCACACAGCAGTTACAGATAAGAAAGGAAAAATACAAACAAGTAAAGGGATGAACGAACAGGTTGACAGTTGAAATCGAGCCCATACTGACACCATGCTGGCAACCATATCGCTCAGAAATGCAACAAAAATTAAATTACAGAGGCTGTAATAGATTTGGCACTTTATTTTTAAATATTAACAAGACTGCCAGGGGGAGTACATTTATCAAGGGATGGAGCTCAGCAGCAGCCCTGCTCACTCAGAGGCCAATTAGCATTTCCCATCTTGCCTGATAACAGCATCTCCGGGTGCTCAAAGCCTCTTGGGATTCTGGATTTGTAGCTCCTGGCCTGTGTTGTGCCAAAAGATCAGAGCACCAGGAGCTAGGCATGCAGGGCTAACCCAGCAAACCTGTCTTGCTTTGTTTAGTTTCTTTTCCTGTCTGAAGATTAGAACTCAACATGCTAAACTGGGTCTGGTGGTACCTGCTGATAATCCCATCCGATGACAGGCAGAGGCAGGAAGTTCAGGGGTTCAAGGCCAGCATCAAGGCCAGCTTCAAGGCCAGCCTGGGCTAATGAATCCCTATGTCAAAACACCAATGAGGCTGGCAAGATGACTTCGTAGGTTAAGGAACTTGTTATCAAGCCTAATAATCTGAGTTTGGACCCCAGAACCCATACAGTAGAAGAGAACCAGTTCCTACAAGTTATCCTCGGAGCTCCACAAGCACAGCTGAACCAACATTCATCAGCAGCAGGGCCACCTGAGCCTCTTAGTTCAGTGTCAGGAGTTTGTAGCTGTGGGCTCCATCCTGCCGCCTGGAAGATCACTGAAGGTTCGGTAATCCCTCATTTAGGCTGTCTCGAGGCTATCCCAAGTCATTCCTGAATTCAAACACCCACAGGCCCTTCCAGAGCCTTAGAGTCTGTCCACTATGCTCTAACTCATAGCCAGTCCCGGACAACACTGCATTCCTCTGGAGCCCTCCTACAGAGCAGCTGTCTACTGAAGGGCAAGTGCCAAGCCCGTTAGGGATTATAACACAAACAGGTGTGCCAGTGTTTCCACACCTGTAAGCCTAACAATCAAGGGCTGATGCAGGAGCTGACACACCAAAGACCAGCCTGGACTACACTGTAGAAGTCCGTCTCAACAAAAACAACAGAATGTTGTATGTTCCAACTACAACATCCTACCCTAGACACCCCTCTAAGCCAGCTTTCTAGAAACAGCTTGCTAATTTGCAGTTAGAACAAACACACTCAAGAAAATGATGTTCCCAGCAAGACACCAATGCTCCCTGTGGAGATGAGAATGTGTCTGCATTTTGGCCCAGTAACTGATGCTAGGAGCAATACAGGCAGAGATGAAGTTAGACTATTAGCTGAGGCTGTGCTAACTCTGCTCCAAGACAGGATGGATGCCCAGCTCTAGACAGTCCTGTCAGCCCATTCCAGTCTTCCAAGTACACCCATGAGTTACAGACAGGGATATAAAAAGATGAAAGTCAGAGCTGGAAATGAAGCTCAATGCCTGTTTCTTATGTATGAAGCTCTGGGTTCAATTCCAGCACCATGAATAGAAGAGATGGAGGCTGCTTAGTGATGATTGTCCCAGGGCTGGCATAGGGCAAGCAAGGAAGCAAACAAAAGAGTCCTGGGATCAAAGCAGAGCTGGACTGTCACAGATGAGCAGAAGGCGTGGTAGCCCCACCCTTTGTTCCTCTACTGTCCCAAGAGCATAGGAACAGTCCTGCAGTGGTCATAAGACAAGCACTAGCCATAGCTTCAGAGGTATGCCCTCTGGTGTTGGAGCTCTCTAAAGGACAAGCCTTGTAAAGAATCAAGAGATTTAAGAAGACGATCAGCCCATGCACAGTGACATCCAGCATCACTGCGCCCAGGAGCCAGCTAGGGTTGTGGCCGGGCTTCCTAGACTTCCCTCTTGCACACATCTTAGTAAAGAAGAAAGTTAATTAAGACTTGAGTCTTGTCTAACTTTTATAAAAGAGGCTTTACGATAATCCCTACTTCACAGAAGCGGGACAAGAGCAATTATTATTATAGGGCTGCTAAGACTTGGAGAACCTTGACCACCTGCCTGTCCGGCTGCCTCACTGTGAGCACCGCTGATGCTGTGGCAACGGTAGCAAGAGTTCTGGAAGCCCAGCAGAGCTCTTCCAATCTCCTGAACGGACTAATCTGACTCCATGCTTACTATATATGCAGAGACAACAGAACAAAGGACACCTCATGTTTCTTGCCCCCCCCCCCCATAGCTACCTCAGAAATGCTGGGATGACTAAACAGATTATGAGAATTGACCAGACTGGTCTCTCAGACAGTAGTCTAGGCCCAGCTCCATTTGCAGTGTGAGCATGTGCCACAGACAGGCTCTCACTATGCAGTTTAAGCTGTCCCGAAACTATATAGACCAGGCTAGCCTCAAACTCCAGAGATCTGCCTACTTCTGCCTTCCCAGTGCTGGAATTAAAGATGTGTAGCTTGACCAGTTTCATTTTTAAAATGACCTCTTACCTCTAGCTTTCTTTCCAACCCTTTAAAAACTTGAACAGAACTTTTGTGAAACTATTAGTCCTGATATGAAACTGAACATTAATCTTCATCTGACCTGCTACTCTAACACTGCCAGCTCTTAGACAAGCTGAATGCTGGCTAAACAAACAAGTGTCCTGGTCCTGTTTGACTGAGCTTTCTGCAGTGGACTGGAGTCCTGAGCCCCAGAGTCAGGTTCTCCATGGCACATGGTCACAGTGGAGACTGAGATGTGGCAGAGCACTCAGTCAGGCTGAGAGGCAGCACAACAGAGGGCTTACCCAGGACCTAGGAGGGTAACCTAGGAGGACCTTAGGTTAAAACCCAAGCTCTATCACCAAACCCAAACAAACAAACAAAAATAAAACCTATGAACTAAGTAAACCTTGTGGCTTGAAAGGCTCAGAGGTTAGAAGCACTAAGTGCTCTTCAGAGGACCTGGATCTAGCCTCTGAGAAAGGGCTTTTTTTATCCTATTATTGTTGTTATTGTTGTTATTGTTCTTATTTATTAGGTAGGTCTCGTGTAGCCCAAGCTAGGCTAGCCTTAAACTTGATATATAGGTGAGGCTAAATTTCTGTTTCCCTGTCTCTTCCTCCTTCGTGCTGGGATTACAAGCATCTACCACCACACCAAATCTATGCAGTACTGAGAACTAAGTCTATGCAATGCCAAGAATCTAAGCCATGCATGTTCAACTGGGCACATCAGTAGCCCCTATACTGATTTCTTAGCATCTTTTACTTATCAACATTTGAGTGTCCACTGTGGTAAACAACAGTGCTCCAAAGACATTAATATGGACAGAGTGAGTCTGGCCTCCATAAAAAGAACACCTGGACCTAAACACTGGTTTTGCTTCAAGCTAGTGGGGCAATCTGGCAAGTCTCATTTAAGCTCACTGACAATCTCCCCACCTACACAATGGACAAAGCATAGTCCCTTGGGTGAGCAAGTGAACATGAGCAGTACTCACTCACACAGTCTACACAGAGCTCCAGGACAGCCAGGGCTACAGAGGAGGACTGTCTCAAAACGAAACAACAAAAATAACAAGAAAACCCAGACACAGACATGATGGCTCATACCTGTGATCTCAGCATTCTAGTGGCTACCGCAGGAGGACTGCCACAAGTACAAAGCCAGCCTAGGCTACAGACACCCTTCTGCCTGGGATGCCTGAACAGTGCTGAGACCCAGGGAGCCTGTTTTAGATGAAGCATTTAACTTCCCATGTTAACCCCAGCTTTTACATTAGGCCAGGTCAGCTAGAGCTGGGCAGGAAGTTTGACTCACAAGCCTGTGAAGCTGAGTTCAATCCCTGGGTCCAAGGCTGAAAGAGAGTGAACTCCTGAAAGCTGTCCTCTGGTTCTTACTACACAGCATGAAGACCTAAACCCAATTCCCTCCCAGGAGGATATACTTAATCCCAGCAATGAGAGGCAGAGAGCTGCTTGTCTCTTGTAAGGACAGTGTGAAAGGATTTGTAATTTTACAGGCCAACTGGGAACTCAGGAAAGTCATATTCACACTGTCCTGGAAAAGTCAGACAATAACCGCAGCCAACTCAGAAATCAAACGCAGGTCAGCATCTAGACTGAGTTCTCAAATCTGACTATCAGAAGCTGTGCATCATTTTGAAAGCATTTTGAGACAGTTTCATATAACTCAGGCTGGCCTTGAACTTCCAATATAGCCAAACAAACAAACAAACAGACCTTGGACATGGAGTCTCTTGCTGCAGACTTGAGAGTAAATGAGTATATGTGTCTGTGACCTGAGAGCTGGGATTACAGGTATCTGCCACCAGGCTTAGTTTGTAAAGCCTTAGTCTGTTGGAAAAAAAAAAAAAAAAAAAAAACAAAAACAAAAAAACCAAAAATCCTACAAGCCAAAAACTGCACGAAAACTGATCGATCTGCAAAGTGCTGAGAGTTCTCCTCATCCTGCATCCCCAGGCACTCATGTCATCTTTTCTGACTGGGCGCCCACAAGGCTCCATGGAGCCAGAGGACCACCAAAAGAACCATTACTAATAACACCTTTGGCATCAAAGCACAATTTGGAAACCCGGAAAATGCCTGTAGAATAGGAGAAAGCAGCATCTGCCCAGAACCACGAAGGCAGCATCACAGCATCTAGGAAGGCCCACTGCTGCTTCTGATCGCTCCCCTCGCTTCCTGCCCTCTCTCCACTCTGAAGACAGGATTTCCCTAGGTTGCCCAGAACAGTTCAAATTCTTTCTGTCTTCCAGTTCTTAATTTTAACCTTAATTATGACTTTTTTGTCATCCCTCTTGAATTCCAATGCTATTTATTTACATTCTCTGCACTGATTCGCTGAGACAGCGTCAGGTGGCTTCATGCATGAGACTGAGTGGAGACAGAAGGCAGAAAGATCATTGCCAAGCTGGGCAGTGGTGGCACACACCTTTAATCCCAGCACTTGGGAGGAAGAGGCAGGTGGATTTCTGAGTTGGAGGCCAGCCTGGTCTACAGAGTGAGTTCCAGGACAGCCAGGGCTACACAGAGAAACCCTGTCTCAAAAAAAAAAAAAAAAAAAAAAAAAAAAAAAATCAATGCCAGTCCCTGCCCAGAGCATGCACCCAGCACCTGGTCACAGACACACACTGCTTTAGTCTGCAGCAGCCCAGGGGGGGGTCTCCTCTCTGCTGTCAGTCCCAAATGAGGGTAGCAGGTACTAGCCACAGAGCCAGTCAACAACTCAAAACTCAAATCAACTTTTCTGGTAGCAATAGGAAGTTAGGACTGGTAACTTCTCACATGTTATCAACAAGTCTTAAATGAGGGTGACTTTGCTTCTCAGGGAGCAGTAAATAAGAGTTTTCACAGCCATAGGAAAGAATACTACTGGTCCCCAGGGCATAAAGGCCAGGGAGGCTACCAAATGTCCTGCAACTTCCCAAGACAGACACCATCCTGCCTGACTATCAGCAGGGCTGAGACCCAAGGACCCTGTTTTGGATAAAGTTTTATGTTAACCCCACCTTTTAAATTAGGCCAGTCCAGAGCTACAGAGTGAGGCCCTGTCTCAAGAGTTCAATCTCCCAAGGTTGAAGGAGAGAACAAACTCCTGAAAGCTGTCCTCTCGTAGTCACAGAAAGGTTTTGTTTGTTTGTAACAGAGCAACTCCCCAGTAGCTTCTTTTCTGCAGGACAAGGACAGTGTTGGTGATTTACATGAGACTCAGAAGTAGCTCCTACCATGCTATGAGCTGTCTTAACTGTGGGAGGGAGGCTCTCTTCAGGTCCTCTAACTGGGTAAAGATTTGCAGAAAGCAGCTTCTGCTTCAGTGATGACTGAGGACCTGTGACAGACCAGAGACTCCTCAGAGAGCAAGACCAACCAGGAAAAACTAGACTTTGAAGAACTGCCAAGGCTAACACAAGGCAAAGAGACAGAATTCTGAAGGAGACTCCCAGGGGTGAGACAACACACGGCAGCTGCTTTGCCCCTCAGGGCTTCGGACAATTCCAGGTACCAGGAAGAAGGCTAAAAAAGTGTGACATACCCTGGCACAGGACCAAAATCATTAATGACAGCAAAGAGCCTTGCAGACCTGTGATAGCATCTCAGGTCTGAAGAAACACAGACAAAGGGACAGGAGGTTCCATTGAAGTGCTTCAGGAACAGTTTGAGTTCCAGGGGACTGACTGGCCAAGAGAACATTTAGGTCCTCTGCTGGCAGTTTCAGGACCACCAGAAGGGTGCCAGCAAACCAGAGCAGAAGGAACATGACAAGACCTCACCCTGTGGACAGCTTAGCTGCTGTCAGTCAGCTTTCCATTCTTTTAACAAAGTTCTTTAGACAATTAGTTGATAAAAGAGAAAAACAGTTCATCTATAAAAGAAGATAAGGCAGGAAAGTAGAATGTTCTAGACCAGCCTGGGCTTTGTAGCAAAGAAACAATGGCAGTGAGAGGAACTCACTGCCAAGGCTGATGACCCAAGTTCAATCCCTGGAACTCATATGATAAAGGAGCAATTGTCCTCTGACCTTTGCACTTGCGGCATGACATATCTGTGTTTGTACACACTAATTAAAAATTAATGTTAAAAGACAGTGACACAAGCCAGGGGTAGTAATGCAGGCCTTTAGTCCCAGCACTCAGGAGGCAGAAGCAGACGATCTCTAGTTCAAGGCCAGCCTGGTCTACAGACCGTGTTCCAGGACAGCCAGAGCTACAGAGAAACCTGTCTCACCTTGCCCCCCCCTCACTCCCCACCCCCGCAAAAGAGAGTGACAGTAGGAACATAAGTTAATTGGTAGATGCATGGCTAGCATTTTTATGAGGCCCTGAGTTCCATCTACAAGACTGTAAACTGGGCTTGGTGGCAGCCCAGGGGAAGTGAGGCCAAGAGGACCAGGATTAAAGGTCACCGTCCCTGGAGGAATGGCTCAGTACTCAGGAGCAATCAATGCTCTTGTAGAGGACCCAAGTTCAGTTTCCATCACCTATGGAAGGCTGGAAACACCTGTAACTTCAGCTCCAAGGGATTTAACACCCTCTTTTGGCCTCTGTGGATACACACACATATAATAAAGTAAGTGGCTATCCTTGGCTACACAGTGAGATAAAGGCCAGTATGGGATAGATGAGATCCTGTCACAAAAATACATACATACATACATACATACATACACACATACATACACACATACATACACACACAGATGCATACATGCATACAATCTAGAATTCAAACTCATATTAGAAGTAGATTTACTTTAATAGGAGACTACTATATAGGGGAAAAGGATGATTTATCAAAGTAGAAGACAAAGTAGAAGAAAAAAAAATCCACAGAAAATATACAGGCTGAAGTTTGGAGAAAACCAGAGAATTGACCTTGGAAAACCTGCTTTTCCTCCCCTCTTGATACACACAGAGTAGAGCCTGCTCCTTGGTCATCAGTACAGTGTATCAGAAAAATGACCTGTGATTTGGTCTGTGAGAACCCCCCTCTAGTCCTCAAAGCTAACTTAACCATGGCTTTGACAAGGTTCATATACCCTCCCCCCCCCACCTGCAAGACTGCGGCCTTCAAGGAACAAACTGTTAACATTGAAACCAATACTTAGCAAGGTTTTAAGAATCTTTAGTTTCCTCTAAATGGCTGATTGAAATCCTTGGGTGGAGCCCATGGCACACACTGTCTCTGCTGTGACGTTATTTAACATAAATCAGCAGAATGGGCCTGTGGACTCTTATGTAATAGACAACAGGAAGGTTGGAAAGGATCCAAATTGTGTGCTGTCCCAGGAGGAGTTCCTTGATGCGGGTAATGTATTAAGCTGTTCACTCTTGGGACAACCTATAGAGGGAGAAGTGAGTCATTCCCAGGAAAACAATCTCACCAAGAGGAGGTATTACCATGCTATCACGTACACAGAGAAGCTCAAGATAACCTCTAAGGTTCTATAAAGGTGGGATCCTGGTCTCCTCCTATGGAATGGAGAGCTGGACAGGGTGGCTGATAGCCAAGAGAGGAAAATAACCTTCGGTGCTCTGGGAAGCACAACCTTACATGGGACAAAAGCTTAATTACAACTACAGTTCTAGACGACTACACACATAAACTGTGATAACTACATGTGTGACAATGGCAGACAGCAATTAATGGACTGTCTCAAAGTATAGATGGTTTTCACTGTTTCCACCACAGATTAGTATATATCGGAGGCAACAGATGGGCCAATTATATGCCATCCACACATTGCATACACAAACTTTTAAGTAAAAAAAAAAATTAATTTGCATAGCAAAAAAGGCAAAAAGAGCATCAAAATATCAATATGTGTTATCTCAGAGTTCATGCTTTGTTTTGTTCCCAAAATCTCACAGCAGATATTCATCTTTTTTTTTTTAATTATCTTAGGTTAAATTTACTTTTACTTGTTATACACATGGGGGGACGGCAAGCACCTTTGAGCCATTATGCTAGCTCTGAAAATATTGTTTTTTTATTCCAAAATAACTAATGGCTACAGAGGGGGAGGGGAAGCTGCAGTCACTAGTTGACCTGAAATGGCCCCTGTGTGAATGACTTTAGCACCCTCTTCGTCAGGTACCTCAATGTCTTTCCTACCCAGTTTACCTCTCTACAACCAGGCTCTCCCAGCAACAAGCACAGGCACAGTAACTGCATGAAGAGCCGTGGCCAGCCTGTTTAAATCGTGCCCTACAGTTTCACTTTCTCTTTTCAGTGCTCTCACCTGCCAAGCTTTTCCTCTACTTGTTCACTGAAGACTGGATTCTAGATAGCAGGTGTGCCCAGTGTGCTGTTTCTATCCATACGAAAGCCCTCTGCCTTACCCACACCATCTGATATCACCACCACCATCCTGCTGACACTGATGATGGACTGCCAAGTTCCTGGAGGGGGACAAAGACACAAAAGCAATCAATCCTTGCCCTAGAAAATACCTCCCAACCACATGATGGCTGGCTGGTTACCTGGTCACCTGGTCACAAGGCAGTGACTGAGCGGAGTTGGAGACACTATCTGGCCCTCCAGCCATCAGGACTCTTAAGAGCAAGTCAGAAGTGGGCTGTAAGACTCATTTCAGCCGTTTCCAGACAAGTTAGGAAGTTTTGCTTCTCTCACTTCAAAGCCCCTTTCTCTACACAGGAAATAGGCTTGGATGGACAGCATAGGGTATCTGGGCTCCGCCTAATGCAGTGAGGGCTTACTAGAGGGCACAGCAAGTCAGGGCCAGCGCCTCTTACACAATGCAGCATCTGCTTTTGTTTTTCCAGAGTTTAGACCTCTTTCTAATCAAAAGGCTCAAGACCAGTGGCTAAAGCACTGCACTGGGTTAACATCCGGTTCAGTCTCATCAACAGAGACCACAAAGTAGAGGGTGGGGGACCGGAAGGGGACAACCTATGAGATTCTGTGACAGCGCTACCCATGCCAGTCAGAGGGGAAATCCTAGTGGGAAGTTCTTGGTACCATCTGAGCACCCGGGCTGCTAAGTTTGAGGCACCTGCAACCCCCTGAGTGACAGAATACAAACACTCTTGGAGGGCTTTACAGCAAGCAGGCATTAGGAAGGTAAATTGACAAGCAACAGAGAGGCCACAAGGCAACTTAGGGACAAACAAGACAGCTTCTCACACCACATAAGACTCCTTGAAAAGTCGTGGGCTAAATGGTTTGTTACCTCCAGGTAACTAAAAGTGAACGGTCCACAGGAAGCAATCAAAACATCCAGGTCACCAAGAGACACAGGAAAGATACAACAATCTCAAGCATGTTCTGTCACGTGGCTCATGCCTTAACACAGACAGGAGGAGGGGACAGAGGAGCATGTGAGCTCAAGTACTGGACATGTCCTGGGGAACTACAGAGGCCGGGTGACCAAAACAGAATTCCCAGTTCAAGCAAGACAAGTTATGATGGCACGCACCTGTCATCCTAGCTGCTGGGAGCTGGAGGCAGATAAACTGTTACACTTCCACATTACACTAACCCCAGAGTGCCACACCGTTCAGTGGAATCTGAAATTCTCCTTAACTTTTTCGATAGTAGGAATGAAATTAAGTAGATTTGACACCAAAGGGTCACGCATTTTACACAGCAGTAAAGAGAACACGCTTGCTTTATGGTTTCCACGTTCCTTATTAAAAACAATCTTATACCCAGATACCGTGTTTGTAATTACTAAAGAGAAACAGATCTCCCAGAAAAGAAAGAAAGACTACAGCAAAGAGGCTGTTTGGAGGGCAGAGGCTAGAGGACCTGGAGCTCACGCCTTGGCCTCTGGAGACGGGGAGGGGAGGACAGAGACTGTAGTAGTCTACAGAAACCCAGCCCGGCCACACTTGCCATTCAACACCTCTCAGCCTTGTCAAGTATCTGTGTTCATAGAAAGCAGAAATTAACTGGGTGACTGAGATGATTATGAATAGATTAGTGTCATTTCCTTTACCACTCTTAAAAGTTGATTTAATGGTTTAAAAATATTGTTGCATCAGAACAAGAACGGCAACGTGTTAAAACCTAATCAAACATGATTCACTCCAGAATGTTCCATGTCTGATAACAGCTTACATCAACAATCTGCTGGCAATCGTCACAATCCAATGAAAAGTCCGTTTTCCAGCATACAAGTCACACCTGAACTGTCAGCTCTGACAGTGCCACCTGCTTTACTGTTTTAATTAACACTAATAGGTTAACAGAGCTAAGAACACTCAAATTAGATCTGTGTTTAACTGGTAGCCACCGGCAAGGATCTTGAACAGAAACCACAAGGGCAGGAGCCAGGGCAGCAGGTGCTTTGGCAGGCCCTTTCCCTTGCAAGCACAGACTTGGCCCTACCTTAGGCTACTGTAAATTAAGCACTGAAGAAATTAGCAACAGCTTCTCAGAGAAATGGCCAAAGGGCGTGCCAGCACACAGGTGCTGTCCTCAAAGCAGCGCCTCCCTTCAGGTTTGCCACAGCCTGGGAGACATGGCCCCTGCAGAAGTTCTAAACTGCAAGGGTTTAATTAAGTGAAGAACGGAAGTGGTGGGAATCTCATTGCAATCAAGAGCTTCAGGCCCTGCATGCACCATTCACTATAGATTCTAATCCACAGGCAGGAAGCTTTGCGCTCACCCACCCATCCCTCTTCCCTTTGTGTATGGTAGCTAGGGTACAGGGACAGGAAGGGGACACTTGTCTGAACTCATGCCGCCAGACTTCAAGCATCCACACACAATAGGTATCTCAATCCTCCCTGTGGACATACCTGTCTGTCATCCTTTTTCAGAGACATGCACCTGAGTGGGCAGGCCACATGAAGGAATGAAGCCAGGCACTCAAAGCTTCAAAAGTCCAAGTTACAGCCGAGCAGACCCCAGGTTTTCGTTCTGCTTTCTGTGGGGGCAGAGGGGCACTCTTCTGACCGTTCCACTTTGTTTCATGATAAGGCCCCTAGTCACATCCTGGACTATGCTACTGACTTTACTGAAACTTTCAAGTTTTCTATAATAAAGTAATTACTAAGGAAACAAATTAGCTTGACCCCAAAGTAGCTCTTAACCTCAAGTTAATCTTCCCTAGTGCCAAGTAAAATTCAAACAAATCCAAATATTCTAATTCCTACAAATCTTAAAATTCCTAATACTTTAAACCAGAGTGAAAAGAAGCCAGGCTCACCAACTCAACAGCAAAACAAGGCAAACACCTCCTTCCCACTTCTCACAGGCTCACACTGGTAGCCCAGGCTGAAACCTTGTGGTGAGGGATCCAGCAGCCCCTGCAGATAACACCATGATGGCCCTTGCCTTGCTGCCATGAAATGGAGCTCTTCCTACCTTCTGATCATAAATATGGAGCATGGGGCACTAGATTCCCTGAGGGACAGGCTTCCCACATTAGTGTGCAACCTCATAACGGGCTTGGTTCTTCACTCTCCTTCAAAAGAGCACAACAGGGAACTCCAGAGCCTAAGCAGAAACTGTCTCCTGAAGCAAACTTTGAGCTAGGCATGGTGAGGTACATCTATGATTACATCACTCTAGATTCTGAGGCAGGAGGATTGCCATGAGTTCCAGGCCAGCTTAAACCTTAGCTAAAAACAAACTCAGAGGGAAGACAGGAAGCATGTCTGAGTCCCAAAGACAAAGCCTGAAAACACTGAAACATGGGAAGCGTCGACCAAAGGATTCTTCTACTTAGAACTAGAAATGATGCCCGCTGCAGCTTGTAGTCTACATCAGGGCAGACTGCTTCCGTATGTTTATTGATTATTTTACCTTAAAGACCAGAGCTTGAGGATCAAACACGTGCTTCACCTGAGATATGCAGTATCACAGTTTTCATACATAGCACATGCACTGTGCTTTACTGTGATTTGAAAGAATGGTCAAGACCCATCTTGAATCCTAAATTGGGAGTGGGGATACTTCCCACTCATCAACAGCCCACAGGCCTGTCCCCCTTATAGCCAGCAAGCATCTGACTTCAGTGGGCATGATGACTCTGAAACTCTGCTATGATTCATACTTTTGATCATAATCAGCATTTTAATAGATCCATAATGTTGTTTGAATCTTGAATTCCTTGCCTTGAAGGTTACTAGTAGAGAAAGCATTGGTATACTCTAGCAAGAGAGAACACTCAGGATCTCAGACACACCCACCTTCACTACCCTTTCACTTGCCAGAAAGTCTTTCTAGAGCACAGGGTGGTACGGGAGCCAAGGTTACAACAGTGACCCACAGTGTCAAGACCCATGAACTTGATACTGAATGAGAGGCCTGGGCCAGCACAAAGCTGGTTCAGAGAAACCAATCCTGAGTAGTCTGTGCTGGAAACATGCTGCAGGGACAGGAAACAGGTTCACGATGCAAGACAAAAGCTTTCTGAGCACCTACTAAGTGTCACTGATTGATGTGGTTTCACTATGTAGCTCCAGACAGGCCTTGAACTCTCACTCCCCTGTCTCTGCCTCCCAAGTACTAGGATTGCGGAGGCACGCTGCTGTGACCTCTGTATTTACAGACTTCAGGAGCTAGAGGGGCTCAGTGGATAAAGCTGTGCGCTGTTTCTCCAGAGGACTGAGTTCAGTTCCCATCACAACTGCTGGTAACTCCAGCTCCAGGGGATCTGATTTCCTCTTCTGCCTCTACATACATAATCAATCATACATACACATACAAATAAATAAAAAGAAACATACAAATAAACAAAAAGAAATAAGTCTTGGTGCTAGAGAGGTGACTCAGGGTTAAAGGACTTACTGTTTGGAAAACAGATGAACCTATATTTTTCAAATCTCACTGTATTTGTTTAACCCAGAAAATGTCCTGTCTCTCACATTAAAATGTAGTAAGAAATATTAAAATGTTGAGTTATCTTTCAGTCCTACTGAAGGAAATAATCAGCAAACAGGAAACATGAACAATATGGCTTGGCCCAGGATGTTTCCAACACTTAAAATACTGAATGGAACACTTTTTTCTTTTTCTTTTTTTTTTAAAAAACATTAGATGAAGGCCAGGCAGTGTTAGCACAGGCCTTTAATCCCAGCACTTATGAGGCAGAGGCAGGCAGGTCTCTGTGAGTTTGAGGACAGCCAGGGCTGCACAGAGAAACCCTGTCTCAAAAATCAAAAAACCCAAATTAACTAACCCACCCACCCATCAGCAATCTCAGCCTCTAGGCACAAGGCACAAGTGTGAGTGCTGACAGAACAATGAGAGCAGGCGGCAGCCACTTGCTTTTGGAGGCCACTTGATTTGGGGGAACCACTTGCTTTTGGGGGCCACTTGCTTTTGGGGGGCACTTGCTTTTGGAGGCCACTTGCTTTGGGGGAACCACTTGCTTTTGGAGGCCACTTGCTTTTGGAGGCCACTTGCTTTTGGAGGCCACTTGCTTTTGGGGGGCCACTTGCTTTTGGGGGCCACTTGCTCAGTTGCTTTTTGAATCAGGGTCTTATTCTGTAGCCAAGTGTCTTTACTCTGGCCTTGAATGAGAAGCGATTTTGGCACCGCCTTGAGTGTTGAGACCAGCAGGCATAAGCCACCATGCACAGGCAACAGGGCTCTAGATTTATATCCTAGCACTGAAAATAAAGCTAAATTATCTTTTGTGCCTCCAAACAGTCTATTAGGAAAATGACAATGACAAGCCACAGAGTAACAGGAAATATATAAAAGTCTTGTGTCTGGTAAGGGTTTAACAATACCCACAGTGTTAACAGTGGCCAGCCATCACAGAAGATGCCGAGTGCTGGCCAGGAAATGTAAGAGGACACCAGAGCGAGACGCCACTTTACTCCTACCACATGCCTCTTCTTTTGGAGACAGGTTTCTTGTAGCCCAGGCTGGCTCTGAACCCACTATGTGCCCTTGACCTTGAACTTCTGATGCTTTTGTCTAATATCCCACACCTGGCAATTCTTTAATAAATTAAAAAAAAAAAAAAAAAAAAAAAAAAACAACCGCTGGGCTTGGTGGCAAACAGTTTTAACTCTAGCTCAAGAAAGGCAGAAGCAGGTAGATCTTTGTGAACTCCAGGCCACCTTAGTGTAGAGAGATTTCCAGGTCAGCCAGATCATGCCTCAAAAAGGGATGGGGTTGGGGGTGTAGTCAACTGGTAAAGTGCCTGTCCACCATGCATAAAATCCCGGGTTCAATCTCCAGCACCACAGACAAACAGGCATGGCGTTCAAACCTACCGTTCAGCACTTGGGAGGGATGGGCATCTATAAGTTCCTTGTGACTTTCCTGGCTGACCTAGAACTCACTAAGATCAAACTGGCTTCACACTCAGAGCTCGGCCTGCCTCTTGCTTAGGGAGCAATTGAATTACAGACATGCATACCACTTGGGTACTTAACACTGTGTTTCCTCCCTCATTAACCAGGTAGGCAGACCCAGTGTTTGCATTTAGTCTAGACTCAGGGAAATTACAAAGCAGAAAACATCCCTATCATTACTTTGAGGATATGGAGAAAACCGAGAGTTTATTTTAAAAATTAATTGTTTTTATATACAATTCAGAGGGCAGATGTGGTGGCTCCTGCCAGCACTCAAGAGGTATAGGCAGGAGGATCAGGAGTTCAATGCCAGCCTCCACTACCCAAACTTAGAGGCCAGCCTTGGGGTCAAAAAGAAGCAAACATAAGTAGCACAATGTGAACCGTGTAGTCATCCTGTGGCGGTGTCTCGTGGCTCAGGAGTGGAGCGCTGGCTACCCACTGGGGCCCTGGATTTGATGGGGCAGCAGGGGTTGGGGAGAGGTAACCTGTCATTTCTAGTCTCTCTGGTTTGACTTCCTCAGACAGAAACTTTTAGTGAATCAAGCAGGAAAATGTGTAGAACTCCTCTAAGAAAAAAATATAAAACCAAAATCCTGATGGAGGAACTGAAGAGATGGGGGAGGGGGAGGGGGGTGGAGTGGGATGAATGGGGTGGAATGGGATGCTTCCGTGGCTAAGAGCACTTCCTGCTCTAGGAAAGGACTGGAGCAGGGCTCCTAGCACCACACCAGGTGACACAGATGACTGTAACTCCAGCTCCAAAGGATCTGATCTCCCTGGACACTCTCTCACATACAATATACATACACACGCACATACATACATACATACATACATACATACATGTAAATAAATCTCTAACAAAATAGTTTCCATCCAAATACTTTATTTCAAGGTCTGTGGATATAATAGGATAGTGGAACAGCAGTGTGCAAAATCAGATACTTTCAGAATAAGACAAGTTAGGCTTTTTAAATTTTATTTTATTTTAGAGACATGGTTTCTGTGTAGCCCTAGCTGTTCTGGAACTCACTCTGTAGACCAGGCTGGCTTCAAACTCAACAGATTCGCCTGCTTCTGCCTCCTGAGTGCTGGGATTAAAGACATGCCCACCACCGCCTGGCTTAGACTTCCTTAAACCAACAATTCTGCCATTGTCCTGAATGATAATAAAGGTTTAGCTAACACAGTTATGGCAATAGTGTGGTATGTAAGAAGGTACTATTTTCTGACCATCACAAATGGTCCGCTGATCCAAAATCTAAAATGAGCAAGAATACATTAGGCTTTGTGCTTAAAAGACATAAAAGCAGAATTCCTCAGCTTGATGTGGCTATTTTCCTGAGATGGAGTCTGTCTCTTGATGGGCTTACCTCAGGAAGCTAGGGTACAGCTTCCAAGTTTGTTGTTTCATGTCTGTCCAAGAATAAGAAAACAGGAACACCAAGTGAGCAGAATGATGGTAGTTTTATTAAGAAAATGTGAGAGAAAATTCCCAAGAGTGGGAAGGGCTCCAAGGGAGGAATACTGTCCAGCTGGCCTGCCCAATGGGCTTTATTATAGGTTTTATGGTGGGGATTACTAGGAGACAGGTCATCTGCATATCAGATGCCCAAACAGTAAAGAGTCCACAGTTTCAGGGGTCACCTGTGTCTCATAAGTAGTTCATCATCCTAGCCCTGTCCTTATGGCCTAAGAGAAGCTAGTTCCTGTACAAAGCTGGAGACAGTGGCTCACACCTATAATCCCTGCAGAGACAGGAGATCTTGAGTTCAAGGCCAGCCTGATCAACACATGAAGAGCACATCTGAAAAACAGACAAAGGGACAGGGTGAAGTCTGTTGAACTGTGCTATCTATCAAGTCAAAGCCCTGAGCACACGTGGTGGCACAAGCCTGCTAAGGAATGGGCATGAGGATTGGGAGTTCCTGGTCAAACTCTCACACAACAAACTTGAGGCCAGCTTGAGCTACATGAAACTGTCTCCAAAGTAATTTTTGAAAGCATAAGTTCTAGACTCAGACGTTTAGTTTAAGCATACAGAAGAGAGAATCTTTGGGTTCAAGGGCAACCTGATCTACACATTTGCTTCTTCAAAAAAAAAAAATCAAAAACCAAACCAACAAACAAAAAACCACCAATCGGCAGTTTTATTTTCTCTTTTCTCATCTTTCCAAGTTTCCACTTACTAGACACAGAACTAAGTGATAGGTTTAAAGGCCTATAAATTAGAGTGTTCAGAACACCTGGAGGCTGAAAAGAGCTAGTCCTCTGTACCGATATTTATTACAATGCACTTGACTCTTTATTAAAATAACAGAGTTGTTCCATACAGTAACCTACGCCCAGGTCTCTGCTTGCTCCTTTACCATTCACTCCACACCCACAGCCAGTGGCCCGGCACCTGTACAGCTCCTCTCCATAACTGGGCCACTCCCTACCTCAGAGAGCATTCCTAATTGATGCAGGTAACTAAGGCACCTGGGAACATTGTCCAGGCTCCTTCCACGGGCAGTGTCTGTGTCACCAGAGGAGGAACAATACCTCAGGGCAACCAACTGCTTACTCAAGCTAACAAAGGGAAAGGGGGGAAGGGGGGAACTTGAGAAGGGACAGCTCTCTGAATAATTTAAGGTACCCCCATGCTTGGGGAAACTAAATTCCCATGTGACCTCTCCTCACACAAAGGCACTGTATAAAAAGCCCTGAGTCAAAAGGCAATGAATGCAATGAATGCTCTTCACTTCCACTATGCACGGACTGGAAGCCCAGGGCCAACGGCCCTGTTTGTTGCTGAGACCTTGGATGAGGGGCTGGAAAAAGCAAGACTCCTCTGCATATTAAAATGTAAAGGATGACCCACCCCAGAGCAGAGGATGGGACTAAGACAGATACCACCTGGGGCCATCCAAACCATCCTGCAGTGCTTTCCTCCCCGACAGAGGACTGAATTCTGATTCTGTCAGTGTTTTCTAAGACAGACTTTGGTGTAGATTCCAAGTGTTTGATGCAGAACCAATGTCCTCAAGCAACAGCAGTGTGTCTGTGACGCATGGGAACCAGACACAAACCCTTGCTCAAGCTTGCAGCATGAGTTTTACAAAACTGCAGCAGGGCAACAAGACTTTAAGAAATAGGTGTTCTCCGGCTCTCTCTCCAGCACCACACGAAAGGGCAAAGGGCATGCAACCTCAGATCAGAAAGTGACTCTGTTCTGTGGTCTAGTTTCTTCAGCCCACAGGTGAGAAGACCCAGCAGTTTGGCACCAAAGTGTGGATGGTAGCCAATCCCAAATGTAAGGGGCTTTGGACCCAGCTTTATGCCCAGCCTTTTGTCAGCCACATTTCAATCTCCTTCTGAGAGCACACGGAGAGGCAGTTTCCTCTATGAGACAGGGAGGGAAAGGGAGAACAGGGCTGCTGGCTAGAACAGAGGTAGAGCTGCCGCCTCAACTAGGCTCAGTCTGCCACAGCAGAGCCTGTGCAGGTCCCACACTGGTCTTCTACTGCCCTTACCCACAAGTCCCTTACTCTCTCCTGCTCCACATCCCTCCATGTCCTAGTGTTCTAGCACTAAAACCCGCACCCATGACCAATAAGTGACAGTATTACTCAGCTTTCAACCAGACTGTCTGGTCACCCCAAGATCTTAAAATTCTCTTGCATGTATCCATCCCCTATCAGAATAGAAGCACAAACCTTCCCCTAGGAAGGACCACAGGGGAAGAAATACTCTGCTCTCCTCACTTCCAGGTCATCCCACAGCTCAAAGATGCCACCAAACGACCTGGCAACTAAATGAATGAAGCCTCTCCCCTCCCTATGCTGGGTCTGCTGGTGACACGCTGACTTAGCCCTCCAGGACACACTGTCTTCTCTTTCTATGTGTTTCTCCCAACTAACCTTACCATCATCCCTATGCCACGTCTCCCTGAGCCATCACAATTCTTAACTCGGGGGGAAAATGAATGGCTCAGTCTGGCTGATTCGCCATCTTTGAAATGAAAGCTGTAGTCAGAACTAATGGCATCTGGGAACAGGAAAGATACTCAAATGCCAATTTGCTGAACCATTTTCTTAAATCCCTTTGTCTCAGTGATCTACAAAAAAAAAAAAAAAAAAAAAAAAAAAAAACCTAAGTAAGATCAAAGGTGGGTCCTGGAACCTGGGGAATGCCTTTGACTTCCCTGATAGCTCTTGATGGGATGACTGGAGGCCTCCTCTCTGCTCACACCCACCTGCTGGCTTCCGATTAGCCCTTATCTACCCAGCTTCACCTCTATACTCCTGACTTCCCCGAACCACGGCAGCTCTCCACTTGAATGGTTGTGTGTGCCTCTCTCCCCTTTACAGTCACAAAAAGCCCAAGCAAGGGGACCAGGTGAGTCAGTAGTGTCTTAGTGAGTTGGTGGTGTCTTGGTGAGTCGGTAGTGTCTTGGCCACTGTGGCTTTGGGTTGTCACTCTCTCAAAGAACTCTAGAAGGCAGGGCAAAAGAGCCTCTCCTTCCTGGCTGTTATGATCTCAGCTCTACTGACCTGACCAGTCTGGGAGGAGGAGCAGATGCATCTGTTCTCACTGCCAAAGACTAGCTCAACTCCAAACCTAAGACCTTTCCTTGACAGCAAGAACTCTCCAGAGAAGACAGAAAACATAGTCAGAACCCTGACAGCAGCAGTACTGTTCTTTCTGCAAGTTAGCCTGTCCTCTATATAGGTTTCTCCAGTGTGGTCTACAGAGTGAGTTCCAGGACAGCCAGGGATACACAGAGAAACCCTTCTCCAAAAAAAGAAAAAAAAGAAAGAAAGAAGGAAAAAAGAAAGAAAAAACATCTATTTGATTATGTAACACATGTACTTTCTCTATAATCTTCAGTCCAGTACATCTTTAGAATGTCAACAAACCACCAGCATTCCATACACTAAATCATTCATTAGCTTGATTGAGGTATAATTGTCTTTTAACACACAGGCCTCTCCCATAGAATAAAGGGGCACTGGCAGAACAATTTAAAGTTCAAAGCCTGTCTAGGCTACAGAGTGAGTAAAATCCTGTCTTGATTTCCCTACTGTTTTTAAAGATGTGTTGATTCTATGTATATAAGTGCTCTATCTGCATGTATACCTGCATGCCAGAAGAGGGCATCGGATCTTATTACAGATGCTTGTGAGCCACCATGTGGTTGCTGGGAATTGAACTCAGGACCTCTGGAAGAGAACCAGGGCTCTTAACTGCTGAGCCATCTCTGCAGCCCTTGACACCCTCTCCCCCTTCTAAATCACATTTACTTACTTATTTGTTGTATGCCCAGGGAGACCATAAAGTCAGAGCTCCTTCCACCATGACAGAACAAACTCAGGTCATGAGCTTAACTCACTGAGCCACCTCAACAGGTACTCAATTCACACACACACACACAAAATCACACACACATACTCATGCACACACATACACATACATGTACTCAAACATACACATACTCGCACTCACACATCCTTGCACATACTCATGCACACGTGTACTCAAACTCACATGTGCTCACATACACAATCTCACACACACATTCACACACTCACACACACCCAAATGAGGGAAGCCAAATGACTTCCACAAGTTAACTGGTCAAATCAGGAGGGATCTGAACAACTGGTTCTTTCTTGACTTTCAACACTTGCCACAAACCCTCGGGACTAAGTGCACCAAACCAGGAAAAACATTTCCCACTTTCTTTCCTCAGCCGTCAAAGAAGCAGAGAAAAAACCAGCTAAGACGGCAAAGCAGAACTCTAAATAGTAAACTTTCGTAGAGAGCTCACTGTTAGTCTTAACCGCAGGCAGTACCACTCTCAAAGAGATCCTGTTGTAAGATCAGCAGAGGTCAGCAGCCTCTGCACCTCTTGCCAAATGAAGGACCATAAAATTATTAAGATATTTTCCCACTAGCACTTTATGCCTGAATCTATTACCAGCTCAAGTCCACTCTCCTTTAAGAGACCTGGTCAGGTTGGAAGCATGCTGAGGTCTGAAATTCCTCTAGTCAGAGGGTCATAAATAAGATCAAAGTTTTCTCCAGAAAAGAGGGCATGTCAATACCAAGGTTAAGTGATAAGAAACAAACAATCCTCCGGCTGGGGAGAAGGGCTTCAAGGAAAAGGTAGTTCAGAATAACTTCTCCCCTTCCTCTTCTTTTTCAGCTCTCAGTCCCACCCCCAATAGGGATTGCAGCCAGGGTTTCACACATGCCAGATGAGAACTCTAACGCTGAAATACAGCTGTGAGCTTTGTAAAAAAAATTATGAGCTGCTGTATCTCTGTGTGTATGCATGTGCCACACAGTGAAGGTACCAACAAGACCAGAGGAGGGCTGGAGAGCCTCTCGTGCAGTGAGTCTCAACCTTCTCAATGCTTTTTAATACAGTTCCTCATGCTGTGGTGACCCCAACCATGAAATTATTTTTTATTGCTACTACTTCTGGGACAGCCTGTCCTACATAGAGACAGACAGACAGACACACACACTCCCTCTCCCTCTCCCTCTCTTTTTTCTTTTTCTTTTTTTTCCAAGACAGGGTTTCTCTGTGTAGCCATGGCTGTCCTGGAACTCACTCTATAGACCAGGCTGGCCTCTGCCTCCCAAGTGCTGGGATTAAAGGCATGTGCCACCACTGCCCTGCTGAGACCCTGTCTCAAAAAAAATTAAAATTAAAAAATGTCAATGTGTATGGGTGTTTTACCTATTGATGTTTGTCTGTGCACCATGCAAGTGCATACCTAGTGCAGAGGCCAGAAAAGAGGGTGCTGGGTCTCCTGGAATCAAAGTTACAGGTGGTTGTAAGCTGCCATGTATCTGCTGGGAACTGAACTCAGGTCCTCTGGAACAACCAGTGCTCTTCACTGATAAGCCATCTCTCCAACCTTCTAATTTTTTTTTTTTTTTTAAGTTTTTGAGACAGGATCTATGTAGCCTTAGTTGTCCTGGAACACACTCTGTAGACCAGGTTGACCTCAAACTCACTGAGATCCTCTTTCTTCTGCCTCCCAAGTGCTGGAATTAGAGGAATGTACCATAATTCACAGTTGAAGTTCACTTTTATAGCCATCTCAAGTAAGGCTTTTATATCCTAAGGAACATAAACCCCTACATTCTCTAGACTGCCTCAACCGCTGGGAAAGATTCACCACAGCACAGTGGAAAGCTAGACATTTGAGAAATTAAGTTGGTTAACAAGAAAGGCATAGAAGAGGCTGGTGAGTTGGCTCAGCAAAGAACACTTACTGCTCTTGGGAAGGAACCAGGTTCAGTTCTTACTACCAACAGGGTGGCTCTTAACTATGTGTACCTCCAGTTTCAGAGGAGCACACGGACACAACTTTTTAAAAGGCAACATAAATGAAACAGCCAAATAGCTAAATGTTAAGAGTGGGGATGTGAACTACAAGCTGTCTCCGCTTTACCACTCCCCTCCACCCCCTTTTCTTGTTTGCAGTGCTAGGAATCAAACCCAGAACCTTGCACACTGCTAGGAACAACTCTACCACCCAGCCACATCCCAGCGCTGCTGGTCCTATTCTTTGCCAACAGACTTTGAATAGCAATGGATCTGTTCTCTCAAACACTTCTAAAGTCACTAATGAAATCCCAAGAGAGTTGAGTCTTGCAGTGACACAAGATTTGGGATTCTAAGTGTGGTGGTAGCACGCACAGGAGCTCCACTGACCTACAATCTACCACTGAGAAATCTGAAGCAAGTTTCATTTCTGTTGGAGAGTCTGGTTTCTATTCTTTCTCATCAAAAAAGGTTGATCACCATGGAGATACAGGAGAGACACAAACCCAGACAAGAAACACCTGTCACTTTCACTAAAGGACAAAAAATAGAGGGTCTGGCTGGAAGATGCCTGAAGGTTTAAACCCATCACTTCACACCCATTTTATGAGAATCTAATATCCAATTTGCTAATGAGCTCTCTTCTCAATTAATTCCACTAATTAGTTATCTATTCTTGTTCAGCCAGAATTCCTGCCCTTCTACTTAGCAAACCTAACAAGCCACAATAATTATACGTCCCTAGAGGGATGCCACTCACCAACAGTTAGGACAATCTCAAGTTAGCTTTTCCGTTTTCCCAGGTCAGGCTGACAGCATGAAACACCAACTTTAAACCATCAAGTGAAACCAGCTTTAAAAAAATAATCAGGGGAGAACGAACCTCCCCCCGCCCCTCTGGAAATTTCTCTGCCAGTTCAGAGTTGCCAGGTCAACAGGGAACAGCAGCTTTTACTACTACGATCTCAAAGGCACTTCCCCTCAGCGGCACCCATCCCAACCATCCAGAATTCTCGCCCTCGGCCCCACCCCCAACAGCATCTTCTCATTTTTCACCGTGGGCTGAAGTTTTCTCTAGCACTCCAAGACCACAGTAAGGCAGGCAAGTCGCATTCCTTAAACCGCTTCCCTCGGTCCCCCAAACTACCTGTAACTGCAGATATTTACTCATTTATTTTATTTATTTCGAAGACTCTGGGCGTCTGCTATAGCGATAAAAGCTTTAAGGGCATTTATGGCCCTCCGTCCTTTAAAGGCTGGAATTCGTGCCCCCATTTCACAGAGGAGAGAAGCTGAGGGCCCAAGGTCATACGGGACATCTGACCTCAGTGTCCTCTACCTTTAACCCTCACGCTGCCACTGCCTTCTCATCGGCGGCCAGTCTGTTCCGGGAAAGGCTGGTTTTCTCTCCAGGCGGTCTCCCCCTCGAAAGGGCGGGCTTTGGAGAACTGCTACCCGTTCCATTTCTTCTCTGAGCGCCCCCTCCCTTCCACCTGGCACCGCTTCGCCGCCCCTGTCACGGCACCTCCTCCAGAGCCAATTCAAACTTCCCATCGGTCCCCAGAGCAGGTCGGGTCCGCTACGAGGAGCCGCGGGCGAGCGGCATGCTTCAGGGAGGAGGGGGAGGGGAAAGGGGCGCGCAGCCCGCAGCCCGCAGCCCCGCCGGGTCTGGGCAGCCAACGCGCGGCCGCGGGGGGCGCGGGCGGCTGCGTCAGGGAGGAGGCCGCGCGTGCGGGCGGGCTGCGGGGTGGCGCGGCAGGAAACGGCGAGTCACGGAGCGCGGGGCCGGCTGGGGCGGCGGCGCGGGCCGCGGCGGGAAGGGGCGTGGGGTGGCCGCGGGGTCGCCTTCCTACCTATGCCGGGCGCCACATAGACGAAGTAGAGCAGCGAGGACGACAGCGAGAAGAAGAAGAGCGCGGCGAGCAGCGAGCGGCGCGGCAGCCGCAGCAGCCCCCGGCGGGCGCGCATGCTGAGCCGGCGGCCGCTCGAGGGCCGACCCGGGCCCCGCTCCCGCCGCTCCGGTCCGCCGCCTGGGCCTCGGCCGCCGCCTTCCGGGCTTCGCGCGCCGCCGCCTCGCCGCTTTCAGCCGCCGGCCGCCGCGGGCCGGGCCACATGAGGCGGGAGGGGTCCGGCGACTAGAGGAGCGCAGCGGCGGGGGCGAGGCGATGGGGGCGGGGCCTGTTAAGAGGGCGGGGTGAGAGGCGGGGTCTGATGCTGAGGGCGGGGCGAGGGCAAGGACCGCAGTCTGAGGAGCAGATGGGGGTACCAGACCTGAGGCAGGCCTGATGGGGACCGAATAAGGGCGGGGCCTAAAGTGGGGGCGGGACGAGGGCGGGGCCTGATGTTAAGGGTGCCGCCGCGAGCCTGAGGAGCACACCGGCGGGGACCGGGCCTGAGGTCCAATGAGGAGGGGAAAAAGGGCGGGGCCGCGAGCACAACAAGCATTTTGCGGGAGACTGGGCCTGAGGCCTGACTGGGAGGAGAGAAGGGCGTGGCCTGAGGCAAGGGGGCGGGAATGGGCAGGGCCTACAGGCCGGGAAACTCATCTATGGGGCGGGGCCTGGATATGGAGGCGGGGCAGGGCGGAGTTCACGCGCGTGCACTCTATCCGCAAGATCCTCGAGCGGCCGCCGCCCATGCTGGCAGGAAGCGTCTTGCTAGTACGAGTTGGTTCCCGTGCGAGTGGTCCACGCGGGGGTCGAGAGGTGGTGGACAGTGTCTGAATAGCCAGGTAGCCCACCGCTGCAGGAGAGCAAGGATGCAGAGGCCGGGACACTCGTGTTCGCCCTCCTTCCTCCATTCATTCCAGACACCATTTATGATAAAGTGGCAGTTATGGGTCCTGGGGCAGGGAATGCTCCACGGAACAAAGATTCCTCTGGGAACCTGCATTCATGTGGATAAGAAAAAAATCAATAATAGCAGATGATGATAAGAGATAAGAAAATAATTAGACTTGAAAATGTTTTGGATGCATTCTCCTCTAGCCGGGAGGGGCGGGAGGGGGGGAGCCGCCCTTTCTGGGTGGCATGGACACAAAAGAATGAGAAAGTGCAAGCTGGAGAAAGAGTAGCCCCACTAAGGGGAACAACAAATGCAAAAGCCCGAAGGAAGAAGGGGCTTGATCTGCCTTCAATGAATCCAAGGCCAGCATGAATAAAATCCCAGGAAAGGAAAAGAGATCCAAACAAGGTCACATCCTACAGGACAGAACAATGGTGGCGACTGTCAATGTGAAGACACCGAGAAACAGGGCTTCTTGGCCAATAACAGCCTCTCTGAATCCTGAGGTAGTGGCTCCCCTCCCCACCCCCACTTTGGCCCTATTGCACTGATGAGAAAACAGAAGTTTCTGGAAAGAGAAGTCGTTTAAGTTGTGAAGTAAGGGCTCAAATAGAAAGTGGCCTGCCACCCAGGCTTGACCACCAACCCCATTTCTCGTTCTGCACTGTCATGCGTGCTTCCGAGCGCTGACTTCCCCATCATCTTGAAAGCCATGCTTTGGTTTATGTGTTCCTTTTGGTTTCCCAAATCAGAGCTCCACACGGAGAGGGATTTTGTTTCATTTCCTGCTGTGTCTGTGCACAGAGCTCAGTGCCCAGAACCCAAAAGAGCAGCAGAGGGATGCAGAGCATCCGCTAACTCCAGAGGAAACAGAGGTGGCTAGTTCCTAAAGTCCCAGAGTAGGCTCCACAGGAAAGTAAGTGAGCTCGGGACAGGATTCCTCAGAGGGAAGGCATCCTATGAAATTCAAGAGGGAACCAGTGACACATTCGACTGAGGTGACACATTCAGCTGACATCCACACCTGCATGCCAATGTCTACAAGGAAAATAAATATTATAAAAAAAATTTAAAATAAAAAGAGCATAGAAAGTCGAAGTGAGTTCAGAAGGGGATGAGATGGGTCTTTTCAGGATGATGCATGTAGTCCTGGTAAGGAAAGGGGCATGGTCACTGGCTCAGCAGGAACCTAAAGACATCTAGTCCTGTTTCTTCCTTTCTTCTTCTTTCAATCTGACCAGTTGCTTCTTGCCCCTGACCAGTTGCTTCTTGCCATGTCCTTGTCCCGTCCTCTGACCTTTACTCAGTAAAGCAGAGACCTTTGTAAACACGAGACTTATGAAATGGTCTCTGTAAAGCAGAGGCTCCCTGTTCTTCCTCTCTGAGGTTCCCCAGTGAGGACTGAGGACAGAGTCTCTGTAAAGTGTCCAGCCTGTAATAGGTACTGAAGCAATTTGAAGCATTTTCGTTCTTAACATAGGGAATCCACAGTCAGCCTGGGCTGAGCGAGACCGTCTCAAAGAAAAATCACAAGTAACAAGGTGCCCTGCTCTTTCTTCAAACTCCCCTGAATGTTCCACATGCCTGCCCCGAGGGGGTCATTACACAATGCATAAACGTGTAGGAGTGAGATAGCATCTCTGGGCAGGACAGTCTCAATTCCAACTCCCGCAGGCAGAAAAAAAACAACGCCTTTGTAAAGGTCACCCAGGTCCAGGAGCTGCTGAGTTTTTCTCCAGCCTGAAACCCAAGTACTCGAAGTGTAGTTGACTGAGTGGTTCCTGTGGTCAATTCACTCTCTTTCAACAGAAACGAAACTCAGAGTGAAAAAGAGAGGTAGCACCTGAGGCAGCGGCTTTGAGAGCTGGTAAATCCTCAGGGTGACACCAACCTGTAATAGGAGCACTTCAGAAACTGAGGCCAGTCCTAGGGCTGCTGTTTGCATCAGTACAGCCTGGCCTATCCTAACTGATAAGGATTATGCTACATTGAAAACTGCTTCCTCAAACCTTAAAAAAAGAGTCACTTAATTTTAATTATGTGTATGTTGCAGGGGCAGGGGGCTATGTGCACATGAGTGCAGGTGTCCACCAAAGCCAGAAGAGGAAGTCAGATCCCTCTGGAACTGGAGTGGCAGGCAGTCCAGAGGCAAGGAGATTGCCACAAGTTCCAGACCATCTTGGGCTACATAGAATAAGACCCTGTTTCAAAAATCAACAAGCTTAGAAAGGTTAACACATAGGCTTCAGTACAAGCCTGAAGACCTGTGTTTGAACCCCAAGAACCCACATAAAAACTGGACGCACAGCCCAAGTGTCTGTAATATGGGTGCTACTGTGGGAAGGTGGGAGGCAAAGACAAAAAAGACCCCAGAAGCTTATAGGCCAGCTAGCTTAGTGTGCTCAGCACACACACATACACACAGAGGCACATATGTACACATGCACATACACACATACAGGAACACACATGCATGAACATGCATACATACATGCATATACCCACAAACATATATAAACGCACACACATGCATATATATCCACACACATGCTCGAATATACAAATACAAAAACAAAACAAAACAAAAAAAAACTCTTATTCTGTTTAGAGTGTAGGGGGAGCACTTTTGAAATAGTGTCCTATAGACCAGGCTAGACTGAAACTCTGTTGGAGGGTGACCTTGAACTTCTGATCCTTGGGCCAGGGGCGGGGCTCAGCCAGTAAGGTCTTATCACCAAACTCAGGTCCCACTTGGTAGCCGGAGAGAACTGACTCCTGCAAGTTGTCCTCAGATCATAGCTTGTGCACACACACAATAAAAATGAATGGAATTTTTCAAATCTTAATTTTTTTAATGTATTTGATATATATGGATGTTTTGCCTGCGATGTATATCTGTGCATCATATGTGTGCAGTGTCCATGGAGGTCAGGAGAGGGTGTTGAATCCCCCCCACCCCCCAGAACTGAAGTTACAGGTGACTGTGAGCCACCCACCATGTGGGTGCTGGGAACCGAACCTGGATCCTCTGGAAGGGAAGTTCTTAATTGCTGAGCTGTTTCCCCTGGCCCAAAGGCAGAGCTGTTTCTGGGAAGTGTCACAAACCCCTTCCTCAGCTGTCACTGACTAATGGAGCAGAATGTGCTGACCAGCCAGACCTTGCCAGAAGCCCAGGCCAGAAGGCCCTGTCGATGTCACAGGAAGCACATGGTTGAAAAATAGGGTGTCTTTAAAGAGAGACACTGTTGCTCTGGTGGAAGGAACAGGGGTAACGGCAGACATCTGGGGTCCAGGCCTTCACCTCTTTAATATTCCTTTTATTCCATTTCTGATGAACTAGAGGCAGCTGTGCTTGCTTCCTTGGGCCTAAGGCAGCTCGCAGCACACCCTAGAGCTTAGCTGAATGAATGATCCATGAGTTCGACAGAGTCCTTCTTTGAGAACACAAAATAACAACAAACAAAGCACCAGCCAACCAACCAAACATGAAACTACATTTTCTGGTGATTCACACACAACCCCCACCCCACTCCCGCCCCAGATTTTTTGGGACACAGACTTCCTAGAGCAGAGAGTAAACGATCTGGTTTTACAAGCCATACAATCTATGACAAGCACTCAGTTCAGCTAAACTGCCACAGAGAATATGTAACGAATATGCGTGAGTGGGTGCCAACACAACTTCGTTTACGATGTGTGGTTCCTGCCCATACAACGAATCTTATTCCATAAAGCTCTTTACTCTAGACGACTGTACTTAGTTAAATCAAAACCCCAAGCCAGGCCCAAGTCTCTCTCTCTCCCTGCTGCCTGCAGATGCAGAAGTATCGCCTACTTCGTCAGCACCATGTCCGCCTTCATGCCGCCATGCTCCCCGCCATGATGACAGTGAACTAAACCTCTGAAACTGTGAGTCACCCCCAGTTAAATGCTCTCTTTGGTATGAGATGCCTTGGTCATGGTGTCTCTTCACAGCAATAGAACAGGGACTGTGATACTTCAACTATTTGATCTGCAGGCAGGAGCTTACATTCCTGCATTCTACACAGATGAAGGGATCCAGCAAACATTTTTCGGTTCTGCCAAGCAGAGAAAGAAGTCCTGTAAATATTCATTAGTGCTGCCCAAGATGGCTCCTGAAGGCTCCTGCAGATGCCCAGGATGGGGCAGGGCTAGTGCTAGGGATTTTATGGGCTATGGCCAGCTTGGCAGATCTTGCCCAAGAAAGGAAAGCCAGTGGCCATACAGTTTCACCAGTAGATGCACTAGGCAAAATGCAGGGCTCAGGGAGACAGTGTTTGCTGGCAGGCCTCACTACAGGAGTCTGATTCGGAAAAGCCTCATGATGAGAGGAGAGAAACAACTTCTTAAAGCTGTCCTCTGATCTCTACACACATGCTGTGACATGTGCTCACTGCATACTCAACGCACACACGAACTCTTGCATACTTACAGACACACATGCACACACACACATGTTTTTTAAAAATCACCATAATTTGTAAACATAGGTGAAAAGGTGCTCACACACCTGTAATTCCAGCACTTGGTAGGCAGAGGCAGGAGGACCAGAAGTTCAAGGTCATCCATCCTCTGACACAGCAAGTTCAAGGCCATCGTAGGATACAGGAGACCTATTTCAATAAAGAAAGAAAAGATGCTGGAGACCAGGTTGGAATGTACTGAAGAGGCAGAGCCCTTGCCTAGCTTCCGTGAGGCCCTTAAGCTTAGTCCAGTGCAGTTAAAAAAAAAATTAAAAACAGATGCTTAGGCAAGGCAGAGTGGTACATGCCATTAGTCCCAACACTCAGGAGGTAGGGAGGTAGAGGTAGGTGGATCTCTGTGAGTTTGAAGCCAGCCTGGTCTACATAGCAAATTCTGGGCCGGCCAGGGCTACTTAGTATAAACCCTGTGTCAAACAAACAACATAGCACCACCAAGACTTGACATCCGAACAAGAATATTAATTCCAAAGGACAGAACCCAAAATTGAAGTTAGCCAATGACCACTTAAAATGTCTAGGAGAAAAAAATGTATTAGACCAACTAGCCACTTGCCTCTGACCTCAGACGGTTCCATCCTAGAAGATCATGTAGAGGAAAGTGGTATTCTCATGCTTTACAGAATATGGAAGGGGCCTTGAAAGCCATGCAAGGACCCCAGGCAGCTCCTGAAATGGCTCTAAGTTGGAGACTTGCTGGAAACGCCGATGAGAAGACTCCTGTGCAAGCTGCCTGCTGCAGGTGCTGTGCTAGCCCCCTCCTGAGCAGTGTTCCGCTATGCCCACCCTGACTCCCAAGGGATGGACAGAATTCAAATGTCACCACCTGGTTTGAAGAAAGGGCCCAAGAAGAAGCCATAGACATTGTGCTGTGACATGTGTCATGGAATCAGTGTCACAGGGTCAGGACAGAGTGACAGCTGTGTCAGCTTCCCTCTACAATTGTAGGCAACCCAGGAGTCCCCAGAGAGGGCTCACAACCAGTAACACCACAAGACTGAGAAGAAAAGAGAAGAAGCCATGGTACCACTAAGCCCCAGGCAGGATAAGGCATGCTGGGTAAAGACAGGGAGAAAAGCAAAAAGAAGAATCCGGGGTCTTCCTTTCTCCTTTTCTGCATTTATTTGTTTGTTTTGTGGCCAGGAGAAAGTTATGGTAGGCCTTACAGTATTTATGGAGGTCTGATGACAATTTGTGAGCATCTGTTCTCTCCTTCTGTCATGTAGGAGTTGTCAGGCCTGGCAGCAAATGTCTTGACCCACTGAGCTGCCTCTCCAGTCCTAAGTCCAATATATATTTGTTTTGTTTGAGGCAGAGTTTCTTCGTATAGGCTGTCCTGGCCTGGAACTCACTCTGTAGACCAGGCTGGCCTGAACTCATAGAGATCCACCTGCCTCTGCCCCTCTGCCCCTCTGCCCCTCTGCCCCTCTGCCCCTCTGCCCCTCTGCCCCTCTGCCCCTCTGCCTCTACCTTTTAAGTGCTGGGATGGGATCAGAGTGTAAAGTGCCACACTCAGGGAATCCAGGATCTTAACATTCCTGTCAACACAAAAACACAGCCCTCACCTCAAAGAAGGGTAAGTGATTGTGGTCAGGGAACATGGATGTTGGGTCCCTTTTGAATGCCATGATCCAGCCAGCATAATGTCTCAAGCCAGCCTCTTGAGCTGCACAGTGAGAGATTGTCTCCAAAAAAAAAAAAAAAAAAAAAAAAAAAAAAAACAGTTCCGTCAAGTTTTAGAGTCAGAGGAAACAGGCTACAGGCTGTATGCAGAAATCTACTGTCGGCCTCAGATACTATCTCATGACCTTCTGAGTCAATGACAGATATTGGCCTGTTAAGTTACTACACTCCCAAAAGTTTCACATGACAGTCATAAGGATGTGAGGTCAGACATGGTAGGCAGCAGATGCTTACTGAAGGCGCTCAAGATAATTGGGTGCCAGATTGGCAACACTGTGATTCTTTCAACCTAAGAAGTTCTAATCAGTGAACCCAGCTGCTGAGGAGTCTTCAGCTGGCTTCCTGGCTTCCTTTCTAGGAACTTGACTGCCCGAGTCCCAGAACCCAGCCTTTATTGCTCAGCTCAGGCCTGGGCGGGGCAGGGGAGTGTCTCCTGTGTTCTTTAGGCTGAAGCCCTAAAAACTAGACTTTTTGGTCAAAGGCAAAGAGGCAAAGAGTTGTTTACGGGTGTACACACTCAGCACACTCGTGGGAGTTACAAGAAATTGGTGGGACAAGGGACAGTGAGCAAAGACTCCAGAAGTCTGGCTAGCAGAGTGAACAATTTCCTGCATGGATGGAAACTTCCAAGAAAAACTAGCCAAGGCATGTGGATGTGTTGGCTCCTGTGTGAGAGCCAGAACTAGAGTGTAACTTTAATTTTTTTAAATCTTGGTTTTAATGATTTTTTTTTAAACATTTCAACTTTTTTTTTGGTGACCTACCACCTACCAGAGGTAGTGGAAAAGAAAGGATAGGGGAGAAGTGAGCCTGCTAAGAAAGGTTCTTCTGTACTGTCTGGAAATCAGCAGTTCAGTTCACAGGTCAGCAGGTAGCAGCAGCTCAGTCAGTCTATTCACAAACATTTTATGGCTATGCCAGTAGTCTAGCTCGGTAGAGTCGAGTTAGTAACAGCTGTGACACGACCCAGCAGAAACAGCCAGGCTTCAGCCTCAGCTGGAGTCGGCAAGAGGGACCAAAAGCAACACCAGGAGAAGTTCTCAGCTTTGCCTCTCTCAGGGAAGTGAAGATCAGCAGAGACCTGAGACCTGTAAGGGATGAACAGCTAGCTGCGCCAGCAAGCCAAGCTCTGTCTCTGTCACTCTGTGGAGCCCTATTTGTACCCTCCAACATCGTGTGTTTTCTGTGGGTCTTGCCTCAGCACAAATCTTGTCTTAGCAATGTTCTTGTCTTAGCCGTTATATCTAATCAGTATCTAAACAGCCCAAGTTCTTGGAAGCTGCAACAAATTGTACTACCTCACCAGAAATTTGGGGTGTGTGTTTTTTCCTATGGTGTCCCGACAAGTGTAGCTCAACTATGTCATGTAAGGTGGACCAATATATACCTGTCCTTAGTAAAGAATCTTTTTACCATGTATCTTGTTGTGTGTTTGTTTTAGAACATCTTCCTTTTTGAGTCTGTTTTAACAAAACGTTTCTTTATGAGTCTGCCTTAGCCACTTATAACTCTATTTTAATGAAATGTTCCTTTATGTGCTTGCCCCAGCAAAACACCACCTAACAGACTCTCTAAAGAACCCTTAAGTTTCTACTTCACTGGAGGCTTGAGGTAGGAGAGTCAGGGTTCCAGACCAGCCTGGGCAACATAGTGTTTCCAGCTAAACTCTTAAGCTGTGCAAAGAAACAAAACCAGGAAGTGGGCAGTGAAAATCGGGAGGGGTGGTTAGAGGGTGACTATGGTCGTAATACATTGAGCATGTGTATGAAATTCTCAAAAAATTCATAAAAAAAACCTAGTATTTCAATTTTTTCTTTTTTCTTTTTTTCCTTGTTTTCTTTCTTTTTCTTTTTTCTTTTTTTCTTTTTTTTTTTTTTTCTTTTTTGAAACGGTGATTCTCTGTGTAGCCCTGGCTATGCTAGACCACCCTGTAGCCCATTTGAGTCTTGAACTCAGAGATTCTCTTGCCTCTGCCCTGCTGTGTGTCACCAGGCCTAGCTTTTGCTTTTGTTTTAATCAGCAAAGTCTTCTGCAGCCCAGGCTAGCCTTGAACTCCTGATCCTTCTGCCTTCACTTGCTGATTCTCAATATTCTGGGCTTATTATAACCATCCCACCAACCTGTTCTGCCCACTCTTAATCTCTATAGAGCCAGATTCCATGGCCAGGTGTCCCTCACCACACACACACACACTCAAGCACTCACACACACACACTCACAAAGCTTCCCCACTATTATTGATTTATTGTGTATTTTTCTAGAATTTTCATGCATATAAAAAAAGCAAGTAGACCAACTCTCTGTCTCAGCCTGGCACACAAGACTAATATACTGTTTTGCATTATTTTTGTTGTTTTATTTTGTACTTGTATTATTTTGAACTAGCTTCATATAGCCTAGGCTAGCCCACAACTCACTATATAGCTAAGGACAACCTTCCTGCTTCTATCTCCCCACTGCTGGGACTTTAGGTAGGCACCACTACACCATGGCCAGGTTTATAATGTCCTGGCCATCAAATTCAGGGCTTCACACACAGGAGGCAGCCTCTGTACTGGCTGAGCCAAATCCCAGACTCCAACAAGTATCTCTCTGAACATTTTCCCCACTAAGCACTCACTTGTCTTTACTGTTTCTGGAAAGATATAGTGTCTTTCCAGAGAACATCAGCGTCCTCTTTCATTCTTTAAATTCCTTTTTCCATTTTAAGGTTTTTTTATATATAAATTGGTACATGTATGTATGTGTGTTTTAAATCTTTTAGAAATGTATTATTGCCGGGCGGTGGTAGTGCACACCTTTAAGCCCAGCACTTGGGAGGCAGAGGCAGGCGGATTTCTGAGTTCAAGGCCAGCCTGGTCTACAGAGTGAGTTCCAGAACAGCCAGGACTACACAGAGAAACCCTATGTCAAAAAACCAAAACCAAAAAAAAAAAAAAAAAAAAAAAAAAAAAAAAAAAGTATTATTGCTATTAGTATGGGGGGGGGGCATACCCGTGTGTTCCTGATATATGTGTGTACAATGATGGGTGTATAGAGGACAGAGGGCAGTTTTTGTGCAGTCAGTTGTTTCTCTCCTTCCTGCTTTACATGGGGATAAACCTCAGGTCACCAGGCATGGGTGACAAGCATGTTTTCTGGCTAAGCGCTCTCACTGGTCATGCAGTGTGTCTTCTGTCCCTGTTCCTGGTACTTTGTTGGTTCTGCACTTTGAGTCCCCTCTCACCTGTTCCTTCCAACCATATCTTCTCTTCTCCTCACCCGTGACCAGCTGCCCCAGTCCACTTAGCTATAACAAAATGCCACAGGCTAGGTGGGTTATAAACTAGAAACAAGGGACTTTGCTTTTCACAGCTCTGAAAGCTGGTTGGCAGTCCTAGCTCAAGGTGCTGGCAGAATTCAGGGTCTGTCAAGGGCCACTTTCTGATGCATAGGTGTCATCTGGCTGTGTCTCCAGTGGTAGGAGAGGTCCACACTCTTCTCTGAAACCTCTCATAGGATACTAATCTCTTTCATATGGACTCCCTCCTCATCTCCTGTCACTTCCCATGATCCTCTACTCAATTCCATTACTAGGATAATGAGATTTCCCCCCCCACACACACACACACACGCTGCTCAGAACACAACAAACCAAGTTCCTAAGCATACTAACCTTGAACTAACCTTGAACTGAGGGAGCAGCCTCAGCTTCCCCGGGTCCTTCCAGATTCTATCCCTCCATCTTTCTCTCTCAAGGGCAGGAAGGGATTTGGACCAGAGTTCAAAGCTCCAGTTCCAGGACAAAAGCAATAATTAAGATCTTACTGGAGTACTGGGGAGGAGGTTGGGGGGATGCACTTTTAATCCCAGCACTTGGGAAGCAGAGGCAGGCAAATAAACAGGTCTCTGAGTTCGAGGCCAGCCTGGTCTACAAATGGAGTTCCAGGACAGCCAGGGCTACACAGAGAAACCCTGTCATGAGAAATGAAAAAGGAGGAGGAGTAAAAGGAGGAAGAAGAGGAAGAGGAGGAGGGGAAAAAAAGAGAAGATCTTACATCCTGGACAGCTTTATCAAGAAGAACATACACCCATTGGGCTCTTCCGAAGGCAGCTGGGAGATCACTGGACAGATCGTCTATACAAACACCATGGATCACCTTGTGCTTTGCCCCACCACTCCAGCAATGCATTGCTACTGCCCTAGGATCTCCTGTTCCAGCCTCCCTGTTCCAGACGCTGATCTTCCTTCCCTGTGGCTGCAGAAGCCATCTAAGCCTGTACGGCCCTGCTGTCTAAGGAGGCTTGGCCCTGCGCAAATAAGAACTATGTCTCTTTTGCCAGTTGGTTCCAGTGAAACCTCAGAGGATGAAGGGGAAACACCCTCCACCTCCACTGTGGAAACATGAATTTCCTCCAGATCTGTCCACTCATGCCAACTGAGAACCTCAAAGGTTTTAACCATGAATCTTAAGTCCAAAGTCTCTCATCTAAATGTCATGCCATGTCAAGTGGGCATAGGTGAGACTTTCGTTGGGTATGATTCAGCAGCAGCCAATACATTCTCCAGGTGGGCGCCTGGAAAGTCAAACATGCCACGTGCTGTGGTGCAATGAGCACAGGGCAGCCTCAAACTCAGAAAGGGAGTAAAGTCTCCAGCAAGCCTCAGAACTTATGGTCAGAAAGTGTTCTACCACAGGCCAGTTCCACCTCTGTAGTCTTGCTGGGCAACAGTTTGACACCTGAAGCCTAGCAGCCCAACCCCTGGCCTTGTTTACCACGACTTGCACACAGTTCTCCGGAGCCACAGCCCTGGGCCTATGCGTTCCAGGCTGGAACAACACTACGGTGGCTGGCTACTCCAGGCTGACTGGGGGCTCAGAGAGCCCACCCCAGCCTCTCTGCTGAACACTACTCACATTTGGTCCTGCGGTAGGTTCCATCCCAGGGGTGGCCTCTAGGTAGAGTTTTTCTGGGCACAGCAGGGGCCACACCGAGGCATGCCCTGAGTGGTTTTAGGGAAGCAGCCTAGGGAGCCACAACACTGGCAACTGAAGTCCCAACACCCACAGCCCTTCTGGCATTCTGGGCCTGGGACGGGCGGGCGGTGCAGCCAGAGACATGAAGATGCCTTTGGGTTGTTCCTTCTGCATTCTCTTGGACAATGGAGTCAGAGCCTGGCTTCCATGAAGGAGAGGGTTTTGTACTGTCTGCTCTTTCAAGGACCACTCCAGCACCCTCTGTCCTCTGAAAGAAGCCTGGCTCCCCTCTTCCTCCCTCCCTCCTCCCCTCCCTCCCCCTTATTTTTTCCTCCTCCTCTTGTCTGTCTCTCTGACAGGATTCACACTAGTCCAAGGTGGCCTCAAGCTCATGGCACTCCTCCTGCCTCAGCCTCTCAAGTGCTAGGATTACAGGTTCTAGCCTCACACCTGGCTCAGCTCCCCCCCCCCCCCCATGTAAACAGATTCTGAATCCCCTGTGTGTCTGAATTCTGCTTCCTGCTGACCCACAGCTCTGTGGTCAGATCGGGTCTCCACTCCCACTTTTGCTATCTACACTCAAGAGACAGGAAGCTGCACCTTCCACAACCTCCTGAGAAACAACATCAGGGAAGGATTCCATTTTCTTATTCACCAGTTGTACCCGGAACAGGGCTTTGACTTGAACACACTCCAACTAAGTTCAGACCCCCTGGATGATGAGGAAGTCTTCTCTAGTTTGCAGTGCTGTGTGCAGTGGCAGGCCCTGCTCACTCAGCCACTCATTCTGCTCCCCCACACTGCCATCTTAGGAAGATGGGGCCATAGTGTTCTCCACAGCTCAGGGGGTGCATATGCACGGTCCACAGCTCATCTCTACAACTTCTGGACTCCCCCAGAATCACCCTTTGGGCTCTCGGTGGCTGTGTGGACTTAAAGAGTGCAAGCCTCAGAACTCTTGGCAACCTATACTCCAACCTGTTTGTTACAAAGTTGCCTACATGCCAACCTGTTTGTTACAAGGTTGCTTCATAGGTTGTGTTTCATAGTATTTTAGTCATTATTTTGACACAGATAGGGTCAAATGTAGCCTAGGCTGGCCACAAATTTGCTACATAGTTAAGGCTAGTCCTGACTTTTCTTTTATTATTATATTTTGATTTGTGTGTGGAAAGGGGCATGTGCATGCCATGGCACATGTATGGAAGTCAGAGGACAACATGTGGGAGCAGCTTCTCTTTTTCTACCATGTGGGAGATCAAACACGGGTCCTCAGGCTTGGTGGCAAGCTCCTTTACTCACTGAGCCATCTCACCAGCCCTGGCCTTGAATTTCCAACCCTCCAGCCTCTGCCTCCCAAGTGCTGGGTTGACAGCCCTGCACCATGTTCATGGCTCTGAATTTCACATCTGTTAGGGCAGCCTCTAACCAACCTCTTGGAAGCAACTTCTAGCCTTAGTCTTTCGGGCTGTGAGGGTGGCTTACTAACATCAGCAACTTACCCTGTTTACCCTGAGCAGTTGTTTGCATTTTAAAAAATATTTGTTTATTTTATGTGTATAAGTGTTTTGCCTGCATGTGTGTATGTGCACTACCTGTGTGCAGTTCCTGTGGAGGCCAGAAGAGGGAGACAGATTCCCTGAGTTACTGAGAGTTGTGATCTACCATGCAGGACAACTAGCTGAGCCCAGGCCCTCTGTAAGAACAGCAAGTACTCTTACTTGTGGACGTATCTCTCCAACTCTCTTGTTTAAATTTGAGACAGGACCTTGCTCTCTTGTAAGACTGGCTTGAAACACACCACGTAGCTCAGGCTAACCTTGAATGTACCATAACATTTCAACCTCAGCTTCCTGAGTGTCAGGATGCCCCGAGCCACTACACCACTACTCAGAAGAAAGCTGTTTTAACAACACATCTCCACTGCTCCAGTGGAGGTCAGGCCTTACATTTATTTATGAAACAATATGGTCAAGGGTCAGAATGGCTGCAGTCAAACAGGTGCTTAGCATGTGCTAAGGTTCTTCCCAATACTGGAAGATGAGAAAGAAAGAAGCTGGCAAAGAACAGCACAACAGGAGCTGGAGAGGTTGCTCAGTGGTTAACAGCACTGGCTGCTCTTCCAGAGGACCTGGGTTCTATTCCCACACCAACACGGCAGCTCACAGCTGTCTGTAACTCTAGTTCCTGATGATCCAACACTCTTGCATAGACACACAGACATGCATGCAGGCAAAACACCAGTGGACACGAACTGAAAATAAATAAAAATGTCAGTATAACAGCAACAACGATGTCTGCCTCTTCAGTGCTAGGATTAGGGAGTGTAATTAGCCCAGTCAGGTCTTACTTCTAGGCTTGCTGTTAAAATCCCTTCCCAGGGGAAGAAGGACAGCATCTACCTCATCTCCTAAGGTCCCAACAGTAAACCCAGGCACAATTCCAAGTTCACTCTGGGACCAATGTGATTATTGGCCTTCCTTGTAAGAGCTTAAGTAAGGGGTACTTACAGGAATGTGAGCGCTCCGCACACAATAAACCACACCTACAAAGCCTTTATCCGCTGCAGCCACATAGATAGGGCCTGAGCTCTCATCTTCTGTGGCTATATACTTCAGCCCCTCCGAGAGGCCAAGTGCAAGTAGGCCAGAGTTGCAGACAGCAGGTGGCAGGGAGTGGCTGGGAACTTTAAGTGTGGCTATCATGACCCTCCCCAACCTTCCACGAGAGGACATAAACAGCCAACCAGCCCAGATGGGACGATCCTTTACAAGCAGGCACAGACGGACTGTCTAAGATGGCCATTGCTTGCCTGGGAATATAGTCACTGGGCCTCAGCCTTTGACCCTGATTTTTAGCATTACAGGTGTATGCTACAAACACACACACACACACACACACACACACACACACACACGTGACTTCTCTTCTGCTTTATTCAGAATAAAATCTAAGTGCTGGGACTCTGGGGATGTGGCTCAGCTGGCAGAGTACTTGCCTAGTGTGTGCAAATCCTTGAGTTTGATCCCCAGATCCTCAACTCAGCATACATTGGGTGTGTTGGTGTACATTATGATGCTAGTACTTGGATGGGGGCAGGAGAGTCAGGGATTCAAAGGCATCCTCACGACATAGCCGAGTTCCAGGTGATTCTGGACTACCTAAGATATTTGCTGCTCTGTTGTTGTTTGTTTGTTTTAGATTTATTTTATGTGTAGGAATGTACCACTAGACTACCTGGGAGTTATGGATTGTCAGGACCCATCAAATGGGTGCTGGGAATCGATCTCTGGGCCTTTGCAAGAGCGACAAGTACTCTTAACTGTGCAGCCATCCCTCCAGCCCCCTGATTGCTTGCTGTCTACAGAACAACAAATGCATCTAGAGTCACTGAGATGACTCCGCAGGCAGACAGACTCTTCCTGCTGAGTCTGGTGGCCTGAGTCTGCTCCTTGGGGCCCACTTAGCAGAAGGCAAGAACCAATTCCAAGTTGTCTTCGGATGTCTACTCACCTGTAGCCCCTGAAAGAAACAAAAGCAAAACGAAACATCCCTATGTCTCCTCAGGACCTCTCCACCCTGCCTCTCCTCCTACACAGCTCAGGCTGCTACAGCTCCTCTGGCCTGGCTGCTGGTCAGCCGCCCAACAACTTCCATCCCTGGGCCTTAGCATGGGAGGTTCTTTGCCCCTCATGTGCTGCTAGATTAGACTGCTCGATTCCTTCTCACCTTCTAGGTATGACCTCCTCAGAGAGGCTTCACGGTCCCTCTGGCTGATGTGGGTGACCTCCCTTCCCACTCTCTTTATGTACCCCTTGTGGTTCCTTCTTGTTACTTCTATGGTGTGTCTAAAGAAGAGGCTGGCGAGTGGTGGTCACAGTGTCAGCATGCATGCGCCTCGCTTCCAGTTTTTATGGTGAGTTGACTGTCCCCATTATCCATATAGGATGAGCTGATGGGGAGGCAGGCTTGAGGGTCTCCCCTAGACAAATGGGATGATGAGTTCACCTGCAAAAAGCACCCTGCAGAAGGACCAAGCCAGTCATTATGCTAGCCAGCCATCATCAGCTTGACACAAATGAGCGTTAGGAAGGAAGAGGAAGCCCGGGTGTGAGAGCACGTCCTTCAGACTGGCCCGTGGGCATTCTCTTGATTTATGGTGGATGTGGGAAGGTACAGTTCAGTGCAGGTAGTACCACCCTGGGCAGGAGGTCCTGGGTTATGTAAGAGAGCAGGCTAGCTGGGCAGTGGTAGCACATGCCTTTAATCCCAGCACTCATGAGGCAGATTTCTATGAGTGTCAGGCCAGCCTAGTCTACAAATTGAGTTCCAGGATAGCCAAGGTTATAAAAAAATAACCCTGTCTCCAAAAAATGAAATAAAACACAAAGAAAGAAAGGAAGAAAGGAAGGACAGACAGACACGAATAGAAGAAGACCATGGTGATCAAACTGGTGTTTATTACAGCAAAAAAGGATGTCAGGAAATTGCATTCAAATGTGCCCCATCTTTGCTCCAAACTCTCCCCATTGCTGTCAAGAGAAAACCCAAACATCCTGCCTAGGTCTGCAGGAACCAACCAGGGCTTGCCACTCAATCCTCTGAGGTTTCCCACTTGGCTTTTTTATCTCGGAAATACCACACACTGGTTTCCTTTAGGTCACTAAAGGAGTCATGCTTACTGTGTGTGTGTGTGTGTGTGTGTGTGTGTGTGTGTGTGTGTGTGTGTGTGTGTGAAATATTTCCTCTGGAAACCTCCCTTCCTTTTCCATCTCTCACACCCACACACTCACCCTGCAGGTGCACTGGCAGAAGTTACTCTCCCCAAGGGGGTAGGGCAGAGGGTGTACAGGGTGGATATGGGGTACTGACACAGGACCCCAAGGCAGACAGCAGTGTGGGAGGGATGGGGTCCGGAAGACTTGAAATTCACGCAATGGGGGAAGAGGGGGAGGGACACGTGGACATCGGGCCAGGACTTTGTCTGATTGAAATCCTCTTACATTTTCTGGGAGGCCGGTAGAGGCAGAAGCAAGGGGCCTACACAGTCTCTGTCAAACCCCCTCACGATCACAGACAGCGTTCAGCAGAGCCTTGATGTCTTCTGTCCCATGTACCTCCTTTAACATTTACGGCAGATTCTTAGGCACAACAGTTACGACCGAGGGTTTAATGGAGTCTGCTGGCAACTTTGAAATCTCACCTGTAGAGGTTATAACTGTTCTGACCTCTTGATGAGGATTCCAAAGGGGACATCTGGGTAAAGGGGCTCCAGGGTATGGCGAGACTCATTAAACACCAAAAGTTAGCCCCAGATGTCTGAGTATAACCTTCTTCTGGGTTACTTTAGCCTAGGCCACATGCTGGGCATGGAGTCTCTGCTGGCTGGCGATAGAAGCTTCTCCATCCTAGTCCTTGAAGAATCTTTCCTTTAACATATTGGAGGAAGCTCTGTGGGTTTCTGGGACACATGAAGAGATTCACAAGAACATTCAACCCCCAGGGAGGACAGGGCCCATGAGACCCTGGGCCCCTGGGGCCATTGAGCCTCTGAGCCAGTGAGGGGTAGAGAAGTGAAGAGGCCCGGAAGCTGAGGCCACTCTGGGCTCAGCAAGTCAGCCTAAGATGTGGGCAGGAACCTGGGCTTCCTCTCTCTGGCCTGGGGATTTTGGCTTCCCTTTATCGTTTGCTCGCCTACCATGCCGGAAGCTCCGGGCTTGATCCTAGCACCACAAAAGGAGCTTGGTGGTGCATGTCTGTGATCCCAGCACTCAGGAGGTGTTAGGTAGGAGGATCATAAATCAAGAACTACCTGGAGAACTTAGCTCCTCGAGATTAAAAAAATGAAATAAAGTGTAAGGGCAGAGATATAGTTGGCTTGCTCGGTCGGATGTGGCAGCACACAGCTGTATTCCTGTCGCTTGGGAGATAGAGACGGGAGGATCGGGAGTTCTTTGTACTTTTGAGCTAGAACCTTGCTCTGTCGTCCTGGCTGGCCTGGTACCGGGTAGCCCAGTGCAGCCTTGAACTTGCCCCAGTCTTCCTGCCCAAACCTCCTGAGGGCTGGGGTTATGGGCATGCCCAGTTCGCTTTAGCTTTCGTACCTTACTGATAGCTGTCACCTGACATGCTGCTCTAACAGGGTCAATGCAAAACCCAACTCTGGTTGGAGTGAAACCCTGAGTCGACCCTCACCCCCTCTGACCCCAGTGCTGGCACACCACATGACTTGACCTTGTGCAGGCCCTGTGCCTGCTGCCACAGTCTCTGTGTGTTCCCTTGGTGGTGTCTGCCCATCACCTCCAGCTCTTAGAATCTTTCCACCTCCTCCAGAGAAGTATTTGCCCACTGGAAAAGGGGAAATCAGTTCTGTTCAATGGAGAGTCACCAGGTACGTCGAGTTCAAGTTCCCCCGGGGCAGCCCCATGCCCAGAAGGCGTTGGCCAACACAAAATGAACTCCATGTTGTTGTTGCTAGTGGTGGTGGTGGTGTGAATTCTTTGTTTTGTTTTGATGTATTTTGTATTACTTTTTGTTTCTTTTGATTTTCTGTTGCTGCTGTGTGTGTGTGTGTCTGTCTGTCTGTCTGTCTGTTTGAAGAAAGAAAACATTAAAGTTGGTTGAGTGGGGAGGGAAGGAGAATCTAGGAGGATGTGGGGGAGGGGAAATGCTCAAAATATATTGTGTGAAAAATAATAATAATTTAAAAAAAGAAAAGCTGAGCCAGGAGTGGTGGTACACATCTTTGATCCCAGCACTCAGAAGGCAGAAGCAGGTGGGTCTTTGTGGGAGTTCAAGGCCAGCCTGGTCTACAAAGCAAGTTCCAGGGCAGCCAGGGCTACACAGAGAAACCCTGTCATGAAAAACCAAACCAAACCAAACAAAAACAAAAACAAACAAACAAAAAAGCGGTCATAATGGTCCACACCATTAATCTCAGCACTTGGGAAACAGAGGAAGGTAGATCTTTGTTGAAGCCAGCCTGGTCTACATAGAGAGTTCCAGAACAGCCAGGGATACATAATAGATATTCATTCTCTCTCTCTCTCTCTCTCTCTCTCTCTCTCTCTCTCTCTCTCTCTCTCTCACACACACACACACACACACACACACACACACACTGTAATAGCCTGGCCCAAGAACACAGATTTAGGTCACTCCAAACTCCATGTTTCATGGTAACAGTTTGATGACGTTTTTATAGTCAACAGAGAAATAAGAAACATAAACCAAGACACCTCTCAAGTACATTGGTGGTAACATTAAGTGGGAGGGGCTGCAGCTGTGGGCCTCAGCAGCAGTGTGACCACACTCTCCTGCCTTTAGTTGGTAGAAACTAGGATTCTGTGAACATATTCCACAGGGTTTTTAATCTGTTAGTCACAGTTGGGTCAGACACAGGAGGGCAGGGGGTAGTTATTTATTTAGGAGGCTAAAGCTAGCCCGAGATAGCTGGGTAAAGTGGAGCACACCTTAAGTTCCAGCTCTCAGGAGACAGAGGCAGCAGATCCCTGGGAGTTCAAGGCCAACTCTACATAGAGAGTTTCAGGACAACCAGGGGCACACAATACAGAGAGATCCTGTCTCAAAGAAGAGAAAAAAAAAAGAAAGGGGGGAGAGGGGAGAGGGGAGAGGGGAGAGGGGAGAGGGGAGAGGGGAGAGGGGAGAGGGGAGAGGGGAGAGGGGAGAGGGGAGAGGGGAGAGGGGAGAGGGGAGAGGGGAGAGGGGAGAGGGGAGAGGGGAGAGGGGAGAGGGAGCTAGCCCAAGCCCAAGATAAATTGTAAAGATGTTCTAGACCTGCAACAGTCCGCTTCTGCATCACTGAAGTTCTAATGTGGCGATCACCTTGCAGAAGACACAGTTTCGACAATAATGACCATCTCCTCCCATTGGCCAGGCTTGAAGCATGGCTGCCCTGGACATTCAGGGGCTGAATGCTACATCTTATGTAACTTTAATTGATTTGCATTTAATGTAAATAGTGCCGCCTGGCTAGTGGCAGCATGGGATTGAGCTGTCCTTGGCTTTCCCCTTCCCAGGTGTGTGGATGACCAGTGTCTGCTTTGCATTTTACCATTTTGCGTTCACTTCCATGTCCCAGGTATTTTTCTGATACTTGATTCCCGTCTCCCCACCCTGGGACATTGTAGTTTGGGAGTCTTTCCAGACCAAGCCATAGAGAGCTATCTTAATCTTCTTTTTAAAATTATTTAAATTACATTTGTGTGCTTAAGAATGCATACATGCCACAGCGCTCTCTCTGTTCACCCTGGGGAGTCATTAGGCTTGGTGACAGGAGCCTCTAACCACTGTGCCATCTTGATTTTGTCGTCTCTTACATCACTGCTCAGAATTAATAGTAGAGACAGGCCATAATTTGTCCAGCCATTCCCTATTGAAAGACATATTGAAAGCCTTTCCAACAGAAATATAGCGATAGCCAGGAACAATCCCAGGATCCAGGAGTAGAGGCAGGAGGATTGCCACAAGTTGGAGGCTAGTCAGGGCTATGTGGCAAGAACCTATCTTAAAGAAAAGCAGGACTATAGTCTGTAATCTCAGCATTACAAGTGTAAGGAGGTTGACCAGAAATCCAGGTCATCCTTCACTGTGCAGCAAGGTTGAGGCCAGCCTGGGCTATCTCAAAATAACTAATGCAGAGCTAGAAGGAAGGCTGCCACCCTGGGCACATGTGTGGCTCTTCGTCTCAATGAACACAAATTTCAGTATGCTTTATGCAAAATGCTTGAGACCGGCAGTAGTAGTTCTAATTTTAGATTTTGGGGACTTTGAAATATTCAGACTCAGCCAGTTGAACACTCCCATTCAGAAGTCTGAATGTGTGTGAATCTTGTAGACTTCAGATTTCATATTTTGGGGTTGGGGGACTCAAACTTTTTTTATTTTGTTGTTGTTGTTGTTCTGGAGGGAGGACTGAAGTCAGCTCACACTCTCTAGTCCAGGCTGAACTCACATTTGGGCAATCCTCCTGCCTCAGCTTCTCACGTTGGGATTACAGTTCTGTGCTATCATATTGTACAAAGCCATTGTTAATTTTGTTTTGTTTTGGTTTGGTTTGGTTTAGTTTGGGGGAGGATGTTATGTAGCCCAGGTTGGCCTCCAAGTCCACATGTAGCCAAGGATGACTTGAAATGTCTGATTCTCCTGCCTCTGCCTCTTGAGTGCTGGGATTACAGTCATGTGCCAGCACACTCCAGTTTAGATAGTGCTGGGGATGGCATACTAGGCAGGCACTCTACCAACTGAGCTACATGCCCACCCCTAGCAGTTACTATTTTAATATAAGAACTCCCGGGAGAGCCTTACTGTGTGCCAAGCATTGCTCTGAACCCCCTACCTACTGATGTTTTTGGGTTTTTTTGTTTTTTTTTTTTTTTTCTCCTGTACTAGAATAGAACCCAAGGCCTCTCCTGCTCAGCAATTGCTCTGGCACTGAGCTCGAGCCCCAGCCATGGTCAGTTCCACTTACGACAGAGCGGGGCTTGCTGTTGTCGCTGTTCCTCTATAGTACAGATGTAGAAAGTGGGGTGCAGCTTTATAAGATCACCCCATGTCACATAGCCTGTAGGTAAGAGAGACACTGAACCCGGAACCTCCAAAGCCTGTCATGTCTGTTTCCTGCTGTCCTAGTTCCCACCACACCTGCATGCAGAGGGGCTCCTGCCACACAGGCATGGGTCTGTGTGCCCCCCAGCTACTATTACAAAGCTCCTCAGGATGGTGAGGTCCGGCTTGGCCACACTCCTGGGCCACACCCCTTCTCCTAAGTCCCCTAGCTCCCGCCCTGGCCAGAGCCCTCTGAGCTCCATCAAGAGAAAGAGAAGAGAAAGGAAAAAAAAAAAAAAAAAAAAAAAAAAGGAAAGAAAGAAAGAAAGGGAAGAGCATGTGAGCTCCGTTACATAATCTGTGAAAAGTGAGACCCACCCTGCTAACTGGAAGCAAGCTGGAGTCACACAGGGCTTCCTGGAATCCAGGGTCCCAAGCTGCCAAGAACTGGGCCTCCTTGCTTAGGAACAATTGAATGTCACTGGGGTAACCCAACACTGCTGGTCAGAGAGGCCTCCTGCCCACGGGCTTACAGCGCAGCTTGTGTGAGCCAGCCAGGCTCCAAAGGAAAAAAGGACCTGGCACAGTGCCCTTTGAGGCCATCTGGGGAGATGCTGTACAGTCCCTGGTCTATGTAAGCCACCACCTAACACATACAGATCACAGACTCAGGGCATTCCTAGGTGGGTCACAGAGACAGAGATGGAGGGAGGAGGGCTCTCCCTGGAAGACAAGCCTGAATTCCCAAGCCAGGACCCCTAGATATTCCTGCTGTGTGCCTGTGTCATGACATAACCTCTTGAAGACTCATGGCTAGTTTGGTTGTAAGTTCAATTAAGGGCAGTCTTTCTCAACCTACGGATCTCAGCCTTTTTGAGGGTCACATGTCAGACATCCTCCTTCTCAGATATTTACATTACGATTCATAACGGTAGCAAGGTTACAGTTAGGGAAAAGCAACTAAATAAATGTTTGGTGGTGGGGGGGAGGGTGTCATCACAGTGTGAGGAACTGTGTTAAAGGGTTACAGCATTGGGAAGGCTGGGAGCACTGTGCTAGGGCCGTGCAGGGTTGTGGAACTCTCCACTGGAGCACAGGCAGCCTGCCAGGTGAGAGAATCGTGTTCTAGAAGAGTCTCCCCTCACATGATAGTGGGTTGTGGTTGTTTTGTATTTTGGGTTTTTTTGGAACCGAGTCTCCTGTACCTCATCATGGCATCCAACAGTCTATGATCTTGAACGTGATCAACGTACCTGCCTCTCTTTCTTTTTGTTTTGGGGGGAATTTTGGGTTGGAGGAGAGTTTGGTTAAGGGGTTTTGGTTTTTGTTCTTTTAGGGAGAGCGTGGTTCCACTCCAGCCCAGCTGGCATCAGACTCAATGGCCAACCACCTACAGCCTCCCTCGGCCTCCCTCTCTGCCTTCTGCTGGGATTGCAAATATGAGATGAAACCATGTGATCAGGTCTTGTGGCAGTTCTGTTTTAAAGCAGTCTCTGGAAAAACCTTCCTTTGACACAAAAAGAAAGTGAAGTGAAAGAAGTCAAAAGATAGCTTAACAGTTCGGAACATTGGATGCTCTTGCAGGGACCCTGTTTGATTCCCAGCACCCACGTTAGCTGCAAAAAGACTTCTTCTGACCTCCAAAGGCATGAGCACACACACACACTCACCTGTGCACAAGCGCAAACACACACACAAGTGCACAGACACGCACGCATATACACATGTACCTGTACACAAGTGTGGGCACACGCATCACACACATGCACACTCTCAAACAACATACACTTGAGCACACCTTCACGAGCACACACACACACACACACACGCACGCACCTGTGCACTCACACACACGAGTCAGAGGAGATGCAGAAAGTATCTTAGTTAGGGTTTACTGCTGTGAACAGACACCATGACCAAGGCAACTATCATAAAGAACAATATTTCTATTATCAAGGTGGGAACATGGCAACGCCCAGGCAGGCATGGTGCTGGAGGAGCTGAGAGTTCTGCATCTTCATCTGAAAGCTGCTAGTGGAAGACTTCCAGGCAGCTAGGATGAGGGTCTTAAAACCCACACCCAGTGACACATCTACTCCAACAAGGCCACACCTCCTAATAGTGCCACTCCCTGGGCCAAGCATATACAAACCATCACACAAAGTGAAAATAATGTTTTAATTAAAAAAAAAAAAAAAAACTTTAGAAAGTAGGTCAGAGACTTACTTTGCTCTCATAACTAGGGGAGGGTGGAGTCGGCATTGGAATGCAGATAACGCCGCTTTGGAACAGAATCTTCACTTCTCTGAGCTTTTCCTGGCACCGTGAGCCATAAGAGATTTGATGTGATTTCGTTCAGGGACAAGACACATCAGCCTTACCAGGTTTTCACATTACAGGGCCTCTGTCCATTGCTCCTTCAGATAAGCACATATTCCTGGAATGACGTCAAAGGCACCAGGTGGGGACCTCAGACTTGTGTCAGCAAGTGGTTGGTCCTGGGAATCTCTGGATGCTGAGTGGGACTGGTGGTGGGCGAATGAAGGTCGGGCTTTGAAGTGTACAGATTCAAATCCTGCTCAGGGTCGGTGAGCTCGCTCACCAAGGGGTCTCTTCACCTCAGCGTGAATGGGCTCCTCCCTCGGACTTGAACCATGAGGTGACTCCTGGAGGAGCACAGGACACTGGTGGTGATTGAAGCTGACGTAACCCCTCACTGCATCAAGGGGAATTCCCACTTCTCTTTTTCAAAAGAGAAGGGCAAAGGAAAGGAAAGAAAGCCCCCCGTACAGACCCACAGGACTCCTGGGAAGGCGTGTGTGTGGTCACCCAAGTGTTCACTTGGGATCTGAGCAGCTAGGATGAGAGGGCCTTGCTGAAGGTCGTCCCAGCTGGCTCACTTCCCTCACATTACCAGGCTTCAGCTCGGTGGCAGACTGCTTGCCTGGCATTCTGGAACCTCTGGGTTCCAGCATGGCACATGTGGGTGCACTCACATGCACACACACACACACACAAAGCAATAAAAGTCAGGTGTGATAATCTGTAATTACAGGGGCCTAGAATCAGTAATTCCATTACCCTGGAGCCTGAGGCAAGAAGACTGCCCTGATGGGAGGTCAGCCCCTACTACACAGTAAGTAAAGCAAAACAAACACAGACTGGCAAGATGGTTCAGTGGTAAGAGAGCTTGTAGCCAAGCAAGCCTCATAAACTGAGTTTAGGTCCCAAGACCCACATGGTAGAAGGAGAGAACCAACTCCTACAGTTGTCTCCTGAACTCCAAGGGCAGTGTGAACGCACTCACATACACGCATTTAAAAAAATCAAGGTAAAAATCACCACGGTGGTGGACATCTGTATTTCTAGCACTCAAGAGGTGCCAGCAGGACAATCGTTAAGTTCAAGGTCACCCTCAGCTACATAGTGAGCTCAAGGCCAGCCTGGGCTACATGAGTCCCTGTTTCAAAAAAAAAAAAAAAAAAAAAAAAAAAAAAAAAAAAGCAGGGGAAATGGGCTGGCAGGATGGCACAGGAAGTAAAGGCTTTGGAGTACAATCCTGGGTTTGGTCCTGAGAATCCACATAAAAGGAGAAAAAAGACAAACAGTGGGGGCTCGATTGCTCTCAAGTGCGAGCTCTCGCTCTCTCTCGCTCTCTCTCTCTCTCTCTCTCTCAAAAATAGACACAAGGGTCAACCCAGCTGCACACCAAGTATCCAAATGCCACCCTAGGGACTGTCCTTCTGTCCCTCCACCCCAGCTCTGCTCTCTAGTCCTCTGCCTGTGAATCCCACCTTCTGGAAGTACCATGGCCACTAGCAACCACAGGGCCAACAAGCCTCTATCTTCTCATTGGTTTCAATAACAAATCCCAGAATACAGGGGGGGGGGCAGGGCTAACTTGGTCACGTGTCCATCTCTGACCCAATCACTGTGACTTCAGGGGATAAACAGCTGTGATTGGCCCGCTTGGAGACAGGACAAGAGAAGTCAACAAATGTCTCTGGCCACTAGAGCACTTGTGCACGTGCGCACACATACTTGCGCTCACAGAATTTAAAATAAAAATAAATCTTAAGAAAAAAAAAAAAAAAAAGCAAAGGCTGCTCTCTTCCTTGCAGGGTCTAGCTCTGTTTACATGGCACGGGAGAATAAAGCCACTGAGTTGTACACTGCCTGGATAATCACAGACACAATAACTTAAGGGTTTTTGCCTCCTTGGCAAAATTTATTTAATATCACACATTAAAAAGAAGACTGCTGACATTTCGATGGGTTTTGATGCAAAACTAGAAAGACAATAAGAGAAAGTCCAGGGCTAACAAGAAGGCTCAGCAGGTAAAGGAGCTTGCCGCCACAACCTAAGTTCAATTCCCGGGGACCCACGTGTAGGCGCTCACTGAAATATGTCCCCTACCCTCCACATGCAAGGTGTGACACAAGCAATAACATATACCCACACACAAACAATCAGCGTAAAAACAAAAGTAAAATAAAAGGAAAGAGAGAGAGAGAGAGTTCTGTTTTAAAGTCCAAACACCCTGACTTGGCCGTCAAAGAGAAAGAACACGGAGAGCAGGGCCCCACCTCTGCCATCCCCGCACTCAAAAGACACCAGCTGGGCGGTGGTGGCGCACGCCTTTAATCCCAGCACTTGGGAGGCAGAGGCAGGAGGATTTCTAAGTTCGAGGCCAGCCTGGTCTACAGAGTGAGTTCCAGGATAGCCAGGACTACACAGAGAAACCCTGTCTGGAAAAAAAACAAAACAAAAAACAAACAAACAAAAAAAAGACACCAGAGGATCACTGCAACTGCGTGGCCAGCCGCAACTACAAGGTGAGTCCCAGGCCAGCCTGCTCGCCTTGAGACTCTGCTTCAAAACAAAAAAAAAAAAAAAAAAAAAAAAAAAAAAAAAAAAAAAAAAAAAACAAAAAAAAAAAAAAACCAAAAGCTAAAGCCCACTGGAGTGGTGGCCCATGACTTTGATCCCATACTCTGGAGGCAGAGGCAGGCAGATCTCTGTGAATTCGAGGCCAGACTAGTCTACTAAAGAAGTTTCAGGACACCAGGGCTACACAGAGAAATCCTGTCTCCAAAAAAAAAAAAAAAAAAAATCAAACAAACCAACAAAAAAAAAACTAAAAAGTGGGTTCATCAGGGAGAGGGGCTTGCTGTGAACCCCACGGAGTTGAAAGAGAATACCAACTCCTACAGGTTCTCCTCTGATCTCTGCACATACACATGGTGTGCATGCTGCCTCCCAAGCCCCAAATAAATCTATAAATAAGTATGTGTGGGAAAAAAAGCTGTCATCACAACCACTTAGAAGGAGAGTTCAAAGTATAGCTGAAAGTTCAAGGCCAGCCTGATCTATTTATTGACTTTCAATCCAGCTAGGTCTATATAGGGAGTCTTTGTTCCAAATGAGATAAAGTGCAAGGAGGGGGCTGGGGAGACGTGAGCTGACTTACTCAAGCCCAAGTGCCACTTACACGCGTGTATCAGGAAGTTCAAATTTAACACAGTCCAAACCAAACCGCTGCTTCCTCATGGCCTCAAACCTGTTTCTCCTCCATTAGGCCCCCAGCTGCTCAGGCCATCCAGATGCTTTCTTTCAGTCACTCTGCACCTCTGTGAGCCCTGCCTGCAAGTCCAGCTGTGGTCAGGTAGTTCTCACGTCTGAAACCCAAGCACTAGGAAGGTAGAGACAAGAGACAAGGTTCAGGAGTTTGAGGGCATCCTTGGCTACATGACGTATTTGAGACCATCCTACAGTCTCATCCTACTGTCTCAAACCAAAACAAAAGGCCCACGCTACAGATAACAGGAGGAGCTGTGGCGTTCTCACGTTCCCAAGGGAACCTACCTCCAGACAAGTCCTGAGGACAGGAGGCACTGGGTATAGAAAGGACTGTACACATGCTCACACAAAAGGAAAGGAAAGAATAGTGCTGGGTGCTTCTGAGGACCAGGTCTAAAGGGGGCTGAGAAGTGGACTTCCTTATGCTGTGGATGTACAGACAGACACACAAAGGCACACACAAGGACACAGACACAAACACACATAGACATACATAAAGATACGTACACAGACACACACTCACACACACATTTGTTGATGTTGTTAAAGACAGGGTTTTACTTTGTAGCCCCAGGACTGACTTCAAATTCATAGCAACCCTCCTGCCTCAGACTTCTAAGTGCTGAGATTACATGCATGCACTGCTGCACGCAGGCCTTCACTATATAGTCTTCACCGTTCCAGAACAAACTATGTAATCCAGGATGGTCTTGGACTCCCAGGACTCCACCTGCCCCTGCCTCCTGAGAGTTGGGACAAAAGGGGTTCACCACTGTGTCTAGCAGCAGATTTTATTTTACACAAGCACACATATTTTACACAGGGTCTCGTGTAGCCCAAGTTGCCTCGAATTCCCAATGTAACCGAGAATGACTTTGATCTCCTCCTCGTCCTCCTGTCTCCAGCTCCCAAGTTTTAAGATGACAGGTATGTGCCACCATGGCCAGGTATGTGATGCCGAGGATCAAACCCAGGGCCTCGTGGATTCTAAGCAAGTGCTTTAGTGATGGAGCCACACTCCCAGGCCCTACTGGGGTGTGTGTCTGTATCTGTATGTGCACATGCACACACACACACACACACACACACACAGAGAGAGAGAGAGAGAGAGAGAGAGAGAGAGAGAGAGAGAGAGAGAGAACCAACTTGAGTATCATCCCTCAGGAGCTGAACTTGCTGTGTGAGAATCAATCTCTCAGTGGGACCTGGGCCTTGCTGTGCCTGTGCCTGTGCCTGTGCCTGTGCCTGTGCCTGTGCCTGTGCCTGTGCCTGTGCCTGTGCTTGTGCCTGTGCCTGTGCCTGTGCCAGTGTCAGATAGGCAGGCTAGCCAGCAAGCCCCAGTGACCCAACCCCCTGTCTTCCTCTCTGGAGCTCTCCAGGGAGCCCGGGTTTTTACGTGGCACCTGAGCTCTGGCTTACAAGTAGTTTCCCAGCCCCACCCCCCATTACTGGATATTTTTACTGTGCTTGGGGTTTGCCAACTTGAGGTCAGCCTTTCTCCCCCTAAACCAAGGTAAATAAGACTTCAAAGCCAGTCCACAACTGAGTTTTTACATTTCTTTGAAGTTCATGAGATAAGCCTTTTCATTGGCAAGCCTAGTCACTGCAAAAGAGTCTCCAAGAAGCTGTCCCTCAGAAAGCAAAGAAAGTTAGTAAGTTCAATGGCTAACAGGTCAGAGGTGATCCAGCACCACATCCCAAGGGACCCTTGGGCACCCTGCAGTTCCCCAGTTCTGAATTTCAAAGGTTTCCTCCCCATACCCAGGCACCAGCTATCCCTCCTTGAAGTTCCTTTGAGTGTCAAGTTCAAATGATTCTGCCTCTGTCCTCTTCAAAGACCATTATGGAATGGGAGGCAGCTGAAGGGCCTCAGAGATAGTCTTGTCCTTTGTTACGTAAAGCGGGTGGTTGGGATTCTTGAGAGGCATTTTTTTTCCCCGGATGACATGGATTAGTTGGTGCCAAGGTTTAAATCCACCATGGATCCCCAGCACTCTTTGTGCAGTGAGTCTTTCCTACCCAGGTCCTCTGTTCCCCCATGGCATCCTGCCCAAGGGGCTTCCTTTGTTCTAAGAATGGATGACCCCTATGAAAAAACACAAGCAAGACAACAACAAAAACTAGCAAGGCTGGCGGTACAGCCCAGTCACTAAAGTATAGCCCTCGGTTTGAATCCTAGCACCTAATAGATCATGCATGGTGGTGCAGGACTGTAATCTTAGGCCTGGGGGTGGAGGGCAGGAGACTCGGGAGTTCAAGATCATTCTCTGCCACAAAGCAAACGTGAAGCTTGACTAATTAATTCATTAATTAATTATCTGACAACTGCTCAAGATGTAGCCCAGTGTAGCTTGGAACTTCAAAACCTCTTACCTCAGGCTCTCCCACTGCTGGAATCACAGGTGTTCACCACTGTGTCTAGCAGATCATTGACACAAGGTGTCCTATAGCTCAGGCTGACTAGGAATTCTATAGACAGACAAGGATGAACCTTTTGTCTGTTTGCTTGCTGACTTGTTTGTTTGTTTAGGACACAGTCTCACTCTGTAGCCCAGGCTGTCCTGGAACGTATTTTGTATTTTGTAGACCAGGCTGATCTATTACTCACTTCATCTCCTGCCTCTACCTTCTAAGTGCTGAGATTACAAACTGGCACTTCTGCTCCGTTTTTGTGTGGTAATAGGCATTAGAACAGCTCTATTCTTAAGGTGGAGCCCAGGACTTTCCCTCCTGCTGGGCAAGCACTCACTAACTGCTCTCCACCCCAGGTACTACGTAGCCCTTCAGTTTTCTTAGCTCAGGTCAGCATGAGGGCATGGGCCAGCCCACTGTGACCTGTGTATCATAAATGCTGGCATAAGGTAAGGCTGCAAGCAACTCCCACAGTTACTATTAAATTTCTGAGGCAGCTTAAAGAGACAGGAGGCAGAAAGACAGGAGTGCTGAGCTTTCAACAGCTAGGGTATGCTCACTGGAGCATACAGTGAGGGAACAAATTCTCTCCCGTGGGAAGTTGAACAGTCTGCCAGAGAAAAAGATGGCCATGACCCTTTATAGGGGCAGAAATGATTGTAGCATATGCCTGAAATTCCCTCCTTCAGTCCTTCCCTCCCGGAAGCTCCCGCCCAAGGTGAAACAGGATGTTCCCACAGACACTCTATCAGTTACAAAGCCCACAGTGGCGGAATCTCAATGAATCAATGCTTAATGCAGACAGCAGCTTCTCCCCAGCCTTCAGGGAGCACAGCTAGGAAGCACAACTAGAAGGACAGCCAGCATGCTCTCTGGGTGGGTCACCATGGCCACCTGTCATGCACCTCCAGAGTGCTTTGGGTTAGCGCCACTACCTGCTCAGTGGAGAGGAGGTGGCGCACGCCTTTAGTCCCAGCACTTGAGAGGCAGAGGCAGGCAGATCTCTGAGTTTGAGATCAGCCTGGTTTGCAGAGTGAGTTCCAGGTCAGTCAGGGCCACACAGAGAAACCCTGTCTCAAAACAAAACAAAACAAAAAAAGAGGCCTTAACTACCAAGGACAAAGAATTTATTTTTATTTTTATTTTTATTTTTTGAGGGATCGAAATGAACCCGTCTCAGGCTATGAGAAAAAGGGACAAGTCAGTAATCAAGGGTTACATCCCAGCACAGCAGCTTGGGTGTGGATGAGAATAACTTTGATGGAGAATGAACACACACACAGAGAGAGACACACACACACACACACACACACACACACAGACACACACACACACACACACACGGGCACTCAGGTACACATGCATGCACAGGGACACACACACACACACACACACACAGACACACACACACACACACACACGGGCACTCAGGTACACATGCATGCACAGGGACACACACACGCATGCATGGGTACACACATGCACAAATGGGCACACACGCACATGCACATACATGTGCATGCATGCATGTTCCCAAGTCAGTTTTGATGCCACTTTGGGGAGACTGGAAGTAAGATTTTCAGAGTGATCACCCAGAGGTGGCCAGTGGTGTTGGGGGCCGACTTTTAGCAGAAAGCGGCTATCAGCTTTGCAGCCATCTTGAGCCATATACCCTGACATGAGACTTGGATTACAATAGCCTACAACAGCTGAGCACACTCCGATAACCTTGGTTTAGATACCTTGGGTGTGTGAGATTAAAGGTGTGTGAGATTAAAGGTGTGTGACTTTAAGAGTATGACTTAGAAGTGTAGAGATCAGATTTAGAGACAAGACCTAAGGGCATGATTAAAGGTGTGACCAAAAGTCGTGGCTTAGAAGTGAGACATATAAAAGGCAGAGGCAGACGGTAGAGAATCAGACACTTTTAGGAGACACTTAGAGGAAGAGAGACTGAAGAATAAACAGGATTGAAACACACTCTGTCTGGTCTCCATTCTTCGAGTCCGTCCTCACTCTCTCTCTTGCTGAACCCCGACCGTGGACCTGAGCAGCAGCTTGGGCCGGGATACAGTGGCTGCCAAACTCGGGGCAGCCCGGGCCTCAACATCTTGCTCGGGCCGTGACATTTTTTGGCCGCCCGAACATGGGGCTAGTGCGGTTCCCAACATTTTCCCTTGGAAACACCAGAGCTGCCACTCACTCATCCAGACGGACATCAGCAGTGAGCCACCAATGTCCTGCCACAAGGTCTCCGTATCTTCCCAGTTGTTGGAAATGTAGAACTTCTGACAACCATGAACACTGAACTCTGGCCTCTGGAGTGTAGCCCAGCTCTGAAGCTTGGTGTTGGTGGACAGAACAGCTTGGCTAATCTGAGTCCTTGGTTACAATGCTATGTATACACAGGCTTTCAAGAGGTGCCTATACTGCCTTGTATAAACCATTGTATACCTGGCCCCGCACAGAATGTCTTGTTTTAGATATAGGGGACATTATTTTTTCCAAAAAACAATACCTCCTGAATTAGGCAGGGTGGTAATCTGCATCATGTCATCCAAAAATGACCTTCACCTCTACTTTATCTGAGTTTTCAGCTCTGGAGAAGCACATTTACACCCAGAGCCTGTGTTGTGAACCATGACTATAAGCTGGCGCTCAGGAGGAAGGCACAGGGAGAGCTAGCATTCAGACTAGCCTGGGCTGCATAGCAAGACCTTACCTCTAAGGAAAGAAAAGAGACAGAAAGGGAGGAGGGGACGGGAGCTGGCTCTGTGGGGAAAACCCTTGATGTGCAAGTGCATGAACCTGAGTTCAAATTCCCAGCACACAGATTGGGAATGGCTATAACCTCAGTTCTGGGCAGAGCAGAAACAGGAGGATGCTGAGGGCTTAGTGGCTGCCAGCCTAGGTCCAGGTTCAGTGAGAGACTGTTACAAAAGAGTGACAGAGCCAGACACCCCATGTTCTCCTCAGGCCCTGTTCAGAAGTGGTCAGATGCACCTGCACAAGCAAGCATGCACCCCGACACATGCATGCACATGCCACGTGTATGCACAAGCAAAAGTAGATAGGTGGGTAGGTAGGTAGATAGATAGATAGACAGACAGATAGATAGACAGACAGACAGACAGACAGATAGGCAGGCAGGCAGATAAGATAATGCTGAGTCCTGTCCCCGAAGCTTATGACTGTGACTGAGTCATCAGGCCAGGGCTTGAGACTCTAACTTTGGAAACATACTCTTCCAACCCCCTATCCATCAAATTTTAAGCTTAAAGTGGCAGCAAAAATGGCTGTGAATTCTGCCCAAGAGTGGGGGAGGGGAGAGAAATGAAGTGCTGCCCTCTCCTTCCCAGAACACAGCCACCATGTTTGCAAACCTGGGGATGGAGGACTTCTCACTCTGCCCAAAGACCCAGAGTTGAGAAAGTAGAAGGCAGTGTGTCTGTCTAAAGATCACCACACACAATCCTCCCTCCAAGGATCTGTGTGTCTGTCTAAGGATCCCACACCATCCTCCCTCTCCTGGCTGCTAGGAGTTCCCATAACAACCAGAGAAAGCAATATCACTCCCCAAATCAGAGACTGAAAAATCCACAGCTTTATGGGCAAGCAGAGAAGACAGTTCTGAGGACAGAAGAGAACAGAGGACTCTTGGCCCTTATCTCAGAAAGGAAGCTGAGAGCCACCAAGAGCCTCTGTCTCCTCTGCATCTCAGCACAACCTCTATTCTAGCTACAGGCTCATGGACCTCTGGGTTCTAACCAACATCCTGAGCTCACGGACATCTCCCCCAAGATGTTTAGAGATAAAAAACGGCTATGTTAGCAAAGTAAGAGAGAGGGAGAGGGATGGAAGAGAGCAGGAAGGAGAAGAAAATGAAGATGCTTTAATCCCAGCACTCAGAAGGCTGGTAGTTCAAGGGCAGCCTGAAGTGCACAGTGAGTTCCCTGGTCAGCCAGAGCTACACGGTGAGACCCTATCTAAAATAAAAAGTCACCCAGCACCCGAAGGAACTAGAAGAATGGTTAACTGCGTACAAATTTAGCAAAAGAAATGATATCATATATTAGGTCATGGCAACCACAGGCCGTCAGCCACACAGGAACCCAGTGGGCAGTCGCTGTCTAACGTACCCAGAGCACGGCAGCTTCGGCAGCAGGAGCTAACGTTTTGGTCATAGCAAACATGTTGTTCACCAAAAACCCCATGAGTCATTCCCTAAGGTTTCTAGAGAAAAAAAAAAGACATCAGATAAGGGGCCCATTCTGGGAAGAAATAAAACCTTGGCCCATGGCCCAGGTTTTCAGGGAAAGTCATTGGCTAGGTGGAGTCACCTTAACTCTCTGAAGTGACGTCTCCTAGTCATTCATTCACCAGCTATTTACAGGTATAGCGTAATTCATTCATCCACCCAACACGTGCTTCTTAGGAGGGGCAAAGTGAGTTGCTTCACTTTTGAGCACAACCTGGGCCCTTCTGCTGGGTCCGTTTTCTATAGTCACAACTCCTGGGAGCCAACTGTCATCCAGTGATATCAGATGGAAAATCCCAGAAATAAGCAACTCTTGAGCTTAATTTATTTTGAGACAAAGTCTCTCCCTACACTGTTCTAGCTTGCTGGGAATTCACTGTATAGACCAAGCTAACCTCAGACTTACAGAGACCCACCTGCCTCTGCTCCCCGAGTGTCGGGACAAGTGTACTCCACACCAGACCACAATTCATAAGATTTTTTTCTGCTTTCTCCAGACATGGTGTCTCTACGTAGCCAGCCCTGACTTTCCTGGACCTTGCTCTGTAGAGCAGGCTGGCCTCTGCCTCCCAAGTGCTGGGGTTAAAGGCCTGTTCTACCACCCCCTGGCTCACAATAAATTTTTAATCAGGCACCATTATCAAATAGCATGCTGAAATTTGGATCTGTCTCCTCATGAGCAGGTGACCTGCTATACTATACATATCTACATGTATGTAGTATATTATCTACACACCTGCATACATGCCCATGGTCTTGTTCTGGGGTGATTTAGGGGCCATTTTGGATTCGGACCAACTCCTGAAGCACCAGTCTGTTTCCACAATCATTCCCCTTTGGTATTTGCTTAGTCAGCAAAACAGAGCAAGCGAGAGAGAGAGAGAGAGAGAGAGAGAGAGAGAGAGAGAGAGAGACCCCCGCCTGAGTAAAGACAGCTCATCTATACACTTTTGTTTTGTTTTGTTTTGCTTTTCGAGACAGGGTTTCTCTGTGTAGCCCTGGCTGTCCTGGAACTCACTCTGTAGACCAGGCTGGCCTTGAACTCAGAAATCCGCCTGCCTCTGCCTCCCAAGTGCTGGGATTAAAGGCGTGCACCACCACTGCCCGGCATCTATATACTTTTGTATGGTCGGTATTCATTAGTACAATCAATAACTGACTTTTGGGGCTGGAGAGGTGGCTCAGTGGTTAAGAGCACCATTTGCTCTTTCAGAGGTCCTGAGTTCAATTCCCAGCAACTGCATGGTGCCTACAACCATTTGTAATGGAATCTGATGCCCTCTTCTGGTGTGTCTGAGGACAGTGACAGTGTACTCACATACATAGATCTTTAGAAAAAAAACCGAGCTTTGGTTGTCTGGTGTCTTATTAGTTCTCCACAAAATTATCACCATTACCCCACCATCATCAACGCCATTATCACCATCCTCATCATCACCATCACCACCATCAGCACCACCATTAGCAGCACCATCATCATTATCATCATGACCATCATCACCATCACCACCATCATCATCATCACCATCACCACCATCATCACCATCATCACCATCATCACCATCACCATCACCACCAGCAGCAGCAGCAGCACCATCATCACCACCATCATCACCACCAACACCATCATCATCACCATCATCACCACCATCATCACCATCAACACCATCATCATTACCATCATCAACAACACCATCATCATCACCATCATCAACAACACCATCATCATCACCATCATCACCATCATCACCATCATCCCCAACAGCAGCAACACCACAGATTTCTGGGTTTTATTTTGTTTTGCTTTTTATGTGGCCGGTCTTGAACCCAGGGTCTTAGGCATAGTACACATGTGTTTTGCCACCGAGCCACAGCCCACTCCTTGATTAGTATTTGCAAGGTGTGAGTAACTATATGTGAAGTGACTCCCAGCAGGATGCCTGAGTGGCTCTGTTCAGGATTCCCTTGTCTCAGGCAGACTCGAGGAAAGTCATAGAACTGACCTGTTTGCCTAAGACTCTCACAGATTGAGTTACATTTTTTCAAAAAGAGACCTGTGGCAGGACCTGTGGCTACTTTGTGTTCCCTTTTTCTCCCACCCTGGAGCAGGGGTGGGTGGGGCTGGAGGCACCTGTTGGTTAGTGAGTTTAGGTAGCAACAGACTACCTGCGAACCAGGTAAATAAGCAGTGAAGTATTTTTTACGGAAATTCTGAAGTAAACCTGTGTTCAGCACAACTGGATGCAGGGACTCGGCAGACCATCCCTCTGCCAAGACAGCCCAACAGTGCTCACTGCACAGTGCTCGCTGCACAGACTTGACCATCTGAGAGTATCCCAGAACTCACAAGGGGAGAATGAACTCCCACAAGCTGTCCAATTGTTGGGAGCCGACTTTTAGCAGAAAGCGGCTATCAGCTTTGCAGCCATCTTGAGCCATATACCCTGACATGAGACTTGGATTACAATAGCCTACAACAGCTGAGCACACTCCGATAATCTTGGTTTAGATACCTTGAGATTAAAGGTGTGTGAGATTAAAGGTGTGTGAGATTAAAGGTGTGACTTAGAGATCAGAGTTAGAGACAAGACCTAAGGGCATGATTAAAGGTGTGACTTAGAGGCGTGGCTTAGAAGTGAGACATATAAAAGGCAGAGGCAGACAGGAGAGTTCAGAACAATTTGGAGAGAGAACAATTTGGAGTAATAGAGATTCAGACACTAGGAGTAGGAGTAGACATTAGACACTCAGAAGAGAACAGACTGAGTACAACTAGGAACTAGGAACTAGGAACTCAAGACTTGGGACTTGGACTAGGAAGAGAGACTGAAGAATAAACGGGATTGAAACATACTCTGTCTGGTCTCCATTTTTCGAGTCCGTCCTCACTCTCTCTCTTGCTGAACCCCGACCCACAGACCAGAGCGGCAGCTTGGGCCGGGATACAGTGGCCACCAAGCGTGAAGTGGAGAGGGCTGCAACATTTTTGGCACACGAACTTGGGACTAGTGCGGTTCCCAACATCCAATGGCCTCTATACATGTATCGTGGCACAAGTCTACACATACACACACATACCACATACACACACACACCACACATCATACACATACATATACCACACATACATATATACACATACAGGCACACCATACATATACATACACATACACACCATATACACATACACACATACCATATACACATACCACATATACATACACACACACCACACATATATACACACAGACACACACAGACTACACACATATACACATACACACACATACAAATACACACACATACAAGCACACACACACACAAGCACACACACACACAAACACACACACACAAGCACACACACACACAAGCACACACACACACACACACACACACACACACACATCTTAAGATACACCGCCCCATCTCCTCAATCACTCCTTAGCCCTGTTCTTCTCTGCTTGGAGTCCTTTTCACTCACTCAAGCTTTCTGTGCACAGTCACGATGATGGTGACATCATGGTTAGAGCCAGGTCCAGGCTGGCTCCACTTTCCCTGCTTGAGTGGCGGTGAGTGTCCTCTGTAAGCTCCCCTGTGGCCCAATTCAAAGGGAGGTCCTATTTCTCGGCATATCCAGCAAAAATCCCCAAAATGAGTCTAATTGGTCCAGCTGGACCAGAAGCTGGTCCAAGAACCGATTTCAACAGCCAGGGAATTTCCCAAAACCATGGCTAAGGTTGGGGAGTGACTGGAGCTGTCCAGCGAGTGTGAGGCCCAGGGTTTGATTCCCAGGACTGCATACAACTGGACATGATTCTGTGCACCTATAACCTGGCACTCAGGAGGAAGAAGAAGCAACGTCAGAAAAATTCAAGGTTCAAGGACAGCATGAGCAACAAAACAAATGGGGGAGGGGATGGCTGTCTTCTGATGAGAGTGTAAGACCTGTCACATAAGCAAGGCAGAAGAGAGATGCTTGGGAAAGATGCCCTTCAGATGGAAAACCCCAGGGGAGCTGGACTTTGTAAGGTGGGGAGCCAGACTTTGTAAGGGGAACCAGAGAGGGCATAGTGGGGGAGGAGGGTCTTCTAGCAAGTGTGAGTGCTTTGGGGGACAGTGGAGGGGAAACAGGAGGTGCAGTGGGTAGGACAGGCAGCTTCCCAGGAGGCTCTCCTCCCCTTCCCAGGGCCCTGGCCCAGTCTTGGGGTTTAACTCTCCTGGCCCAGGCATGGCTCCAGGCCAAGGCAATGTCAGGCCATGTCATCCACTGATCCAGACCACAGCTCTGATATGTCAGCTGGTGCCACACACTGAGCCACCGAACTTCTGGGACTGCTCAGTGGACGGTCTCCCAGCTTGAAGTGGGCAGGCATTGCCAAATGCTTTGGTGCAGTTCTATGGCTCCCAGTCACTCAGGTGGCTTTTGTTTATCAGGAAGAAGGGCACCACCTTCTCATCGGTCCATAGTCACTATGTGCTAGGTGTGCCCTCCCTGGGCTGACTTCCTTTCTCCCCACAAAAGTATGAGGAACCCCTCCCTTTTAAAGAATTAAAGAATGGATTCCAGCCTGTGGCTCAGGCTGATCTGAAACTTGTTTTGTAGCCCAGGCTGGACTCAATCCTCAACCTCTTTCCTGAGGATGGAATCCAGGGCCCGGGGACACTAATCACATGTTTTCCACTGAGCCACACTCCCAGTGTTGACCAAGAGCGGATCCTCACATAAGATAGAGGAAAAGGCAGACTCTCCGGGCTGCCAGCCACAGCTCGGCTCCACAGAGGACAGCTCACACCCACAGAGAGTACCAGGAGCCTGGGTTTGGGTTTCTCTTGAAAAATGAAGCATGCTTTCCGAAACTTCCTCAACTGAAAGATCAAGACCCCACCCAAGTGAGAGCTGAGGCTCCTGAGGTGGGAGGAGCCTGCTCAACGCCAAGACGTGGGTTCTGCACTGGCAAGCTGTCTCCACTCTGTGAGCCTTGGTTTCCCCTTCATGCCAGGAGCAGACTTTCAAGGCTTAAGTAAGGATTGTGGGAGCTGAAGAGACGGCTCGGTTGGTAAGATGCTTGCCCCAAAACATGAGGGGTTCGAGTCCCCATACCAAGGTAAGAAGCCAGGAACAGTGGTGTATATCTGAAGCCTCAACTCTGTGGGGGAGGAGACACAGGAAGGACCCTGGGCTTTGCTGGTTCAGTGAGAGACCCTGGCTCATCGGGGAAAAAGAAGGTGAAGAGCAGGTATCCATGCACATATCTGGGCATACACCTAAATGTATACACCGCACAGATGATTTTGAAGGATTATGATGTCAAGCGGAAACTGGCTTGACACAGTGCCGAAAACTGTGTCTACTCAGTGACTGTCTCTTCCCCATTTTCTCTCCATTGTTTGATGGACGGACACTTTGAAAAAGTAGAAAAGGGTGAAAAAGAAGAGTCCCTTTCTCACCAGGCATGGTGGGAAACGCTTTTAGTCTCAGCACTTGGGAGGCAGAGGCAGACAAATCTCTGCAAGTTTGAGGCCAGCCTGGTCTACAGAGTGAGCTCCAGTACAGCCAGGGCTACAGAGAGAAACCCCACTACCCCCTTGAAAAGAATCCAAATCCTCTCTTTTCCCCCAGTTCCTAGATCCTTCCTCTTCCTCTTCTTATACAGCCATGAAAGGGGGTTCAAAACCACTTCCAATTTACACAAACTCTGCAAGAGTTACTCAGAGTATTCCAGAATATAGGCTGCCGACCCAGCCTTCTGGAGGAGAAGGCAGGAGAAATAGGAGTTTGAGGCTAGCCTGAGCTACATGGGTCCCTATCTTAATAAAAAAGAACAGCTTTGCCTGTTGGTATATGCCTCAGCTGCCAGTACTGGGGAGGTAGGAAGATGACAAAAACTCTAAGTAGCCTGGTCCATGTAGCAAGTTCCAGGTCAGCCAAAACCACATTTTATTTTATTTTATTTTATTTTATTTTATTTTATTTTATTTTATTTTTACAGGTACCAGGGATTGAACCTAAGTCTTTACACATGCTAGGCAAACACTCCACATCTGAACTACAGCCCAAACCCTTGTTTCTTTTTCTTGAGATGGAGACTCAAGTAGCCCAGGCTAGCCTCAAACTCACTATGTAGCCAAGGACGACCTTGGACCCCTGAGCCTCTCTCTGTTGTGATTACAACCTGTACCCTGTGCTCAGCTCAGCCACCTATTTTCGGTTAGCTTATTAATAACCAGTAACGCTCGATTTTGAGACACATTTTAGATCCGAGCCCTCACCCCACATCACATTCCAGTTCCCCCTTAACATTTCAACATATGTTCCCTAGGGACAGGATGTTATCGGTCACAACCACAGAACTTTTAGCAAATGTGGATAAGTTACCCCATTAAAGGTAAAAGTTGTGTGACGCCACACCAGACATTTTTTTATTTTTTAATGCCCCAGTTCTGGGATTACAGGTGCACACCCAGGCTTAGCCTCTTTGTCCCCTGCGACACTGGTGTTTTCGCAGAACACAGTCTGTTACTTCACAGACTGTCTTAGTCAGCATTCCTATTGCTGGGATGAAACGCCATGAGCGAAGCAACTTGGGGAGGAAAGGGTTTATTCGCCTCACACTTCCACAGCACTGTTCATTGTCAAAGGAAGTCAGGACAGGAACTCAAGCAGGGCAGGAACCTGGAGGCAGGAACTGATGCAGAGGCCATGAATGAGTGCAGCTTACTGGCTTGCTCCCTATGGCTTGCTTGCTCAGCCTGCTTTCTTATAGAACCCAGGACCAACAGGCCAGGGGTGGCACCACCCACAATGGGCTGGGCCCTCCCCCATCAATCACTACTTAAGAAAATGCCCAACAGGCTTGCCTACAGCCCAGTTTTACAGAGGCATTTTCTCAGTCGGGGTTCCTTCCCCTCAGATGACTCTATCTTGTGTCAAATTGACATAGAACTATCCAGCACACAGTCTGTGCCTCCACTGGATAGGTGTAACAGCAACAGAAGACCCTCATCCCTGCAGAACCTGAATTCAGAGAAGGCCTGCAGTGAGAGACAGATGCTCTGAGATTCCTGGCTGGATTAGGAGCGTTCAGGCTTGGCCTAGTGGCCTTGAAGCGTCTTTGGCTGGTAGTAGATGCCAACTGCCTACCAGGGCCAAGCTGGGTACCATCTTTGTTCAAAAGTAGTTGCCATATCCTTGAGTGTGAGTCTAGTTATTTTAAGGATGGTAGCTCTATCTCAGTCTTTGATCACACACTGGAATAGCCCTTCCCTTATCTGCTTTGTTCTTGGGTTTCCTGGTACCTTCCCAGGGAGATTTCATCCTAAAGTTACTAAAAGATTGTCTGTGGAGGTGAGTATGGTGGTACTTGCCTAACATTCCGAGGCAGGTGGATGTCTGAGTTCAAAGCCAGCTAGTGCAGGGCCCCATAGCAAAAATCAGGCCAGCTAGAGCTACATCATCATTCGTCATCATCGTCATCACAAACCTGCAACCAGGGGCTGCGGAAGTGACTCAACCAGTAAAGCCTTGCAATCACAAAGATTCAAGTGTCACTGAAGAAGTCACATGCAAAGCCAGACATGATGGCACTCACTTATAATCCTAGCATGGGAAGATGCAGACAGCAGTTCCCTGGGGCTCGCTACCAGTGAGCTCCGGGTTGGTGAGAGACCTTGTATCAGAAATTAGAAGGAGAAAAAAAAATAAAGATAAACAATGCCTGAGAAATGACTTCTGACATGCTTTGGCCTACAACGCATGTGCAGCTGAGCACACACACTTTTGATCTAGATGGCCGTGGTTTCTCAAACCTATAATCCCAGCACTTGGAAATGACTGAGGCAGGGGACCAACACAATTCAAGGCAGACCACAGAGACCGTCTTTAAAAGAAAGAGAGAGAGAGAGAGAGAGAGAGAGAGAGAGAGAGAGAGAGAGAGAGAGAGAGAGGAAAGAGAAAGGAAAAGAAAGGGCTGGAGAGATAGCTAACACTTAACATGGTTTTATCTCTTTTAGAGGATCCAAGTTCAACTCCCAGCACCAATGCAGCAGGTCACAAGCATCTGTAACTCCAGTTCTGAATCAAATGCCCTCTTCTGATCACTGAGGGCACCTGAGACAAAACACCCATACACATGAAACAGTGAGTTTTGGTTTGTTTGTTTGTTTGTTTGACTTTTCAAGACAGCATCTCTCTGTGTAGTACTAACTGTCCTAGAACTGCTCTGAAGACCAGGCTGGCCTTGAATTCACAGAGATCCACCCGCCTCTGGCTCCTGAGTGCTGGGATTAAAGGTGTGTGCCACTGCCACCCAGTGTGGACTGGAAGCCTCCTAAACAGGTGTCACAGCCTGTGTCCTCCTCCACCTCGGCTTTGTTTTTCTTGGTGGCTCTCAGACCATCAAACTCACTTATTTCTTGTCTGTCTTCCACCAGAAGGAATCCAGCCCCAGGAAGCACATGGATGCATCCCAGCTCCTGGGACTGTGCCCAGCTGGTACTCAAATAACAATGCTGAACACGGCAGCAAATGCCCACAGTCCTAACTAACACTGGGGCGTGGAGGCAAGAGAGCGGAGTAAGCTTAGCGTCACACTTGTCTAAAATGTGAGTTTGAGGTCAGCCTGAGCTACGTGAGACCCTGTCTCCAAAAAGAAAAATAAATAAGTAAAATAAAATAAATACTTGTAAAGTTAAGGTTGTAGATTACTGGTAGAGCATTTGTCCTGTATGTGGGGCCCTCTCATTTTGCTCTCCAGCATGATGATAGACAGATAGACAGACAGATAGATAGATAGATAGATAGATAGATAGATAGATAGATAGATAGACAGATAGGTGATAGATAGATAGATGATAGATAGATAGGTGATAGATGATAGATAGATAGATAGATGATATATAAATAGGTGATAGAGATAGACAGATAGATAGACAGACAGACAGACAGACAGACATGATGTGGAAACTTAAGGGTTCTTTGGAAAGTTGGTTGGATGGTGTTTTGCTGGGTCAAACATGAAATGGAACATTTAGCTGAAGCAGACACAGGAAAAAGGATGTCCTGCTAAACCAAACATGTGAAAGGACACGTGATGAAGGATTCTTAGCTAGTGACACACATGTATTGGTCCACCTCACATTGCAAGATTGAGCTTCATTTGTCGGAACTCCATAGAGAGAAGCAAACCAAACACCTTCTGGTGCTGTGCTGCCGTTTCTTGCTGCTTCCTTGGACTTGGGCTGATTGGCAGAGTGACGTCAGCTGAGACAGATGCATGTGCCGAGGCAAAACCTGTAGAGGACACATGATGTTTGGAGGATTTATTTATTTTTTATTTTTTAAAACTATTTATTTATTTATTTATTTATTTATTTAATTTAAGTATACTGTCGCTGTCTTCAGACACCCCATAAGAGGGCATCAGATCTCATTACAGATGGTTGTGAGCCACCATGTGTTTGCTGGGATTTGAACTCATGACCTCTGGAAGAGCAGTCAGTGCTCTTAACCACTGAGCCATCTCACCAGCCCATTTGGAGGATTTAAATAAGACTCAGGGACAATGGCAGGGGCTGAGCTTGGCTTGCTGGTAGAGCTGGCAATGCTTGTTGGTCTCATGTCTTCAATGAGAGTGACACAGGCGAGAACTTCTCCTGGCAGCCCTCTGGGCCCCTCCTGCTGACCTGAACTGAGGGCTGGCTCTCTCTGCTAGGTCGTGCCACCACTGCTGACTCATGTTTGCTATCCCAACTCTACCGAACTGGACTGCTGGTGTATCCGTGAAATGTTTGCTAGGTATCGAGTTGCCACCGTTAACCTGTGAACAGAGCTGCTGATTCCCAGACCACACAGACTGGAACTACTCCAAAGAACCGTTCCAAACAGGTCCACTCCCCACCCCTACCCCTGTATCCTTTCTTTTCCACTATCTCTGATAGGTGGTGGGCTACAAGGGAGGTTAAAAGCATCATTAAAAATAAGGTTTGAAGCTGGGCGGTGGTGGCGCAGGCCTTTAATCCCAGCACTTGGGAGGCAGAGGCAGGCGGATTTCTGAGTTCGAGGCCAGCCTGGTCTACAGAGTGAGTTCCAGGACAGCCAGAACTACACAGAGAAACCCTGTCTCGAAAAACCAAAAAAAAAAAAAAAAAAAAAAAGAAAGAAAGAAAGAAATTAAAGTTTCATAGATAGATAAAGAGATAGATAATAGACAATAGACACACAGATACACAGATATCTAGATAGATAACAAATATTTATTGCATGCAATCAAAGACTGAACAAGATCACCCATGTATGTAGTGGATTGGAGTCCTCCTCATAGCTCTGTCTGTGTTAGAAGTCCCAAAAGTCTGCTGAATGGTCGCATTCGCGCATGGATGAGTGAGTCACACGACCCCACCTGAACATTCAATCAGAGGCTCTTGGGGGGGGGGGGTTGGGTTGCGGTCTGATTGTCTCTGCCCACAGCAAGTCTCTCCACGCTGCAGCACTGAAGACAAGAGGATCAGGCAGGCTGGTGCCAGACTGGGCCTGGATTTTGTCATAGGTCATTGCAGGGGCAGTGATGTCACTGTGGCTAGAGGCGAGGGAAGCTGTTGGGGAAGATGTCCCCAATTTAGACCCTCAGCCTCCAGCCATAACCGGCTTCTAAAAGGCCACAAGTTACAGAGAAACCCTGTCTCGAAAAAACAAAAAACAAACAAACAAAAAAAAACAAATAAAAGGCCACAAGTAACAGTAAGGAAGGCTCCCTCCCTCCCTCCCTCCCTCCCTCCCTCCCTCCCTCCTTCCCTTCTTTCCTTCCTCCCTTCCTTCCTTCCTTTTTTCCTTCCTTTCTTCCTTCCTTCCTTCCTTCCTTCCTTCCTTCCTTCCTTCCTTTTTTCCTTCCTTTCTCTCTCTCTTTCTTTCTTCATTTATTTCTGGTGGCACTTTCTGAAAAATTCTTCTCTCATACATTACATCCTGACAACCGTTTCCTGTCCCTTTATTCCTCCCAATCTGTCTGTCTCCTGCTCCCTAACTACCTCCGCTGTCCCCAGATCCACCCCTCCTCTGTTTCTGTTCAGAAAATAGCAGGCCTAAAGGGGAGGCTTTGTAATCAAAGCCCAAGACCATTGAGAGAAACGCCGGGTCTTCAGGGCCCAGGTCCATCTGAACAAGGGCATACACGGCACCCTGGTCATACCTAACCTGGCCAGATAAGTGTGCACGTGGCTCAGCCGGACCATCTGACCTAGCCCATTGTGTCGGCAGAGCTCATAAATGGCAGCTTGGTGGAGTCTCACAGAGGCAATACCCTTCATGGCTGGGAATAGGAGCCTGCCCACAACCTCCTTCTGGTTAGCCCTGATCCTGCCTCAGGATCTCCCAAACTCTGATTTCAACACCAGTCACTACTTTATCCTGACTGGGGCTGTATGATTTCACCGTAATAGACCCAGTTCTGTTGGGCACAGCTTCTGTCCTGAGAACCTCATGTATTTGTAATGACAGCCTTTTGCCCTTGTCTCTTCCTTCGTGAGGTCCAAAGGGGAAAGGAATCATCTGACAATAACTCACACTACCTGCCTGGTCCCAGTACGTTAGCCATTACCTCCTACCACTCAACTGTCCCGTGCCTTCAGACAGAAAAAGGACTGAGACACAGAGAGATGAAAGAATATTCCTAGGGGCTGAAAGGGGAGCTCAGAGGGGAGAGGACCTGCCCAGCACACACAAAGCTCTGGGTTAAATTCCTAATTCCACTTAAAGCCTGGTGTGATGACACACACCCGTAATCCACTGTATACTGTATCAACAACTTGATCATTATCAAGCACATTCTTGGTTTAGGCAATACTCACAACTGTGTCTCTTCTCTCTCTAGCTCTCTCTTTTTATTTTTACTTGCCCAGACCCATATGAATAACTTGCCATAAAAATCCTATCTAAGCCAGGCAGTGGTGGCACACACCTTTAATCCCAGCACTTGGGACGCAGAGGCAGGCAGATTTCTGAGTTCGAGGCCAGCCTGGTCTACAGAGTTCCAGGGCAGCCAGGGCTACACAGAGAAACCCTATATCGAAAAACAAAAGCAATAACAACAACAAAAAATCCTATCTATTTGCCAAATGATAAAATTGGGATTCAGAGAGGTTAAGTAACGTATCCAAGGTCACACAGCCTACTAAGGCATGAAGCAGTGTCGTATTGATTTCTAAGTGCAGAGCAAGCAGGCTATTAGTGTGCATATCTGCTGAGTTTTTATAAGGGCAATGCCAATTGTCAGGTCTGCCTTTTTGTCCACTTTCGATAAATCAGGTAATTTGGAGGAAAATTCTGAATAATCCTAGTCCTGACTGCTTTTTTAGCTTGGCACACGAGGTCTGGCAGCTCAGGCCTGCGTCCTCACAGCTGGATGTGGCCATGTGCCTCAGCCATGGCCAAGAGAAAGCTCTCCTGGGTTGAGCCTTCTGGCCCACCTCCAGCTCCTTCCTTCAGGGCCTTCTGCAGCTTCTTCTTGAAGCCGGATGACAGACATGGTGCAGGGGGACACCTGGAGCCCTCCGGAGGAGGATGGGTCTCTCAGGATGCTGGAGCACCAGGCCCCCCAACCCTGTGAGTCCCACCGCAGAGCCAGGGACCTGGTGCTGAGGAACCTTCTGCAGAGCAAAAGAAAACACAAAAGGGTCAGGGGAAGGCCAATGTGGTGGTGCAGGATCAGAAGTTAAAGTAAAGGTCATTGATATTATTAACTACGTAGAGAGTCTAAGGCTAGTCTGGGATGCAGGAGAGCCAGCTCAAAACAAAAACAACTCACAATAACAACAACAAATCAAACAACAACAGAGCAGGGCTGGAGAGATGGCTCAGTGGTTAAGAGCACCAACTGCCCCGTTGTCTCTCCCGTTTCCCGCGTCATCTCGTGGGGAAAAAAAAAAAAAAAAAAAGCACTGACTGCTCTACTCTGGTCCTGAGTTCAATTCCCAGCAACCACATGGTGGCTCACAACCATCTGTAATGGGATCTGAGGCCCTCTTCTGGTGTGTCTGAAGACAGCTACAGTGTACTCACATACATAAAATAAATAATCTTTTAAAAATGCATTTTAATGTTTGTCTGTTGAGTGTCTTTGTGTGGTCGTACTATGGTGGCAGTGAACTCGGGTCGTTAGGTTTATAAGGGGGGGGGGAACTTTATCCACTGAGCCCTCCACCATTTTTTGTTGTTGTTGTTTTTTCGACACAGGGTTTCTCTATGTAGTCCTGGCTATCCTGGAACTCACTCTGTAGACCAGGCTAGCCTCGAACTCAGAAATCCGCCTGCCTCTGCCTCCCAAGTGCTGGGATTAAAGGCGTGCGCCACCACTGCCTGGCAATTTGATTCTTTAAATCGTCTTAGTGAGGACAGGTAGGTGGACCTGACTTGGGGCATCAGTTGTGACATACCACTAAGCCACAGAAGTCTTGATGTCTGGCTATCTCTGAACATTCTTAGCTGACTCGCCCACGTTGGTCTTGAATTCACTTTGTAGCTGAGGCAGGTCTTAAACTCACAGTGGTCTTTTTGCCTAAGCCTCTGTGCTGGCTAGTTTTATGTCAACTTGACACACGATAGAGGGGACCTCAACTGAGAAGAGGCCCCCATAAGATCCAGCTGTAAGCTGGTGTCTTAATTGGTGAACAATGGGGAGAGCCCAGCCATTGTGGGTGGTGCCATCCCTGGGCTGGAGATCCTGGGTTTTATAAGAAAGCAGGCCGAGCAAGCCACGGGAGAGCAAGTCGGTAAGCAGCTCCTGCTCTATTTGAGTTCCTGCTCAGACTTCCTTCAGTGATGGACTGTGACATGGAAGTGTGAGCCACATAAACCCTTTCCTCCCCAACTTCTTTTGGTCATGGTGTTTTACCTCAGCAATTAGTCACCCTCCTGAGGGATTTCAGTGTGCATGACCACACCCTGCTAATAGAGGTTTTGGCCTGTCATATCAGCTCCCCACTCCTTCACCACAACACCCTGATATTTGTGATGCCCCCTTTTCACTGCATGCCCATGTTGAGGCCTGTGGGGTTTGCTTGAGCCATGGGTCCAAAGAAGGCTGAGTGCACCAGGGTGGCCAGCCAGCAAGTCTCACTGCACCTCCCAGAGTGGAGCCAGAGGTGCTCATGTATCCCAGGCAGCCGATGAGTCAGCCTTTGGAATTTGGAAGGCAGAGGAGTAGTTTGTTTTTCTGGGAACAGAACTCACTACGCAGTCCAGGCTGTCCTTGAACTTGTGACCCTTCTGATTCAGCTTTCCAGATGTTGGGATTGTGTGTGCACACCAACACATCTGCTTCAATCCCTGGGATTTTGCCAGAATTATCGGGAAAGGCATTGGTTTCTTTTAAATGTTTATGTGTATGTAATTTACTTATTTTGTATGTGGCATACCAAGGGCATATGTGCATCGTGGTGGGTATGTGAAAGCCAAAGGACAACTTGTTGGAGGCAGTTCTTGTCCCCAGGGACTGAATTTAGGTTGTAAGGGTTGGCAGCAATTCTTTTTTTACTCCCTGATCCAAAACAGATCAGGAAGTCTTTCTTTCTGCTGAGATGAACCAGGGAAGCCTAAAGCTCAAAGGGGTGGCCATGACTGGGTCTTCACTCATAAAACACCAAGTCCTGGAAACACAGGAGGCAGAGTGTATGTAGCTGCACCCGAAGCCAAATCATGTCTCCATGTGCCAACTTCCTTCCTCCTTCAGCAGAAGTCTGTGTCACGGATAATGCCGGTTCTCAGCCTGTCCCACCACTCACCACCATCCTCATGCATGATGACCCAGGGGGCCCCAGCACCTATGATCTTGGTTCAAGAGTTTTGTCCCCCACAGGTTTTGAGAACATATGTATAGAAAGTGGGGAGGGGGCACTCCCCAGGGAGCAACATTTAAGCCATGATTGACAGGAGCTGGTGGTTCTCCTGTCCTCAAGTGGACAGTTCTGAGGGGTGTACTACCTCATATCTCAGAGTCCCCAGCATGCTGAGACCAGGAGCCCAGGCTAGCAAGCTGCTTAGTGGCTACCCTTGGGCTAGGTAGGCTCTCTCCTTCCCATCTCCCCCACTGCTCTCCAGCTGAGTTTCTGGGGATTGTCGGTGTCCCAAACAGACTGCACACAAACCCCTTCTCGGACCCATTTCCTAAGGTTGGTTTCTGACCTGCAGAGCCGAACTGCTCCAACCAACACTAAGTGTAACCCTGCTTTTAAATATATTTGCCTCATGGTGCTAGTGAGATAACTCCGATTAAAAGCACACACCGCTCTTGCGGAATACCGAACTCAAGTTCCCAGAACCCATCACACTGGACAGCTCACAGCCACCTGTGACTCCAGGTCCAGGGGAACCTGACACATCTGGCCTCCTCCAGGACTGATACTCACGAATCCTACATACAGACACCAGCATACACATGATTAAAAAATAAAATAATAACTGATCATGGTAGTGCATGCCTTTAATCCCAGCACTGGAGAGGCAGAAGCAGGCAGATCTCTGTGAGTTCCAGACCAGCCTGGTTTACATATTGAGCTCCAGGACAGGCAGGACTACATAGATCCTGTCTCAAAATCACCACCACCACCACCACCACCACCACCACCACCACCACCACCACCATCATCATCTTTAAAATGTTTGGCTCGTAACTGCATTTTCACAATCTGCTTTGCACCTGAAACAGGACATGTGCTATATAAGGCCATTTATGGTGTGCACAGCAGAAAGGCCAGGCAAAGGGGGAATCCCCCTGCCCCAGCTGTTCCTGAGCAGGATCCAAACGCTGCTTCCACTCTCCCACCTCCTGGTCCATTCATCACCAAGCTTGGACAGCTCCACCTCAGCTGACCCCAAAGCAGCCAGTCCTCAGTCCTTCCTCCACCCTTTCATCTGAAGGCCTCCAGGGGATAAGAACATCCCTGACCTTTGAAAGAACCCTGCGCACCAGGGCCTATGAGGTAGACTTTGACGTTCTTTCTCAGGATAGAAACAATGGGAACTGAGGAGTTCCCGAAATGTTTCATTCATTCATTCATTCATTCATTCAGTCTATTCGCTCATTCTTTCAACAAACACTGAGTATTTGGGCAAGGGGCTCTACACTGCAGACAACAGAATCAGCTAGAAGACTAAGGTGTATGTAGCTCAGTCGGTAGAGTGCTTGCCTAGCAAGCATGAAGCCCTGGGTTTCATTCCCAGAACCCCATAAACTAAGCATAACGGTCCATGGCTGTGATCCTGGCCCCTAGAAAGTGGAGCAGTAGGACTCAGTTGAAGGTCACCCTCAGCTAGAAGGGAGTTTGAGGCCAGCTTGGGCTACAGGAGACCCTGGCTTAAAAACAAAACAAAACAAAAAAGCATCAATGAGAGCCTGCTGAGCAGAAACTAATTCATTAAAAGCAGTAGAGGGGTTGGGAGATGGCCCAGAGGTCAGGCCACTGGCTGCTCTTGGAGAGGGAGGTATGATCACCAGCACTCACAAGGTGGCTCACAGTGGTAACGCCAGCCAGGGGACTGGACACCCTCTTCTGGTCTCTGCAGGCACCAGGCACATAAGTGGTACATAAACATACATGCAAGTGGACATCATAAACATAAAATATACTAAACATTTACATTAAAAGCCCTGGATTTGCAAAGGGTGGTGCACACCTGTGATCCTAGAACTCCGGGAGCAGAGACTGCATAGTGAGACCTGTCTTCAAATAAAACAAAACAAGCAAGCCTTGGTGGGTGCCTCGATGTTAAAGACACATCAGAACATCAGAGGCAGGAGAAACCCCTCCCACTGCCTGATGCTCGGAAGCCCTCCCAAGGCTGTGCCTGCTGCCCTTTGTACCAGCTGGAACCCGAGAGACATTTGAAACTTTTTTTTTTTTTGACAGGGTCTCACTATGTAGCTCTGACTGTCCTGAACTAACTATGTATACCAGACTGGCCTCAAACATCCAGAGATCTGCCTACCTCTTCTTTCAGAGTGCTGGAATTAAAAGTGTGCTCCACCGTACCTATAGATGGAATGGACCACTGAAGCAAGCATGAAAGTGGCCAGATAAAGCAGAAGGCACCGGATCTGGTGGCGCAACCTGTGATCCTTGTGCTTGGGAAGTGGAGAACGAAGAGGTCAGGAGTTCAAGACCATCCTCAGCTATGTATGAGTCTCCATCTTGAAACAAAACAAAACAAAACAAAACAAAACAAAACAAAACAAAACAAAAACTCCACACCAAACCAAACCGAAACGGCGTTAAACAAAGCCAGAGCTGAGTGAGTCAGGGCCCGTTTCCCCTTCACTCCAAATACAAATACAGGGTAGGACAGAGGAGGGGACCATGGTACCCACCCAGGGCCTGAACAAGTTCCGCATGTTTCAGAAAACAGGGACTTGAGCAAACAAGGGCGACTTCGTGTCCAGGCAAGAATTACCCAGGCAATATAGTTCTCAAACACAAGGACAAAGGCATGCAGGCCACTTGCCATTGTCACAATGAGACAGGGAGTCAGGGCTGGCTCAGTGCCCACCCCCAAGTAGAACCAACTTGCCTTTCTGATTCTCAGAAAGCCAAAAGAGGGTACCAGGTCCCTTGGAGCTGGAATTAGTGTTGGTTCGGATCCACATGATCTGGGTTCTAGGAACCAAAAAATAGGGTCCTCTGCAAGAGCAGGAAGTGCTTTCAACTGCCAAGCCATCTCTCCAGCCCCTAAAGATATTTTCAAAGCAGACATGTTGGACTACACTTGTAATCCCAGCACAAGAGAAGCAGTAACAGAACCTTCTCTGAGTTCAAGGCCAGCCTGGACTGCATATTGAGAGCCTGTCTCAAAAAATAGCAACAACAAAAAACAGGGGCTGGACTATGACTCTGCAATGTCATCATTTGAGCGGTAGAGAGGCAGAGACGAGAGGGTTAGGATTCCAGGTCATCCTCCGCTACACCTGTAATTCCAAGCTATCCTGGGCTACCTGAGAGCCTGTCTTGAAAACCACCACCACCAAATGAAGCAGTTAACAACAGTTTTAGACAACACAGGAAATTGAAAGACCTGAATTTCAAAATTCAATTTTGAATTGAAAAATTCAAAGCATTTTTCAAGTTATCTTGGATATCGTTCACTGCTCAAGTCAAATTTAAACTCAAAGGCGAGTCTGTGCTTGTTACACACTGCCACTTGTGGTGTCCCGAGCCCCACCCTGCCCATGGTGTCCCCTCTCTGTGCATTGCTGATCCACCAACAAGTGTGTTGTGTGCTATGACCAACAACAGGGAAACTCAGGCACAAAGCAGTGGAAAGAATTGTGCACTGTCACAGGTGCAGGTGACCATGCAGGGATTCAGGTGCAGGCATTCTGGCCTCTGGTCTCCAGATTCTCATGCCCCCAGCCTCCCACCCTCTACCCGCTCATATCCCACCCCACCCTCAATACCATGTTCTTTCTCTGCTCCTTTCCATGGACAGAGGACTGCACTGACTCCTCTACTTGTGGGAACTGGGGTTTTCCACTCTTCTCCTAATAGAAAGTAGAAAAAAAAATTCCCTTCTGAGTCTTCAGTGAGGTAAGAAAGCAATGGTTAGGGGCTGGAGAGATGGCTCAGGGGTTAAGAGCACCAACTGCTCTTCCAGAGGTCCTGAGTTCAATTCCCAGCAACCACATGGTGGCTTACAACCATCTGTAATGATATCTGATGCCCTCTGCTGGTGTGTCTGCAGAGAGTGACAGTATACTCACATACATAAATAAATCTAAAAAAAAAAAAAAAGCAAAGTCATGTGTTTTTTTTTAAAGAAGAAGGAGAAGGGGGAGGGGGTGGGGGAGGGGAAGGGGGAGGAGGAGGAGGAGGAGGAGGAGGAGGAGGAGGAGGAGGAGGAGGAGGAGAAGGAGAAGGAGAAGGAGAAGGAGAAGGAGAAGGAGAAGGAGAAGGAGAAGGAGAAGGAGAAGGAGAAGGAGAAGGAGAAGGAGAAGGAGAAGGAGAAGAAGAAGAAGAAGAAGAAGAAGAAGAAGAAGAAGAAGAAGAAGAAGAAAGCGATGGTTAAATGACACCGCAATCCGTGACAGGACAGCACAGGTGCTCAGCCCACCTTGATCAGCTGCCCTACCACAGATGCAGGTCAGGGCTGGGGGAAACATCCAGAAGGTACATGTGTAACACACATGGCTCTGAGTATGTCATGAGCTCGCTAACTGTAAACGGAGGACACGGAGGCACACGAGTTTAACTGGTCCCAGATGACAGGTAAGGATGGTAGCGCTGTAATCCAACCCTGGACATCTGATGAACAGCTCTGTGTTCTCATTGGCTCTGGGGAGCTTGGAGCCCTGGGGTCCTCCAAGTCACTGTCAGCTCTGAGCAGAAGGCAGCAAGACCAATACTAAGATCTATTCTATTCTCTGTCTGTCTTTTTTGTTTTAAAGATCTATTTATTTATTTTATGTATGTGAGCACACTGTAGCTGCCTTCAGACACACCAGAAGAGGGCATCGGATCCCGTTACAGATGGTTGTGAGCCACCATGTGGTTGCTGGGAATTGAACTCAGGACCTCTAGAAGAGCAGTCAGGGCTCTTAACTGCTGAGCCATCTCTCCAGCCCTTGTTTTTGTTTGTTTGTTTGTTTGTTTGTTTGAGACAGAGTTTTCCTGTGTAGCCCTGGCTGTCCTAGAACTTGCTCTGTAGACCAGGCTGACCTCAAACTCAGGAATCCCCCTGCTTCTGCCTCCCATGTACTGGGATCAAAGATATGCACAATCACCACCATGACTCTTCTGAGTGTCTAGACAGTGTCTCATGAAGCCTACACTGGAGACAGATTCACTATGGAACTGAGTGTGACCTTGAACTTCTGATTGTCCTGGCTCTACCTCCAAATGCTGGGATTGCAGCTGTAGGTCAGTTTGTGTGGTACTAGGGATGGAGCCTAGGGCTTCTTCACGCATGCTAGGTAAACTCCTTACTGACTGAACTATCTACACCCCCAGCCTGCTTTGTATGTATTGAGACTGGGTCTCACAGAGCCCAGTTTGGCTTTGACCCTGACCTCTTACTTTGAAGTCCTAAATTAGAGACTGCATCAATGTTCCCAGCTGTTTATGTGGGTGTGTGTTTGGGGGATGGGGCTGCGGGGTCCTCATGATGGAGAAGCCAGGACTTTACTGAGAAACGCACTGTCCCAGTTCCTACGTCCCTTCTTTTAAGCAGCTGCTGCTCGGCCCCTGCTTCTGCAGTTCCTGGTTGTTAGGGCTTTGCCTTCTATGCTCAGGACTTGTCTGGAAGAACTGGCCAGTTTGCTCTCTCGGATGGCTGTTGGATTCAGTTCTTGTGCCTGTGGGACTGAGAGCCCTGTTTCCTTATTTGGGGACGCAAGGAGACAATTCCCTCTGTAGTCAGAAATGAAAAAGCGCTGAGCTAAGCAGCCTGGCCTGGGTCGAGGTAGAGACTAAGGCAGACACTAAAGTACTGTGAACGAGAACCCTCAAACAACGTTCACCCTGCACTGGCCTTTCCGAAAGGCTCCTCAGTAACTGTAGGGAGGTTGGAATGTTGCAACTTAACTGCCTTCAAAGCCTTCTCTTGAGTCTATGTGTGAACCGACATCCTGGGTGGCCATTAGTTGAATTATTAAAATGCACAGTCATCATGTTCTCACCAGCCAAAAGGTTCAGTGTCGCCAGACAGCATCTGAGGCCTATAGCACAGATTTGCTTAATGTTGCCACCAATGTGTTTAAAAACCCTCTTGATTTATGACTTTCTTTGTTTTGTTACTATAACAACTTAATACTAAGAACAGCGTAATAATAACTAAAACCACATCCGTGTCGGAACACAGAATGTGGGGTGGTGTAAGTGTACATTCCCATGCCACGGTCCCAGGTATTTGTCTCCAGAACACATTCCAACTGCCTGAGGAGAGAGCCGGTTTGCACAGGGCATACTCTTTGTCAAGAAAGGAGAAAGAAGGGAGAGAGCTTGGTCCCTCACTGGGTAGAGGCCAAGGACCATGCCGGTGAGACGTGTCAATGAAGAACCCTGGCTTCCAGTGCTAAGCAGGCATGGCAGGCTGCTGCCTTTTCAGTCTGAGAAAGAGGAAGGGCAGTTGGCAAGTGTGCCAGGCATAGGGAAGGGCTTTGCTTCCCTCCTCTGTCCTAGCTGTCCCCGACATGCTAGGCTGCAGTCTGAGGGGCCTTTTAAAATTAGATAATTGATTGTATTTTAGTCCAGGCCAGATGTACCCCAGGCTAGCCTCAATTCTCTGAGTACCTGAGGATAACCTTGAGCTCCTGATCCTATCATCTCCCCTTTCCAAGTGTGGAATATCCCCACTCCAGATTTCCCTCTCCCTTTTAAAATTAAAACATTTTGCTGGAGAGAATGGCTAAGCATGTTAGAGCACCATGGTGCTTGTGAAAAGGACCCACCCTGCGGCTCACATCTGTCTACAGTCTGGGTCCAGCAGATCCGATGTCCTCTCGCTGACTCCATGAGCACCGGGCAAGCACATGGTGCCCAGGTGTATGTGCAGGCAAAACACTTATACACTTAAAATAGTAAATAAATAAATATATTTTAAATCACATTATTTTTCACCATTCAAACTGTGTGTTGTTTGCATAGAAATAAGCAAAAGAGAGAAACCCACTGGTCCTCTTGGAGGCTTCCTTCATATATTCATATAGTTTCTGCCTATCTCCAATTTCTGTTTTAAGATCTTTAATCATCCTCTCTCTGGTTGTAGATTATTCTTATTATTATTTTTATATTGAGGTATACAACCCAGGAGACCACTGAACACTCGACTTTTCTAAAGACAGAGTAGAATTCTCCCCCCCCCCCCCAGGTCAGAAATCCCTGCTTCCTGCATGGCGGTTGGGGCTCATAGTTTTTGTATTTGTCCCTTGTTTTTGATATAATGCAGAGAGGCTCACACCTGACATCCCAGAGCTTGGGGGGGGGGGGAATGCAGGAAGAGAAGGTGTTCAAGGTCTACATCACCACAGAAGTTCCAGGCTAGCGTGGGTACAGCAGAGACCCTGGCATTCAGAGTAATGCTGGAGGGCCACCTCAGCTATGAAAAGCACTGGCCACTCTTTCAGAGGACCTGGGTTCAAGTCTCTGGACCCATACTGTGTTGCTCACAACTGTTTCTAACTCTGGTTCCAGGGGATCTGACATTCTCTTTTGGTCTCCACAAGGCAAAAAACAAAAACCTTCACATGTTGTCAGACGTGGTGTGAGCCTTCCTTTCTGACACTTGGGAAGCACAGACAGATGAATCTCTCTGAATCTGTTTTTGTTTTTTTTGTTTTTTTGTTTTTTTTGGTTTTTTTTTCTTTTTCTTTCAAGACAGGGTTTCTCTGTGTAGTCCTGGCTGTCCTGGAGCTCACTCTGTAGACCAGGCTGGCCTTGAACTCAGAAATCCGCCTGCCTCTGCCTCCCAAGTGCTGAGATTAAAGGCGTGCGCCACCACCGCCCGGCAATCTCTCTGAATCTGAAGCCAGCCAGAGATATATAATGAAATCCTATCTCAAAAACATCAAAAAATGCTGTGTGGTAACAAGAGGACTGATAAAATGTATAGGCCAGCCTGGTCTACATAACAACTGGTAGGCCAGCCTGAGTTACATGTAAGCACTATTCCAGATATCCAGAGAGAGGGAGAATTAACATGCCTTGATGGCCAAACTCCTCTTATTTAGAAATATTTCTCATATAATACATTTTGGTCATGGTTTTCCTCTCCCTTAGCTTCTCCCAGATCCTCCACCTCCCTCCCCATATTCTTTCTGTCTCTTCTTTAAAAAATAAAACCCCATAAAAATGAAAATCCAAGCAAACAAGAAGAGATGCCCGAGTATTATTATTATTATTATTATTATTATTATTATTATTATTATTATTTGTTGGGGGCCGACTTTTAGCAGAAAGCGGCTATCAGCTTTGCAGCCATCTTGAGCCATATACCCTGACATGTGACTTGGATTACAATAGCCTACAACAGCTGAGAACACTCCGATAATCTTGGTTTAGATACCTTGAGATTAAAGGTGTGTGAGATTAAAGGTGTGTGAGATTAAAGGTGTGTGACCTAGAGATCAGATTTAGAGACAAGACCTAAGGGCATGATTAAAGGTGTAACTTAGAGGCATGGTTTAGAAGTGAGACATAAAAGGCAGAGGCAGACGGTAGAGAATCAGACTCTTTAGAGAGTACAGCTAGACTTGGGACTTGGACTAGGAAGAGAGACTGAAGAATAAAAGGGATTGAATCACACTCTGTCTGGTCTCCATTCTTCAAGTCCGTCCTCACTCTCTCTCTTGCTGAACCCCGACCCACGAACCCGAGTAGCAGCTTGGGCCAGGATACAGTGGCCGCCAAACTCGGGGCAGCCTGGGCCTCAACATTTTGCTCAAGCTGTGACAATTATTATTATTATTATTATTATTATTATTATTATTATTATTATTATTATTATTATTATTATTTCATGCACATTGTCGTTTTGCCTGCATGTAAGTCTGTGCGAGGGTGTCGGATCCTTTGGAACTGGAGTTACAGACAGGTGCAAGCTTCAGTGTAGATGCTGGGTCCTCTGGAAGAGCAGCCAGTGTTCTTAACCACTGAGCCATCTCTCTGGTCCAGAGATGCCATGTCTTAATACTCTGCTTTTGTAAAATCTACTTCCAGCTCTGGGTGCTGTGGGTTGGTCCTCCTTTACACCTGTTCCTGCTGGCAACCCTGCGGCCAACACCCCACACCCCACCCCACACACCCAAACACCATCACCCCCCCTCTGCCAGCCCCCTTCCTGTGTAGTCATGTGGTCACTTTAGAGAGAGCAATATTTACTGACTTGTACTGTGGCTCTGTAAATGGCCACTTCAGCTAAGACCCAGGACGAGCCTTTCGTGGTCCTTAGTTAACTGTTGTCTTAATCCCCTCTACCTCTCTGCCTTGTTTTTCTGTGTGAGTTACTAGTTAGCTCCAGCCTCTGGCAGTAGTCTGAACACCCCTCAACTGTTTCCCAGGGATCCAGCCCCATCCACCTTCTGGTGGGGACTCACTCGATGGTGTTATCAGATCTGTTCCCCTGAGGACTGATTCCCGCACTGGTGCCTGACCACCATCCCAGGATCTCCCCCACCATCATCTAAGGATCTGCTGGCTTTTCACCTTTGCAGGAGTTTCTGTCCCTTAGTCACAAGTCTCAGGCTTCCTCGTTTGCCCCGCCCCTCTCATGGTAGCGCAGCCCCAGAACCCCCGAGAAAGGATGTGAGTAAGACTTAAAGATCTGAAAACGGCTTTAAATTACATCTATTTATTTACGGATGGACTTGTGTGTCATGCCACAAATGTGGAGGTCGAAGGACAGCCTGATAGACTTAGTTCTCTCTTTTCGTCTTTACATGGGTCCAGAGTCCACCTCAGGCCTCCAGGGTTGTGTCTGAGTCATGTCCGGTCAGGTCTGCCCTCTGCCTCCTGGGTGCTGAGCTTCCAGGATACTCACTCCATCTGGCCCGGCTCTCTGGTCTCATGTGGAAGCCTGTATTCTCGGTCTCCTCTCCTCTAGAAGGCTACAGGGTCTCTGTTCTAAGTTGAAGCCTCACAGTGATGGGTCTTGGCTGGATCAGAAAGCCATATTCTCAAACAGACTTCATTCTTTATTTTACATTTTGTCCCATAGGCCCCCCCCCCCCGCCCCCTTCAGCTTTACTTCCACAGGTCCCCTGGGGCATCTTGAAGCCTTAAAGAATTTTGAGGATTTACAAGTGCCTTTTGTTTTGTTTGTTTGTTTTTGTTCTTTTTGTTGTTTTTCCTGAGAAACGGTTTGTTTGTGTAGCTCTAGCTGTCTTACAGCTAGCTCTGTAGACCATGCTGGCCTTGAACTCACAAAGATCTGCTGTCTCTGCTAGGATCAAAGGCTTGTGCCACCACTGCCCAGAAGATTTACAGGTTTTGAAGAGATGCTAGGGACATTCATGAACCCTGCATCCCAGCAGCTTCTGGAGGCTGGAACAGGCAGAAACTGGGAAAAGAGATTTTCTCTGGCTCTCCAAGAGGGACACAACCCTGCCTGCTCCTTCAGCTTAACCCCACAAAGCTGCTAAAGGAAAGAACCAGGAACATACGCATTTGGGGTGTTTTAATCTAATCTGTTCATGCCACATCCTTCACTGGCTTATAGCTCCTTGTTTGTTTGAGACAGCGTTTCCTTCTGTAACATACCTCGGCCTGGAAGTTACTCTGCAGTCCAAGCTGGACTGGGACTTACTTTTAACGTATAGTCCAGCCTGGCTTCAAACTCACAGTGATCCTCCTGGTTCAGTCTCCTGATTGTGGGGATTACAGCAGGAGCTGCTATGTCTGGCTTGGGTCCCTGTTTTTGTTTTTGAGATTATTTTATTTTATTTTATTTTATTTTATTATTTTTATTTTATTATGTGCATGGGTGCTTCGCCTGTGTGTGTGTCTGCAACATGCATGCAGTTCCCTCAGAGGCCAGAAGAGGGTGTCAGATCCTCTGGAACTGGAGTTACAGACAGTTGTGAGCCACCATGTAGGTGCTAGGAACAGAACCCAGGTCTGAAAGAGCAAACAGTCTTAACCACTGAGCCATCTCTCCACTCCCACCCTACCCCCATTTTATAGTTTTTAGTTTTTGCAGAATTGAGACTCACACTCAAGGCTTTACCTGTGCAAGGCTCTACCACTGAGCTACACCCTAGTCCAGCTTCTAAGTACTAAGCAATGAACACTGGTTCAGGTCTCTATACCTGTGCACTGGGCTAAATGACTGCCTTCCTCAGGTTGGACAAGGACTGAGGGGTGACTGAGCCCTGCAGTGCAATCCAAGCAAGCAATGGGTGAACAAAGGCAGAAGATCAAGGCGTTCTTTCTCAGGAAGCTTGGACCATAGAGATAGAAACTCAGAAATGGCTGGGCGGTGGTGGCACACACCTTTAATCCCAGCACTTGGGAGGCAGAGGCAGGCAGATTTCTGAGTTGAGGCCAGCCTGGTCTACAGAGTGAGTTCCAGGACAGCCAGGACTACACAGAGAAACCCTGTCTCAACCAAAACAAACCAAACCAAAACAAACCAACAACAACAAAAAAGAAACTCAGAAAGGAAGGAAACACGATAGAAGGGAGAGAGCAACCGAGGAAGGAAGAGATGTCTGATCATGAAAAGTCCTCAGAGACATGTACAAGTCCTTAGGACCTAATGAGAAGCATTCCTACTGTTTTAGGCACAGAGAGAGAGAGAGAGAGAGAGAGAGAGAGAGAGAGAGAGGGAGAGAGAGAGAGAGAGAGACACCTCTGCCTCTCCAGGGTTGGGATTAAAATGGCCACTACTGCCCAGCTTGCAACAAGTGCTGTTAACCACTTAGCCATCTCTCCAGTCCATACTCTATTCTAATATATATATGTCATATATAACTCTATTCTAATATATATATGTCATATATGTGTGTGTGTATATATCAGACAGACATGAATAACATATGGGGTAGAGAGACGGCTCAGTGAGTGAGGACACCTGCCAGCAAACCTGATGACCCGAGTTTGATCCCTAGTACCTATGGGACAGAGGGAGAGAGTCGATATCTGCATATTATTTTCTGACCTCTGCATGTGTGCTGCCCCTCACTCATAAAAACACAATAAATAAATGATGCAAAAACAATAAAAATAGCTGGGCTTGGAAGCACACGCTTTTAATGCCAGTGCCTGAGATACAGAAGCAGGCAGATCTCTGTGAAGTCAGTGAAACTTGCTCTGTGTAGCGAGCTCCAGGACAGCCAGAACTCCATACTGAGGCTCTGACTCAATCAATCAATCAATCAATCAATCAACCAATCCAATCAATCAATATTTAACTAAATATTTAAAAGCAAATTATTAAAAATAAAGTCATGTATCAAGACACTTTTATTTTTCCTTCTTTTTTCATTTTCTTTCTTCCTTTTTTTTTTTTTTTAGACAGGGTTTCTTTGTGTAGCCCTGGCTGTCCTGGAACTCACTATGTAGACCAGGCTGGCCTCGAACTCAGAAATCCACCTGCCTCTGCCTCCCAAGTGCTGGGATTAAAGGCGTGCACCAGTAGCGCTCAACTTTTCAAATACAGTAGTGGGGAACATGAGGTAGAGCCGAGGTTCTCAGTGTCCTAACGCCATGACCTTTAACACACTTCCTCATGCTGTGGTGACCCCCAACCATAACATTATTTTTGTTGCTACTTCATAACTGTAATTTTGATACTGTTTTGAATCATAATGTAAATATCTGAAATTCAGAATATCTGATATGCGACCTCTATGACAGGTCGTTCAGCCTCTCAAAGGGGGTCACAATCCACGGGTTGAGACCCGCTCAAGTGGGCAGTTTCAGCAAAAAGGGACACCCCTTTTCCCAGCCTCAGATGCCATGCATGATATTCTTAGCTTTGGGGTTGGTGGAAGCCAGGGTTCTGTTAATACATCCCAAGAGCTTTCATGTGACAGTCACAAGGATGTGAGGTTAGACCCAGACATGGGCAAGAGCTGGCTAGTAAGGAAGCTAACTGCATCCTGAGATAATTTGGCTCAGGGTTTGCAACCTCCCAACTTTCCCCACCTCCCCCCACCCCACCCCATCACTGAGGTTTAATTAGTTACCGATCCTTTGTAGAACACTCAAGGTGAGTACAGTTTCTCTCTAGGAGCTTCCCTTCACCTAGACGTAACTCAGCCGTGAGTGCACGCCCACCATGCACAAAGCCCTGGGTTCCATCCCTAGACCGCACAGAAGGGCTATCACGGCACACATCAGTAATCCCAGGAGGATCAAGGGTTCAAGGTCCACCCTTGGCTACAAAACTCAAAAGACATCCTTGGCTACACAGTGAAGGCCAGGGCAGCCTGATCTATATGACACTGTCTGGTCTGTCTGTCTGTTTGTTTGTTTGTTTGTTTGTTTGTTTTAAGTGTTGGGACTGAGAAGGTGGCTCAGTGGTTAAGAGCACTCACTGGCTGTTCTGGCCCAGAACCCAGGTTGGACTCCCCAGCTCCCACACAGCTGCTCACAGGCACCTGTAACCCTAGTGCTAGGGGCCTAACACCTGCTTCTGCAAGCAAAACATTCATATACACAAAACAAATAAAAGTCAGACATGCAAACCTTTTCTTTATAAAAATGATTTTTTTATGTGTGTGTATACTATGTATATGTGTGACTATAACTCATATGTGGATGGCCATGGGTGGAGGGGTGAAGACAACTTGAGAGAATAGGTTCTTGCTTTTCACTATGTGTGTCTCTGGGATTGAACTCAGGTCCTCAGGCTTGGCGACAAGCCCCTTAATCTAAACAGCCCAAAGTATTGGTCATGTGTGCGTGCGTGCGTGCGTGCGTGCGTGCGTGTGTGTGTGTGTGTGTGTGTGTATTTGATACCATGTAGTCCTGGTGAGCTTTGAACTTGGTATGTAGATCAGGCCAGCCTGGAACTCCAGGATCTGCCCGTCTCTGCCCGCCAGGTGCTGGGGTGAAAGATGTCTACCACCGAAGCTTGGGATAGATTTTTTTTTTCCCTGATACTAGGGAATTGAGCCTAAGACCTCGTGAGTGCTGGCCAAGAGTTGTGCTCCCAGCTCAAGCCTTTTGGTACTTAAAAAGTTTTATCATAAAGCAGCCGATCCTTAAGTGTTTGCATGCTATAACCTGGGGGTTCTACCTCACAGGGCACCAGGCCCCAAACCCCACAATATTTCCTGTCAGCTCCTTAGACACAGGCCACGCAGCCTGAGTAGTCAAAGGAGAGCCCCCACAGGCTGTGACGTTTCAATGAGACAACAAAAAGTTTACTGACAAGGAAGGGAAAGACCAACAGAGGACACAGGCAAGAGTTTGCCCTGTAGCCAGACAGCCTTCTAGGGAGGGGCGCCGTCAGGGCAGCTGCAGGCTGGAGCTCTGGCAGAGCTGGACCGGCCATCCTGGCGCCTTCCCTGGCTGTGCTCTTCTGACAGTGACCTCTCTGCCTGGCACAGCACACGCTCAAGTTCAATGACTCTATTTGCCTTCCTGGGGCAATAACCCCGGAATAGGTGAGAAGATCCTGGGACTTGCCCATGGGCCAGAGGGCAGGTCTGTAGCAGCCCGAGGGCTGACTGAGGTAGGCACCACACCTGGTAAAGGCATGACTGGGAAGCCCATGATCTTCACAAAACCCCAGCTCAGTGTTGGTTTAACAGGTCAGTGGACGGGTCAAGGGGGCAGCTCTCAGGGAATTTCAGCTACCAGGCTCTTAACAAATGTGACCAGCCAGAGCCCCAGGCTCCTCCTTTTACAGCCATCTCACTAATCGTAGTGCCAATCTATGAAAGGAAGCTCTTGGCCCCAGTGTAGAGGCAGACAAACCAAGGCAGCCATGAACAGCAAAGTTACTGTCCACACCAGACTGCACCTAAGTCCCAGTCACAATAGTGGCTTGCTATGTGATGGCTTGGCTTCCCTGTGTCTTTTGGACATATTATTATCTGCTGGGATGATTCATAAGGAATTATGGACACAACAGTACTGCACCACACCTAGAGGAAGAACTCAGTGTCAAACGGGTGGATCTCAACCACTTGCTTTAACATGTTTTTGATAACAAGCCATTGGCAGGTGAAAGGCTGTTTCTGTCACCAGGCTCAACCCTGGCTTCTGTCTGCACCAGGAGGCCACCTTTTGCCACCTCTGCCACATCATCTATGTCTGAAGGAAACCCTCTCATACTTTTTTTTTTTTGAGACAGGGTCTCTCTACATAGCCCTGGCTGTCCTGCAACTAACTCACTCTGCAGACCAGGCTGGCCTCAAACTCACAGAGCTCCACCTGCCTCTGCCTCTCAAGTGCTGGGATTAAAGGCTTGTGCCGCCAGGCCTAGCTGACTTATTTTTAAATGTTTATTTATGGTTGTGTTGTGTGTGTGTGTGTATGGTGTGCGTGTGTGGTGTGTGTGTGTATGATGTGTGTGTATAATGTGTGTGTGTATGATGTGTATATGTAGTGTGTGTGTGTATAATGTGTATGTGTATGATGTGTGTGTGGTGTGTGTGTGTGTATGTGTAGTGTGTGTGTATGATGTGTGTGTGTGTGTGCGTATGTGAGACACATGCTGTAGCATGCATGTGCACGTCAGAGGACTTCCCTTCTTCCATCTTTACATGACTCCGATGAACCAAGCTCAGGCTGCTGTCTTGATGAAGAGCCATCGCCCCAAGCCTTTACTCCACTTCCTCGCACATGCAGGATAAACTTATTTACATTTATTCTGTGGGGCTGGAAAGAAGGCTCAGCCGTTCGGAGCACTCGTTGCTCTTGCAGGGGACCTGGGTCCCATTCCCAGCCTGGGCACCATGGCTCACATCCACCCTGTAACTCCTGTTTCAGGGAACCTGAAGCACTCTTCTGACTTTCGGGGACAGGTGGGCCTGGAACTGGACCGTCACAGCAGGATGACCCTGGACTTGCAGTGCCTTCTGAATGGCAGATACAGAAGCCCAATACTCATGCCTCCCCCCCCCCCCCCCCACACACTTTTGATAGGATCTTGCTACACTGGCCAGACTAGCCTCAACCTCAACTCATACTACTGTTGACCATGGGGCGTGGCTGAAGACACAGCTCTATACTGCCCCCTGCAGACTGAGTTCTTTCCAGAGACTTCCTCTCAGGTACATCCAGGAAGAATTCTTCTTTCTCTCTTTTACTTTTGAGACAAGGTCTCATATAACCCAGGCTGGCCTCACTCTCATTAAACAGCAGAGGATGATGACCTTTGATCCTCTGCTCCTTTTGGCTCAGTCTTCCCAGGGCTAGGGCTTGAACCCAGGGCTTCATGGATTGAGCGAGCACTCTGCCACCTGAACTATATGCTTAGCCCCAAGACTCAGAAGGAGCACAAAATTTATTTACTGTGTGTGTGTGGCGTACATGCCACCACAAGGCACTATATGGTGGCTGAAGAAGAAAGGTTTTTTTTCCCATCCATGTGGGTCTCAGGGATGAAGCTCAGGCCCTTGGCCTTGGTGGCAGCCTTTGTGGCAGGCCCATCTAACCCACAGACATTACCAGCCTAGCCTCAGGACCTTTGGCCTGGCCACAGAAAAAATTTCAAGATGAATATGAGGAGATTGTTTTCCTGTTTTCTTGGGTGGATGACAATATAGGGTGGTTGGGTTCTGATGTGACAAGGATGAGATTGTAGCCGAGTAGGTAAAACTCTTTCCCAGGGGCTGCGTGGGAAATTTGGGTGTTTTCTCTAACAGAAGTCTGATCTCTTTTGGGAGAGTCCCAGACAATGCATGAGTAGGGAGTAAGGTCACACTCACGGTGATCAGTGCTCAGGCCTTAAGAATGTCTTACAGCTGGGGGGGGGGGGGCTACAGGTTCTGCAGGAGGTAAAGCCACCTATTTCATAAGCCAAGCCTGAAGACTTGAGTTCAGGACCTAGAACCCACATAAAGGTAAGAGAGAAATGACTCTACAAGTGTTCTCTGACCACCACATGCAGGCCCCAGTATATTTATTTTTAAAATTTTCTATTGATGGGTGTTTTGTCTATGTGTACACCTGTGCAATATGTGCATGCAGTACCTGTAGAGGCCAGAAGGTGGTGCCAAATCCCCTGGAACTGGAGTTACAGCTCCTTAAAGCCACCTAGTGGTGCTGGTATTCAAACCCATGTCCTCTGGAAGAGAAATCAGGACTCTTATCCACTGAGCCCTCTCTCTAGACCTTTATTATTACCGCCCTTTGAGACAGGGTCTCTTATGCAGTCACACCAGGCTGGCCTCAAACTCAAGGGATCCATCTGTCTCCGCCTCCAGAGTACTGGGATTAACGGTATGTGCCATCACTCAGCTGGTTCAAGGTCTTCTCAAGCTCTTTGTTTTTAAAAATTCCACTTATTTGGGGTGTGTGTCTTGGGGTTTCTACTGCTTTGAGGAAACACCGTAACCAAAACAACATGGAGAAGAAATGATTTATTTAGCTTACACTTCCACATCACTGTTCATCATCAAAGGAAGTCAGGACAGGACCTCAAACAGGGCAGGACCCTGGGGGCAGGAGCTGAAGCAGAGAACATGGAGGGGTGCTGCTTACTGGTTTGCTCTTCATGGCTTGCTCAACCTGCTTTCTTATGGAACTCAGGACCACCAGCTCAGGGATGGACCTACCCACAATGGGCTGGGCCATCCTCCAAAAATCACTAAGAAAATGCACTACAGCAGGATCTTACAGAGACATTGTCTCCATTGATATTCTTTTTAACAATTCTAGCTTTTGTCAAGTTGACAAAGAATTTAGCAGTGTGTGTGTGTGTGTGTGTGTGTGTGTGTGCATGTCATATCCCACGTCCTTGGAGGTCAAGGACAATTTGCAGGAGTCAGTTCTTTCCTACCATGTGTGTCACAGGAATTAAGCTAAGGGTCTTTAGGCTGGTGGCACATGCTGTTACCCAGCATCATCGGCAGTCTTGTTTGAGCATTCATATATGAAAATTTCTTTATGTGGGCAGACTTCTCGGCAAATATTAGTTGTGCTGGAATTCCTGTTCTCAGCTAGTGTGAGGCTTCCCTTGTTCATTTAATTTTATCTTGCCTTAATACCTGGCTTTCCTTGTTCCTTTGTATAGCCTCAACCCCACAAGGTACATCTCGGCATACAGTAGGTCTCCACAGAGAACTTGGGCATGTTAGCTCAGCAGAAGACCACCTGCCTACCGTGTGTTGCCCTAGGTTCCATCCTGCACAGGAGTAGACAGATGCCTGAATTGGGGTGGGGGTGGGGCATCTCTCACCCTCCAAACCCAACTGCTCAAGACAAGAGAGAAGGATCAGTCTCTGGGAAAGTGACAGAGCAATCATTTATTACTACCTATTAAGCTTTATTAAGGGGGTAAAGAATTACATAGGCTGGGAGGGCTCTGGAGGCGAACACCTAGAAGGTCCCATAATGACCTCAACAGTTCCCGGCCAGGTTTAAGCAATATAGGTAGAGTGTTCAAGTTACCCTCGGTGTTGAAAGCCCAGTGGGCAATGCACTTAGTGTGCAAACAATGAGAACCACAGTTAGTGTTCTAACATCCACATAAACACCAGGGATGGCTGCTGGCATCTGTAACCGTAGGGACAGGGAGACTGAGAAAGGAGGATCCCTGGAAGTTGTTGACTAGCCACTATGTCATATCCCCAGTTTCAGGTTCCATGTCTCATAAATTAAGGTGGAGCAGAGTAAGGAAGACATCTGATAACCTCGGACCTCCTAGTGTAACCCCCCCACACACACAAACACACACAGAGGTTAAAAATAATTTGTTGGGGTGCTGAGATAGCTCAATGAGTAAGGCGGTGCCGCTAACCCTTATTACCAGAGTTCAATGCTAAGGACCGACACGGTGGAAGGCAAGAATGAAACCCCTCAAGTTGTCTCGGATCTCATTTCCACATATACTACACCAACCAATAAACCAATGGTGAACACCTAACCTCTGTATTCCTGTTTCTCAACTTTTATACTAGGAATATACTGTCTAGCGTTTCAAAGGCCCTCTGTCTACTCTTCCTACGGCTGGGGAAACGGAGGCCGACTCGGAACGCGACTCCAGACTCCCTCCGCACAGCCTGCCTGGACGCCCAGAGAGACCTTCTTCCCCCATTCTTAGCCCTGTGATTTCCACGCGGGGCGGACGGCTTTGCTCACAGCTGAGTCACTCGGATCTCAAAAGTTTCCTCCAACCCCTTCTCGCCCGGGGACCGGAAAAAGCCGGACTGTCCCGAGGCCAGATCGTCACACGGCCTGGCCGGAAAAAGCCTACAAAAAGTCCCTGAAGTCATCCCACTCTCCGGCCACCGAGAGGACAGGGCAGAGGGCCGCCCTGGAGGCCAAGCCCCGCCCCTGCCCGCAGCGGAAACCGGAAGCAGCCGCAGGCCCCGCTAGCCTTGCGGCGCCGAACTCTGTAGTCCCGGAAGCTCGCAGGACTGGGGAGAAGATGGCGGAGGAGGAGTGAGTGTGCTGCTTCGGGTAGCGGAGGCGGCAGGGCCGGGCCGGCGGGCGACAGCGGGCCTTGGGCGCCCGGGTGGCCGGGGTTGACGGGGGGGGGGGGGGGAGCGGGATGAAGACTCCGGCTCTGCGGCTTCCCGGAGGTCAGATATTGATCACCACGCGCAGGCCTATAGCGTAGCCTGGCGGAAGCCGCGAACGTCATTCCCTCTCCCAGTTTCCGGTTTCTGAAGGTTGCCAGGCTCTTCTTGTCTTCCTCCAGGAAGTCCTTTCATTGCCACAAGCAGCCAATGGCATCCCCTGTAACCATCAGCAACCTTCAATGTTCTTGTCTGTCCCTAGCAGTTTTCTTTCATTCATTAACTGCTGGTTGACCGTTTCTCTCGGCCTTGGGCGGCAGGAGCCGCCCACGGGGAGCCGCCATGATGCTCCAGTGGGAGACGTTGTGTAGACAGGGTGTTTTCAGATCCTGCCAAATGTTTGGAAGGAAATTGAGTAGTATGAGGGACGAGGAGCCCACCCTAGGAAAAAAGAAAACCTTACAGGAGAGATGTAAGAAGTGGGTGATGCTGGGGCTGTAGCGCACTGAGTCCCCGGTTCAGTCCCTAGTACTGCCGGGAAACAGAAGGGAGAGAGCACTTGAGAGTGACAAGTCGTTGACAGTGTCCGGAGCAATGACATGATGAGGTCCCCTCCAGCCCTTTTTTGGGTATGTGCTACTGTTAGTCCGTCTTCATGCTTGGTAGGACACCATCGGTTGTGTCGCATTACAAATTCCCTCTTTTGAAATGAGCCCCTGGCCGGGCAGTGGTGGCGCACGCCTTTAATTCCAGCACTTGGGAGGCAGAGGCAGGTGGATTTCTGAGTTCGAGGCCAGCCTGGTCTACAGAGTGAGTTCTAGGACAGCCAGGGCTACACAGAGAAACCCTGTCTCAAAAAAACAAAAAAAGAAAAAAGAAAAAGAAAGAAAGAAATGAGCCCCTGCAAATTAACAAGGAGCCCCTTAATTGATACTGAACTTTTTACTGGGAATATTTCAGGTAGCTCTTGGCCACCCAGGAACCAAGTCATTAACTCTCTTGTGTACCTGTGCTGTCCCAGACACTGAAATAGGCCTCGCAGAAGAGGTAATATAGAGCCAGATGGTTTGAGTTGTGGGTTTGAAGCTTGGTCCGATTATGGGGTCCTGAAATGAGGCAGTGCTCAATGGCCACAATTCTGTCACTACTACATGAGTTTATAAGCCTCAGCTTGAGAGCATGAGAAGCCTCGATAGAGTGGGGTGTTTCAGAGCAGAAGACCTGAGCCCTTCGAGATTCAAGAAGGGGTTGGTAGGGTAGGTTAGGGCATTCTGGGGAGAACAACTGGGCAGATTCAGCCAACTCTTTAGTTTATGGACATAATCCTAGTAGGGCTAGAATATGACTAGTAGCGCCTTTGCCCACCATACCTGAGGTCCTGAGTTCAATCCCTAGTTTAGTCAAACACACACACTGCATCCAAAATTCAAGGAAAGTGTAAACTAGAAAAGTAAATAATATTGAACCTGGGGTGTGGGGAGACTCCAGTTCCACCCTAGGAATTTGTTTTTGTTTTGTTGTTTTGTTTTTGAGATGGGTTCATATAGCCCACAAAACTGGTCTTGAACTCACTGTGTTTCACTATGTAGGCCAGGGTGACCTTGGTCTTTTGTTTTTGTTTGTTTGTTTGTTTTTGTTTTTTGAGACAGGGTTTCTCTGTGTAGCCCTGGCTGTCCTGGAACTCACTCGGTAGACCAGGCTGGCCTCGAACTCAGAAATCCGCCTGCCTCTGCCTCCCAAGTGCTGGGATTAAAGGCGTGCGCCACCACCGCCCGGCTGTGACCTTGGTCTTGAACTCAGCTTTCCTGAATCTGTCTCCCAAGTGCAGAAATAACAGAACAGGCATGGATTACCATACCTTGCTGCCCTTATTAAGTTCAAAGGATAGAAGCACCCTCCTCCCCTCAACCCCAGACAAGGTTTCTCTGCATAGACCTGGCTATCCTGGAACTTGCTCTGCTGGCCTTCAACTCACAGAGATCTGCCTGCCTCTGTTTTCTGAGTACTGGGGTTAAAGACATGCACCACCACCACCCACCTGCTTCTCTTCTTTTTCTGTTGTTTTTGGTGGGGAGAAAGGGACTTACTGGCGATTACCTCTAGAGTCTGGTGCATCCTGGGCAGGTCATTCATTTGTATGAGACAAGATTGCACTGTGCAGCTCTGGTTGGCCTGGAACTCTATGTCGATATGCTGCAAACTTCTTAGGATTAAGTCATGTGCCCCTGTGCCCACCTCTTTTACTCTATATTTGAGACAGGGTCTCACTAAGTTAGTGAGACTTAGGCTGGCATTGAACTCACTAGCCCCTGCAGGCTTTGAACTTGTGATCCTCTTGCCTAACCAACTGTTCTGTAACCTTAGGCTTTCTATTTTTGTTTTGTTAGCCTATGATAACATGTAGCCCAAGCTGGTATTGTAGCTGAAACACCCTTGAACTCCTGATCCTTCCTCTTGCTCCTGGGTGCTGGGGTTATAGGCCTGGGCCACACAACTGGTTTATACAGTACTGAAGATCAAACCCAGTGCTTCCTGAAGGCACTACCAGCTGAGTTGCAACCCTGACCCTAGCCTTTTATAAGTCTTTCTCCATAGTCCTGACCCCTTTCTTCCTGACTTCTGGATGGATGGCAGTACTTAGCGACAGTAGAAGTCACTGGCATGCTGTGTAGGCAGGAACCCTCCCACTTGAAGCCCTGCCTGCTGTCTGCACCGTCAGGGCTTTGCCAAATTCTCATTTAGTCAAGGTGTGGGTTTTTATTCCCTGACCCTTTTCTTTATCTGAATGCTGCTTGTATATCTCCAACAGGTTCTCCAACACAACCCATGAGAGCTTCAACTTTACCCTTCACACTACCTTGGGTGTCACCACGAAGCTGGTGCTGCCAACACCTGCCAAGCCTATCCTTCCGGTGCAGACGGGAGAGCAGGCCCAGCAGGAGGAGCAGTCAAGTGGCATGACCATTTTCTTCAGCCTTCTCGTCCTAGGTGAATAAGCCCAGAGCTGTCTGTTACTATCAAGACTTCCTTTGCTCCCTGAAGTCAGGCCTAGCAGTTCCAAAAAGCAATTCTTAGCTTTTGAAAGAAGAAACTTTTTTTTTTTTTTAAAGATTGATTTATTTTATATATGTGAGTACACTGTAGCTGTCTTCAGTGGTTGTTGGGAATTGAACTCAGGACCTCTGGAAGAGTAGTCAGTGCTCTTAACCACTGAGCCATCTCTTTAGCCCCACTTTTTTTTTTTTTTTTTTTTTTTTTTTTTTTTTTTTTTAAGACAGCATCTCTTAAGTCCAGTCCTGACAGGCATGGAACTCACTTTGTAGACCAAGATGGCCTCAGACTCACAGATCTCCACCTGCTTCTTCCTCCCATTTCTGGAGGTGAAAGCTATGTGCTGCCACTGCCTGGCCAAGAAAAACCTTTTGATCTGGAAGGTGGTGCCTTGTACTTGTGACCCATTGCTGGGGTGGCAGCGACAGGAAGATCTCATGGATCCATTGACTGGTCAGCCTACCTGAGTCAGTCAGTGAGCTCCAGGCCAGCTAGAGGCCTGTCTCAAAGAAGATGGGCAGCATTGCTGAGAATAACATTCAAGATATTTTCAGGCCTCCACAAGCACTTACCTGTACGCCTAGTTGTTTTTTGGGGGGGTTCTTTTGTGTTTGTTTATTTATTTATTTATTTATTTATTTATTTTTTATTTCATGTATATGAGTGAGTACACTGTCATTGTCTTCAGACACACCAGAACAGGGCATTGGATCCCATTACAGATGGTTGTGAGCCGCCATGTGGTTGTTGGGAATTGAACTCAGGACCTCAAGAGCAGTCAGTACTCTTAACCACTGAGCCGTCTCACCAGTTCCCCACACCCAGTTTTTAAAAATGCAGCTGAAGCCACATAATCACTTTTGGTTCTCTAAGGATAAAAAAGCTCAGGGTGTGTGTCTGAAGTGTGTGCTTCGTTGGACAGTAAAAACGTCTACATTTACTGGTCTGTAGCTGAGACGGTCTCAGGATGCTCTGGCTGGCTCTGAACTCACTAAGAAGCAGTTAGCCTCCCAAGTGCACATGTACTGCCACCCCTGGCCTTATTTACTGTCAGCTTTTCTTTGATAATACCAGAGTCATCTTTTGAATTAGACCTTTCTAGGAGACCAGAAGGCAGAACTGGGTTTTGAGTATTTCTTTCTTGAGACAGTGTCTTGTGTAGCCCAGGCTAGCCTCAGTCTTGGTAGCTAGGATATCTGAACTTTGATTCTCCTGCCTCTTGTTTTCCCATTGCTAAGACTACAGGAGTGTACCACCATGAGGAGTGTGCCACCATGGCCTATATGAGTCTTTTTCTGACATCTGTTAGGACTAGGTTTTAAAGACAATAAATTTTTTTTTTTTTTTTTTTTTGGTCACATTTATCTTCCAGCTAGAGTAAATAATGGTCAAAGAAGTGAACACTGTAGTAATGACTGATCTTTTATTTTTCTGAGACAGTCTCACTTTGTAGTCCAGGTTGGCCTCAAACTCCCAACAGTCCACATACCTTTCCTGCCCAATGTTGGCTCAGGGTGGATGGCAGACGCCACCGCACCCTGTCTTTGTTACAGCCCTAGAACAGTGGGTCCTTTATCAGGTTTACATTTCCTTAGTGTGTGAGGTTTTCTTTGAGGGTGGCTCTGCTGGAGGCTGTGAGCGGCATGCTGTGTGGCACACACCCCTTTGCTTTCATTTCTGTGAGTAAAGGCATTGGAATTGTGACCTGTGTGATGTGAGCTGGACAGCAGCTCAGCATGGCTCTTGGCTCAGGAGGAAGGCTCTTACTTTACTTAACCTTTCATTTAACCCTTGCTGAGCTCTGACTCCACAGGAAACAGTAAGTCAGGACAGTTAACCCTGTCTGGCACAAAGGTTCTGGTTAGTGAGTTTCACATCTCCAAACAATTTTTATTTTTTTCCCAGGAGTAAATGAAAAACCTGCTTTTATAGTAGACAGGAGAGCTCCATGCCTGAAACGCCATCATTGGAGATGCCAGGGCAGGCAGCCAGCCTTACCTACAGAGTGAAACTCTTATCTCAAAACTTAAGCACAAGGCCAGTGAAAAGGCTCAGCAGGCAAAGGCACTGCTGCCAAGCCTGATGATCTGAGTTCAATCCCCAAGAACCACGTAGAGGAAGGAGAGACCCAGTCTTCCAATCTCCGCTCTCCTGTCATGGCACACACTCCCCACCCCCCATTTAAAAATTAAACAAGCCAATAAAAACACGAGAATGTAGTTTTCCTTAAGTGTGTGTAACTTGGGCCTTGCTTTCTCACTGTATGTGAGGGGTTTAGTAAAGAAACTGCTGAAATGGCTGCTCCATTAGGACATCTGGAAGAAGCCGGGTGGTGGTGGCCCATGCCTTTGATCCCAGCACTTGGGAGGAAGAGACAGGTAGATTTCTGAGTTCAAGGCCAGCCTGGTCTACAGAGTGAGTTCTAGGACAGCCAGGGCTACACAGAGAAACCCTGTCTCGAAAAACCAAAAAAAAAAAAAAAAAAAAAAAAAAAAAAAAAAAAAAAAGGACATCTGGAAGAGTCCAGAGCAGAGAGAAAGAGACAGAAGTGGACAGGACGCGGCCAGGGCTATCTGCCAGAGAGGCAAGGGAGCAGAGATTGAATACCTGTGGGAGGGAAGGGCCAGGAGGCTAGCCTGGACAATGACACAAAACCATAGGTGCGTATCAGGGGAGTGCCATGTGTCCCTAATAACTCCTTTTGGGAACTGAAAACCTATTTCACAAGTTCCTGGGGAAAGCTGGCTTTATCTAACCACCAGAAGTCTGTCTATAGTCAAGCTTGAGCCCATTTTTGAGTGTGGACTACCTGAGACCTGACATTACAGCCCTTGTTGATGATAAGGGGGAGAGAAATGTCTGAGTGCTTCAATGCAGGGGCCAGGGGTCATCTTCATGGCTCAGAGAGGCTGGAGTGGAGGGGACAGGCAATGGCAGGAGATGGGGAAGTCCCATCAGAAGCATCTGGTTCCTTGATAGAGCCTGAAGACACAGAGAGTGATTGTATTGGCTGGGCTGATTGACACTGGGGAGTGGTTGACATCTGCTTTGAGCAGGTCCAGGGCTCAGATTCTGAAGCAGGAGCACTTGGGACTAGCAGTGTGGAGGCAGCTTTGCAGCAATTGGCCGCCTTTCAGCTGAGGGAGTCTGCTGGACAGATACAGACCAGGGAAGTATTAGCATGACCACTGTCTACAGTCCTCACGGTAGGAAGAGCAGTTAACAAGTGTCTGAAGCTGGAGAAGACTCACCTCTGAGCTATAGCAAAACAAAGCCTGAGAAGTTTTCACATGATAGAAGCATGAATGTTCACCTGTGATAAGTCAGACTTCCTGTCTGGAAAGAGAACAAGGGGGAAGAGCTTGAGGCCCCCAAGGTGGTTCTGAGTAAAAACACACACACTCTCTGCCCAGAGGGCTGGATAGACGTAGATTGGACAGGTGTTTCACCACAGTGAGAAGCATTGTTAAGTCCGTGTTTAGAAAACAACCAAAGGAAATGAAAACTTCCGAGTCCATGACCACAGTCATTATTTTTTTCAAAGCTTTAGTAGCCAGTGCTTTTGTAACCAATTTTGTAACCAGATTAACAGCTGATCAGAACCACTGAGTGGACCTGGAAGCTCTAACAACATAGGGACCCTCTTTCTCAGTTTTTACATACCTCAAGTCGCTTCCTCAGACCTTCACGACTGCAGCCATACACCTTAAGTCACTTGCTTAGATCATAACAACTTGCATAAGTTTTCTGTGGAAACATCCAATCGTTTACCGTGAGACACGGCTTAGATAACTGAGAGCAGTCACTGAGAAGCACTGTCCCTTTTCTCACATGAAACTAATGCAGGCTGCCAGGTCATCGTGTCTCAGTCTCAAAGCTTTTTTATTTAAGAGATCCAGGTAATTTAATCTTTTTTAAAGTTTTAAAATTCATATCAGCAAGCCACATGTCCATCTGTTGCTTCTAAAATGACTATAAAGCCAGGCTGTTTTAAAGGTGAAAGCAGACTTAGTTATCAACGGACTGATCAGGCAATGTAGCCTTGAGAAAGGAGCTGAGGGCTGGTTGCTGCTGGTATACTGTCTGATAAAGCTAGGGTTCGCCATCAATATCACCAGAGACCCAGAAGGATATACTTGAGTAGGAGTATAGACCAACTAGTGTGTGTGTCAGTTAAAATGACAAACACTAACCTGCTACCGGGCAGCCTGGAATCCTGCAGGGTGGGCTTCATGGCTTTGTTGAGAGCAGAAGTCAGCTTTCTGCTGCCACTCAAGATGGCATCAGCCTTTTGCTATCAGACAGAGAAAATCTGAGAGATTCTCCTGTGGAGGAGGAACTTGGGGGGTTGGTCTACTTTGTTGAGATAGGGTAGAGTAGTCTACCCAGCAGTGGCCATAGTTTGGGCAGGGCTTTGACAGCAGGTGATCAATGGGTCAGTTCTTTGCCCATTGATCAGTGACACCATACTCAAAGCACATCTAGGTGGACTCTTCTTTAGAGATTACCTCAGGACTGCCAGAACTTCCAGGACTGGTATTTCTGTCTTTCAGGGCAAGTCTTTTTCATTAAACACATGAAATGCTGTAATCAGCAGATCTCTCTGAGGGGCTTGAGGGCCGTCATCTAATCTATAAAGATGTTAAACTGTACTTGGTTTTAGTTACTACTTCAGGCTTAACTTTGACAATATACACAGATGGCTAAATAAAGCTTATCCCTATAAACGAGTTACATGTATACTTAGCATAGTTCTGAGCACAATAAAGAATTTGATCAGCCAGGCAGTGGTGGCGCACACCTTTAATCCCAGCACTTGGGAGGCAGAGGCAGGTGGATTTCTGAGTTCAAGGCCAGCCTGGTCTACAGAGTGAGTTCCAGGACAGCCAGGACTACACAGAGAAACCCTGTCTCCAAAAAACAAAAAACAAAACAAACAAAAAAAAAAAACAGTTTGCAACAAATTAGTAGCTTTTATGAGTTTAGGATTTTACGGCTTTATCCCTGTTAAGCTTGAACCTTAAAATTTTGAATTGAGAATTCAGATGAAGATCCTTTAGCATCAGAATAAAACTTTAAACTATGAATACAGTCTACAAAGAAACTGGGAACCTTATTTTACTGATCCTTTCATAATGTGTCTTTATAAAATATCACAGTTTTTTGTATGACTCGGTTTATCCAAATAGCTAAAGTTTAACAAGGTTAAAAAAGACAGACAATGTAGACATAGACCTTCAAGTCAGTTTCTGCTTGGATGAACCTCAGGAATTCTTAAACCTTATTTAACATGTTGGGTTTTTTTTTTTTTTTTTTTTTTTTAAGATTGATTTATTTATTTTATATATATGAGTGTGCTGTCTTCAGACACTAGAAGAGCACATCAGATCCCGTTACAGATGGCTGTGAGCCACCATGTGGTTGCTGGGAATTGAACTCAGGACCTCTGGAAGAGCAGTCAGTGCTCCTAACCACTGAGCCATCTCTCCAGCCCCCACATGTTTCTTGTCTAAGTTTTTTAGAAGCCTGGCGTTGAACACAGTTAGTAAAGACATAAGTGGTTATGCATGCATCTCTGAGCCCTTTTCTGTTAACCTGATGTCTTAGGGCTTTTGTTGTTGCAAAGAAACACCATGACCAAAAACAGTAAGCTGGGGGGGGAGGGGGTGTTTGTTTGGCTTACATTCCATGTTACTCGTCATCGTGGAAGAAAGTCAGGGCAGGAACTCAGCAGAGCAGCGTTCTGACGCAGAGGCCACGGAGGATGCTGCTTACTAGGTTGATTCTCCTGGCTTGCTTAGGCTGCTTTCCTACAGAACCCAGAACCACAGCCCAGAGATGTTGCCACCCACAGTGAGCTGGGCCCTCACCCATGTATCACCAGTGAAGAAAACACCTTACAGCCAAATGTTATAGAGGCATCTTCTCAACTGAGATTCCCTTTTTTCAGATAACTCTAGATTGTGTGTCAAGTTAACATAAGACTAGCCAGCACTCTTTATAACTTTAGGAATTTGAAAACTATAATTGTCAAACACAGGTTGTTCTCAGTCGACTTCTCCATGGACCTTGTGCACGGCTCTGTCTTCATCTGCCGTTTTCACTCTCACATGAATACCCACACATCCAAAGCATCCTGGAGGCTGCCGCTGGCTCCTTAATGTAGACAAAGATAAAATAAAACTAACCATCTCAGAGGCCTCATGCTGCCCCCTTAGTCTGAAAAAGGAGATCCAGTGGTAACCAGAGGGCTCATGTTAAGTTGGTACTGTCTTAAAGGCAGGTTTATACCCATGGACACCTGAACTAGGATGGTGATGAGGTCACATGTCTGACTTCTCTTTAGCCATACTGAAGATGGCTGCCAGCCACATGTTTGAGTTTACTCTATGGCGACCCCATCAGCCCACACCCTTTTATTTATTTATTTTTTTAAACCCTCTACTTTCCTAAGCCAGACTTGAAGCAGGATCCATACAAACAAGCTGTAGCAGATTAAGATCACTTCTATATAGATGGTCTTTACTGCTGTCAACCATTTCTGTTACAAGTTTTAACCTAATTTTAAAAGACTTTACAGATCTTTTAAACACAACTGCTAATGAATTTATAAATCCTGATGAGATGCAGAAAGTTTATATATAGCAAAATGTTTTAGAGATATTTGGGAGGTATTCAGAGAGTTAAACATTGTGACTATACTGTGTCATTTTTGAGACAGGAAACAAAACCAAGAAGACTATGAGACAGGCAGCAATACTCCTTAGTGGGAATAGTTGACGTTGTAGCTGTTTTTAAAGCACATAGTGTCTTTTCCTGGGCAACTCTGTGTTGCTTTCTTTCTCCCAGCAGAGTCAGGTGGCCAGCCTTCACCAGGACAGAGACTTTGTAAGGAACTTAACAGGTGTACTTGGGTCTGGAGAGAGGGCAAATCCAACTCCAGAGTAAAGCCATTCTAGCAAAGTTAGAGACAGGAACAAACAGACAGAGCAAGCAGGAAAGAAGAGCTGGGTACCCTGCCTGAGGTAGCTGACCCTCCAGGGAAGGCAGTGGGAGGTTCCTAGAGGATTAAGGGTGGCTCCTGACAGACCAGAACCCAGATTAGAGAGACCTGCTTTTCTGGTAAACAGAAACCCCACTAAAGACTTGTTTACCAGATAACAGTCCTTCTGTTTACCCATCTGAACTCCTTGTATAAACTGACATGACTGCTCCATGGTGTGACTAAGAGGTTTTCATTGTAGATATAACAGAGAACAGCCAGAGGCATCTGGAAAAGTACAGAATGGAAGGAGAAAGAAGTGTGAACGGGGCTGTCTGTGAGCGAGGGGAGCAGAGCAGGGCTGTCTGTGAGCGAGGAGAGAGTGAGAGTGAGAGTAGCAGGAGATAAGGATGGATGGATGGTAGCTCAGGGCAGGGAGCCCAGTGAGCTGGAGAGAGTTCTGGTGTATGACAGGAGGAGCCAGGAGGCCAGCATGGGCTTTGCTGTGCTAATGGGCACCACAGGTAGCCATATGTCCCCTCTGCTAGTGATAGGGAAATGGCTTCTTTCGGTAGACGGGAGGCAGCCTTAGTTGTCAGTCATTGCCTTTCAGCCTGTTTTCTTGGAGTCTCTGTTGTTCACTGCCATGTGTCAGCCTCACTGGCCTGCTATCATCCAAGTGTTCTGTCTTGGCAGCTGTCTTTCCACAGAAGTATTGGGATTACATATGTGTGTGCTACTGCTGCTGTATCTTATATGGGATCTGGGAATTTGAACTTAGGTCCTTAGGCTTGCATGGCAAGTGCTTATTTCTGGAGCCATCTGCTCAGCTCCCCAGTAAATGTTTTAACTTAACCTTTTAAGAAATTATTTATGTGATTTTTGTTTGCAGAGGGGTAGTATAGATGACTGTCACTGTATATAAATCAGAGGACAATGCAGGAGTCACTTCTCTCCTTCTACCATGGGTTCTAGGGATCAAATGTAGGTTGTCAGACAGCAAATACCTTTATCCACAGAGCCCTCTTACCAGCCCTTAATTTCTAAATGATTTCTTTATTATTTTTTTAATTGTATGTACATTAGTGTTCTATCTGCATGTATGTATGTGTCACATCCCCTAACACTGGAATTGAAGAGCTGTAGGGAGCGCTGGGAATTGAACCTGGGGCCGTTGGGAGAGCAACCAGTGCTCTTAACTGCTGAGCCAACTCTCCAGCCCCTAAATTAAAAATTTAAAACATACTTTAGGGAGAAAGTTCATCAATTAAGAGTACTTGCTGCTTTTCTAGAGATCTGAGTTCAGTTCCCACATGGCACTCACAGCCTCCTGTGACTCAAGCTCCAGGAGGATCTGATGCCTTTTTCTGGCCTTCATGTGCACCCTCCATGCATGTTCACATACATACAAACCATACACACACACACACACACACACACACACACACACAAGTTAAAACAAGCCCAGCTTGGTATACACAGCAGAGCTGGGTCCCTTCCCTCCTCTCATGGACTCCAGCTCCTGTGCTTTCTTGGCTTCTAGCTCAGCTAGAGTGTGTGGTTACATCTTGTACTTAGTAGTTAAATATTTGCATTGAAACAGCATCACAGATTGGTAGCTTGCAATTCAGAGGGAAAAGAGAACATGACTTCTGAATTGACAGCTGTTTCCTTTAGCCAGCTGGTGCTTTTTGATGGAATTGGAGAAATCAAAGTTATCTATGTAAACTCTGAGGGTGGCCTTTTAGCAGTTTTGCAGATTCAGGATCTCTCTCTCTCTCTCTCTCTCTCTCTCTCTCTCTCTCTCTCTCTTTCCCTCCCCCCCTCCCCGTGTTATATGTTGCATGGGTTATGAGTATAACGTATGTGCACATACGTGTGAATGATGGGGGTCCATTACAATTATCTTCCTCAACTACTCTGTGGTTCCCAGGAGTTCCATTTCCTTGAACCTCAGGGGTGGTGAGACATGCTGCACCCCAGGCTGGAGAGGATGGATCAGAGCCAGGTTCCGAGTTCCACTTCTTCTCTTGTGGTATCTGGGCCCAACTACACACTGGATGGGACTGCAGTCCAGAATGGGTAGAGTCTGAAGGACCCGGGGCTGGCAGTGAAGTGTGGGGCAGGAGGCTTCTCCTAGGACTTTAGTGTTACAGCTCTCCTAGGCAGTCTTCAGTGAAACAGCTTGTGCATATACACTTTATTTGCGATGGACAAGGGCTCTGTGAACCTTGGAGAGTGGGAAGGGATTTTCGGGGTACATGTAAGTCATTGGCTGGAGCCTCATGTACCTGGAATGCCTCATTTGCATGGAGAAGCTGTTCAACTATCCCAGGTGCTTGCTGAGCAGGGTCTTATCTGGAGAGAGGAGGGGGAACCTTTAAATTTGCCAAGGACTATGTGACACTCCTCAGGTCACAGATGTGGGGGTCAGACCCCCCAGATCAGGCAGAGAAGAGGAAGCCCCACTAAGGGGAGTCCTCCATTTTGTGCCAAGCTCAGGATGTGGTAGACTACTGTTTTGGTAGCAGGGTCTAACAGCTCTCCTCAGTTTTTAGACAAGTCTCTCAGGGAACCTGGAGCTCAGTGACAGGGCCTGGCTGGTGGGAACCAGGATCCTTCTATCTTCCCAGTGCTGAGACTGCAGAGATGTGCACCAGCTCAGCTTTTTATGTGAGAGCTGGGGCTTCGAACTCCGCTCCTCGTGCTTACGTAGCAAGCACCTCACCCTCTGAGCCGTCTCTCTTGCCCATTTGAACATTTTTCTTTCAATGGTTATTTTTAGAGCTGAGCATGGTGGTACTTCATACAATCACAATACCTGAGAATCTACTGCAGGAGAATTGCTATGAGTTCAGGACTACTGAGGGCTGTCAAGTGAGAACCTGGCTAACCATCATATACATAAGACCTCCTGGTGCTGTTCAGCTGTTCTCTGCTTAGTGAGCTGCAGTGTGGCCTCAGTGCTGGAGAGCCATGCTCGCTAGTCTGGACTGTGGACTTACATTTGGAATGATGCAAATACAGAAGAGTGGGGGGGTTTTGTCCCAGAGACTTAATGTTTACATTACTGTGTGTCCATGTATTCGTTCCTGTGTACATGTGGACGTATGTATGTATGTATGTATGTACTTATTTATTTAAAGGCTTATTGTATTTTTCAGACAAGGAAGGTAGGTTGATAAGATCTTGTCTAACACATGAAGCCCCAGAGTCAATCCGCAGCATAAACTGGACACCTATAATCTCAACATTGAGAAGGTAGAGGCAGGAAAATGAGAAATTCAAGGTTACCCTCCCACACTCCCATTCATAACAAATATAACAACTTGGGTACTTAAGACCAAAGCTTAAACAAGAGAGAGAGAGAGACAGAAAGACAGAGATAGAAAGAGATAGAGATAGAGAGAGGGAGGAAAGGAAGGAAAGAGAAAAGCAGGGATTCTCATACGCAGGACAGAGTGAAGCGTTTAAGTGGCTGTCGGCGCTGTGGTTCACTAAGCGTGCGCTGCTAGAGGCCTGCAGCCCAGCTCAGCAGACAGAAGCACTGCCACACAAGCCTGGGGCCTGAGTTTGATCCCAGGACCCACGCAAAGATGGAAGGAGGACAGTGAGTCCAGAGCTGTCCCTTCTGTGGCCTGCCTCAGGAATAGCTGGAAGTGCTGCTCTTTCAGGCCCAGCGCTCAGGAGGGAGAAGCAGTCAGTTCTCTGTGAGTTTGCAGCCAGCCTAGTTATAGTGTCTCAAAAAAAGTTGTTTAAACCCATGTGTGGGGCTGGAGAGATGGCTAAGTGGTTAAGAGCTCTTAGCTCTTGGCTGCTCTTACAAAGGACCTGGGTTCAAATCCCCAGACCCCACAAGGGCTGCCCACAGTGGCCTACAGCTTCAGTTGTTAGGGATCCAGTGCTCTCTTCTGGCCTCTATTGGGCACTGGATTCACATGGGGTGCATACATACATTGCAGGCACTTACATATGAAATAAAAATCTTTTTTCATTACTTGTATTTGTCTGTGGCAAATGCAGAGCCAGAGGTGGGAGAGAACCCTCAGAAGTAGTGTCTGCTTGTACATGTCGGTTGTGAGAATTGAACTCTGGTTGTCAGGTTTAGCAGAAAGTGCCTTTACCTGCTGAACCATCTCACAGGCTCTACAAATAGTCTTTCCGCGTTGCTTTTTTAAAAAAGAAGACAGTAAAAATATGAACAGTGTTCACTGTTTGCTTGCCAGCTGTCTGTTAGCCTGACTCCCTTGAGATAACCAGTGGCCCAAGCTTACTGTCTTTAAACTGCCTGTGCTTCTCATAGCCATCTGCATAATCCTGGTGCACCTGCTGATTCGGTACCGACTGCACTTTCTGCCTGAGAGCGTGGCTGTTGTTTCTCTAGGTAAGTGATACTGGGGGGTCCATTCCAGACAGACCACAGTACCCATACACAATGGAGCTGTCTCTCTAGGGCCCATCCATCACCCAAAGGCTCCTCGGCCTCCTGCTTCTCACCACCCCCAGGGCACAGTGACCAGCCAGGCCATGGCAGTGTCCAGCCCCATTGAAGTTGATGGTTGGCATTTAGCTGATAGGGCCACTGTCACAGCTAGAGGGGCCCTGGTTTTATAGCTTTAAGATGGCAAATGGCTCCTATAGCACCAGAGCCTGAGTCCCTCCCTTCCCCCTTCTTGCCCCGTATCCCCACCTTGGTTATCCTGGAACTCATAGAGACCTGCCTACCTCTGCCTTTCAAGTAGTGAGATTAAATTTGTTGTCTTGGTTTGTTTTGTTCCTGTTGCTGTCTCATCTAAGTCACCCCTACAAGTGACACTGTTTAAGGACCAATGCCATGGTTTGGTTGATCCTGTGGACAGAGGAAACCCTGAGTCTGTCTGGTTAGCAGGTCCTTTAGATGCTAATGGCCTTAGCTAACTAGAGAGTTCTTTGAACTCTAGGTGGGAGAGCATTCTGAAGCTTTCCTTCCTGCTTCCTGCTTGAAAAAAAAAAAAGCCTGCAAGAGAGGCTAGCACCTAGTACTCTGGGACGTCTTAGTAAAGAGTTATAAAGCTGCTTCAAGGAATTTACAGCTTTGTGGATAGTTTTACCACTTATTTAAAATAAATATTGGGGGAATGGAAAGATGTCTTAGCAGTTAAGAACACTGGCTTCTTTTCCTGGGATCCGGATTCAGGTCACAGTACCCACATGGTGCCTCAATTTGTCTGTTAGTCCAGTTCTAACAGATCTGGCATCCTCTTCTGGCCTCTTTGGGAACTATACACAATGTACACAGACATTCATGAGGACAAAATACTCTCGTTCACATAAAATAAAAATAAAAAGTTAAAAAAGAGACCAAGAATAAATATTGGGCCAGGAGAACTAAGTAGACAGGGGTAGGCAGATCTCTGTGAGTTCAAGGCCAGCCTGGTCTACTGTTAGTCCTTAGATTGACCAAGAGAAAAATGAGCTCAGCAATTCTGAGACAAATTTGATGCTGACTTTAGTCAGATACTGGCCAGGACGGGCTTTGGTCAGGGCCAGCATCTGGAATTCCTAGCTGAGTGGTGATTTCAGGATAAGTCACATGGCCACCATGTTTTCCCAGAGCTACAGCTCCCAATGTTCCAGAAATTTACCTGGTGGGCAGGTTAACTTTAGGTCTTACACTGTGTAAGTTCCAGGACAGGGCTATATTAGGGTTACCCTGTCAAAAAAGAAAAAAGAAGAGGAGGAGGAGGAGAAGGGAAAAAGGAATAATAATAACAATAACAACAATAACAATAATAATAATAGGGGCTGGAGAGATGGGTCAGTGGTTAAGAGCACTGACTGCTCTTCCAGAGGTCCTGAGTTCAATTCCCAACAAACACATGGTGGCTCACAGTCATCTGTAATGAGATCTGATGCCCTCTTCTGGTATGTCTGAGGATAGCAACAGTGTACTCACATAAAAAAATAAATCTTTTTAATAATAATAAGAGTAACAACAATTGGCCCAGTGGTTGAGAGCATTGGCTGCTCTTGCAGAGGGCCTAGACTCCAGCAAACACATAGCAGCTCACAACCACCTATAACTCTGTTCTAGGAGATCTGATGTCCTCAGGCAACAGGCATACATATGCATGTGATGTACAGACAGACATACAGACAGGCATAACGTACACACACACAAAAGAAATGTTTAAGTGAATCTTAAAAATATAAAAATTAAGAGGCAGGCAGATTTCTGAGTTCGAGGCCAGCCTGGTCTACAGAGTGAGTTCCAGGACAGCCAGGACTACACAGAGAAACATTGTCTCAAAAAACAAAATGGAAAAAAAAAAAAAAAAAAAAAAAATATATATATATATATATATATATATATATATATATACACACACACATATATATATATGTAATATATGTATATATACATATATATGTATATACATATATTACATATATATACATATACATAACATATATATATATATATATATAAAATAAATAAATTAGGGACAAGAAACATGGCTTAGTAGTTTAGTCCCCAAATCTATTTCAGGTCTCAGAACTGCTTGTGACTTCAGAGGGTCCAGCACCTACTTGTGGTTAGATAGATGTGTAGATAGATAGGCAGGTAGGTAGGTAGGTAGGTAGGTAGGTAGGTAGGTAGATAGATAGATAGATAGATAAGGCAGACAGTTAAATGTGGGTGAGTGTGGCTCCCTGACACCACTGACCTTCAGTACTGGCCCTCGGGCTCTCAGCAGACAGAGCTGCCTAGCTAAAGCCCTTTCTTCCTTTTCTCTTGGAAATAGAACCCTAACTTGTACTTGATTTTTGATACTGAAGACTGAACCCAGGGCCTCGCAGGCGCTAGGCAGGCAAGTGCTCTTCCCACTAAGTTGTATTCCCACTGGCCTGTGGAATCCTCATTTTGATCAGGCATCTTTCCGTGAGCCCCAAGGAGGAAGGGGCACTCGATGGTGTCTGGTCTTGGTTACCATGATCATGCTGCACTTTGCTGTGATTGATTGGGAGGGTGAGACAGGGAGACTGATGGGAAGTATGCCAGGGCTGTGGGCTTCCAAAAACAGTTTCCTTCCTGATAGAACCAAGGGAAGTTAGCCGTCCCTCCTTCTGATGCTGCCATTGGGAATGTGATGCCAGAGCATGGACAGCCATCTTTCACTTACATTGCTCAAAGACAAAAGCCAGAATCTGAACTTGGCCAGATGGAAAGGCCAGAGTCTTGGTTGTATCATGGTTTTCTTGACCTGACAGCCCACAGTAGTACCTGCAGTGGTGCCTATTATAGGAATAATAAATGACTGTTCCTACAGACTCTTTAAATACCAGGTCCTCCAGCTTGCTACTAAAAGTATGTAGACCAATACCAAACTTTTTCCATTAAAAGGCTACAGTCTCTTTTAAACAGACTCTGACTAGGGGCCATGCATTATAACCCTCTGGAATCACATAACCAAAACCCCACAAGTAATAGAGGCTTCTGGGCCTGAGTCCCTGGTCACCATATCACTTCTGGTCCTGTTGCTTTCTTTCTGGCATCTTTCAGGCAGGCTGCTTAGTCAGCAGCCCTGCAGTTGCAGTTGCCATGAGAAGGGTGCCTGTCCCCTCTGGTACCAGGCTGTAGGCTGCTGTCTGCACTGCCACTCAGATTCAGGATGGAGTAGAGCCATTAGGCCATTTCTTCACCAATGTGGCCCAAGTCACTGTCTGGTGATAAAGAAGGTTTGTCTGTACACATGGTAGGAAGCACATCTGAGAGAGTACTGAAGTCCAGAGTGTCTCTTATGTGAGGAGTGGTCAGAACTGAATGATAGAACAGACAAAACGATCCGTATTTCCTAAAGCCCAGGGCTGACCAGATGGTTCAGCAGGTAAAGGTGCTTGCTGCCAAGCCTTCAGCCTGAATTTGATACCCTGCTTCCACATGGGGTTGTCTTCTGAGCTCCATACACTAACATGGATGCCTCTGTCTCAGTTAGGGTTTTACTGCAGTGAGCAGACACCATGACCAAGGCAACTCATATAAAAGACAACATTTAATTTGGGCTGGCTTACAGGGTCAGAGGTTCAGTCTCTTATCATCAGGGTGGGAGCATGGCAGCTCCCAAGCAGGCATGGTGCAGGAGTTGCTGAGAGTTCTACAACTTATTCTGAAGGCAGACAGAAGAAAATTGGCATCCTCAGGCAGCTAGGAGGAAGCTCTCAAAGCCCACCCCAACAGTGGCACACTTCCTTCAACAAGGCCACACCTCCAAATAGTGCCGCTCTCTGGGTCAAGCATATTCAAACCACCACACCTCCCTTCTCCCCTCCCCCAATATAAAATGAAGGAATGATTTTTTTTTTTTTTTTTTTTTTGGTTTTTTTGAGACAGGGTTTCTCTGTGTAGTCCTGGCTGTCCTGGAACTCACTCTGTAGACCAGGATGGCCTCGAACTCAGAAATCCGCCTGCCTCAGCCTCCCAAGTGCTGGGATTAAAGGCGTGCACCACTACTGCCCAGCAGAAATAAATTTTTAAATGACCTCTCTGGCTGGAGCATAGTGCCATAGTACTGAGGTGGCCACTTCAAGAATGTCTGGATCCACATGAAGCTGAAAAGAAGCAGGCCAGGCGTCTCCTTGGATTCTTTCCCAGTGCTCAGTTCATGTGCTCTGCAGTCCTTACAGTACATTGTTCTTTTGTGTTGAGCCTAAGTATTCTGAGAGCAGGACCAGCATCCACATTAAAAAATTTCCCCTTCCACTTTTGGGTGAATGAGAGCCTAGTTGTTTCCCTTACTATAAAAACAGTTTCAGTTGTACTTCTTGAGATGTGCAATTCCTTGTTCCCAGATTTCTGGATATCTTTGTATTTGGGGGTATTATTCACAGGAACAGAAATGACTCAAAGACAGCTATATCACCCAAAGCCCTCCCTGCATTGTGACAAGGCACAGAAGGAACCTGGAGTGCACTCAGCCTGCAGGTGCTCGACTGATCTCTGCTTCTTCCAGTAGCTGATGGCTTCTGGGACAGGTTTTTTAAAGGGGTAGCTCCTGGTACAAGGTCACATATCCAAGAGTATATATGGGCAGCATGGCTTGGTTTCGTTTTGTTTGGGGTGGGGGTTGTTTGTTTTGTATTTTCTAAACATAGTCTCACTATGTAGCTCTGGCTGTCCTGGTATTTATTATGTAGACCATAATAAGCTAAAGCTCATACAGATACAACTGCCTCTACCTCCTGTCATCCGGGATTAAAAGTATACACCACTGTGGCTTGCGGTTTTTGGTTTTCAAGACAGGGTTTCTCTGTGCAGCCCTGGCTGTTCTGGAATTCATTCTGCAGACCAGACTGGCCTTAAACTCAGAAATCCTACTGTCTCTGCCTCCCAAGTGCTAGGATTAAAAATTTGTGCCACCACCACCACCTAGTGGCCTGCTGGATTTCTCTTTCTTCCTTTCCTTTTCTTTCTTTCTTTCTTTCTTTCTTTCTTTCTTTCTTTCTTTCTTTCTCTTAAATAAAAAGAGAGGACACAAAGTTGGATAACATTGAAGAAAATAAAGGAAAAAAATAAAACCAGAGGTGAGAGGGTCAGGAGTTCAAGGCTATTCTTAGCTATATAGTTTGAGGATAGTCTGCTTATATTGAGTCTCCAAACTGACCTTTGTTCACCCCAACCTGTATTTCATTATAAAACCACATGCAACAATTGTATATGTGTACCCTTGAGTTACGCATATATAGATGTCAAAGAACAACTTTTGCGGTGAGGGGGTTTCGAGACAGGGTTCGTCTGTGTAGCAGTCATCTTTGCTATCCTTGAACTCAGAAAAATCCACCTATCTCTGTCTCCCGAGTGCTGGGATTAAAGGCATGAGCCACCATGGCTGGCCCAAAGGACATTTGGGAGTCTCTTTAGCATGTGGGTCATGGGTTAGAATTCAGGTTATCAGGTTTGGTAGCAAGTGCCCTTACCAGCTAAGCTACCTCATGCCCTACACACACACACACACGCACGCACGCACGCACGCACGCACGCACGCACGCACGCACAGACAGACACACCACACACACACCCCACCCATGGTTTTAAGTGGTAGAAATAAGAATGAGTAGTAGAGCTGGGTAGAGGTGGTACACACCTTTAATCTTAGTGGTTGGGAGGTAGAGGCAGGGGCATCTTTGAGTTTAAGACCAGCGAGTTCCAGAGTAGCCAGGGCTAAACAGAGAAACTGTCTTGAACGCCCCCCCCCCCCCCAAAAAAAAAAGATTCATCTATCTGGCTTCTAAGCTCCTGTTGTTTTTTATTGAAACTGGGTGGTACAGGAAGGGTGACCAGCCATGGAAGGTGTCCTCCACACCAAGCAGAGCAGCTCCCAGTAAGGCTTTCTTCTCTCCGCATACTCAGATTTTGCCAAGGTGTGTTCACCTGAGATGTAAGTGGGAAACTTGCCGTGATTTACACCACACCATGGTAATGTTCTTGGTTCTCAGATAGAGGCCTGCAGAACTCTAGGGCAGCCTGCTGTGATGGGCCCCGACCTATCTCCAGAGTACTGTGCAATCCAGCCAAGTAGCCTGGGCTAAGTTTCTGCTGTTTGCTTTTTCCTTCCAGGTATTCTCATGGGAGCAGTTATAAAAGTTATAGAGTTTAAAAAGCTGGCAAATTGGAAGGTAGGTTTGTCACAGTCGCCACTCTTGCTTTCCATTGTGTGTGTGTGTGCAAATGTAGGGAGACGAGGTGAGCAGTCTTGGGTGTCAATGTTCCTCAGCTGCTAGTCACCTTATGCTTTGAGCTAGGTCTCTCACTGGCTCAGACTTACATAGGCCATGTACAGCAGGCCATGGAGCCTAGGAACCCTCCTGTCTCTCCCTCTCTGCTGCTAGGATTCCAAGTATGCATCCTTTCTTTATGTTTGATTCCTCAGACTCCTGGAGGCTGAGGTTAAAGGAGTTGCCACCATACTCCACTTGATTTATCTGGAAACAGTGTCTCTCTTTAGTCTGGCTTGCCTGAAATTGTCAGTCCTCCTGCCTCAGCCTCCATAGTCACCAGGACTACAGATGACTGCTGGGCAATCCTTTTTGTAATTTGGTTCCAGGATGGAGCTTAGGGCCTTGAGCATGCTATGCATGGGCTTTACCCCATGCTGTCCCCCAGCCTGTAGTTGTTAGATTAGATTAGATGCACGTGAGTCGGGCTGCTCGAGAGCGCTGTAGCCTGGGCTCGGGCTCACTCGAGAGCGCTGTAGCCTGGGCTCAGCTGACCCAAGTTTGGGTGTGGATGGAGGACAGCTATGGTCAAGATTGCTTGCTTGGGCTGGGGTGGTGGTGGTACACACCTTTAATCCCAAACACTCAGGAAGCCAGCCTGGTCTACAGATCAAGCTCCAAGACAGCCAGGTGCTGGGATTAAAGGCGTGCACCACCACTGCCCGGCCCCAGGAACATATCTTTAAAAGAAAATTAAGAAAGCAAAATTTGGGGTTTTTTGTTTGGCTTGGTTTTGTTGTGTGACAGTGTCCTGGCTGTCTTAGAGCTAGCTGATTATCAGGCTGGCCTTGAACTCACAGAGATCCTCCTTTCTCTGCCTACTAAGCGTTTAGATCAAAGGTGTGCATCACCATACCTGATAAGAAAGCAAAATTTTGAAGGGGAAAGACAAAAAAAAAAAAAAAAAAAAAAAAAAAAAAACCAACAACAGCAACAACAAACCACTCAAGTTTCTTGTGTTGGGTAGTGGTTTTGGATCCATATTGCACATAATACCTTCTCATGGGACCATCTCTGGATCTCTGTGTCCTTTTCTGACTCACAGAATGTTCTCTTAGCTCAGTAAGCGCAAGGCCCTGGGTTCAATCCCCAGCACCAAGAAAAATATGAAACAAAGTAAAATTCATTGTCTGTGGGTATCTGCCTTTGTCTTCTGCTTCTGTCCTCTCCTCACCTCTGACCTTAACCTGACATTCAGAAATCCTATTTCCAATTAGGTCACCTCCTGGTGGACTGCCCGGGATGAGGCGGGGTGCAGGGGGGTGGGGGGGAGGAGGGGTGGGAGATGCTGCAACCCTGACACAACAGCTGCTGCTTTTTCTCCAGAAGCTGAGTCTCACCTTCCCAAGCATCAACATGACTTGTAGGAGGAGTCAGCTCTTCTTCACTCTGTGGTTCTGGAAGTCAAACTCAGGTCCCCAGCCGCAGTAGCCAGAAACTTCACCTCTGAGCTCTGCTGGCCCTGTGCTGTGTGTCAGATGCACAAGGTGGCACTGTCTCTGCCAGCCTAGGCCCTGAGCGTAGTCTCCCTGAGCTGTCTACTGACTGACAGGTCCGGGGTTCCGCACTCCTGTCCTGAGTGTCCTCCCTTTTGACTTTACAGGAGGAAGAAATGTTCCGCCCCAATATGTTTTTCCTTCTCTTGCTCCCACCTATCATCTTTGAGTCGGGATACTCACTGCACAAGGTAAGGCTCTCTGGAGCAGTGCCCAGTGGGGTGTGGCTACTCCCCAAGAGTTTGCTCCCCTTTAATTGCAAGAGGCCCTACTTCCTGGAGCAAGGCTGACAGGGCCTGCTGAGCCTGCACAGGAGTTGGAGCTTCCAGGCCGCCTTTTGAAGGCTGTGGCGGTTTGGCCAACTCCAGAGCAGGTGGCTTTTTGGTTTGTTTGTTTTTTGAGACAAAAATCTCACTGTGTGGCCCTGGTTGGCCTGGACCTCACTGAGCGTCTGTTTCCTGAGTGCTGGTATTAAAAGCCTATAAAATAAAAAAAAAAAAAAAAAAAACAAAAAAAAACCCCCCAAACTCACACCCAGCCGCAGTACATCCCCTCAATTGTTGTCTCCCCTTAGCTCCACTCCAGAGGGTGCTCTTGGCCTTGAAACGAGGAGCAGAGTGTTCGGTGTTGAGCCCCTGCAGTGCTGCCTGAGTCCACTCTGCAGAGTCCTAGCAGCTTCAGTTTTTTCCCCGTATTGCTTGGACTCAAATATTTTCTTGTTTTTTACAGTTTGAGTTCTTTTGAGATAAGAGTCTCACGTAGTTCGGGTTGGCTTGGAACTTTGTGTGTGGCTGAGAATGATCCTGCTTCCACCTCCCTGGTACTAGGATTGCAGGCATGTGTCCTAGCACCTGTGTGTCCGGTGCTGGGCTTGAACCCAAGGCTTCATGCATGCCAGGCAAGCAGTCTACCAATTTAGCCCTGTGTCCCAGCTGAGCCCTCTGCTTGTCTGTTTGATGATGCTAATACAGCATGAAGGACTTCTGACAGAAAATGAGGAATAATCATTCTTAGGTATGGTTAAGGAAAAGGTTTTAAGTGTAGATATGAGGGAGAGAACAGGCAGAGGCCTCTAGAAGGCTCCAGAGTGAACATGGCTAGTAGAATAGACCTAGCCATGAGAGGAGAGAGAAAGGGGAAGAGAGAACGACAAGGGAGAGGGGCAAGTGGACCAGGAGATCCAGGAGTAGAGCCAAGAGAACCTGTGACCAAAATGTCTAAGTTATGTAGGAAAGAGAAAGTGAGGGCAGGGAAGGGAAGCTGGAGGCTGAAGAGGTTTAGGGTAGGGGTTGGAGTGAGAATTGCCAGGAACAACCAGGACTACCAGTCACTCTGAGACTCTGGCAGCATCTGCTTTGATGTGTTAATTGGCACTCAGCCTTTTGTCCCAGATTTCCTTGGAACCTGATGCTGACCATTGTCCTGATTCTTTAATGTAATAGCCTTTTCAAAATGCACCTTTTAATTGAGTGGGAAACTGTGATAGTGTAGATTTTAGACTGAGACAAAACATGGACGTGGTTGTTTCTTTCCACGCCTGTGTATCATCCATATGACAGATGCCATTGTTCCTACTGAGCCTTGAGCCTTGGGAAAGGCAGGTGTCAACTGTACATAAGCAAGTGCTGAGTGCCGCTGCCATTGAGCAAGCACAGCCAGATCCCTCCGAGAGCTAGCTGGGGGACAAGACCAAGGAAGACCCCTCTGTAGGAGGTTTAGCATAAGGCACACAAAGGATCAGGATACTCCCTGGTGGCTAGGGTCCAGGCAACAAGGCTGCATGCTGCCATATGAAGGCACAGGCCCTCCCACGTTCAGCTAGGGATTGGGGCTCACCCACATCTCTACTGCAAGTGGGAATCAAGGCAGAGACAGCACCATCAGGCGGAGCTTTTGCAGAGGTCATTCTGGGAACAGTAGACAGGAGAGAGAAAGGGGCTGGGGACAGTCGAGACTGGTTAGCTCTTGCTGTGGGCCAGGGTGAGGAACCTGTGAGCTAGGAAAGCAGAGAAATGGTGGTAGAGGTTCCAGCCAGCAGTGCAGGGCAGGCAACAGCCCTGGCCCCGTGTGTGTGAGTCCAGTCTTGAAGAGCCCACAGTTGAAGGGAGGCTGGTGCATCCTCCCTGCCTTACCAGTTGGCCTCTTGTCTCCCCCCCCCGCCCCCCCAGGGGAACTTCTTTCAGAACATCGGCTCCATCACTCTCTTTGCTGTCTTTGGAACGGCAATCTCAGCTTTTGTAGTAGGTGGAGGAATTTACTTTCTGGGTCAGGTAAGAAAAGCATCCCTGCTGACCTTGAAGACTTGGGTTGGAGGGTAGTGCAGGGTGGGACAGGACCCTTCAAGCCAGAGATGCCTGGTAGTGTTTGCCCTCCTATAAAGAAGTCCCCCATTCATGCATATGACTGTGGTATCTGGAATTGAGGGGACTGGATCACATAGATACTTGATTTTACTTACAAGCTGGTCTCTTCAGCTGGAATGCCTTGAAGCAGAGTAGCACGTGGTACCACAGTTTAAAATGGTGTGAGTGCACTTGTGTTCTCAGGAGACTGTAGCAGGCTGAAGTCAGTCTTGAATGAAGATGTGCATTAAACCAGAGCTGGCCACGAATCTGTCGCTCAGCTCCTGTGGTGCTCCTGCCGCTGTCAGCCCTTTTCTGAGGCAGTAGCCAACACTCTGGGCTGTGGGCTTCACATCAGCATACTTCAACTGGAATGAATCCCTGAAAGGTGTTCCTCAGACCTCCATGGTGCAAGCTGTACCCCACCCATTTCCTGCTGTCTGTAGAAAGCATAGCCACCCCAGGGCTGAGAACAAACAAGCTGATTGCCGCAGGTTGCTGTTGCCGTGGACAGGACTGCTCTTCCTCCTGGTAGCCACAGCCCACTCCTGCAGACTCTGTTACCTTCACAGCTGATTCCACAGCCAAGGACAAGTCTCCCTGGAGCTTTCCTAGATGCTTGGCTTCACCTTGTTTCTTCAGGGCTAAGAGAGTCACCTTTAGAGCAGAGAACCACAGCTGCCAGACTGGAAGAGGAGCAGAGTGTGCACACTTGGGGCTAGATACCCACACATGCTCACAGCAGCCGTTGGGGGGTTTCCTTATTTTCAGTGGGGACTGAAGATGATGTCCTTATTAGTTGATAAGAAAGCGCTGATGGACATTTTAATCTTCCTGGCTCTTCTCCAGGGAATCTTTTTGTGTGTGTCTGTGTGTTTGTGTGTTTTATTTTACAGGCTGATGTAATCTCTAAACTCAACATGACAGACAGGTAAATCTTTCACACTGTAATTCCCCTGTGCGACTGCTGTTCAGGCCTGGGATGCTTTCTGCACGTGGCTTCCTGGGTGTGGTCCTTTCCCTCTTCCCCGCCTGGCTTACCCGTGTTTCCAGTATAGAATCTGTTCTGAATTCATTTGTCTCTGAAATGACTGAGAATTATATTGATGCTTTTGAAGACTGCTGATCATAACACTGCTGATTGAAATGAGTGATTTCCCCTAAGCTTTGGAGGGAATGACTGGTCAGTCAGCTATCCTGGCACATCTCCAAGCCACATCATGCACTCCATTCTTTCCTTAAGAATTATCTTAGGATCCTGGATGGACATATATAGCTCAAGGGCAGAGCCCTTGCATGCCAGTTATGAGGCCCTGGGTTCAATCCCCAACCCTGCAAAAGCAAATAAACACAAACTTGAGTTTTCTTTATAGCCAGAAGGTCACCTTAGAGTGGATCGGGAGAGGGTGGGGTGAGAACCTTGACTCTGGAATTCTCACCAAGATTAGGGAAAGCAGCCAGGGCTTGGCCCTGGGGTGGACACCTCTGGATCTGATGCCATTCCCACAGACACTGCTCTTAGAGTCTCCTGAGTCCACAAGGGAGAAGCAGCTAGGGCAGCTGTGTCTCAGAAGGCCCCCAGTCAAGAGTTACAAAAGGACCCAAGCCTAGCACAGCCCAAGAAGTCTGCAGTGCTGAGCTTGCTCTGCCCTGTGTCCGCTCTCAGCACCTGTCAGCTGGCCAGTGGGATACTGCAGAAGAGGGCCAGGGACCACTCTTCCAGATCCTTCTCATGAGCTGAGACTGTCAGGCTTCAGCTGCAAGGTAGCACCTAGTACCAGAGCTTCAGAACTGTTGATGGGAAGTGAGCCACTGACAACAAGCGTGATCCACAATACCCATCCCTCACCCTCCCCGGAGGGCGGGAATATGGGAGGGGTTTATTGTTGTTTTTAAAAAAAAAAGTTTTCCTTCTTTATGTCAGGATCTCACTTTATAGCCTAGTGTGCTTTGGAATTCAGTATATAGCTGAGGCAGGTCCCAAACTTGAAGCTATCCTGCCTCAGCCTCCCAAGTGTTGGGATTACAGATGTGTGAATAGCTCAGTTTTGATACATAGACAAGCGTCCCGAGTCACCTTCCTTCCTATAGGAATCTGAAGTGCAACAGAACCAGCACCTGGTGTTTTCTCAGAGTGCTGCAAGGGGAGGAGGAATGCCCGGAGTGTTCCAGACATTAGGGAAGGTGTTGCTTTCTCCCTATTTTGGGGGATATGTGTAAGAAGCAAAGTGTTGACCAGTGTCTAGAACTGAGTTAAGGCCAGTAGCTGCACGGTCAGCTGTGTTGAGCAGGAGAGCCCCAGCCAGCCTCCCCCTGTGCAGATGCCCCAGCCAGCCTCCCCCTGTGCAGATGCCCCAGCCAGCCTCCCCCTGTGCAGATGCCCCAGCCAGCCTCCCCCTGTGCAGATGCCCCAGCCAGCCTCCCCCTGTGCAGATGCCCCAGCCAGCCTCCCCCTGTGCAGATGCCCCAGCCAGCCTCCCCCTGTGCAGATGCCCCAGCCAGCCTCCCCCTGTGCAGATGCCCCAGCCAGCCTCCCCCTGTGCAGATGCCCCAGCCAGCCTCCCCCTGTGCAGATGCCCCTTTTCTGTTGGATTTCTGTCTAGCAGATGGAGACTGCTGCATAGAACAGTAGAGCCTTAACAGGGAAGCTGCCAGGGTAATGCAGGTTTGACAGTGGCCACAGGCAAGCACTGTTGTCTGCAGGGGACAGTACTCCACAGCTCCTCCTGATTGCCATGTGGACATGTGGCCTGCAATTATGAGATGTTTAAAAGGCTTTTCTTAGGCTGGGGATGGAACCCAGGACTTCATGTGCTAGGTAGATGCTGTATGTCTATGAGGCTGCTCTGCTTAAAACAATCCATCTACACTTGTTCTTAGCTAAGAGGCTAGGAATCCCACCTGCCGCCCTCACACATGCATACAAGTGAGTATTTTTAAAAGCCAAGTAAGTATTGTAAGTGTTTATGGTGAGGTTTTCAATTTTGTTTCAGTCAGGTTTTTTTTTAAGGTGGTTTTTGTTGACATGGTATCTCATGTAGACTAGGTTATCCTGGAATCTGCTGTGTATCTAAGAATGACCTTGGATTTCTGATCCTCCTGTCTCCACCTCCCAAATGCTGAGTTATATGTTTACCACTGTACCTTGCTTCTGTTTTGTTCTTGGATTTTTTGAGACAGGTCTCACTATGTAGCCCTGGCTGACCTGGAAATCTCTGTACATCAGGCTGGCCTTAAACTCATGGAAATCTGCCTACTTCTAACTCTGCCTCCCAAGGGCTGGCTTTAATGGTGTGCCGTATCCAGCCTATTGCTCCAGTTTTTGAGTGTTGACACCATTTTTCTTATAAACCCATAGACTGCCTGTCGCAGCCTTTACACTTCAGAAAACATAGTCATGTCTGTGTTTGTCCTGAGTAGACTACAGTACCTCGGCAGCCAAGTCTCGTCACTCTCCTCTCTCCCTTTATCTCCCCCACCCCCTTTTTTCTTTCTTTCTTTTGCCTGTCCCTCCCTGAGTCCTGCTGTCTTGTCTTTTCAGGTTTTGTTGGTGCTACTAACTTTTGATGGAGAGAATAATGTAACACATTTTTAGCTTGAGCCTTCAAGGACAGGGTCCTGAGGGTAGATGTAGACCACTGCTGGACAGGCTTTGTGGGGCCTCAGGCACTTGTGCTCAGAAAGACCCCCCACCAATTGAGTTCCCAGCAGGCACTAGTGTGATGTGCTGGCTTCTCTCCACAAGGCTTGTCTTCAGCTTTGTATTCTGAAGAGTGTGATCAGACATGGAGACGTGCAGTGAGCACCTGCAGCCTTCTCTCCATGCTTGCCTGTGGACCCTGATCCCAGAGTTCTGGTCAAAGGGCCGATGTAGCTAACAAAGTATGGTGGCCAGGCTTCTCACTGTGTACCTGTAGTCTGGTAGGACCAAAGTTAACAACAGAAAAGGACTGTTGGCTCATAAGGCTGCAAAGTCTCGAGCATGATGGCTCTAGCTCAGCACCCCCAGGACTTGTTCCTCTCAGACCTTGGAGAAGCTCTCCCCGGCTGCTGTTCGCTTCCCCTGTTCATTCATATGGAACACTACAGCTCCAGGCACCTCACCAGGGCTCAGTCTTCTCCCAGTGGCCTGGTAAAGCTAGTCCAAGCTTGTGTACTACACCCACCCCTGGAGTTCCTTTCTGCATCCAACTAGAAAGCGGGAGCTCCCATAGGCTGTGGGTACTGGGCAGGGAGACCAGAGACTGCCTGCCTAATGCACTCGATTGAAAACCTGCTGAGCACAGCCACAGCCCCTCTAGGGCACGGCTGAGCTGTTCATCTTCCTTGCTGTTACTGTGTGTAGCAAGGACAAAAGGGTGGAGAGACTAGGCCTGGGCCTGGTGGCAGTGCAGGGCTGCTGGATAGAGCTGCTTTCCCTCAATCCTCTTCCCTACCCCACTGCCTACCTTCTGTCTGTGGCTCTGGCTTGTGCCCACACAGATCCTGAGGACACAGTCAAGAGAGGGCAACAGGCAGCTCCAATGCATGTGCTCACCTTTGATGAGGACGGCATGGTGTGGGAGCAGGAGGTGAACATCCTGCGGGCCCTGGTTCTCTCCTGGCCGCCTCAGACCCTTGCCTCCATCGCCAGGAGCTGCCACCTTATGGATTGATAATTGAGGGGGAGGAGGTGACTGCCCTGCTTCCTCCCACCAGCAGTCTTCTTTCAGTAGGGCTACTCAGTGACCCCAGTCAGATGAATCCAACCCCACCTCCTCCTAGTGGTCATGTTTCCACGCATTTTGTTATGTCTTTGGTTTCCTGAGATGGTCTCATAGCTCAGGCTGACCTGGAGCTTGCTGTGTTGCTGAATGTAACCTTGCACTCCTTACCCCTTCTCCCACACCTCCTGTGCTGGGGTTACAAGTGTGCGCCCCTACACCTAATTTATGTTGCTTGCGATCAAACCAAGGGCCTCAAGCATGTGTAGTAACCGCTCTCTAGCCCAACCCACATGGCCACTTTCTAAGTTGGGCTGAGTCTCTGCTTCTGGCTACACCTACCCTCCAGGACAGGGGCACTGCTCCAGGCTAGATGATAAGAGTAGTAAAGGGATTGGGGCCAGTGCCCATGTGGTAAGGAGAGGTTTGCCTGAGAGCTTAGGCAGGTGGTCAGTATTGGTGGCAGTGGACTTTATGGTCAAATGCTGCCTGTAAGACCTGAGGGCCCAGCTTCTAGTCAGCAGCCCAGTCTGTACCCTCTGATGGCCACTGGCTTTTGGCTCTTTCTTGGATGTTGCAACTCTGAGTGGAGGCTGGGTTTGGTTACAGTTGGCACAGTTGACCTGGTGGCAGAGCAGAAGTTAAAGCCAATAGCTTATAGGACTTTCTGGCCAAGGAAGCTAGGCAGTGTGTGCTAGGGTAAACAGACTTCTGTGCAGCAGTGTCTAAAACAGAGTGTAGTGCTGCTGCTGGGAAACCAGACTCAGCGCTTTGTCCTGGCCTCCCTGCTCCTGCAGGGTGTGGGGTTGAGCAGGAAAGCACAAGTCTCTCTGTTGGCCCCTTAGCTGCCATCTTGGCATCACATCCCAAGCACAGCTGTGTGGATCCAGCACCACATTTTACAGAGTCTGCCCTCGCTTCTCTCTCTGCAGTTTCGCATTTGGCTCCCTGATATCTGCAGTCGACCCAGTCGCCACTATTGCAATTTTTAATGCACTGCACGTGGACCCTGTGCTCAACATGCTGGTGTTTGGAGAAAGTATTCTCAATGATGCAGTCTCCATTGTCCTCACCAAGTAAGTAGGAAAGACTGGAAGGTCCCTACAGCACACTGATACCAGTGCACAGGCTGGTCCTATGTGATCAGCTCACTACTGCATCTTGCCACTCTGTCAAGCAGTCTGTGCCACAGGAGTATGGCACAGCCAGGCTGCTACAGGGAGTTGAGTTTGTGTTTTCTGACCTCTGTTTCTCAGCATCTTTGAAGGGCTTCTCGGAAATGGCATTCTCAGGTCCTACCTCACAGCCTCTTTTGCAGTGGGTCTGGGTTATGCTCCCTTGATTGATCTGTGTCAGCCATGTGAGGGATTAACATTTGGGCAGCAACCCTGGATTATTGAATGCAGTGTGGGCCAGTGCTCACCAGTAAGAATCTGGTGCCATGTCCAGCTCCACAGGGCAGATGAGCAGACAGGCCCTCCCCTCCTTTATTGGTTGCTTCACACCTCTCACAGCTCTGAAAGAAGATGACAGATTCCTTATATGTCTGAGGTGCTGCTGTGGAAAGGAGACTTTGGATGGTGAAAATCTGTTTTGTTTTGTTTTTTAAAAAAACAGGTATATATTAGCCAGGTGGTGGTGGCTTTACATCCCAAGCAGCCAGGAGGCAAAGGCAGGTTGATGTCTGTGAGTTCTAGGCCAGCCTGGTCTACAGAGTGAGTAGTTTCAGGACAGCCAGGGCTACACAGAGAGACACTGTGGGGGAGGGGGAGGGAGGAGAGAGAGGAAAGAGGAAAGAGAGAACTCCAGGTGATCCTTGGCTACATAGTGACTTTGAGGCCAGTATGGGCCATTTATATGTGACAGTGACATGTGTGGATCTTTTCTCTTGGGTGATGGCTGTCAGTGCCTTGCTTGGATGGCTTATACCCCAACATTAGGTTGTAACTTTCCTTTAGAGCACAGCTGATAAAATTGTCTAGGATAGCATCATCAATTGGGTATCACTTTGGATTTATTGACATGCTTACCCGCTGTCCTCACTCTGGCTTTCTCTTGGTAAAAACGCCTGTAGTTTTAGGTAGGAAGTCGTCAAACGTCGTGCCGTAAGGCTGTCTTAGTTAGGGTTTCTACTGCTGTGAAGAGATACCATGATCACAGCAACTTTTATAATGGGAAACGTTTCATTGGGCTGGCTTACAGCTCAGAGGCTTTGTCTGTTATTGTCATAGTGGAAATCTCACAGAGTGCAGGCATAGACATGAAGAGATGAAGGAGCTGAGAGTTCTACATCTGGATCTGCATGCAGGAGAGGTGACTATGTCACGATGGGCTTAGCTTGAACACAGGAGATCTTAAAGCCTGCCCCCACAGTGATGCACTTTTTCTAACAAGGTCACACCTACTCCAATAAGGCCACACCTCCTAATAGTGGCATTTCCCCCTGGGCCAAGCATTTAAACTTGAGTCTATTGGGGCCACTCCTATCAACCCCCCCCCCCCCGCAAAGGCCTTTATAGTATTGACAGCAACCCTTTTGTAAGATAGTTCCTGAAAGTTTAATTTAGTTGATAGAGTGCTTGCCCGTCATGTACAAAGCTCTAGGTTCAGTCCACAGCACCACATAGAACTGGGCATGGCAGTGCAAACCTGTAGTCTCAGCACTTGGGAGACAGAAGCAGGAGGATCAAAAGTTAAAGGTTAGCCTCCACTTCATAAGAAGTTTGAGTCCAGCCTGGCCTAGCTACATGGAACCTTGTACCAAACTACTTTCTTTTCTGAAAGCTCTTGATTTTGCCTTCATCTCATCTGGCGAACTGGCTAAGCATTAAGATGAGGAATTGCCCACTTGGAGTTGATGGCAGGAGCCATTTTTATTGTTAGGGGCAGAACTCAATTGCTTTGCCTGTGATTTCTTTAAAGAAAATCTGTCAGTAGGAAAATGTCAGCTTTCCCAGGCCTCTGCCACACAATTGCCAAGATGAAGAGAGACTTTTGAAACAAACAGGAGAAGATGTCATCATTACACATCTACTGGGAGACTGGCTTTGGAGGTCACCTGAGACAGTTCCTGTAGGTGGCTCTGTGGATTGCATACTTGCAGAATGGGCAGCTTCCTTTTCTGTTGTCATGGCTGTCTCCATTACCTCAGAGCCTGTGCTCTTCAGAGTCCAGTGGAATTTAACTGACTTTGTCCACAGTGGGCCAGAGAGATGTAAGTGCAAGAGAGGGGCAGGAAGGCCATGGAGGATTCCAGAAAGGTGGTCCCATGTCTAGGCCAGACAGCCAGTGAGCATTTTCAGATAGAAGCAGGAAGAATGGAGATAGACGGCCGGTCCCTTTTTCATTGACTTCTGAACTACCGAAGTCCAGCTGATGTTCCTCCTGGCCTCTGAGGGGAGGCTGCCGGTCAACAGTTCTTTCCAGAGTGGTCAGGGTCAGACATCTCATCTTTACAAATGATATATGCAAATGAAGGGCCTTCGTTCAGATGTTGGCACAAAGTAAAGCCCCTTCTGATTCTTCTTTAACTCTAGATTATTTGTAGATTTATTTGTTTAGTTAATGGTTTGGCAATTTTGTTGTTTATTTTTGAAACAGTCTCTTCTATAACCCAAGCTGGTCTTAAACTCCTGATCTTTCTACCTCAGTTTCCCAGTTGCTATTTCTAGCTTTGATTGCCACTGTCACAGTTGTTCGGTCAGTCGCTGTGGAGGGAACCTCACCTTATGCCCTGAGGGTGGAAAGTGTATCCATGCCTTTGAAGGTCCCAAGCGCTGGTCCTCATGTATGGCAACTAGTTATTTTGGGGGCAAGCAGCAAATTAGTCTATTTTAGCCAGAAATAAAGAAAGCTAATATTAATAAAGAAAGGGAAGAAAGAGAGAAAGAGAGAAAGAGGAAGAAGCCACAGTGAGAGGTTTGGAGTAGGTGTGTGCATGAGGGACACTGAAGTACGTTACTAGGGCAGTAGGTAGTTTATGGGAAAGCTGCTAACACCACGGATGGAGAAGTGAGCATGCTTGCCTCCGGGGCCTTTCAGGCTCTAGCATCAGACATGCTATGTCAGGGTTTCTGAAGACAGGATCCAGCCACAGGACAGAAGCAGTTTATTCTTACCCTGTTCTGAGGATGGGGAGGTTTAACAGTACATGGCTGAAGCTAGGCTTTCTGATTCCCAGGCAGGAGGCAGAGGAGTGGGTGAGACCTACATATATGGTCACCCGTACCCCTTTGATGTCAACTCAAGGTGACAGACCTTGGCTCAGGGAGTCTTTAGTTAAAGACTCCCAGTGTCTGAGAAGATGTGTCTTGAGCAGTGGTGGACTCCCTCGTTGCATTCTTATACAGAACACGTAGGTGTGGTCCACTGGGGGAATTCAGGTAGCCAAGCCCCAAGTGATCTGCTGGGAAACAAGATTGACGGAGATGACAGTCAGGAACCCAAGAAACTTGTGTGAAGACAGTTCCTTTTTGTTTTTTTCCAGACAGATTTCTCAGTGTACCCTCAGCTGTCCTGGAACTTATTCTGTGGACCAGGCTGTCCTCTAACTCATAGAGATCCACCTGCCTTTGCTTCCCAACTGCTGGAATTAAAGGCCTGCACCACCACCCAGCTAAGAGAGTTCTTTTTAGTTAACAGTGCTATTTATTTTGTGTTTGTGGGCACTTTTACACACAGAGACAAAGTTTGGAACTGAGAACCCATCTTTCAGCAGTTGGCCTTCAGATTTTGCTCCAGGTACTTCTGTCTTCTGAGCCATCTTCTGGCCCCTGAGGACCTACTTTTTGAGACCCCTCAGAACCATATCATGTACCTCCAGCCTGTGAAACTCTGACCAGGGATCTGGGCTCACCTGACCAAGTTCCTTTTTCATCAGTCATCAGAGATCATACTCCTTTCAGATGGAATAGTAGTCAGTGAAGCCAAATAGTTGACAGTTCTGTCAGCAGATTCCACAGACACATACTGAGTGGCTAGGCTCTGACTAGGCCCAGGACACTCAGATTACAGGATGGAGAGAGCACCACTGTCGTCATCACATGCTCTGAAGGAGAAGCTGCCTCACAGGGACCTGAAAGTGGGTTGGCCTCTGTGGCCAACTCAAGAAAAGTGTCTGAGGGAAGGAGGGTACTGTCTGAAGGAACAAGTGAGTTAGCAGAGTCAGGCATAGTGAAGAATGACCTGCAAGGAAGTGCCGGTGCCCTTGTAGGCCAGTCCAGAGGGAAGAAATTAGACAGAGCTCAGGGATCTGGGCTGGGCTCACACTTAGGAGTAGCTGGTACTATGGCAAGTGTGTGTTTTAAGGAGATCACTTCAGCTGCTGATGCAGACCTGGCTGGCAGGCAGATGTGGGCATGTTTGGGGTTGGGAGATGGATCCATGTTAGAGAACAAGGTACCCTTTGAGTGTCTGATTTATCAAGAACAGTTCCTTATTAATGGTGCTCTTCTCTTTGGGGACAAAGTAGCTGTTGGCTTGCTTTCCACAGCTGCTTTGCTAGCACAGAGAAAGGGAGGACCTTCCAGCTCCTTTTAGGGTTCCTTGAGTTCCCCTCTTAGCCTGAAGCTCTGATTTCTTCCCTAGCCTCCATCCCACCTGACTTCCTGTCAGAGCCCCATCTGGAGTTTACCTTAGGAGTCCTTTGCTCAGCAGTTGGCAACTGAGGCCTTCGGGGTGCACCACTGATCCTCCCATCATGCCATGGGCCCTGTTACTGGCTGCTGTTCTCCCAGGTCCTCCCTAACCTACATCATCCATGCACTTGAATGTTCACACTCAAGCCCTTACCCCTGGGCACTGTTTCTTCAGCCTGATAGGCCTCTTGTACATCCATGCCGAGACTCCCTGAATCCTAAATGGAAGCTCAGCCTGCCTTCCCTCTGGAACTTTCCTGGATTGCCCCGAACCCTGAGTTGGATGCCCACCCTATTTTCAGAGCTCTTGGGCTTGTTTCCTAATTGCCCAGGGCAGGTCTTTCGAACAACCTTTGCCCTCTCCTCCAAGCCCCAGAAACCACCTCAGTGCCTGGACACATAGGTGACCAACCATAGAAACTTCAGGGACAGGTGAGTCGAATGTCAGGAAAGGCTGTTCTGAGAGGCAGTGAATGATGCTAGCTAATTGTAAGGACGGACTGGGTCAGAGCACTTTAACTTTCTCTGTTTTCTTCTTTCCTAGCACGGCTGAAGGTCTAACAAGAAAACATATGTCAGATGTCAGTGGGTGGCAAACGTTCTCACAGGCCCTCGGCTACTTCCTCAAAATGTTCTTTGGCTCCGCAGCTCTTGGCACGCTGACTGGCTTGATCTCAGCATTAATATCCTTTTAGATGGGGGCACAGGCATAGGGATCACGCATGATGTCATCACTCTTGCTATTTTCTCTGCTTCCTTGGGGCACTGGCTGTCCTAAAACTCTTTGTAGACCAGGCTGGCACCGAGCTTATAGAGATCCACCTGCCTCTGCATCCCGAGTGCTGGGATTAGAGACATGAGCACCACCACCCGGCTCAAAGACCCAATTAATGTAAAGATTTGTTTAAAAGAAGGTTTTGTGCTGAGCTGTGGTGTGAGAAGTACTCTAAGCCCAAGGACTCTTAAATTTAACCTCTGATGTGTCTGGATACTTCCATTTCTCCTCAAGTCAGCAGTGTCCCCTCAGCTGGCCTTGAGCTTAGTATCATACAGATGACAGGTTTGCCCAGCACACTGTAGGATGCCATTCTCCTTCCTTCCTTCCTTCCTTCCTTCCTTCCTTCCTTCCTTCCTTCCTTCTTTCCTTCCTTCCTTCCTTCCTTCCTTCCTTCCTTCCTTCCTTTCTTCTTTCCTTTCTTTCTTTCTCTTTCTTTCTTTCTTTCTTTCTTTCTCTCTTTCTCTCTTTCTCTCTTTCTCTCTTTCTCTCTTTCTCTTTTTATTTTTGGGACAGGAATTCTCTATAGAACCCTGACTGTCCTGGAACCCACTATGCAGACTAGACTGGCCTCAACTCACAGCGATTCATCTACTTCCTGAGTGCTAGGACCGTGGCAAGGCTGCCATTCAAAGCCAATCTGTAGGCGGCAGGTTTGACCTGCGCTCTGCTGCTGGGGGTGAGAACCGTGGCGGACGAGGTTACTCCATCGCTGTCTTGAACCGTGGCGGATGATGTCACTCCATCGCTGCCTTGGTCTGCACACTCAGAAAACTGGCAATTTTCTTAGAAACTGTAGGTCATTTTAGATTTAATTGAACTGGGGAGAAGGTGTGTGCATGTGCATACAGGAGGCCATGGGGAAGCTGGGTGTGGTGACACACAGCTTTAGACCCTTTAATCTCTGTGAGTTAAGTTCCGGGACAGCCAAGGTTATGCAGTGAGTTGCCTGTCGTGGGAACTGAGTGGGGTGGCTCTTGACCACAGTCAGAGCACTGAAAGCCGTCTTCCCTACCCCCAAGAGCTGCTCTGGAAGGGTGGGCAGGGCTTTCATGGAAGTAAGTGTCATCCACACTGTCTGTACTGTGTGTGCTGCTTACTAGTTAAGGGCTCTTAAGTAGAGGAAGAAAGGCTCCTTAAAGCAGTGTGACCCTTACTGCCGGTGACAGCTTATCACATAGAAGTAGGACAGGCTCCAGAGTGGTTCTGCAACCATCCGGCCCGTGTCCCCAAAAGGCTATATGGCCCTTCTGAAGCAGTTTGTCTCTCATTCAGCTGGGACATTCTTGCCTGGTTCCAGGTATGTTTCCTACCATCCTGGTGAGATTTCAGAAGCTGAAGACGATGGAGACAGTCTCAGCAAGAGTGAGGAAGACACACAGGGTGGCATTCCCCAGACTTCAGGTCAGCAGTGAAGAGCACTGTCTGCATTAGAGTGGACCCAGGATCAGTTCCCCGCACCCACATGAAACTCGGGTCTAGGGGATCAAACACTTCTGAGCTCTGTGGGCACTGTGGTACACGGGCATGCAGGCAAACTGCTCACACTCATAAAAAGCATGTCAGAGATAGAGGTGCATGCCTGTAGCTCCATCATTTGGGAGACCAAAGCAGGATTCCACAAGTTTGATGTCAGCAGGGCCACATAGCAAGATCCCATCTGAGAAAGATGTAGGGGAGGGGGCAGGGCGCAAAGAAGGAAAGAGGCAGCAGAAGATCGGGGAAGAGCATATACTACAGTCCATGTTGGTGGGAGACTTGGCTGCCTTCAAGGAGCATACATTGTAAGGAGGCAGGTGCGTGGGAACTCAGCTCCAGCTGGGACCTGGGAATATGGACTGTCTGTTCCCAGGGGCATGAGTGTGGTTTTCTGAAGGGGCAGGAAAGACAGGCCATTCAGCAGGGTGGTGAGACCCTGAGAGCAGGCAGTAGACACCTGTGTCGGCATCCCCGGTCTATAAGTCAGCATTTTTAAATGACTTGTCAGATTCTGGTTTCTAAAAGAAGAGAACTCTTACTGAGAAATTTCCTACTGTAACCACGCCCCAGTCAGCATCTTTTGTGGCACTCCTCTCATTGCCTTGCCACATGCTTCTCCAGTGCCCTTTGTCCTTCCTCCTTGACTGCTGTGCCATGTGCTGAAGCACATTGACCTGAGGAAAACGCCTTCCCTGGAGTTCGGCATGATGATCATTTTTGCTTACCTGCCATATGGGCTGGCAGAAGGAATCTCACTCTCAGGTAAGAGGCAGTACCCAGCATGCCATGGTCATGGCTCAAGAGTTGACAACATGAGTTGTCATGTGAGTTGCTTTCTCTTGGCAGAGACAGAAGTGCTGTGATGCCCCTGTTTCACCACAAGAAAACCCAGTGGGGCCTAAGGAGTTGAGGTGCGGGCAGGTCAGGAGTTCAAGCTCATCACTACATAACACATTCAAGGTTACCCTGGGCTTTTGCCTTAGAAACAAAATCGCACTCCTAAGGTGGTTTAACAAGTGGAGGCATTTGCCACCAAGATTAATGACCTGAACTGGGCACCCAGCTGACTCCTTATTCAAAGTTGTCAGGCAGGTAGAGAGGTTGTGAGATTCAAACACTGGCTTCCTGAGCTCCCAGCTGCAGATACCCTTGGATGTTGTAGAAGAGGTGGTCCCAGCTGTAGGAGGAGAAGCTGTCCACCAAGCACTGGCTAGGATCTTTCATGCTTTGGACTCAGTCAGCAGCCCCTTTCTGTCAGTTTTTGCCTCGAGTGATCTGGGTCCTGAGCTGCTGTTGGCCAGGTTATGAGGACACCAGCCTGGATGTGGAGGCTCTCTGCAGAACCAGAGCAAGCCTTATGCTTTGTCTGCAGATGCAGGTACAGCTGAATGGGGAGGGCTCTTGACCGCAGGTCCTCACCCTTAGGTAAGGGCTGTGTAGAGACCTGTTGAGGAAGAGAAGCACCACCCAGGCTGGGCTCTGCTATGGGGAGGCTTCTTTAAACTGCAGTGGGGCTGACATCCTTACAATACCATCATCTGTGTGGGGGTTCTGGTGAGTTTTGACAGGTGTGTGTAGTCATATGCTCCTGACTGGATGTAGAGGGACCTTGCCCCATACTGTGTCTTCTTTGGTCACCATGGGCTACATTATTAGTGGTTCTTTCCAGATGTCACTAGATGAAGTCATGTGAAGCACTGCCACCTCACCGTCCCTGTCCCAGTCTCTCTACCCCAGGGCTGATGAGGCTTTTCTACTTTTGGCCTGTGAAATGTTTTCTTTATGTGGGGTGACTAGTTAGGAGTGAGGTTGCTAGGTTAGGTGATATGCCAGTTTTACTTCATTAGAAACTGCTGAGTATTTGACAGTGATCAGTTCTGTAGGGGGTGAGTAGGGACCATGTCTTTAATCCCAGCATTTGGGAGGCACATGCAGGACAATCTATGTGAGTTCCAGGACAGCCGGGGCTACATAGAAAAACCCTGTCTTGAAAATCAGAAAGAGGGGCTGGTGAGATGGCTCAGCTGTTAAGAGCACTGACTGGTCTTCCAGAGGTTCTGAGTTCAATTCCCAGCAGCCACATGGTGGCTCATAACCATCTGTAATGAGATCTGATGCCCTCTTCTGGTGTGTCTGAAGAGAGCAGTGGTGGTGTACTCATATGTATAAAATAAATAAATCAATCTTTTTTTTTAAAGAAGAAAAGAATAAAGAAAATCAGAAAACAAAAAGAATACACACACACACAAAGACCAGACCAGTTCTGTCTGCTTTTCCAGTAGATCATGGGCATATAAAATTAAAAACAATTTTTTTTAAATGTCAAGAATTTTTTGCCAGCACTTGGGAGGCAGAGGCAGGCGGATTTCTGAGTTCGAGGCCAGCCTGGTCTACAGAGTGAGGGCCAGGACAGCCAGGGCTACACAGAGAAACCCTGTCTTGAAAAACCAAAAAAAAAAAAAAAAAAAAAGAATGTTTTGTTTGGCTAACCCATGTGTCCTTCCAATAGTGAGCTCCAGTAGCACAGTTCTCTCCTTTAATGTCCTTGTGTACAGGAGGTGGTTAGAGTAGGTGAGGTCGCCTGAGTGGGCTGGTGGCCTGTGTGTGGAGGCAGACTCCTGTGGAGCACCTTGGAGTGCTCATCTGGACTTTCCTGTAGCCCCAGAGCTGGCCGAGGGCCCATCCTTTCCTTGGCCCATGGTGAAGTGCCTCTGGGTCATTTCTAGCATCATAGTCAAGTGCACAAGTAAGCAGGTTGTCAGACGCTTATGCACACGGAATGGAACCATTTATATTGGGCACGCTCAGAAGTTCAGAAGTGTTCGATAAGAAACAGGTTCCCATCATCTCCGAAGTGAAGCTGGACCTTCCCATCAGGAGTGCAGTGGCCTAACGAAGAGCAGTGCGTCAGTCATGGTGGCCACTGGTATACCAAGTGTTCTTGGTGTTCTTACCCTCTGGGCAGTGCCCCGTGACCATCTAGAACCCTTTGGCCACACTGCCCCCTGCTGAATTTGAGCAGCTCTGTCCTGGGACAGACCCCAGGAATTTCCACACCTGAGTGTCAGGCTCAGTTGCCTCTTGAGCCTTTGGTCTCAGGAACAAGTATTTACAGCCCCTCCTGCCTATTGTAGCAGCATCTCTGTTTGTAGTGTGGCTGCAGTGATGGTCTGCCTGGTGGTAGCACTGTAGCTTGCGATCCTCTCTGGTTAACACTGCATCGTCTAAGCCAGCCCTGCGTGTGAGCACTGGAGGACCAGACTGCTTCCTACTCCACCCTCCCTCCTAGGCCATGTGTGCTTCTTGCTGGTAGCTGCTATATAGTGCTGGGCCTCAGGCCAGGGCCTTGAACATGCAGAACATGTCTTACCAAAGCTGCACCCTTGTCTGCTGTCGCTTTTTTGTAATTTTTTTCTTTTTTTTTTAGATTTGTTTGTTTGTTTGTTTGTTTTGTGTTTTGAGAACAGGTCTGTATTCTGTAGCTCTGACTGTCCTGAAACTCATCACAGATTCACTACCTCTGTCTCCCAAGTGCTGGGACTAAAGGTGCTTGCCACCATGCCTGGTTAGACTTATGTTTGTGTATGATTGTGCACCACATGAGTGCCTGGGAGTTATGTATGGTTGTTAGCTACCATGTCGATGCTTGGACTCAAATGTTACCGTGTCAAAAACCAGGAGCTAAGAAAGGAGGATTTTTCAGTTATTTTTACAGTCGTGGAAAAGGTACAGGTCATGGGTTTATGGTGAGACAGTTAACATACCATACACATTTTATGATTAGTTATGACCATAAAACGAAAACAGTCTACAATGTGTAATTCACAAGATTACTGAGAAGGAACAACAACCACACAAACAAGATGACCTCTAGCTACAGACATAATTAAAGCCTAACATTGTTTAAAAAAAAAAAATGGAGTCAGCTGTCCCTTAACACAAAGCCAGGTTCTTTACAAGAGTAACAAGTACTCTTAACTGTGGAGCCACCCTTCCAGCCTCCTGGGGGCATCTTTTGATGGCTGTAGGGCCTTGTTTTGCAACAGGATCAGGAGGGCCAGCTATCCCTAAGAAAGAGCAGGGGAAGCTGGGGAGTGCTGGGGTTGTTTGTCCAGCATAGCAGGGAAGGTAGAAAGCAAGACCCACCCCTTCCCTTTGCCCATCTTCTCCGGAGTATCTTCTTGTCCCCTTTTGTAGGCAAGATGGAAGAGTAAAGGAAAGTGCTCCTTCCTGGGAGGTTGGGGGTAGAACATTCCAGTCCTTCTGTTATGTACACAGCAGGGCCCTGTGGGGATTTCAAAGAGCAGGTGGCCTGTTTTGCAGTGCCTTGTGGGTGATCAGCTCAGAGGCTAGTGTGTGGCACTCCCTTTGTACAGGTGCAGTTAGCCAATTAAACTATTAATCCGAAATGATGGAAGTGAATTAAAACTTGGCTTACAAAGTTTGATTTTCAGTTTATGTATGTTGGCATCTTGTTCAGTAGCTTTTAAAAACGTCAGCTTCCTTCTGCCTGTATGCAGCTCTGATAAAAGAACTCGTGTAGAGCCTCAAAGAGGCAAGGGGAGCATGCCAGGCATAGATAGGGAAGCAGTCCTCAGGGAGCACGGCCAGATGAGCCTGGAAAAAGCAGTCAGTTATCTTCCTGGGTAACAGATCACTCTGTGTCTGAGAATAGTAATTGGTGACTATGGGGAAATTAAAATGGGAGTATTTTAAGGTCCATCAGATGGCCCTACCCTCTAACCCAGGGTTAGAGGCTTTTCACCTGTGGATACAGTGCCAGCTTCTCATCTTAGAATTGAAGCAAAGGGAAAATGTGCAGCGATGCTACAGCCATTGAGCCTGTGCAGACAGCTTATCTACCATTCCTCTGACTGTTGCAGGAGTAGGGACTACACCAACTACAGCTGAGAGAAGCCACCTGGCCATTTCTCTGTAGCTTCTGCAAGGTCTCAGGACTGTATCTGCCTCCACTCCCAGTCACTCCTCTCCCCCTCCCTCCCCTGCCCTCATCTCTCCCTTCCCTCTCTACCCTTCTTCCTCACTTTCTTTGTCTCCTCATTTTTCAGGCAGAGTTTCATGTAGCCCAGGCTGGCCTCAAACTTGCTGTTTAGCCAAATTCTGATCTTCTGACATCTGGGATTACAAGTGTGTGTCATCTGGCTCATGGCTATCATATCTGGCTTATGTTCTTAAAAGGAGGGATGCAGGGCTCCTTGCTCACTAGGCAACTGAAGCTGCATCTGCCTCTCTTTCTATACTCTTTTCTTTCCTTTTTACGTGTGTGGGTGTTTTGCCTGAATATATGTCTTATATACTGCATACCTGGCACTCATGGACGCCAGAAGAGGATATAGAATCCTCTGGAATTTAGTTATAGGTGCTGGGAACCAACATTTCCTCTGGAAGAGCAGCCAGTGTTCTGAATCATCTTTCCAGCCCCTTCCATTTCTAAAAGCCCTCATATATTTGGAGTTTGGGGAATTTGGGGACGAGTGTTGTTTGATTTTTCACATCTGTCCCTGTGTTCTGTGTCATACCTGCCTTCTGCCTCTCTCTCTCTCCAGGCATCATGGCGATCCTGTTTTCTGGCATCGTGATGTCACACTATACACACCATAACCTCTCCCCCGTCACCCAGATCCTCATGCAGCAGACCCTCCGGACTGTGGCCTTCCTGTGTGGTGAGTAGCCTCACAAACTGGGATTCCTGCCCTACCTGGGTGTAGGCTAGGATTTCTCCCTGGCAGCAGGGCACAGAATCCCTCCGAGCCCAGGCCATTCCTGTGCTCCCTCGGGCCGGTTCCAGGGCCGGCTCCTCTGGCTTTGTGATTCCATAAAAGACATGAAACACCTAAGAGATGGACGTCTGATGGCTGTAGATATGGTCAGTAGTGCTGCTGTTGAACATTCCAGACGTGTGTGTGTGTGTGTGTGTGTGTGTGTGTGTGTGTGTGTGTGTGTGTGGAGACGTTCGCACATGCTCCTAGGAAACAATGCTGAGGATGGGTGGATGACCCGCCCTTAAGTCCTGGACTCTCAGGGTAAAGTTTCAAGATCTTTGTGAGCCTGAGGCTTTCCAGATAGGGGCGCTGTGAGTCTGTAAGGGAGGGTATCCTAGCACGGAGGGAATTCCAGAGCCGAGTTCCCCTAGACTGAACATGAGGTCTTTCTGTTAAGTAGCAAACAGTTGGAGCTTCCTCCCCCATCTTTCCATGACCCCACTCCTGTTCATACCTGAAATGAAGGTGCCACCTTTAGCCATTTCTTCTCTCTGTCTCTCTCTCTCACTCACTCAGTCACTATATCCTAGGGCTAGGCCTCAGTTGCACCATCAGCATCCACTGGTGTTGAGGGACCCTGTTTGACTTTGGAGCCAGGATGGCAGGCGAGCTGTGGGAGGCTAGGTAAGGAGAGGCCAGGGAGCTCAAGCTGCGAGACAGCCCTCTAGTGTCTGGTAGTCATTTGACCCATGGTTCTTACCAGAAAGCCTCAGCCAAAGGTTTTGACTTGACCTGACCATCACAGGGCAGGGAACAGAGAACAGCACACTCCTCAGCTTCTTTTCTGCACCCTTCCTTTATTGCTTTATTGCTGGCACATGCATGCCATCTCCTGAAGCTCTGTCACAGCCTCCATGGGAATTCATCAGGCATGTGCTTTCTCCTGACCAGCTCCGCCAAAAGAAGTTTAGCCAGTGCACTAGGCTGTTCTAATGTAGCTTGCATTGCCAGAAGCAGCTTATATGGCCACCTTAACAGGTTGGTAAGTTAACCACATATTCTTGCTGCCAGGGAAGGTGAAGTAGGCCTAGGTGCTCTGGCTTGGAGGATCAGACAGTGTCAAATAAGAAGGCATCTCAGAAGCTGGACAGTGGTGGCGCACGCCTTTAATCCCAGCACTTGGGAGGCAGAAGCAGGTAGATCTCTGAGTTCGAGGCCAGCCTGGTCTACAGAGTGAGTTCCAGGACAACCAAAGCTATACAGAGAAACCCTGTTTCAAAAAAACAAAACAAAACAAAAAAAGAAGGCATCTCAGGGGCTGGAGAGACCGCTTAGCGGTTAAGAGCACTGACTACTCTTCCAAAGGTCCTGAGTTCAGTTCCCACCAACCACATTACACAGCCATCTGTAATGGGATCTAATGTCCTCTTCTGGTGTGTCTGAAGACACCTACAGTGTACTCACATACATGAAATAAATAGAAGAAGAAGAAGGCATCTGGAGAGGGGAGGATGAGTGAGCCACTACAACACTACTGACATGTTAAGCAGCCTTAGCAGCTATGTTCACATCTTAAAACTCAGTCCCTTTCTCCTTAGGGGCTGGGCTCTTTTTTTGGGGGGTGCATATTTTAACCTGGAAAGTTGTTTTTTGTTTTCATTCTTTTCTAGTTTCTTTTGTTTTTGCTTGTTTGTTTGTTTATTGAGACAAAGTTCCTCTGTATAGTCCTGGCTGTCCTGGACTTGATCCGTAGACCAGGCTGGCCTCGAACTCACAAACATGCAGATGCTGCCTTCCAAGTGTTGTGATTAAAGGTGTATGCCACTGTTCATGGCAGGAACCCAGAAACTTGGGAGGTGCTGTTTTCAGCACATACCAGTGATTGCTTGCACACCTAGTGCAGCCAAGCCTGAGCATGGGCCCTCCCTGCAAGCTCTGAGAGTTAGCTTCCTCTCAAACCTACCAGGAGGGAGTTAGCTAAAGTGCCTTTCTCATCTGTCATATGACACCACAGTCACAGGCTCACAATTTCTGCCACTTTGTTGCCCCATGGGATCCTGACTGATGAGTGTTCAGTAAATGCATGGGTGGAGTTTGGTTATTTGCTTATAGTATCTGACAGTTAACTCATTATGTTGTGGAATTCTCAGTAGCAAAGACCATTGCCTATGTGATAGTAAGAAAGCAAGCCACCTGTGGTGGCTCACACCAGCAATCCCCTCACTCACGCTGCATTCAAGGCCAGCCTTGGCCAAACAGCGAGACCCTAGTGAGACCCATCCATTCCCCCACCCCCACCCCAAAAGACTAAGTACAAAGTCTGACACAGTGTGGCTGTTGGTGTGGCTTCAGGGATGCTTAAGTTACTACTGAATTGTAAGAGGAACTGGGATGAGTGACCTGTTGTTTGGTTTCTTTCAGAAACATGTGTGTTTGCATTTCTCGGCCTCTCCATTTTTAGTTTCCCTCACAAGTTTGAAATTTCCTTTGTCATCTGGTGCATAGTAAGTATTTTTCTTATTTTTTTAATTGAATGGCTTATTTTTAAAATAGTAACTACATGGTTTGGAATCATTTATGTAACTTAACAATTCAGCGTCAATAGCTACAGAGACTGCTTCTGTTGAAATGTCATTGTGTTTAAAAGATTTCAGACATGAAGCTCTCAGTGTTTTACATTTTCAGTGTCCTTGGATGGTGTGGTTTCCTTTAAACAGTAGTTGTAGGCAGGGCCTGGCAGTGGCACCTATAGCCCCAGCACTTGGGAGATGGACGCAGGAGGATCAGAGAGTTTAAGGACAGCTGAGTGGTGGTGGCACACGTCTTTAACCCCAGCCCTCAGGAGGCAGAGGCAGGCAGGCCTCTGTGAGGCCAACGCCCCTGTCTCAAAAAAGGAAAAGAGAAATGTGACCAACTGCAAGAGATCCCAATTCTCTTGGGTCCTTTTGTGTCCTGTCTCCATCCCCATTAGAGCAGCAGCCTGCCTATATCACAGTCTGTCCCGTGAGTGCAGGTTTTGGGGAAAGCCTTGGGAAGGCCTTTCATAGAAAGTTTGACAGTTGCACTGGTGTTTGAGTTGCAGGATCTAATCCAGGGCCTTGTGCACATGCAGATGCTCCACCCCTCCCCCTCCCCCATTGCGTGGAGCTGGAGTTGATTAAAGCTTAAAAAGCCTTTGCAGAGGCTTTGCCTTGAAGCAGGCCCAGGGCCTGAGCCACCTCTGTGCTCCCAAGTGGAGCTCACTCAGCCCACCCTACTTGATCTGAGGAGCCAGACCCCACACCAGAGGCAGAGGTGCCTGTCTGCCCTCACCTCTGACTCTACAGTGCCCCCAGTATTGACTCTTGGTTGTCCCTTAGCTCACCTCTAGGCACTGCCTGATGCTCACCTTTGTTTGGGGCTGTGTCACTAAAGCTTGCTAGTGGGTGATGCTTGCTAGTCTCTTCTCTCCAAAGCTTCATCCAGGCAGAGCGGGCCAGGGCAGCACACCTGGAATCTCCACCTGGTGTGTTGGTGGTGTCTTTTATGGCTGAGGGCAAGGCTGCCTTAGACAGGTGTGCTACCCTGGTGTTAGCTTGAAGATGGTGTGAATTCCACCTACACTGGGGACGTTGACATTGGCAGGTGCTGGTGCTGTTCGGCAGAGCTGTCAACATCTTCCCTCTGTCCTACCTACTGAACTTCTTCCGAGATCACAAAATCACCCCCAAGATGATGTTCATCATGTGGTTCAGTGGTGAGTGGCAGCCAAGGTGGGTGGGCCTGAGCCTAGGCTTAAATTTAGGCAGAGGCCCCTGGGAAGCCAGGCTCGTAACAGGTGGTATCATATGGCACCCTCACCATAGTACCATGGAGTGGGTGGTCCTTTAACAAGGGCCCTTGGTAGACATGTGTGTGTGGTGTGGTTAGTGTGGAGAGGCATGCTGTTGGGATGGGGCTAAGGATGGGGACTTGATCAGCTGATAGCATCCCTCATGCCAGTCAGGTTATTTCTCCTTCTGCTACAGAGTCCTCATAGCTGAGGCTGAGCATTGTGGGCCCTTCTCTATGTTAACTGTGTGGCTGTCCTGAAATTCAATCAGGCTGGCCTTGAACTCCAATATCTGCCTGCCTCTGCCTCCTAAGTGTTGGGACTAAAGGCGAGTGCCACCACCGCCCTTTGTCCCTTCGGATCTTTAGCTTTCCATATGCCTCCTCTCTAAGTTCCATTAGCCAGGAGAGATACAGAGCTCTGAGTACAACGCCAGCTTGCTCTTCACAGTGAGCTCCAGGCAGCCAGAGCTAGACAGTGAGACCCTGTCTCAAAACATAAAGTTAAATCAATGACTGTTATTGAAGTATTTCCATATGAACTGGACTATAGCATCACCCTTTATAGTGTCCACTCCAATTTACCTCATAATTTTTCTTCAAAAAGACCGTAATGTAAAAACTGTAAGCCAAGTTCACTAGTGTTTAACTATAACACCAGCTACTTGGGAGAATAGGGCAGGAAGGTTCTACTTTGAGTCTAACCTCGACCCTGTCTAGCTAATCTGAAACCTACAGTGTAGACTAGGTTTGAACTTGCCTCTGTCTCCCAAGTGCTGTGTTACATCATCATGTAAGCAGTCCCTCCCAGTGCCTCCCCCGTGCCCATTTCCCCACTTCCGCCCTTCTGCTGTGCTGGCTCTGGCCTTGGTCAGCTCATCAGCAGCTGATGCAGCATTAGCGCCCAGCCTAGTGCACCTGCTGGGCTTCTGCTTCCCTCCTCTCACTGCCGTTGCCAGCATACGGAAGATACTGTCCCCTGAGGCTCCCAGCCTCCCATGCCGTACTTTCCACACTGACCGCAGACAGTGTCATCCTAGGGTCTGAACGAGGGACCTTTTTGTATCTGCCTTTGTATCTAGCTCTCCACACCAGCCTTCTCTGGAACCCAGTTTCATGCCCCTCTCTGTCTCTGGGTGCTGTGGGCTGCAGCAAGTTCCTTAAGCTGGAGCCTACATCCTAGCTGGCTTGCGCTCCCTTCCTTGGGAAACAGCATGGTAGGTTGGCATACTTGCTCCCTTCATTGGCACTCTACACATGAGCCTGTCATAGGTGTCTGATCCCTCATCCTGTGGCCCTTATGGGAGATTCTGCAGCTTCCGGCCCCCACCCTTCTGTCTGAGCCACCCCACTGTGTTCTCTGTTCCCAGTGACTCTTCTCCTGAAATTGGTATTGTGTTGCCATTCTCTCCTATCTGCTCTGGGAGCATTGGAAGGCTTGGGGTTCCTGCTGTGTATACAGTGCAGGTCTGCTGGCCCCCACCGTCCTTACCCTCACTTCATCATTGCCAGCAAGCTCCACAGAAAGGAGTCGTTAGATGAGCCACACCCTCCTGTTCTGTGTGTGCTCAGTGGCCCCGGGCAGGACATTGCTGCTCTATCCTGGCCCTCACCTGCGTGCCAAGGAGAGGGGCAGCACCTGCTACCCAGGTTCCTGTGACAGGCAGCTCTTAACTGGTGGCCTAGGGCACTCAAGAAGGACTCAGCCACCATAGCTATGATGACACATGATGATGACATATGACAGATGATGGTTCCCCAAATACACCTGCTACACAGCATGGCCTTTGTCATCTTGCCTGGAGCCAGCCCATGAAGAACATGCAAGAGACTTAAGCCTGGCCACCCTGCCTCTTACTCTTGAATCCTGGGCCACTCCTATCAGATACAGGTCCCACTATTAGTGATGCTGAGCTGAAGGCAACCTGGAGCCACTTCCTTCTCTTTCCCCTCCCCTTCTTCCTGAGTCCCCATATGCCATCCCCAGGTCTTCGAGGAGCCATCCCCTATGCACTGAGCCTGCACCTGGGCCTGGAGCCCATGGAGAAGCGTCAGCTCATTGGTACCACCACCATCGTCATCGTGCTCTTTACCATCCTGCTGCTGGGCGTCAGCACCAAGCCCCTCATCCGCCTTGTGGACATCGAGGATGCCCGGGCACGCCGAAGGAGCAAGAAAGACGTCAACTTCAGCAAGACTGAGAAGATGGTTAGTGCAGCTGAGGCCCTGTGGCCTGTCTGTCTGGGAGGGCGGGGCAGGCTTCTGGGGGCTGCCGCTTACTTATGTGTTTGCTTATCTCAAGGTCAGTAGTGCAGGCCTGAGAACAGGTGCACGACTTGGCTTCTGAAGCAGGGCTCTTTGGGGTAGGGTGTGTGCCAGCCTTGTGACCTGCTAAAACCATAGAAACTGAGAGCTGATGCCATCTGCAGCTCGGGACATTTGAAGTAGAGCCTGGTCCTGTGCCAGACTCCCAGGAGAGTGTCTCTGTTGCCAGGAGCTGAGCCAGAAGCCCAGGTCAGGAACCGAGAGCTTTCAAATGTTGGTATTCCTCAGCACAGTTACACTTGATAGGGACCAAGAAGATGGTGGCTTGTGGGAATTGGGAGGGCTGTAAGCAAGGTGGAATCCTCAAGGCCACATTGGAAGCTTAGGCTTCTGTACCCTTTTGCCCACCTCTACTTCCTATGAGCCACTTCCTGCTGCCAGGCTGCTCTGGGCTGGGACTACCTAGCATGGCTCCCCGCTCTTCCTCCTCTGCTATATCAACCCTGACTCCTGATCCACCTCCCTGCCCCGCCCTGCCTACACTCCTGATGTCCTCTAGTCTTCCTGTTTGAGATGTAACTTTGTCAGTCATTGGAGGACCATATGAGAGATGGGAGCCAGGCCACTGGTCTCGGGCCTCAGGGTCTGTCTTCCCAGCTTCTCCTAGCTAACCACTTTGCTTGGTGTGGTGTTGTGCTCTCTTATTTTTCTGTTTTAGTTTCCTTATTTTCAACCTTCTTTAAAGTGCACGTGTGCCTGTGTATGTTCATGCCATGGTGTGTGTGTATGTGTGTTCCTGAATTCGAGGGTATTAGATCCTCCAGAACTGGAGAACTGTCAGCAATTAGGAGCCACCTAACGTGGGCGGGCGCTGGGAACTGAACTCCGGTCTTCTGGAAAAGCAGCAAGCATTCCAAACCACTGGGCCATCTTTCCAGCCCATTTTTTTTTTTTTTTTTTTTTTTTTTTTTTTTTTTTTTTTGCTTTTTGAGACAGACAGGGGCTCATCTCACTCTGTCCCTCTGTAGACTAAGCGGGGCGTGACTCTGGTGCAGCTCCAGCTGCCTGCAGTCTTCTTGTCTCCAGTTCCACAGTGCTGGGAGTTAACAGATGCGAGCCCTGTGTAGACTGACGCTCCTGCCAAGGCTACAGCCACAGTCAGCCCGGTGGGTGGGACAATAAATACACTATTGTGGCCAAGGCAATTAGAATGTGCAGGGAGCTTCAGGTGAGAACAACACTGAGACAGACAAAGGCATAAGCAGGGCTCCAGGCAGAGCCTGACCTCACAGGCATGGTCTTTCCAGGTCTTCAGAGTAGGCTTCCCAGACCAGCAGCTACACTGGGAACTTGTGAAATGCACACATTTGGCAGCCTGCCACTGACCGCTTGTTGCAGAAATTGCAGCCGAGGCTGAAATGTGTGTCATCTTCTCAAACCCCAGAGACTGGCCAGGCATCTCCTCTACTATCCTCTGCACTGCAGGCCCAGGCCAGCAGGGCCTTGCAACTTGTCCCTGGACCACCCTGCCGAGGGTAGGCTTTGGGGGTTCCAAAAGGTCTGTGCCTGTGATCACCTGTACCAGAGTAGAATGTGTTAGGGTAGCATTCTGGGAGGAAGGTAGATTGGGCTCCCGGGGAGGTGTTTGCTGACACTGACAACTCTGTCATACAGGGTAATGCCATCGAGTCAGAACACCTGTCTGAGCTCACTGAGGAAGAGTACGAGGCTCACTACATCAGACAGCAGGACCTCAAAGGCTTCATGTGGCTAGATGCCAAGTACCTGAACCCTTTCTTCACACGGAGGCTAACACAGGAGGTGGGCACATCAGGGATCCCTTGTCCCCCCTCAGCCCTGCCAGGGGTAGGAAAGAGAAGCAGCCCTGCCCTGCCCTGCTGTTTTTCCTTCCCTACACACCTTGGAAGATGGATGGGCTTCTGATGCTGAGTCATCCTTCTGCCTGGGGTGGGTAGGACTCCTGCTGCTCTCCCTCTCTTCCCAACCATGTATGACATATGATAGCACAGTACCTTCCAACCCCATGAGCACTGTGCAGCAAAATATGTCATCTCACTTGACAGCTGGGGAGACTGAGGCCCAGGGAAAGGAACACATATGCACAGGGCAACACACTGCAAAGCTGCCACCGAACCCAGCCATCGAATTCCAAAGGCCTAGCCTCTAACATTTTCTCCCTCCACCCCCTCACCTGTCAATCCACCCTCCCGTTACTTCCAGCCTATCGGTTCGCGGCAGCTCTTGTCACCTGACCCTGTTACTGACTCACTGACAGGCTTCTTCCATATCTCCCTCCAGGACCTCCACCATGGGCACATCCAGATGAAGAGCCTCACCAACAAGTGGTATGAGGAGGTCCGTCAGGGACCATCGGGCTCTGAGGACGATGAGCAGGAGTTGGTCTGAGCCTACAGTGCCTCAAGCAGCCTCCTCAGAACACAGGATGGTAGGCCAGGGGCTAGTCTTAGCTAGGAAGCTTCAGGCTTTTGGAGCATGCCGGCTTCAGAAGTGTGATAGGCCTCCATGACTCACGGAAGCAGACAGACATGCCCCGGTGCTGTTTCCGGCCTACAGAGAGCGGCAGTTGCCAGCCTCCTTCCTGCTTCTCTGCCAGGCCACAGAGAAAGCTTTGGAGGCTGCTTACTCATCTCACACCATGCCTGGGCCATGCCTTCCTCACACCTCTGGAGCAGCTGCTGGCAAGCATATCTGCCATTTGTCTCGGAATTGTCCTGTGCCTTGGTGTCAGCAGCAGTCACTCTGACCTGGTACCAAGGCCAAGAGACTTTGCCGCCTCAGTCCCTGCTCTATGTCTTGCACTCCCTAAGAGAAAGGCTGATAGGCCTTTTATCTTGGCATGGAACTGGCACTTCCCAGCCTACCTTGGAAAGACACCTATGGCCCTCCTGTGGGCACAACACAAATGTTTACACTGCTGCCTGATGGGTCAGCCTGCAGGCTTCCAGGAAAGGTGTTCGCCCATCCCCTGGGTTTAGAGTGCTTCCTGAAGAGACAAAATGGAAGCACAGGGTGCCTGGGGGCAGCTTTCCCAAGTGGGCGTCACCTCTGTGTCCTCTCTTCTCTCCCACTGCCTCACTTCTCATTCTTTTTTTTGTTTGTTTTTTTGTTTTGTTTTGTTTTTTGTTTGTTTGTTTTTTCGAGACAGGGTTTCTTTGTGTAGCCCTGGCTGTCCTGGAACTCACTCTGTAGACCAGGCTGGCCTCGGACTCAGAAATCCGCCTGCCTCTGCCTCCCAAGTGCTGGGATTAAAGGCGTGCGCCACCACTGCCTTGCTCACCTCTCATTCTTGTCCTCTGTCTCCCCAGTGGCTTCTCAAGCCCCTGTAATGTGAAGCTCCTCCCACCCAGCTACTGTTTAGAGCCCAGCTTTGTCTTTCACCAGTTTTTGGAGCTTGGGTCCTCTGCCCTCCATGTCAAGACACTGGGGCAGTACTCCCCACTTTGGTCACCTGGATTCCAGTGACTTTGGGTCATAGAAACACGCACACATGCATGTGCTGGATTATACCATAGGCAATGGTTATAGCCTGATGTCCTCATCTGCCCATCCATGGCCCTTCAGCAACTACCCATGTGGCCCTAGTCCCTCCTTGTACTCTGGGTGGCTTAGTTGTATATGAGTCCCCCCTGACTCACAATGGGGACACAATGGGCCTTGTTGCAGGTGTTTCTGATATCAGGTGCTCAGGTTCTTATGTTGGGAAGGACAGCTAGGCCTCTAAGGCCCTGTCACCTCACTGTACTGCAGAAGTTGGTGAAGTTGGAAGCATGCAGTTTGCTTCTGTATGTAAGGTCACTTATCCTTGGCAAAGCCAAGATACAGTCCCCTTCCTTGTCTCTCGCCTTAGCCCTGGAACTGGAGCGATCTGTGGCCTTATTTAATTTTGGGGTTAAGGGGCTGCATTCAGACTGAGTTGTTCTCTTTCTCAGAACCCAGGTTCCATCTTTGAGATTGGCCCCTGTCTCCTGTCCCTGGTACATTATTCTTGGCCTCCTACTTCTGAGACCTGAAGCGAGTGTTCCAGAGCTTGGTGAGAGTGTTGCTACACCAGCTCTGAGCACCAGTAGTGGCCTCTGCCTCGTGCTGGATGATGTAGGCTTAGCACCCTGGGAGACTACTAGTCCTTCAGAGCCATTGGCCAGGGAGCAAAGTGCTAGATGTTTTTATTCTTCAGATGTTTGACCTGAGAAACAAACCGCTGCCACCACCTCCTCAGCCCTGCTAGTCCTGTTGTGTGCGGTGGTGAAGGCACAAATGGTGCAAGATGCTGCCCCAGATTCAGGTCTAGGCCAAGGGACAGGCCAGCTGGGCACACAGAAGGTAATACTTCAGTGGATGGAGGGACATGGGTGCCCCTGGGTATCTGGCACTTTAGCCAGTGAGCAGGCCATACCCTGTACTTCTGGTGGTCCATCCCTGCAGTGTATACGAACCAGATCTTGGAATCAGTGACCTGCTTTCTACAGTGCTGTGGTCACAGGTCCCTCCAAACAGCCACAGCCAGCATCTTGACAGGCTGAGGCGCTTGGTATGCAGATTTCTTTCTGTGCAGTAGAATGCCAAGAGACTGAGCAGAGAGCCTTCTTAAAACCCACCCTGGAGGTGACCATGTGCCCATGGTAGGTTCTGGGCCAGGCAGCTCCTGTCCTGACCTCTCCTCCCTTTCTATGGATGCATGTGTGGTAGAGGCCGGCTGCTGTTGGCTCAAACAGGAGTATCCAGTAGCTGTCTACCACCCACCAGGTTTCTAAGATGCCATGTGGAGATGGGGTCCTCCCCATTCTCCTCAGAAATAGCAGCTTGTTTTCCCTGCTGGCATCCAAGCAGCAAGAGGCAGACTGTTAGCTGAATGCACATAGGAACATGAAGCTAGAGCCCGTGGGAGGAAAGGACTTCTGGTGACCCTGCTAATCCATCTTGCCTTCCCACCTGTCCACTCAGGTTCAGAGTTGGAAGGTACCATGGCTCCCTTACCCAGGCACCATCATGTGCAGAGGTGGTGGGACAGGCCATGCTCAGTGGCTGTGGCCCTGCTTGAGAGCCATGGTAGCACAGGCTGGTGAGTGGTGGAGTTCCTCTGCTTCCACCAAGGGGAAGCTGAAGGCTCTCCTCACAAGCCTGGGCCTTTTTCTTCTCTGACAGTGGAGGAAGCCCTAGTTTTCTGTTGTGATTTAGGTAGGCTGTTTGGTTCAAGGTCCCTGGGGCCTTTGCTGCTTTGGGAGGGGCCTGGGGTCTGAGCTGGAGGGAAACTTGTCACTCTTCTGTAGCTTCCCTCTTGCCTGTCTGCTCCCCTCACCCTCACCACTGGATTGGGGGAGGGGTGTCCCAGGTCACCTCACTGGATAGTTAGAAATAAAGTGCTGTGTAATCAGAGCTGATCTCAGTGTGTCACATGTTTGCAGACCCGGGTTTGCACACTCCTAGGTAGGTGTGGCTCTGCGTCCCCACAGCTCTGCAGAACGGCAGCAGGGGTATTCCAAGACGTGCAGTGTTTAGGAGTACAGCTCCGGCCTCAGCAAACAACACTTGAGGCAGAATGTTCACGTCAACCATGACTTCCTCCCAGGTGCCAGGAAGCCATTGCTCTAGGCCTGCTGCTGCTTGACCAAGTATTGGTTTTTGACCAATACTTGGTCAAAAATGGAGAACTTCTCTATGGAATCCGAAAGGCTGACGATTCGGAGCCTCTCTGGTCCTCAGCTCATGAAGGAAGACCTTCTCTAAGGTCCTGAGTCAGTTCATGCATGTACATTTCCTGAAGGAGCTGCTGCCAGCACCAGGTACTGGCATGAGCACAGCCTGCCAGCAAAGCCCAGTGGACAAAAGCTAGGTTTTCTGGTTCTTTCCAGCCCTGAGACTCCCTCACACCTACCAGTCACCAAGAGAGTGAAACTGCCCCTGTACCTACCTAGCAACAGCCACAGGATGCAGGTATGAGGCCCCTCTGCCAACATCATGTGGCCTTAGTCATATCAGGGAAGGCTGCCTGAGTGTAACAGCTCATGGGAAGGAACTCAACCAGCCTTGAGTCAGGAAAGACACTGGTGAGGAACAGATCAGAGTCTCAGGATGCCCTGGTCCTGAAGATGGCTGGGAGTGTTTCTGAGTAGGGTGAGCCTGGAAGAAAGGGCTCAGTCCTGCTGAAGGATAAAACCGATCAACTTCAGGGAAAGCCCTCAAAGTAGAGAGGAAAACTGGGAGAAATAGCTTCCTTAGAGGCCAGAAGCTGTGGAGAAAAGGGTCCTAGAGCCCCCAAAACACCCTATCACAGAACTCAAATCTGAGGAAGAGACATTTTAGTGCACACTAAAAACAGGCTATATGGGAGGCAGAGGCAGGGGAATCTCTTGAGTTGGAAGCCAGCTTGGCCTACATAGTAAGTTCCAGGCCAACCAGGGCTATACAAGTGAGACCCTGTCTTTAAAAACCAACCATGCTGTCAGGCACAGTGGTGCACACTCACAATCCCAAAACTAGAGGCTGAGACAGGAAGATGGCCACAATTCTGAGCCATCAGGAACTAACTATAAAGTAAGAGTGCTTGCTTAAAAGGCAATAAAATAAAAAAGAAAAAACCCATACTACCCACACACTTTGAGTTCTTCGTTGTGTTGCCATGCTTCTCTGGGTCTGCAGCTTTCTTAGGAAGAGAGCTGGGCTCATTCCCAGCCCCACACCCCTGTCAATCCCTTCATGTGTTGAGGAGAGCCTCTGACTCAGGATGTCCAAGAGAGCGGCCCCTTGGAGAGCTGCCCATGGCTCCTTTCCCTTACGTAAGATGTAAAACCTGGACCTACTGCTACCATTCCAAGGCAGGGACGGGAGATGGGGCTTCCTGAAGATGGCAGAGCAGAAAGCATATCTTAGAATTCACTGGGTAAACCAGGCTGCCTTCAGGCCCAGTCAGTGATCTGCCTGCCTCTGCTTCCTGAGGGCTGGGATTAAAGGCGTGGGAGGCCGGGAGCCATATATCATCTAAAGTGGATGCTAGGAACCAGACTCCTGTGTTCTGAGAGCAGCAAGCACTTTGTACCACTAAGCCATCTCTCAAGTCCTACACCTGCCATTTTAACTTGAGTTCTGGGTAACAAATCAGGTTCTCATACTTGTAAGGCGAACATTTAACCAACCAAGCCATCTCCACAGACCAATTTTCATTTCACACGAAGCTAGGACACTGTGGTATATATTTACAATCCAAACAGTTGGGAGACTCAGCAAATGGATTGCTTCAAGTCTGAGACCAACACAGTCTCCATGGTGGACACAGGCCAATAATTACTAGAAATTCTCATAAAACCAGTGAAAATATTTATGTGGTATATGTGTTCATTCATTTCTGTGTGACTTTTCACATGTCAGATTCATACCACCATAGAAACAAAAGACCCCATTGCTAAACACATCGGGGTGCTTCGGGGTGCTCCATGTTACTGTGGGTGAAATGACAGCTGGGTCGGAATGACTCTCCCAGAGGGCAGAACCCCACATGCCTCCGGCTGAAGCAGTCTGTATCTCTGGGTGTGTGCTGATCAGTGCCAAAGAGCCAGAGCACGTGCACAACACTCCATATTAGCAGGGTGGCACAGAGAAGGATAGCTGTTTTGACTGATACAGAAGGAACATGTGGCCAAGTTCCAGATGCTTCCCTAAGAAAAAATAGCAAACCAGGACTAGGTGTTGGCCACCTGAGCCTAGAAAGGGCTTGTACTGGCTAGCTTTTTGTCAACTTGACACAACTGGTTGTCACTTGAGAAGAGGGAACTTGATTAGTAAAATGCCCCCACCAGACTGGCCTGTGGACAAGCCAATGAGGCTTTTTGGTTTTTTGTTTGTTTGTTTTTGTTTTTTGGTAGACAGGGTTTTTCTCTGTACCCCTGGCTATCCTGAATAAGCCAGGCTGGACTCAGAGATCTGCCTCTCCCAGAGTGCTGACATTAAAGGTGTACACCACCCCACCCCACTGGTCTAAGGGGCATTTCCATGATTGAGGACCCAGCCCATTGTGGGCGATCCCACCCTTGGGAAGTGGTTCCAGATACTGTAAGCAAGCCTGTAAGCAGCATTCATTCCATAGTGGTCAGAATTCAGGAGCCCATCCCTGCAAGAGGATCACAAGTTTAAGCCTGGCCTGAGCTATTGAGTAAGGCACTGTCTCAAACCACTCCCCTTATACACAAAGGAGCAACACTAACTGGACTCAGGGTCATTACAGGGGGAGAGGTGATATGACCAAACTGTACTATGTGACTGGGCCATGGTGGCGCACGCCTTTGATCCCAGCACTCAGGAGTCAGAGGCAGGTGGATCTCTGAGTTCAAGGCCCGCTTGTTAAAAAAAGGAGTTCCAAGACTTCCAGGCTACACAGAAACTTGTCTCCAAAAAACAAACAAAACCCTACTCAATGGGGCTGAAGAGAGTCATCTAAGAGCATACGCTGCTCTCACAGAGGACAGGATTCCATTCCAAGCACCACAGGGAGGTTCTGAATCATTTACCTGTAACTCCAGTTCCAGGGATTCCTCAGTGGGCATAGCATGCACACAGAGCACAGGCGTAAACAGGCAAAACACCCATACACATAAAACATTATTTTAAAGAGAGCTTACACGCACACATAAATTACAACTGGGCCCCTGAATGACCTAGCAATCCACATCACCTTCCACATAGATAGGCCAAATGTTTCAGAACCGGGCAGGTTCTACTCAGGTACTGAGCTAACCCATGGTGATACCTGGAACAGTACATGCAGACAGGAAGGAACTGGAGAGGGGCAATCAAGTCTTAGGAAAGCAGGCGACTGCGCCGTGTGACAGCGCAGGACTGGAATAAGCAGAGCTCAGGCACCGGCACACCAGCTTCTATGAGTCACTGTATCCATAAGCTCTGGGCTTGACCAAACCCTGCCTCACAGGTATTTCATATATGCACAAGCACACGCAAATACGTAACACACAAGAAAAATGGAAAACCGCTGGGCGGTGGTGGCGCACGCCTTTAATCCCAGCACTTGGGAGGCAGAGGCAGGTGGATTTCTGAGTTTGAGGCCACCCTGGTCTACAGAGTGAGTTCCAGGACAGCCAGGGCTACACAGAGAAACCCTGTCTCGGAAAAATGAAGAAAAAAAAGAAAAAGGGAAAATCAAACCAGGACTTCTATGTTCTTTAGGCAGCCTCAGTGGCAATGGCTGGGCAGACTCGGTCAGTGGCCTATCACCTGTCCAGCACACACAAGACCCTGGATTAACTCCCCCACATGCCCCAGAAGTCAACATCTTGCAGTGGGGGGGACTTGAGTTTGATGCAATAAAAGACACATACATGAAGTAATTTTTTTAAAGTGTCTATGGGCCAGGCAGTGGTGGTGCACACCTTTAATCCCAGCACTTGGGAGGCAGAGGCAGGTGGATTTCTGAGTTCAAGGCCAGCCTGGTCTACAGAGTGAGTTCCAGAACAGCCAGTGCTACACAGAGAAACCCTGTCTTGAAAAACCAAAAAAAAAAAAAAAAAAAAAAAAAAAAAAAAAAAAAAAAAAAGTGTATGGTGTCTTGCCTGTACATGCCTAGTGCCTACAAAGGCCAGGAGAGGATGCCAGGTCCCCTAGAACTAGAGTTAGAAATGGTTGCGAGTGATGATGTAGGTGCTACGAATTGAATCTGGGTCTTTGGAAGAACAGCCAGTGTTCTTAACCATTGTACCATCTTACCACCTGTCAAGTTTTGTTTGTTTTTAATAATAATTAAAAAAAAAAACCCTTTGGCTAGATATGGTAGAACATGCCTTTAATGAGAGAAATCAGGAGGCGGGGAATAAAGGTGTATCTTTAATAGTAACAGTTATTTCCCCCAGAAATACTTCGGGGAAATGGACAGCTTGACCACTGAGCCTGGTTCCCGTCTTCCCCAGATGACCAGGCAGTAGTATCTGAGTCCTGTCACTTGAGCTAACTGTTAGGTGTCTAGGCCAGAGCATGCTTCAAGTCAGGGAAGCCACAGAAGGGGCTGTAACACCATAAACACTTCATTTAACAATGGAAGACACTTTTTATTATTTTTTTAAATCTCTCAACATTTCAACTCTGTAGAAATCAAATGCAAAATATGTGCATTTTTAAATTAGCATATACTCAACTATCCGGATCACAGCGATCTCCTATAGTGAGACACACCTAGGAGGGAGAGGCCTTGCCAGTCTGTACACAGTATTTCCTGGTGGAAAGCACACTGGACTTCCTCAGGCGACCTGTCCTCCATCTTAAGAGAGTTCCTGCAGTGCTGGAGTGACTGGAATGGAAAACACAACACGAGCTCTCAGGAAGAGCCAGGCATCGCCAGCTCTGAGGAGTGGAACATCATCGGGTTGCCCAGAAAGGCCAGTCTCGGTAATAAAGTTGCCCAAATTCAGCTATCTACATGTACACTATCTACATGTGGTCTATCAGCTAGAGATAAAAAAAGAGTCATAAGATTTGGAAAACCTTAAAATCACTCCAGTAAGTCGGAAGACCACCAGCAAATTCACAGTGGCTTAGGGTTTGGCCAGAGTCAAGCCTGCTCCAGAGCTGAATGCCCGCCTTTGGGGAAGCTCTACTTGCACATAGATCCCAAACACTGGACGTCACAGCTGCCTATGGCTAAAGTGTGTTAACACCTCACAAGGAAGTGACAGCTTCAAATTCCTGCCCTGCCCCTCACCCCAAAAAGGAAAATCCAGAGGTGAGATTTAACCCAGAAGGTGTGGACACTGGGCTGAGTACTGTAGAGGTGTCTGTCTAATGAGCACTTACTTACCACCTCTGTCCTCCCTAGTGTAAAGAGACTGAGAGCCGCCCTGACAGCCAGTGAGGAAGGCTAGATCCCACCACCTGAACTTCCTTCTGAAATTCGAGGTTTAGGGTGCAAGATTCACGCTCAGCAGGCACCAAGACCAGAGCCATAAGATGTGAGGGCTGAGGGCCTCACCTTGTCACTGAAGTCACTGCAGACCCCAGCACCATGCTAACCCCGTGTGCACACTGGAGGTAGGTGTCTAATATTTACTGTAGGGAAGACAGTAGCTCTCCACCACCACGGGAAAGAACATGGGCTTTATCAGTCCCCTACCCCGAGGCTCCCAGCTCCACCCTAAAAGTGGAAGAAACACCGGGAAAGGGCATGCAGCCCCCCTTGGAAGACTAAAGAACCCAGGGCACCTTTATAAATACCATATCATTAATTTCTTTCACCATGTTGAAACACACAGCAAGTTTAACACTCATTTAAAAATAAACCTCAAATTCTGCATGTACAATACAGTAAAAGGGGGTTATGCAAACAGGAAGGGACGTCAGTCCTGCTCTGGAGTCCACTTTCCAACTGCCAAGCAGCTTGCCAACATTGTGGGCTGATTGAGTGGAGCTGGCAAAATGGCATTCAACTAATACTGGACTTGGCTCCCCTTTAATACCAGTGGAGGGGGGGGAGGGGAGACAAGGGGTGGGGACATCTGCCTAGGGATCCTTGTATCCAGGGAGCAGGAAAAGGCGAGCCACCAAAGAGGCCCGATGTGGCAGGAGGGCTCATTTCACAAGCCAGCAGGCCTCCAGCTCGCCACTCCTGATGGGGATTTGAAGGTGACCCCAGTCCAAGCTGGCTTTGCAGTGGGTGGGGCAGGTGTGGCAAGAGTCCCAGAGACAGAGACCTTAAGGGAACCAGAACCAGAACCCAAACCTAAACCAGGGAGTGGAGAGGACGTGAGGTGACTGAATGCGAGTGTCATCCTGTCCTTTTGACCACACAGCAGTGGCTGGGTGGAATGTGACAGAGCAGTAACCCTGGCGCTTCCATGGTCAAGCGCAAGTCTCCGCTTCCGGCACAGCTCTACCTTTTGACGGGACCAAGCCAGGTCAGTGGTGTGTAGCCCTTGTAAGGGAAGACGGGGGCGTGGCCTATCTGTACACGAGATGGGAGAGCTGGCTGGATTTGTAATTCAGCTGATTGCTGGGCATGAATTTGTGCAGCTCACTCTTTCTGCAGCACGGGTCGTAGTGGTAGGCGCCGAGGCAGGCGTCACAGGAAACTTTTGAACACTGGGTACAGGTGTTGGTGGCACCTGCACGGTTACAGAAGCCACAGCGTGAGGTGGCTGTGGTAGAGGGCTTGGGCTTTGAGTGGACAGGTGCCAGCCGGTCAAGGCCCTGAGTCTGGCCCGCATACTTCTCCCGCATAGGTGCCCCATGGGCCAAGCTGTCATGTGCAGAGGCCTTGCTGGGGAAAGCGCTAGGCTTGGAGGCCGAAGGACAGACCAGTACACAGTCGGAGCGCTGGCAGAGGGAGGAGCTGCAGGACAGGCCGCAGTTTTGGCACTTGGAGAGGGCAGACTCTTTGGTGGGGGGTGAACGCTTGTGGTAGATGGAGTGGGCATCATTTTTGACCAGCCATACATCCGGCCGCAGAGCATCCTGCCTCCGGTAGGTGGCCCTAGGTTCTGAATCCGTATACAGGTCCACGTCATCCTGAGTGGAAAAGTACGTACTGCGAAGAAGGCCAAGGCCGTTGATGGGGGAGATGGAGGGGAGGTCATCAGGGCTACCATGGGGGGAGCTGGACATGGTCAACAATGAGGGGGACAGGCGGATGATCTCATCCTTCAAGTCCTCCCCTACATCCATGGCCAGGGGCTCCTTGCGCAGACTCAGTGAGGCCTTTGAGGGGGGCTTCCTGCTCTCCCAGTAGCTGTCGTAGGCATCCACCGACCTGGAGGGTTTGGTCACTCGGGGCTTGTAGTAGTCCTTGGCTGCGCGCTCACTGGCTGACTTCTGGAGTGCCACGCGGGCCATGGAAGTGGTCATGTGCTCCCGACTCTCAGCCCGCCTCCGCAGGGCATCTGAGCACCCACGCACATCCTCCGTGCTGCTCTTGCGCTCAGTCACCACGTCCAGCTCTGAGTAGCCCTTGTCCTTCACCTGCGAGTGGATCCCTAGCATCTGCTCACACTCGACCTTGGCCAGGAAGAGCTCAAAGGAGACCATCTTCACCTGGAGGGACTCCACAAGCTCTGTGAGTTTGTATGCAGTCCCCAACTCTGGCTCATAGCCCATGAACCTCAGAATGGCTCGGATGTCCTTCTCCAGCAACGTGGACTTGACATAGTAAACAAAGGGGCCCGTGTAGGTCTAGGGAGAAAGTGGGCGGGGGAAAAAAAGAGGCATGCTATAGAGAGGCCTGTTCAAACCAAATGCAGAGCGGGACCAGCAGGGAGAGGTGGGGACCACAGGCAGGAAGGAGCACACTAGATGCACACCACCAGGCAAGGAATACACGGGGCCCTGTGAGGCCAGAGAGACATTCCGGTTTCTGTGTAGGTATGAAGGCTCTGTTCCACAGGAGGGAGGACGGGGTGGGACTGTAGGGAGTATGCTACTAAGCCCGGAGGATAGCCACTTGAGCCTTCTGTCAAAGTTTCAAGAACATACCAAGGCTAGGGACGTGGCTCAGGGATTAGAGGATGTACCACAGGTTTAATCCCAGCACTACAATAAACAAACAAATGGAACATGCCAGGGTTCCAGCCCGGCTTGGTGCAGTATCTACCTGCCCCCTGTTCCCCTGCTATGCATAGTGCAGAGAATCTTCTCTCAAGCCCTGCCCCGCACACGCGCACACACACACACGCACACACACACACACACACACCCTCAACTGGGGCTTTGGTCCACACCAGCTCCCAGCTGCTTGGAGCCTGTGCACTCAGGAGGGAGCAGCAGGCAGAGGCGGCCACCCCACCTCACCTTGATGCTGCGGAACTCCTTCTTCCAGGGGAACAGGAAGAGGTTGACGGCCAGTGTCTCCAGCATGCTGAAGGCGCAGTGCAGTGCACTCAGGCTGGAGCTGCTCAGTGAGCGGAGGGAGCTCTCCACCACCTCATAAAACTGGATCAGCCGAAATCGATACAAAGGGTCCACCTTGTGCAGGCTGAGCAGGGTGGCAGCTGCCACGCGCAGGTACTCATCGCTGCCAGGCTGCTGTTTGCCGGGGGTGGTGTCCACTTTGCCCTCATGGAACTGCACGTACTTCCGGAATAAGTCATCCTTGTACTTCGTATCCATTGAACTGGGCTTCCCCAAATCAAACCCAAGGGCTACCTCATCTCCCCCATGGTTCTGGGACTGGAGGCTGGTACATCACATGAAGAACTGGCATGGTGCCCATGGACCAGCGCATGCTCTGAAAAGGGGGAACAAGAAGCCATCACCCATCTGACTGGTTCCTATCCCAGCTTCAGAATGCCAAGGACAGCAAAGCCAAGAGCTGGCCTGGGCTATGCTGGCACTTTGGCCCAGATGGTCCCCATATGCTCTTCCACTTCACTGAGACAGGACACATACGTAGGGAACAGTGACGAACACAAACGGGCCAGGCGCTGCAGCTCACCAGCTCACAGAAGTGACTAATGCCCCCGAAGGCAGGGTTCAGGGAGCGGGTGCACACTTGGCCTTGGTGTGACAGGAGGAGGAGGAGGAGTCTGGGAAAGCCCCGAGGCAGAGTTAAGCCTGGAGCACTGCCAGGCCCTGGGTGTGATGCTGGAGGTGGCATGGGGAGCTGCTGAGCTGGCATTACAGGGCATGTCCCAGTACTAACCCCTTACTCCTAAGCAAGTGGGCACAAAAGTGACCATGGCCCCTGAAGACAGCCAGCCACTGAGAGACCCACCAGGGTCACAGAGCTCCCAAAGTGGAGCTAAGGTCACCGCCCAGGCCCAGCCCACCACACCCTGTTTTCCTGGAGCAGGAAAGAGCTTGGCACCAACAGAAAGGAGGCTGCTAAAGACCAGGGCCACACAGAGGGGTTGTTGGTGCAGGGGCCTGACACACAGAGGACACACTGACCACTGCTCCTCCTGCTGGGGGATGCTGGGACTGCACTGCTCTGTGACAGGGACCCTGGACGTAACTCCTAGCAGAACACACAGCCAGGGTTTCTGTGAAAGGCTACATAAACTACTGAAGAGTTTAATTTAAGGACCTGGATAGCGACTACAGAGACCAGGCCGGACTACTGTCCCTTTCGCCTTTGAGGGGGCCGCAGCCAGCTAGGAGAAGAAAACGCGCCAAGCTGGGACAGAGAGGCACACAGCTCGGCAGCTCACAGGCGACCTTGGGTAAATACAGCAACACTCACAGCGCCCCCACACCGCAAACAAATGTGGCTCAGGAGGACACGTCAGCACCAGTGAGGCAGCGATGCAGGGGCTTCAAGGCCTGAGTTCAAGCCCTGGCCCGCGTCACTCGGGACAGTCCCTCAACTCTTTGGCTCTTCTCTCTCGTGAATCTCATGATCAGCGCACACAGCATCACACAATGTGGCCAAGGAAGGAAGGCTTTTTCTGCCCTGGCAAGGCATCCACCCTCAAGACACCAGGCTTTCTCAAGAAGGCTCCGGTAGAGTGGGTGTGACCTGCACCTGACACTTTCCTGGCCAGAGCCCCAGCATGTGGGTGGTGAGCACCCTAAGCCAGCCTCCACACCACCATCAGCAGGGCTTCAAGTCAACAGTGTCACTAAGTCTGAAGGAGGGTCAGGGGACTGGCTGTACCTTGGAGGGCTGTCATGGCTTATGACGTCCTCAAGTATTACCTGGGCTCTGGCAAAAATCCCACGGTCCACAGAACCACCCTGGCCTCAGGAAGCCACGGCTCAGCATCTCCAGTTTGGGGACATGAGTGTCAGCATTGACAGTGGGGTGAAAGTGAGCAGAACTGGGGCACACTGGACGTGGTGGGGCTCAGTGTGATCTAGCACTCAGGACGGAAGGCAAAGCTGCCCCGAGTCCACTGCAGCCTTGGCTACAGTGTACGGTCAGAACAAACACACAGAACCAGAAAGACCCCCTTCTTTCACCCACTGCCTGTGAGGGTACCCAGCACACAGAAACAGAGATCCAGGGGAGCACAAAAGGGCCCCAAAGATGAGTGCTAAGTCCTGAGCAAACCCAGAGGCCAAGGTCATCCTCACCTTCACAACAATCTAGCCCTCGCTCTAAGCAGCAGCCATACAATGCCCTGCTCGTCAGCCATAGTAACTCTACATCAGGACCTTTGCACACGCACTGCTTTTTCTCTTCTTTGACTCTTTGGATGGCTCACCGCATCATGCAGGCTTCAGCTCCAACACAAACATCTCCTGTCATGCTGAGTGAACCAACCCCACCTACCCAGGCCCCATGGTGGTTTCCCTGGGATAACCACGGTTCGCAATTACTGGCTTCTTTTACCCGCTCACTCTCAGTCTCTCCTCATGACCTGAAACTCCCACAAAGGCAAAGACCACCACAGAACTGAGCACTGATGCAGTGGAAGTGGGCACCTACTGCACCTAGAGCCATCAGTAATGTAAATAATACATGCACACAAAGTGACCCTTAGTCTCTCAGCAGGGCCAAAAGAGCAGCTGGAGGGTGAGTTGCAAATGTGCATGCCATGCAGCCTGCAGATCAGGTGAGCCTGTGCCCTTGACAACCCTGAGGCCCATGTCCCACAGGTGTGTTCTATAAGGTACCTTCTGCCTGGCCTGGTTATGGTAGGGGTCAGGATAGTCCAGGCCATCAGTGAAAGAGACAGGCTAGACCAGCTCAGCAGCCACCCAAGCATGCACATTCTCTCAATGCAAACTCACTGCCAGCCAAAGAAGACACACATAGCTGTTGTTGATCTGAGAGAGGCTCCCCTCCCGCCTCAGTGGTAGAGTGCGTGCCTAGCACGCATGAGTCCCTGAGCTCCGTCCTCATTGCTACACAGGGTCAGGGAAGCTCAGCTGACCTCAGATTTGCTACACAGCTGAGGAGGACCTTGAACTTCTGATCCTTCAGCCTCAGCTTCCCAAGTGCTTATTAGTATTTTCCAAGATAAGAAGGGCTAGGGGCTGGGCAGTGGTGGCACACACCTTTAGTCCCAGCACTCAGGACGCAGAAGCAGGCAGTTTTCTGAGTTTGAGGCCAGCCTGGTCTACATAGTGAATTCCAGAACAGCCAGGGCTATACAGAGAAACCCTGTCTGGGGAAAAGAAAGAAAGAAAGAAAGAAAGAAAGAAAGAAAGAAAGAAAGAAAGAAAGAAAGAAAGACAGGCAGGCAGGCAGGCAAAAAAAACAGAAGTAGGGGAGGAGGGATGGGGCTGGAGCCATGGTTCAGCTGTTGAGTGCTCTGGGGACTTTTGCAGAGGACCCAGGTTTGAGTCCCGGAACCCACAAACAGCACTCTAGTCCCGGGAGATCTGATGCCCTCTTCTGACCTCCAAGGGCATGCATATGGTACACAGACCCACACGCTGCCCAGTTAGCCACAAACATAAGGAAGGCATTGCCACACGTGCCTTTAAAACCAGCACTCAGGAGGCAAGGGCAGGCAAGTCTCTATGAGTTCAAGGCCAGCTAACAGTGAGTTCCAGGACAGCCAAGGAAATACACAGTCTCAAAAACAAAACAAACAAAAAAACAAGAAAGAGAGAGAGAGAAAAAAAAAGAAAACAAATTGAGGAAGAGAAGCAGAGGTGGTTACCATGTCTTTTCCCAAACACTGCAAGTTTCTTCTCTACACGGAAGTCAGCCTTGAGCTCCAAACAGGTGCTGTTTTCACAGCGGGCCATACTCCAAACCCCACTCAGCTCAGAGGTGCTGTTCAGCAGCGGCAAACAACAAAAAGGAAAGGAGACCCACAGTTTCAGTGGCTGCCCATGGTCCTAAACTGGGAGTGGGAAACCCGTGAGGAAGAGTCCTGGAGCTGAGGGTAGCAGGAGCCCACACAGAACCATGCTGTAATGGCTACTCATGGTTGTCAACTTGGCTCTGTCTGGAATCAACTACAATCCAGAATTGGAGGGCTCACCTATGATCCAGATCTTGAGGCTGGGAGACAGAAGTTTCTGACCTGGATCTTGGCATAGTGGCTATGAATCCCAGGAGACAAAGGCAAGGAGATCTCTGAGTTCAAGGTCATCTGGGACAAAACAAGTCCCAGATCCAGGCGTGGTGGTCCACACCTGCTGGAGACCTACTTTTCACCTGCTTGCATTTACTTGCCAGCACGTCGGTTAGAATCTACTAGCCTTGTGGGACTGAGCAACTATAGATCCTTGGACTTCCCATTCACAGCTGACCAGGGTTGGGGAGTTGGACTACAGACTGTAAGTCATCATAACACATTCCTTTACTATATAGAGATTATCCATAAGTTCTGGGACTCTAGAGAACCCTAATACACCAGCCCGAAAGAGGCTGAGGCAGGAGGACTGCCATGTACTTAAGCCCCTGGACTACTCTCAAGAACAGGCTGAAAAGACGAGAAGAAAGGCAAGAGAAAATGAACGCCTGCAACCTCGGCACTCAGAAGCTAGAACAGGACAATCTCTAAGAGTCCAAGGCCAGCCTGGGCTACAAAGTGTGATCCTGTATCAGAGAGAGAGAGAGAGAGAGAGAGAGAGAGAGAGAGAGAGAGAGAGAGAGAGAGAGAGAGATAGATTGGGGAGATGGCTCCGTGGGCACAGTGCTTCCCACGCAAGCATGAGGACCAGAGTCCCAGCGACCTGGTCTCAAAATATAAAATGAAAAGCCAGACACTGGTGGCACACACCTCTAACCCCAGCACTTGGGAGGCAGAGGCAGTCTAATCTCTGTGAGTTTGAGGCCAACCTGGCCTATAGAACAAGCTCTAGGACAGCCAGAGTGACACAGTAATACCCTATCACACACACACACACACACACACACACACACACACAAAAGAAAAGAAAAAAAGATGAGAGGCAGTGGTGGCTGGAGAGATGGCTCAGTTTTTAAAAACACCTATTCTTACAGGGAACTTGCGTTTGATTTCCAGCACCACAGAGTGGCTCACAACTGTCTAGAACTCCTCTGTGCACACTTGGCATGCCCATAGTGCACAGACTTACATTTGAGGAAAATTCACACATTAAAAAAAAAAAGTGTGTATGTAGTGGAAGAGGTCTGGAGAGTTGGCTCAGTGGTTAGAAGCACTTGCTGCTTTTACAGAGGACCTGGATTTAATTCCCAGAACCCCAAGGACTGGCTTTCTCCCATTCAGCTCACTTGTTTCTGGCTACAATTGGTACCAATTACAAAGGAGTCAGCATATGCAGATCCTATGTCAGCTGTCCAAAAATCAGTATGATCAACAGGACAACCCCAACTAAAGAAGAAACTGAACACGGAAAGTCAACTCACTTATCCTAAGTCACAGGACCAAGAAGAAGCGGATCTGAGACCTGATTTGAACCTAACCCTAGGCAAGAGCCATCTTGGCTGCATCCTTCTGGGCTGGGCTCCTTGAAAGGCTTGGTCAGTCAAAATGCCCTATGGCCGAGAAGCAAAGTCTGGTAGTAGCAAAGCTGCCATCTTCCCACACCAAACGGGCTGGGATAGCCACCAACCTCTTTATGATGTAAGCTCCAGAGCCCAGGAGAAAGGCTGGCCAGAGACCAGCCAGCAGTGAGGCAGTTACATCATCCCTGCTGAATACATTTCCTAAGAATACAGGCTGCCTTGTGGCTGGCCCTAACTGGTGTCTTTTCTGAGCACAGAGCCAGCAATTTATTCCCAGCACTCTCGAAAACACAACAAAAAAAACCCGTTCTCTGATAAACACAGCCTGGTTACAGGAGAGCAAGACAGCCGTGCGACAGAAGCTGTTAATTTCTCCAAGCAACCCAATGACTGGAATGCCAAGCCATGACAGGCTGGCAAAGGAGAAGAAATAAAGCTCTGTGAATATCCGGAACACATAAGCAGAAGGATGCTTAGTGCCATTGGCTCTGGGTGGCACCTCCTGCACCCATCTGGGCACCTTTGTAAAGCAAGTCAGTGAAGACGAGGCTGGCGCACAGCTCCAACATTCAGTGTGAAAAGCCGAACGCGTTCAAAGTTCAGCTAAATAGAACCAAAATAATCGAGGAAGTAGAAGCAATGGTTCGGCTTTACCTTTACTGGCCCATTCAAGAAGAATGTGCCTCGTGTCAACACTGAAATGCACTGCCCCTCTATACCGGCAAATGCTATTTGGGTCCCAGTTCTCCAATCTACACGTTTACACACCCCTGATCCAGCTTCAGTCTCCAAACAGGATCAGGGACGTGACTCTACCTCCGTTCTCTCCGCCCAACCTCTATGCATTTATTCTAAGCAAGAGGCTCCCAGATCCACCCCAGGCATCTCCTACTGGCTGTAAAACAATACAGGGGCCCCACACCCCTACTAGCCTCCAGAAACTCTGTCACCGGAGTCTTGCAAAGCTCTGAAAACAACCTGAGCTGTGCTGGAACCTGGCTTCCCTCCCCGCAGGGCCTCTCTCGGTTCTGAAGGGATCCAAGTCCCCTCTCTGCAGGGAACGTAAACCTGTGGCGGCTACTCCCAGCTTTGTGAGCCGCCGGCATCTGACGGCCATAGCAGCGGGGAAAACGCCCCAAGCTCAAAGGAGTTCCCACTGGCGGTGTCTTTTGTCGGTGGTGCAGGGGACTAGGAACAGAACCTAGGGCATCGCACACACTGGGCAAGCTCTCGCAAACGCCCCTCGGTCTACCAATGAAATACCGGGACCTGTCATTAGATACCTGCTGCACCCCGACACCGTGCAACGCCCGTGTCCTCTTTCCACGCCCACCGCGGTCCCGGAAGGCCGCCGCGTCCCTCTTCACAGACCCGGAGACCGAGGATCCCCAGGCAGAGCGACCCAGCCAAGGTCACTCGGTGAATCCAAAGCCAGGTCAGCCTCCCCTCCCGACTGAGAGCCATAGAGCGGTGCCTGCCCCCGGGGGCGCCGGGGGCGCGTGTGCGGTCACCCGAGAGCCAGTGGTGCGACCAGCCGCCTGGAGCAGCCGCGGCCGCAGGGAGCGAGCAGAGAGCCTGGCCGGTGACAGTGCGCGCAGGGACCCGCCCTCCTGCCCGCCCCGCACTCACCCGCCGCTGCCCGCCAGGAAAGCGAGCGCCTCCAAAGCACGGGCCCGCACGGCCCGCCGCTCCCGCCGGCTCCGGGAACCGAGAACAGTACCGGGGACAGCCGCAGCCCGGAAGTATTCGGCCTGGAAGTGACGCACGGAGGCGGTCCCTGGGAGACGCTGGACCGCGGCTGCGCACTGGGCCTAGGAATGAGCGGCGGAAGCTTGTGGCGAGCAGGTGAACGCGAGGAACGGAGAGGAGGCGGCAGGAGGCGGAGGGCAAGCGCTTCTCCGCGGAACCGGACCTCACTCCTAGGGACCGTCGAGGAGACATGAGCGGAACCCGGAAGCAAATGAACTGGAAATGACGCGCGGCGCTCCACCAGCCAAAGCTGGCTGGCCGGGTTGTCATGGAAACAGGTTGCAGAGCGGAGAGATTGTTTTTTGGGGGGATTTTTTTGGTTTTTTTTTTTTTTTTTTTTGTATTTTTCCCGTCGGCGACTTTCCCTTGGTCAAGACAGGTGCTGGAGAGCCAGGACTGACGTGAAGACCCGCGATCCCATTTCAAAGAAGGGACGGCGGAGGTCACGCGAGACTGAAGAGAGGGCCGTGGGTGTTAGTGCTGGAGACCGAGATTAAAAATGCCGATCGGGGGTGGGGTGTTGGAGTCGGGAAGGCTCAGGAGAGGGCTCTGCAGTTAGCACTTGTTGCTTGCAGAGTACCTGGGTTCCGTTCCCAGCTCCCACGTGGCGGGTTACAACCATCCATAACACCAGTACCAGGGGATCTGCTGTCCTCACTTCCACTGGTATCTGGCCCGTACGTGGTGCACATACGTAGTTTCAGGCAACACTACTCATATACGTAAAATAAAAGCAAATCCGCTACATAGCGAAACTCAATAACAATGTATATAATAGAATTAATAGATTCCTGGTAATTCACAGACGACCTTATTGCGCGGCTCTGTAATCCTAACTACTCGGAAAGCTGAGGAGTGTGAGTTTAAGATTAGTATGAGTGCCGGGCGGTGGTGGCGCACGCCTTTAATCCCAGCACTTGGGAGGCAGAGGCAGGCGGATTTCTGAGTTCGAGGCCAGCCTGGACTACAGAGTGAGTTCCAGGACAGCCAGGACTACACAGAGAAACCCTGTCTCGAAAAACCAAAAAAAAAGATTAGTATGAATGATTTATCGAGCTCCTTCCTCAAAAATATAATAATAAAAGGGTGGAGCTGTAGCCCAGTCTTAGAACCCTTGTCTAGGCCGGGCGGTGGTGGCACACGCCTTTAATCCCAGCACTCGGGAGGCAGAGGCAGGCGGATTTCTGAGTTCGAGGCTAGCCTGGTCTACAGAGTGAGTTCCAGGACAGCCAGGGCTACATAGAGAAACCCTGTCTCGAAAAACCAAAAAAAAAAAAAAAAAAAAAAAAAAAAAAAGAAAGAACCCTTGTCTAGACTGTGTATTCCCTGGGTTCGGTTCGAAATAAGGAAAAAAAAGAGGGTGGGGAGACTCCCAGTATGGATTGATTACTAACAGCGTATCCTTGAACTTGCCACTTAATGTCTCTGACCTGCATCATTATATCTGTTAAAAACAATAACAAAAACAATAATAATACCAGCTCCCTAGTGAGATGTAGTCAGAATGAACTACATAAAACTGCTTAGTGGGGCTGGAGAGATGGCTCAGTGGTTAAGAGCACCGACTGCTCTTCCAGAGGTCCTGAGTCCAGCAACCACATGGTGGCTCACAACTATCTGTAATGGGATCTGGTGTGTGTCTGAAGACAGCTACAGTGTACTCATATACATAAATCTTTTAAAAAGAAAAAACAAAAAAGAATAGAAGCTGCCTGGTGCACAGCAAACACAGACACAAAGAACCTAAAGGAGCTGGTGTGGTTTTCCTGCTGCCCAGGTTACTCTCAAACCTGTGGCGCTGAAGGAAACTGGATTCTTAGTTCCCTAATCATGGAAACCAGGGGGGCAAGAGCAATCCTGTTTTCCTGCAGGACCTGCACAGTCTACACTGGCTTAGTCCTGACAGCTTGCCACTTGACTTGTCACAGGTTTCTCTAAACTCCTAATTGCACATTTACTTGCAACTCCCTGAGAGATGAACTTGCAGAGGACCTGGGTTCCACAGATCCACATGCCAGTCCCAGGGAATTAGACACCCACTGGCTGACCTCGGAAGACACTGCACACATGTGATGCACAGACATACATTCAGACAAAAAAAGTTCATACAAAATAACTTAAAATTTAAGACATTAAGTATCATTTGTCATTGACTGGCTGTTTGTTTGTTTGTTTGTTTTTCAAGACGGTTTCTCTGTGTAGCCTTGGCTGTCCTGAAACTCACTCTGTAGACCAGGCTGGCCTCGAACTCAGAAATCCACCTGCCTCTACCTCCCAAGTGCTGGGATTAAAGATGTGCGCCACCACTGCCCAGCTGTTTTTGTTTTTCAAGACAATCTCTCTGTAGCCCTGGCTGTCCTGCCTGGAACTCACTCTGTTAGACCAGTCTGGGCTCAAACTCACAGAGAACCACCTGCCTCTGCCTCCTGAGTGCTGGGATTAATGGTGTAGACCACTATATCTTGCTTTTTAACCCCTCTGACCTCCCCACCTCTGATACCTGGTTATGGGTGCCCTTCCCAGCACCCCTCTCTGTCTTGCTTCCTGTCTGTCTTGTTTTCTTTCTGAAGTTCTGATTTGTCCAGCCAAAGATCTAGGGCCTTTTTCCTGTGGCTCCCCACAGCACTCTTGATAATTTTATGTCAGTTCTCAGCACCGCAGGTCATATCTGTTTCCACCCCACGTCTGCACGGGGCCCTGAGTTCCATCTGTATTCCCTAGGAGCTCTGTGTACTCTGACCAGGGGTTGTCTCTTTGAGTGCAGTCGTCACCCTTAGAACCATGGCGGTACCAACAAAATAATGCCAGTGGCTTCTCAGAAGTTTCATTATAACCCACATCCAAGTTTAGGGGCAGAGCCTATACTGCTTTTATAGATGATCCAATTCCATTCCTAGCTCCACATAACCGAAACTCCTACTCCGGGGGGGGGGCTCCACCTGCACTCACAGAGCAGACTCAAACACATAATTTAAAAAGTAAAAATTAACTTTTAAGGAGGCCGGGCAGTGCTGGCACACCCCTTTAATCTCAGCGCTCAGGAGGCAGAGGCAGGTGGATCTCCCTGAGTTCCAGGACAGCCAGGACTACATGGAGAAACCCTATCTCTTAAAAACAAGAAAAACAACAGAAAGCTTCTTAAGAGCCAGCAGTGGTGGTGCCCGCCTGTAAACTCAGTGCTCAGCAGATGGAGAAGGAGAATCAGGAGTTCAAGGCTATCCTTGCCTACAGACTTAAGTTGGGGCCAGCCTGAGCTATATGAGACCTGTCTCAACTCCCCAGTGAAAAGGAAAAAGAAAGCACTCTGAGCCAGTGTGAAAAGCTTGTATTTCACACAGGGCTGCGGAAAAGTCCCTTCCACCTCTGTGGTTCTGTGCCAGCCAAGAGGGAAGCCCTGGGGATACAAACGCCTATTTCCTGTCAGAAAGACTTGGTCTCAAAAGAAGTACATTTCTCATCTTTTACACAAATGAAGGCGGCTGACTTCTGTGCTTGGTAGACTTCATTACATAACGATCCATCCGCAGGTTACATAATGGCCACGTGATAACAATCAGGCACCTTCACTCTTTAGGAGCCAACACTACCTACCTCTTTCTATTTTTTGTTTCCTGTAAATCACAAAAGTAGTATACAGAATAAAAGCTGAAAGAGTAAGAGTAGTTGCCCTGCGACCCTGCTGTGGGTTTCCTTGGCCTCTGTGAGAATAACACAAGTACAAGAAGCTGTGTGATGCAGTAGCAGACAAAGGGGCCAGCTCTAAACAGCAGCAGGTGAGTGGGGTAGCTGCCTAGCCAACATGTACCTGCAGAGGACAGTGGAACTCTACACGGAGCCTCAAAACATACTGTGAGAAAAAGACACTGCCAGCATCAGCGAGAATCCAGAGCCGACTGGAGATAGGAATATGGAGCCAGATGCCTGTTTCCCCAGCCATTCCAGTCCCAGCACTTGGGAGGCTGAGGCAGGAGAATGGCTGTGAGTTCATTACCAGTCTGAGACCTACATAGTGAAGTAGTGGTCTGGTTTGGAGGGACAGGGAGGCAACAGTTAAGAACCCTTGCTGTTCTTCCAGAGGACCAAGGTTCAGTTCCCAGCACCTCCATTACAGAGCCCACAATCAGCTGTAACTCGAGCTCCAGGAGATCTGATACCCAGCTGCACATAAAGAATAAATCTTGTTTTAAATTATGTGTATGTGTGTTTTGTCTGCATATATGTGCACCATGTTATGCAGTACCCACAGAGACCAAAAGAGGGCAGGGTGTTCAGACCCTCTAGAACTGGAATTGCAGACAGGTGCGAGGCATGCGCCACCACTGCTCAGCCAATATTTATTTTTATGTGTAAGAGTATGGGGATGCCCTTCTGTAAATCTGCACCTCATGCCTGTAGGGCCGGTGGAGGCCAGAAGGGTAGCATCAGATCCTTGAACTGGAGTTACAGACCACTGCTGCTAGTCTCCAAGTGCCAGGAATGCCTCCTGAGTCCTGTAAAAGAGCAGCCAGTTCTCTTAACCACTAAGCTATCTCCCCAGCCCTGCAGCCATCTTAACTACCTTGCCATCTCTTCAGACCCGATAAAAACAAATCTTTAAAAAAGAGAGAGAGAGAGAACCTGCTGGGTACTATAACATGTGCTTGTAATCCCAGTCCTCAGGAGGCAGATCATGAGTGGCCAGAAATTCTAGGACAGCCAGGGCTGCATAGTACGAGCCTGTCCCAAACCCCATGACCCTCCCCCAAACAGAGCTATACAGCTCAGCCGTAGAGGGCTTGCCTCACAGCATGAGGCTCCAGGTTCAATCCCCAGTATTTCAAGTAACAAGGTTCCATTCCATAGTATTGGTTGGGTTTTGAGTATGTAGCCAGGTCTGCCCTTCCTTTCAGCTGGAGGGAAGAGAGCAGTCAGACAAGAAAAGACCAGGAGATGGCGGCTCAGCTGCTGGCAAGCACATAACTAGGTGCTAAGGGATAGAGCCCGGCACACACTGTGCTGGATGTAGTAGGAAGGGCGTCTTCCAGAGTGCTAGCTCACAGTGTCTAATGAGCACTAGAAAGCCTAAAGCCTCTCTGCCTCAGGCTCCTCATCTGTCAGCTTCCGCAGGCAGACAACAGCACCCACCAGATACAGGTGACAACAGACATCTACCCAAGTGCTTGACCGAGCCCTCAATAGTAGCTATCGTTATTGGAAGTTGGTCATCGTTAACAGCCCTGCTCACCCAAAACCTGGTTTGTAGCCTCGGCTGACCTAGAACTCTGCCCCCACTTAGGTGATGGGGTTACAGGTATGTGCAGCCACCTTCCAAAGGCTTATCATTTTGGTTTGTTTTTACATTAATTGTTGTGTTTGTGGCGGGAGGTGTCATTGCACACCACAGCATAGGTGTGGAGGCGAGAGTCCAACTTGGTGGAGTCTGTCCTCACCTCCTACCACCAGGGCCCTGGGGATCAAACTGAGGTCAAGCACCTAAAGTCACCCACCGTGCCAGCCCTCCATCTGACCTTATTCCCGTATCTTCACAAGAGCCTAGGGCAGTGGTTCTCAACCTGTGGATCGAGACACCTCTGTTAGCCTGTGTATCAGACATTTATATTTTCATTCATCACAGTAGCAAAATTTATAAAGGAACAATGAAATGATTCTACAGTTCGAGTCAGTACAGCATGAGGGACTGTATTAAAGGGTCGCAGCCTTAGAATGGTGGAGAACCACTGCCCCCAGTCACTCCACCACGTCCACTGCTCCGTACAGTCCCTTTTCCTTTATGTTTTCTTCAGAGTCTTACACTGTAACCAAGGCGGGGTACTCACTATGTAGCACCATGCTGTCCCTGAACTCAAGGCAATTCTCCTGCATCAGCCTGCTTAGACTGTAGGTATGAGCCTGAAATATGACCATTCTTTTTGATTGAATGAAATATCTCTGACACCTCTTTCAAGGACCCTCCCTGTGGACAGTAAGCCTTTATTTTTTAAGGATTTTCTGAAAAGTTAATTGTATTTATTTGTTTGTTTTCCGTGTGTTTTGCCTGCATGTATGTATATGCACTTTGTGTGCTTGGTGCCCATGGAAGGCACAAGAGAGCATTGGAACTGGAGTTATGGATAGTTGTAAGCTAACATGGAGGTGCTGGGAATTGAACCTGGGTCCCTTACACAAGCAATAATAGCTCTGCTGAGCCATCTCTCCAGCCCCTACATTTAAAAAAAAGATTTAATTTTATGTGTGTGGGTGTTTTGCATGCATGTTCTCTGTATACCACATTGTGACCGGTGCCCACAGAGGACAGAAGAGGGGGTCAGGTCCCTTAAAGCTGGAGTTAAAGTTGATTGGGAGCTGTGTAATGTGGGTGCTAGGAACCCAACTCGGTCCTCTAGAAGAGCAGTAAGTGCTGAGCTATCTGTCCAGATGGTTGGGCCCATTTTTTTTGTTTGTCTTGTTGTTGTTGTTTGTATTTGTTTGTTTGGGTTGGGTTTTTGAGACAGGGTCTTTTGTATAGCCCCCTGACTGTCCTGAAACTCACTTTGTAGACCAGGCTGGCCCCAGACTCACAGGGTGCTGGGATCAAAGGCCTGCTCTGCGACAGCCCAGCGTGTTGAGCCTATTTCTAACTGTATGTTTGTAGTTTGTCTCAGGATTTTGAGTGTGTGCTACAAGTCAGACTGTGTGTGGAATCATCTCCCCAAACCTCGGTTACTTGACCTACATTCATATTTCCCTCCTCCAGGTTATTTTGATTTGGTTTGATTTGACTTTATTGTTGGAGATGGTGTCATGCAGCCGAGAGTTTGCTGTGCTAACAAGAATGGCCTTGAACTCCTGACTCTCCCGCCTTTACCTCCCCATAACGTGAATCAGAGGAGCACAGCGCTTGTCTGGTTAGCATCATGCTGGGTCACATGTGCTAGACAAGTACTCCATCAACTGGGCCACCTCCCAGCCTCAGGTCATCCTGCCTGCTGGATGAGATACCAGGAGGAAAGAGGTTCGTCGGTTCGCTCCCGATGAGAGGAGGCTTCCTGTCCTAGTGCAGCCTGGATTCTCTGGGGGCTAAGGAGGCCACCTAGTTCCTGGACTGAGCACTCATTGAATTGGAGGAGGTTGTCACCCCCAAAGGGGACACATGTGTTCTCTGACTCCTTCACAATCTATAATCCACAATCCACAATCTTCCCCTTTTCTCCCTCTATGAATGCAACTCCGGTGTTTCAAAGTCCTCATGGCAGCTGCAAGTCCAAAAGTAACTACTGGCTAAAGAGCTGTTATTACTGGAGATCCACCCTGCCCAACCCACCTCCAAGGAGACATAGCCCACAGGGTTGGATCTTGATCTCAGCTGAGTGTTGTGTAATTGCTCCAAACACAGTCCCCAGAGGTCACAACCTTTAGTGTGTATACTATACAGCCCTTCAAGCCCAGGGCTCCAAAGGATGATTTGCAGAAATGCAAGTATCTTCGCCCTGTGAAGCAGGCAGGGAAAAGCCACACTCCGAGTCCTTGTTAACATACCAGCATCCCTGGGCAGGAAGAAAGCCATAGTAGAGGCTAGGGAGATAACTCAGCAGTCAGGAACACTTGATGCTGAGGGCCAGGTCCCAGCACCCGCATGAGCTGGCACAAAGCTGCCAGTGATTCCAACACCAGGTGATACAGCACCCTCTTCCGGTCTCTGAAAGCACCTACAGACACAAGTGCATAGATACACAAGTATGAATAGAAAAGAAAAGAAAGAAGGAAAGGGGCCAGGCACAATAAAAGTACAGTAGGCTCTGGGACCCAAAGGCCTGAATTCAAATCTCAGGTCTGCCACTTCCCAGCTGTGTGTCCTTGACAAGCTATGTGGCCACTCTGGGCCTCCATTTCCATCAGTAAAGTGAGATGAAACTGTATTCTCAAGAATGCTTTCCAGACTAGAGATCCAATATGTGCTGTCACATAGAGAGTAAGCATTCTTTATGAACCAGGTATCTTGTTCCCCAAGGTGGATGCCAAACCCAGGGCCACAAGCACGCTGAGCTGCAGGCTCATACTGAAGTGCAACTTTTTTTTTTTTTTTTAATCCCAGCACTTGGGAGGCAGAGGCAGGCGGATTTCTGAGTTCGAGGCCAGCCTGGTCTACAGAGTGAGTTCCAGGACAGCCAGGGCTACACAGAAAAACCCTGTCTCAAAAAACCAAAAAAAAAAAAAAAAAAAGATTTATTGATTTTATTGATTTAATATGAGTACACTGTAGCTATCTTCAGACACACCAGAAGGGGGCATCAGATCCCATTACAGATGGTTGTGAGCAACCATGTGGTTGCTGGGAATTGAACGCTGGACGTCTGGAAGAGTAGTCAGTGCTCCTGACTGCTGAGCCACTAACTTTTTAGAAGCACCTTTTTTATTTGTTGCTTTGCTTTATTGAGAAAGGGTCTCTCTGTGCCATCCAGGCTGATCTAGTAGCTCAAAACGTTCTGAGTTTTACAGGGGAGTATACCACCCCTTATCCCAAGCTAGCCTCAAACTCACTATATTGCCCAGGATAGCCTAGCCCTGAACTTCTGCTCCTCCTGCCTTCACTTCTCAAGTGTTGCAGGTTATGAGTGTGCACTACCACACATGACATGTACACTGCCAGGGATGGAACCCAGGAACCCGTGGGCAATGATAGACAAGAACTCTACCTATGTGGCCACACTCCAGCCCTGGACACAGTACTTTCCAGAAAATCAACTCCTTGTTGATCTTAGAATTAATCACTACCAGAACCAACACCGGCCAGAACTCTCGACACCTACAAGATATTGGCTGATCGTTCACAGTCCAGTATCTTCCTGTTATACCTCCTTCAGTCCAAGCCTCCGTCCTATTTTATTTTACTTTTCCAGGCCACATACAAGCCATAGGGAAAGGGCAATAAGTATGTCTAGAAAACTGGGAAGATTAACGGAGGTGGTATCCACCTACCGGGGAAGGGGGTTCTGTGAGACACACATGTACCCCTTAGAGGTACAGGCAGGAAACCTTGCCTCCTCCTTTCCGGTCAGGAAAAACCTTGAGAAATCAGATAAACTCATCTGGCCACACCTGGTGGTGCAGTCTGTACTGCCAACTACTTGGTAGGCTGAGGCAGGAGGATGGAAAGTTCAAACCTCGCCTGGGCAAGCTGGTGAGCTAGCCCAAGGTTAACTGTAATAATACACATTCACGGGCTGGTAATAACAATACACATTCACGGTCTGAGTTCCTGTGCGTGAGAGGCGTGGGCACGGCGTGGCTGGGTCCTCTAGGCTGTCACCAGGCTGCCATCTACACACCTGGTGGGCGGCGGCTTTCAAACGCACGGGTCGGTTGCCGACTCCGCCCATCTCTGGGCCTCGCGCGTGCGCAAACGACGGCGGTCCCGCCCCCTCCGGCGGCTCTTTCTCCCTGCGCGACGCTCCTCGGCGGCAAGATGGCGGCGGCGCAGGCGGATTCCTGCGACGGAGCCGCGCCGTCGGCGAAGCCGGCGTCCGAGACTGACCCCCTCAGCCGCTTTACGTGTCCCGTGTGCCTGGAAGTGTTCGAGAAGCCAGTGCAGGTGCCCTGCGGACACGTGTGAGTGGCAGGCGCCCGCCGGGGAGGGGGCGCGGAGCGCGGGCGGCCGGGCGAGCGGCGGCGTCTGACGCCGGGGGACACGGCCGGCCCCCTCGAGCCTCGGCGTCGCACCTCCCCGGGCCGCCGGCTGTGCGTCCGAAGTGCTCGGGAGGCCGCCGGGCTAGGCTGGAACAAAAGGGAAGTGTCGGGAGGAGGCTCGGCCGTACCCGCGGACAGGGTGTGGGGTGCTCGCGGAGGCGCGCTTCCCTCGGCTTGAATGAAGCCGGGTGTCACGGGCCAGGCAGGTCCGCGGGTTCAGGAGTTGAGCGGAGGGCGGCCTGCGCTTCCCTGGGGGCTGTGACCCGGTAGCGGGATCTCAGTTCCGTCCTTGCACATTTCAAACAGCCCTCAGCTGACGCCGGGGATGCTCGGCCGCCTTCCTCATTTTCCCTGTGGCCCCGTCCACTGACGGTCACCTAGGAGTCGGTCTTCGCGACTCCCCAACTCGGGCGCCCCTTTTTGGACGCACAGGCATTCCCGCCTCCGTCCTGTGAGCGCCAGCCTTGTTCCCGGTGAATAAACCTGCAAGTGTGAAGGCTCGCTCACTCGGGGCAGCCTCACCTGCTCCACCGTCCCCAGGTGCGATGCCCGTGCAGGCCGAGGCAGGGCCTTCCCAGCACCGTAGGATGCTCGGTACTTCCAGCAACACAGCTCCTGCCAGCTCGGCTTCAGGTACAGGTAGCCGGGACGGATCACCAGCCGCCACTACTTCAAGCCTCATGTCCCGATGTAGATGACTTCCCTCGCTTCTCTCCTGGCTCTGCTAGCGTTTTTCATTACACGGAGCAGCATGCAGGGACACAGGAAGAGAGTACCGTGTCCTCTCTGCCCGTTAATGTAAACCAGTGTTCGGCACTGTGAGCATCCCCAGACCCCCTCACAGTCAGTTTACTGTGAGTGTCTGCATGCCCTCCGTGTGCTGCTTTGGGATAGAGTTAAGGCAGTTTGGCCCTCGGGTTTACAACTCAGGAAATTGATGGTAAGTAGTGGCCAGTGAGACGGCTCAGAAGCTGAAGGCTCTTGTCACCAAACCTGAGGACAATTCTGAGGAGCCACATGGTAGAAGAATTGATTCCCACAAACTGTCCTCTGATTTCCAGCTGTCCTCAGTGGCACACACATTCATATCTTTTTAAAAGGAAATACTAATGACTGTTCAAACTATGGTGTGTATACAGTAGGAGAGCACGTGGGGGCTGTTAACATTTGTGAAGAAACATGATCGAGAAGCACCAGAGTTTGAGGCTTCCTTGACCTTTTCCTAGGTCAGAGGGCAAAAAGCAGTACTGGCATAGCACACACTACCAGCCCCGGTATTCAGCAGATTGGCGCTGTTTGAAGTCAGACACACCTTGTTGAGGGTAGCTGACTCTGCCTCCTCCAAGTGCTTTGGGCTTTACTTACTTGATTTTTAATGTTTGCCTTTGAAGCTGGAGAGCCCTACAGCTGTGGTTGGGGCATTTGATTTTATGAAATTCAGGTCAAGCCCTGAGGCTACACCCTTTTGGGTCTGGTGGAGTGCAGATAGCTAGATGCTAAAGAGTGCTGACAGGCTTAAAACTAGGTGATGCCCATTTCTAGGAAGTAGAAACTGAAAGTTAGCTCCAGACACAGCTAGATGCTGCCTCCTTGAAGGGGTATAACTCAGACACACAGGCTGTAAGTGTCTGGTAGACTGTTAAAATCTGTGTGCTGGCTTGGATTCCTCAGTTGTCTTGAGTACTCCTGGGATGGGGTATAGCGAAGGGCCTGACCACCCTGCCTTGCCTTTTCTTTGTGTCATCTGCCACATCACTGCCCCAAAGGCCTTCCTTTCTGTATTTGACACACTCCTTCCTGTTTGGTGTCATCTCTGTGGCACTCTGCAGTCAGGTCTTTGTGGCCTGCCGTTCAGTGTCATCTCAGAGGTAGTCCCCGTGCCCCACCTGCCAGGCTCTCCATTATTGTCTTTATTCTTCATCACCACATGAAATCACTGTTTTCTTCAAATACAGCATCATGCTGGGTGGTAGTGGTGCTTATTTACTTATTAATATTTATATGAGTAGCCTGTAACTGTCTTCAGACACACCAGAAGAGGGCATCAGATCCCATTACAGATGGTTGTGAGCCACCATGTGGTTGCTGGGAATTGAACTCAGGACCTCTGGAAGAGCAGTGTTCTTAACTGCTAAGCCAACTCTCCAGCCTAGTGGTGCACACCTTTAATCCCAACACTCAGGGGGCAGAGGCAGGCAGATCTCTGAGTTAAGACCAGCCTGGTCTATAGAGCAAGTTCTAGGACGACAGCCAGAGCTATACAGAGTACCCCTGTCTTCAACAAACATGACAAAAAAAGTATAGAATCATAAGGATGGGCCTTTGTGTCTCCTCTGCCCTCAGGTAAATAACTAGTTTCCTCCCATACTGGACTAGAGTTTTTTCCTAATAGAAATGGTAAAGATTTCTTAAAGACAGTTTAAAAAAAAAGGGGGGGGGAGGTGTGTCCATTCTGATACATACACATACACCCCTCCTTCCCGGGCATTTCTAACAGATTTTGTTAAAATGACCATAAGATCTGGGTAAGTAGTACCCAGAGTGATAAGTAGTTTGTCTTTGTCAGAGTGGTGTCCTGTGCCTTATTAGCCTTCTTGTGCTGTGAGCCAGCAGGGGCCACCTCTGCTTCTGGATCATGGTGTTTGAGTTCCTTGAATATGTGAGAATTTTCAGCCTGAGTGCCCTCCCTCCCTCAGTAGCTTCTGCATGATCTGGTACGGTTTAATTTGTCTGCCTGTGAGTAAAAAGTTCCCTTGACACTTTTGAATTTGGGGATTGGTGTGTGTTTACTTTGCTTTTTTGAGATAGCATCTCTCTGTGTAGCTCTAGCTATCCTGGAACTTGCTGCGTAAACCAGGTTGGTCTGGAACTCAGAGAACTTCCTGCCTCTGCCCCTTAAGGCTGGGATTAAAGGCATGCACCACTATGCACAGACTGAACTTTTCATTTGAGGGCATGGAATGTTCTCTCCTTGTCTGCCAACCCCGCACTGTTTTAAGGTTGATCCAGAGGCTGCCTCTGAGGTCTGATTAGCACTAGCTCCGCTGGGTTTGTGTGTTTCCACAGTGCTTTGCTTTTGCCTCTGATAGTAACAGTCCCACCTAGTGTGTACACAGTCAGTCTCCAGCAGTCCTCCATATGGGTATGAACATCTTTTTATTTTGGTTTTGTTTTGTTTTGTTGTTGTTTTTTTGAGACAGGGTTTCTCTGTGTAGCCCTGGCTGTCCTGGAACTCACTCTGTAGACCAGGCTGGCCTCGAACTCAGAAATCTACCTGCCTCTGCCTCCCAAGTGCTGGGATTAAAGGCATGTGCCACCACTGCCCGGCAAACATCTTTTTTTAAACACATAAGAAAATGGGGCTCAAGAAACCCCACCAAGACTCCTAGTGACAGGCACTAAGCATTGAAGGCTCAAACACCATGCCTTTCTCCAAATAGCAGGGGTGTGTGTGTGTTCTCCATAGTGTCCCAAAGCCCAGGTACAGGTTCTTTTTTCAGTTGTGGAAGGGCATGGTATTTTATTTGAATAAGATCAGTGAATCTGTCCCAATCCATTATTCATTGGTGTCTTTTAAAAGTTGATCCACTTTTGTTGTCTTGTCTCTTTGCATGACACAGGTTCTCTGTATGTCTTGTTCTAGCTTTTGCTCTGCATGCCTGCAGGAGTGTCTGAAGCCGAAGAAACCTGTCTGTGGGGTGTGTCGCAGCGCTCTGGCACCTGGCGTCCGAGCTGTGGAGCTCGAGCGGCAGATCGAGAGCATAGAGACTTCTTGCCATGGCTGCCGTAAGAATGTATGTGGACTTACCATGGAGAGTCCTTGTCCTTTGGCGATGAGATGGTAAAAGAGCTGGAGCTGAACTTAGGGCCTCAACACTGGCCGACAGCACAAGTGCATGCCTGCTGTGTGCGTGGCTGTGCTAGGGAGGCTTGGGGGGTGGTAGGTTTTTTTTTGTTTGGTTTGTTTTTGTTTTTTTCACCTTGCTGGGTTTTATTTTTTCATGAGTTGGTTTAGTGATTTATACAATTTACTTTTGAAACCCATAGAAATAAATCCCCACCAGCATAAAAGGCCATCTTCAGCTGGGGAGTGGTGCACACCTCTACTCTAAGCGCTTAGGGACAGAAGCAGCAAAGCTAGGAGCCCTAAACCAGGCTAGGCTACTGAAGACCTACTTCACTTCAGAAAGTGTAACTCTCATGTGTGTTTTCTATTCTCATTAGAATATAAGGTTGTTTCTGATTTTTAAGATAAATATAAAATGAACATCTCTCAGTATAGAGTGCTTGCCTAGCATGCAAGAAGCCCTGGGTTCCATCCCCAGCACCCTTTCAACCAGACATGGTGGCCCCCACCTGTAATCCCAGCACTCTGTGTGGTAGCAGGAGGATCTAAAATTCAGGGCCAACCTGGTGTACATGAGGCTGTCTCTCAAAAAAAGAAAACTCCACACTGAGCTCAAAGGAAACTTCATAGTCTTCATAGCCACTAGAGTCATAAAATTGACTATTGTATTCTAGCCCTTGAGAGAGTCTGGGGTGTGAGGTGGAGGGGCCGTAGCAGTGTCTCCCTACTAGTGGAATGTGTCCTTGCACGATTACACTGGGCTATGTCACTGCGGGGTGCTTGCCTACCCTGCTCACTGCTGCTGGGAGCACAGATAACTAGGGCTTTATCTCCCTTAGTGGTTTCTAAATCATTACAGTTTTTATTCTAGACAATAAAAAGGTGTAACACACCACTGTGTTTCCCCCCACAGATCCCTTTGGAAAGGCAGGTCATTTTGTTGTGTGATGTTGCACACTGGGGACCCTGGCACTTGGGCTGTGGGGGAGGGAAGCTTTCCAGTTAGAAAGTTGCTCAGTGCTTTCTACCTTTAGGCAAATGTCACTGCAAATGATGCCACACACACAAGATGCACCTGCTACTCTCTTTACTCTTCCCTCTCTCTTTTTTTTTTTTCTTAAGATTTATTTATTTTATTTACATGAGTACACTGCAGCCGTCTTCAGACACACCAGAAGAGGGCATCGGATCCCATTACAGATGGTTGTGAGCCACCATGTGGTTGCTGGGAATTGAACTCAGGAGCACTGAGCTATCTCTCCAGCCCTGTTTCTTCTTTTTTATACTTGATTTATACTTGTGTGTCTTTTTCATTTTGTTTTAGTTTTGTGTTTAGAAAGGTTTTACTGTAGACCAGGCTGGCCTTGAACTGAGAGTTCCACCTGCCTCTGCTCCTGAGTGCTGCAATCTGCAATTACAGGTGTGAGTCACCACAACTGAGTCTCAGTGCTTGCCCGTTAACTGCCTGGCCTGTTGGTTTGTTGGGTCTTTTTTGTTGTTGTTTTGTGGGGGGGGGTGTTTGTTTGTTTGTTTTTTTGGTTATTGAGACAAAGTGTGTCCTGATTTGTCCTGGAACCAGATACCAGGACTCAAGGAGATCTTCCTGCCTCAACCTCCCAAGTGCTAAGATCACACAAACAGTGGGGTCTTTCATGGTCAGGGCTGACTTTTAACTGATCCTCCTAGCCAGGTGATGGTGGCGCACGCCTTTAATCCCAGCACTTGGGAGGCAGAGGCAGAGGCAGGTGGATTTCTGAGTTCGAGGCCAGCCTGGTCTACAGAGTGAGATCCAGGACAGCCAGGGCTATACAGAGAAACCCTGTCTCGAAAAACCAAAAAAAAAAAAAAAAAAAAAAAAAAACTGATCCTCCTGCCTGCACCTTTCAAGTGCTGGATTACAAACGTGAGTGATCATGCCTGGCAGGTTTCTTGCCCCTTTTATTTATGTTTTATATTTTTAAGATTTATTTATTTTTATGTGCCTTAGTAGTTTGCCTGCATGTATGTCTATGTGAAGGTGTCCCCTGTTTGTACCTAACTACAGACAGTCGAGAGCTGCCATTTGGGTGTTAGGAATTGAACTGGGTCCTCTGGAAGAGCAGCCAGTGCTCATAATTGCTGGATCATCTCTTCAGCCCCCTTTTTATTTTTACTCAGGGTCTCCTGTACCCTCAGCTGGCCTCAGATTCACTAAGTCTGGGAATGTCTTTGAACTCTGAATTCTGAGCATCATAGTGTAGATGGCTATAAAATGTATGTATCCTTCCAGAGGGTTTAGTGTTGGGGTACACAGTAAGACTTGGATAGTCTTTACAGGTTTGTACATTTAAATTCAGGCTCCTATATGGATAGCTGAGTCCGTGCTCTGGGCTGGCTCCTAGGTTACGGCTGAGTTGGTGCACTCTGGCTAGTGCCTGTGCTCTGGGATTGGAACCTTCCTCTTTCTCACTTTTTTTCATTTCAAATCTCAACAGACTGGCCTCAATCTTTGTCTTTTTTCATTGACACTTTTCTCCTCTGTGTGCTTTTAATTTTCTCCATTTCCAAAGTTAGTAAAGCTGTGTGTTACTGGCACCTGCCAGTAATACCAGCATTGGGAAGGTGAGGCAGGGGAATAAAGGTTCAGAGCCAGCCTGGGCTATATGAGACCCTGTCACAAAACAATAAAAATTTGTGGTTGTATGTTAGGCATGCCCCCATATAATCTCCTTTCTTCATTTTGTGTATTTTTTTTCCTTTTTTTCCCATTAATTTATTCATTTTACATCCTGATCAAAGGCCCCCCCCCCTCACACAACCCACTCCCCTTATATAATTCTGTAAGAGCTCCTGGCCAAGTGTCTTAGTGTGTATCTGTAGTCTCTACTGTGGAGGCTGAGACAAGAGGATTTCTTCAGGCCAATTTGAATAATAAATCAAGACCCCCTTCCAAAACAACAAAAATGCAGCTGGAGGCAGACTGAAATACTACTCAGTTTCTGTTTAGGTTAGGCTAGCTTAAAACTCTTGGTGGTCCCCCTGCCTGCCTTACCCTCCCAGAGTCCTTGAGCTTACAGACGTGTGCCACCATGCTTGAGTAAGAGACAAATTCAGATGTGAGTGTAGGGCCACCAAGATGACTTTGCAGGCAGTAGTGCTTGCTGCCTAATCCTGGGGACCTGAGACCTGAGCTCAGAACTTACGGGTAGATTGATGCTGTAGCAGAGGCTTGTGGGCCACCCAGGCTGGCTTACCTACTACTAGTGAAAGTTCTTGTCTCAGGCAAGGTAGAAAAATAAGGACAGCAGCTTGGGGTGTCCTTGGCTTCCACATGCAGGTCACATACACATACACAAAATAGATAAGAGATTGTCGTACTTTTAAAATAGCACTTGGGAAATGTCAGTAAGCAAAGAGCAGATGGTGGGGCGAGTGACCTCACAGTGGAAGCAGATGTGGGTGAGTAACCAGCAGCCTGGCTTCTGTCCACGGCAGTCAGGAGTGGTTCTTGCCCTTGGTTGGGATCTCCTCTCACGGCCTCCTCACTAATGTTGGTCCTCCTCTTTCTGTTCAAGTTCATCCTAGCTAAGATCCGGGCCCACGTGGCTTCATGTTCCAAATACCAGAGTTACATCATGGAAGGTGTAAAGGCCACCACCAAGGATGCATCCCTTCAGCCAAGGTACCAACCTACTCCCCCAGAAAGATGTGGAATGTGTGTGTGGTTGGAGGGTTTAGGTGTGTGGATTTGGAGAATTGGAGGTGTCACTGGAGCTAACCAAGGTTGACAGGTTCTGGGGTAGGGATGTGTTCATGTCAAGCTGTGCTCCTGATTTGCAAGCATTCGGCTCTTGCTGCTTCATGTATGCAGTGGTTGAGACAGTGGAAAAGGTCTCAGTGCTCTTTTCTCACCTCCAGAAGTGTCCCAAACCGATACACCTTTCCTTGTCCTTACTGTCCCGAGAAGAACTTTGATCAGGAAGGACTTGTGGAGCACTGCAAACTCACTCACAGCACGGATACCAAGTCTGTGGTAAGGATTGGCTTTTCTTCTTTGATTAGGTAAAAAGTCAGACTTATAGAAAATGACCAGGCTGTACAATGGAGTCTTACCCTTCACCTAACTTAACATTTTGCCCAAATTACTTAACCATGTTCTATATATGTATGATTTTTATTTTTTTAGATTAGCCATTTAGGAAGAACTTAAAGATACTGAATATTTTAGTGTATATCTTAAATTTTTTCTTTAAAAATCACTTAGACAAGAACAACAAACTCAGAGTCTCGTGTAGGCTGGGCTGGCCTCACTCTCACCATGTAGCAGGGCTGGGTTTGAATCTGGTCTCCTGCTTCACCTTCCAAACCAGGATCACGCTCACAGGCCCAAGCTGCCACACACAGCTGCAGATGTTCTCTTTCGATGTTCTTGTGGGTGGGCATTGAACCAGGGTCTTACCTGTTTTAGGCAGGTGCTCCATCATTAAGCCATGCACCAGCCCAGAAGGTGTCGAGATAAGTGGGTACTGTCAGAACTGGTATAGGTGGTTCAAACTCCAGCTGTGTTCAGGACTACTGGTGCTCTTGTTCATAGGCTGTCATGTCAGGGGAGCAGGTGCTGCTTCGTCCTTATCTAGCTAGGCTCACAGCTCCAGCTCAGGAGTGGCTTCAGGGCTTCAGGTTCCACAGTGAACAGTGACCCTGAAAGGCCTGGAACTCATGTGGCCACAGCCTGAGTTCAGCAGGGAGTATGTGAGCTTGGAGAGCTGAGATGGAGTCAAGGAGGCGGACTTAAGCTTCTTGAGTTTAAGGAAGTGTGTTTTCCTCCTGGCGGCAGGAGGAAGCTGGGCTTGTCTGCAGTTGAAGGCTGCTGCCCATTGAGTCCAGCAAAAGGAGCAAAGCAGGGAATCAAAGGGGGAGGGTCAGGAGCTGGGCCACCTGAGATGTCCAAGTGCTCTTCACTCTCGTGATCCAAGCAGCCTGTGCTGAGGCCTGCTCTGCCATTGCCCCAAATCACTCCTGTAGCCAGGCTGGCCTTGAACTCTCTACCTCCTTCCTCTGCCTCCTTGGTGTTGACGTAAAGAACATGTGCTCTGCCCCATGCCTGTTCAGATTGGCTTTTTGTGTGCACACTTTTGGCCTCATCCCTGTCTTCTGGTCCGTTACTCGGTTATCATTGTGTCCAGCTGGATTTTACCTTCATTTACAAGCCTGTGCCCATTCCCACATGTCATTTGAGTTGAATAAACCAGTGTTTTCTGGGTTGCTTCATGTTTATGGAGCAAAGTGACCACTCCTTGTACCTGGGCTTGTCAATAAAGCTGTCTTATCAGGAAGGGCTGAGCATTCCTGAGCAGAGGGCATAGAGGGTCAGCTCAGGCATCAGATTGCATCACCTTGCGTCCTGACAGGTCTGTCCCATCTGTGCCTCGATGCCCTGGGGAGACCCCAGCTACCGCAGCGCCAACTTCATGGAGCATATCCAGCGCCGCCACCGCTTCTCCTACGACACCTTTGTGGTGAGTCTGCACCGCCCCAGGGGACAGCACTGCTGCTCAGGTTTCTGGAGGGGGTTCCCTGGGGCCCTATTCTGGGCTGAGGAGCTCTCCTTCCCAAAGGGAAGCTACACAATGTCTCTTAGTGGGTGGGTGCCAGAGTGAGACGTTAGACGCCCTGGCAGTCCTCCAGCTGTGAGGCGTCCTCCTTCCTTTCCTCTCCCTCCGAGTCTTGCCCACTTGTGCTGTGTGCGGTCTTCCCCTTTAGCAAACATAGCTGGATTCCACTCTGCTCAGCTGCCCATGAAGATGAGGCAGCAGATGGAAATGGCCCTCCCTCACGGAGCTTTATGAGCTGACAGGGTGCAGCTCCAACTGATGGTTGCTGCCTGAAGTACAGTATGACTTAGTGGAGAGCCTTTACCCCCATGCAAGCCATGCTGGGCTCTGTCCCCAGCAGTGTCAAGACAGTGACACAAACCAGGCTCAGGCTAGAGAATGGCAGGAATGGAGGGCACATAGTGTGTGTGTGTGTGTGTGTGTGTGTGTGTGCGCGTGTGCGCGTGCGCGCGCGCGCGCGCGCGCGCGTCTGTGCCTCTGTGCCTCTGTGCCTCTGTGTGCGCGCAGAGGATCCAAGTTCAACTCTCAGCATGCCTGTAACTCTAGCTCTGGAGATCTAGCACCCTCTTCTGGATTCTGCAGGCACCTACACACATGACAGTCTCTGCTCCACACACATGCACATAAATACATCATAAAAATAAGTCTTTTTAAAAGCTTGCAGCCACACTCTTGTTCTCCCAGCACTTGGGAAGTGGGGACAGGAGGATCAGGAACTCAAGACTAACCCAGGCGGCATGTTTCAGAGTGGACAAAACAAACATTTATCTCAGTCTGGTAGTATTTGGAACAGACTTCCAAGACTTACATTTCACTAACTATAGAGGTAATAGCCTTCCTAAAACTGCTCAAGCAGAGTTTTGTCCCACTGAAGGTGATTGTTTGGCTCTCGTGTCCACCGTACCTCTTTGCTTTCAAAAGCCTTGCTTGTTTTTTTGGGCACTGAAGCCTCTTAGGAGCAGCACCTCAGTTGAGTTGTGTCTGCATGTGTGTGTTTCTCCATCAATGAACTGAATTCAACATTTGAGTATTTGGTCTATGCCACGTGTGTGTACTATCTTCTGGGCCATTTTCCATTGAGGAAGGAATTTTGTTTAGTGGGTGTGTGTGTGTGTGTGTGTGTGTCTGTCTGTGTGTGTCTGTGTGTCTGTCTGTGTGTGTGCTTGGATGCAGTCTGCGTGCGTGGGCAGAGGCTAGGTGTCAAGTGTCAGCTGTGTTACTGCTCTCCACCCTGCTCTTTGAAATAGGGTGTCTCCATCTAGACCAGCTAGTGGGGCACGCCTCTGATCCATGTCTCCAGTGTAGAGTAGTGGGATCACAGGCGTGCATCTCGGTACCCTCTTCTTACATGGGTGGTGGAGATCTGAACTTGGGGTCTTGTGCTTGACACAGCAAACACTTTACCAGCTTATCTCTGCAGCCCCAGGAATGGTTACTTTTTAATTTTTAGATTTAATTTATTTTTATTTTATGAGTGTTTGCCTGAATGCATGTTTGTATACCACATGTGGGTAGAGCCTGCCAGAGGCCAGAGGTGTTGGATCCCCTGGGACTGGAGTTAGGTGGCTATGATCCACCGTGGGTGATGAGGGTGACGAGAATTAAACGTGGCTGCTCTGGAAAAGCAGCTAGTACTCTTAACTGCTGAGCTGTCTCTTAAGCCCCAAACTGTTACTGTCACTTAATGGTAGAGACACCAAAGACACTGAGAGATGAAGTAATTTTCCCAGTTCCACAGCGACTAGACAGGGGCCCGGGGTCCTTAGCAGCCCTCTCCAGACCCTCTTGGGAGGCTCCTGTGGAGGTGACGCTGGTGGGTGTGAACAGCGACTTAGGCTGCTGTCTTTTCTGCCCTCAGGACTACGATGTTGATGAAGATGACATGATAAAGCAGGTGTTGCAACGCTCCATCATCGACCAATGAACAGGGTCCCTGCTGTCCACCTCACTCTAGAGCTTCCATTATGCATTAGGTGTGAGCCCTTGACTCTTGCACCTCACATGTAATGCAGATCTGGAATTGAGCCATGGCACCAGACAGGGTCACTTCTTCAAGGATGATGGGGCCCTAGGGCAGAGAGAGTCCTGTTTCCTCTAGGCTCTTGCCAGCATTGTCTTCCCCACTGGTAACCTTGTTTGTCTATGGTCTGCTTTCACCACACCTCAGCCACTGCCTCCTTTAAGAAGAGTCCAGCTTCTTCTCCCACAGGACTTTATTTCACATTCATCCTGTTGTCCGGTGTTCATCTCTCAGGTCCTCTCAGCCAGCCAGGACCTGCCCTGGGCCATGAATAGCACAATAAAACAGGGATTCCTTTCCTTGGTCCTGAGGTGCCTTGGTTCTGCAGTTTACTGGGCCAGGGCTCTGCTCCTCTTCTCCTGGGGGACGTTGCAGTCTGATGGTGGAAGTTTTGGTTACTGCTGTTTCCTTACACCTGCACATCTGTACACCTGATGGCTTCTGTTTTAAATGCCTGATGGTGCCTTTTTAGGATAAGGTATCACCATAGAATTGTAGTGGAAAAGTTGGTTAGCAAAGATGGGGCGTGTTTATTTGTAAGTAGGGAGAAGGTGGAGGGTTGTGTGGCTTTTTGTTTTTCTTTGATGCTGATGAGTGTCCTCAGGTGGCTGGGTCATGTGCCGCTCTGTTGAGGACCTGCTGACATTCTTGCTCTTTAGAGTGTATTGAGGGAAGCACCGGCTGCTGTGTGCTGCTTGGTAACTTGATGAACCTGAGCAGTATTGCTGCCTCCTTGTGCAAGTGTATGTTTTAGACCCTGCCTTTCAGTTTGGAGGCAGTGGTAAAGCCAGGGTCATACCCCTGGGAAGTTAAGAAAGTTAGGCCCCTGCACAGGTGAGGGAGGTGGCCTGCTGGAGGCTTTCTGAGCAGCAGCTCTAAGCTGGAAATCCAGCACATTTTACAAAGTACAAAGAAGGGCACCACCAGTCTAATGCACAGAACAGACCCTCTGACAGATCTAGGGCTTTGGGGTAAGTCTTCTTTCCAGTCATGTGACTCTGGTCCATCTGAGACTGCACACAGCATTGTGCTTCTGCCACCACACCTCCACAGTGATGCCTCTGCCAACCAGGGCAAAGCCAGCTCAGGTGCCAGCAGAGTCAGACAGGATTATTTCCCAACGTTACTGCTTCTTCACTGTACCCTCTGGAAAGGTTTGCTCAGGAGACATGTGGAGGGAGGTTCCACAAGACCTTGCCCTGAGGAACTGAGAAGGCACAGCTGTGCCACAGGGCGGCAGGAACCTCTTGTCCTGCATCACACTCGCTGTTTCTAATATAATGACTTTCCAGAAAGTGTGCTTATGTGCTGACTTTTAGAAGGTGAAATATAAATAAATTTCATAATTTATCCAACCAGCAAGCTGTAATGTTTTCATTTAAACAGCTTTTCTGAAATATGGGCCCAAAAGCCTCTATCTAGAAGGTGTCCAAAGGAACACTCTTGTCTGTCCCTGAGTCAACCTGGCCTCTAGTCAATTCTGACACGTCAGCAGCTGAGCCTCAACATCTGTCTTCTCTGAAAACTGAGCAGAAGTCTGTCTGTCTGTCCATGTCCCTATGTCCTCATCCCCTTAAAATAGGGGAATTCACAATAGCAGGTCGGGCTCTTAGACCCACAGCTGCAGTGACAGTTACTGAGTTCCAAGGGCTCCGACTTCAGGCCTTTGAGAATGTGTGCACTGTGCCAGTTGCACCCCTTATGAACTGAGACCTTAGTATCTATCTCTAAAGAGGTATACAGACCCCTGCATTGGATGCTGCTTAGGGTTCTCTGCAGGGCTAGCCTTCTGGGCTTCGTTTCCATCTTGGTCCCATAAGGACCTGAATAAGGCCCGGAGATCGCAGCAATTCCTGTCTCAACCCTAACTGTGGACATGTTAGAATGAACTGACCTGCTTCTTTCATCCTGGAGAGGACAAGAAGAAATGCCTAATCCAGATGTCTGAGAATGGCTTGTTCATTCCAGCATCTCTGAGGAGCTACATTTGCATCTCGGCTAAGTCCTGGACTCCAGTTACAAGTCCAACACTGAAAGTAAATCCCTTGTAATACTAGAACAGTTCCAAAGTAATTTATGCCTATGCATAGCAGCATACACCCTTAATCCCATAGACAGGCAAGCAGATCTGAGTTTGAGGCCATCCAGGGCTACTTTGTCTCCAAGATTTGAGCTGAGACCTAAACTCAGCTGAGTCCAGAGGCCTAAGGTGACAGCCTGTTACTTACCCATGAGGCACTGTGGCTGGGAAGGGAACAGGACTATGCAGGGTCAGTGGAGGAGACTGAGTGAGCATGGGCAGAAAGCAGGGTGGAAGATCCATTGACTGAGATCAGAACACTGGGGATTCTGATGGGCGTGGCCCAGTTTGGACGCAAGTGAGGCGGCTTGGACACATGGAGAAGACAACCAGGAGGCAACCATTGAAATAGTCATAATGGTGGCTGGCACCCAGAGTGGTCTGACTGGGTCAGGTGGAAGATGAAGTATGAAGAAGAGTGACCCCATGTTGGCCCCTAAAAGCCAGGAAGTAGAGGTTTGAGAGTTGAGCCCAGCAGTAATCAGGGAAGAAATAAATCACTTGTATTTATTATTGCTCTTCTGGGTGTTGTTTGGTGTGTGTTGAGAGAATGTCACCTTGTAGTCAGTCCAGGCTGCCCCTAATTCTTAGCAATCTACGGCCTCGGCCTCCTGAATGATAGAATTTGAAGCCAAATGTCACCCGTGTCCAAAAGAGACAAGGCCTTGAGTTCTAGAGTTCTGTACATAACAAGGGGCCAGCCTGGCTCTCTGGCATGCCCTTCATCACCCACCCCTGTCTCACTCTACTCTTGGCCTCAGTAGCAGCCATGTGTCCGTGTTCCTCGACTGACTGCTGCACATCACAGCTAGACTTGCCTGCCACGAGCTAGACAGTCGCCCACCGCATCATAATTCTGTTCCAGCCTCTGCTATCTAGTTGGTGAGGAATTAACCTGAACATCCACTTGAACTCTTGTACCTCAGCTCCTTGCTAGTCCCTAATTGAACTTGAGCTGTGACTGTCTCCAGTATCTTAGAATCCTCCAATCTCATCAGCCACTCTCAGCTGCCACAGAACCTCTCTTGCCATGACTGACACAACCCAAAGGGTCCTCCCAGAATCCATGTGATCTCACAGCCAGACTGGCCTTGAACTCTGACATGAGCAGAGAACGATTATGAACTCATTCTGCCCTTGACTCCCAAGGGTAGGAATTACAGACATAGGTCTCTACACCCAATTCAGCTTTAATTACTGGAGACCAAACCCAGGTCCTCATTCTTTATCATTCTATTCCCCTTTCCCCCCCACCCCTACCTTTTCTTTGAGATTATTCCACAGTATAGACCAGGCTGGCCACAAACCCAGGGTCCTCCTGAAGTCTCATTGTCTACCATGGATGGCCATATTTGGCCTTGAGTAGGCTTAATAAAAAATTCCTAGAGTTAGGCTGGAGAGATGGCTCAGTGGTTAAGAGCACTGACTGTTCTTCCAGAGGTTCCAAGTTCAATTCCCAGCAACCACACAGTGGTTCACAACCATCTGTAATTTGTAATGGGATCTGATGCCCTCTTCTTGTGTGCATGAAGACAGAGTACTCATATATAAAATAAATAAATCTTTAAAAAAAAAATTCTAGAGTTGAAGTGAACTACTTCCCTACGACGACAGCTTTTCCATCCTGGGGGTGAAGCTACGCGCAGGGGTGGTGGTGTCCCGGGGCCTCCCAGGCAAAGCTATCCTTATCCCTCAGCACTGAGGCTGAGGGTTGCTGCCAGGTGGGACTTGTCTTCCCAGAGCCTCCATATGGTCCCAGGATACCCTCTGACCTTTGTTAGTATGGGAACTTTAGTGACTTTATTCACACCTTCCCCTTACACAGGGAAGAGGATGAGACCAGGCCTCTAGCAGGCCCTTCCTTCCAGCCTCCACCTTCAACAGCCATGTGACTGTCTTTGTTCTTCCATTTCCCAACCTGATGGAGATTCCTCAACTAACTTCCTTCCAGATACGTGGGAATCTCCTGGAGGTAATCCACACAAAGAACATGGCGCACCCCTGGGACCCTAGCACTCAAGTGAAGGCTGGAGGATCAGGGGTCGAGGACATTTTCAGCTACATTGCAAGTTCCAGACCAATCTGGACTGCAAGAGACCTTGTCTCAAACATTCCTCCCCTCCCCCATTAGTTTTTTTTTTTTTTTCTTTTGAGACAGAGCCTCTCTATTATGTAGCTCTGGATGTCCTGAAACTCACTAGGTTGACACTTTGATCCACCTGCTTCTGCCCCTCCTGGGATTAAAGGCATTTCCCACCACACCCAGCCAGGCTTTGTTTACTATTTTTTAGACAGGGTCTCAGGTATCTGGGGTTGATCTAATTCGAAGTAGCTGAGGGTGATCTTGAACTTGCATTCCATGCCTCAACCCCGAGTACTGAGGCCATAGGTGTGCACCACTGGGACATGTTTATGGGCTGCTGAGGATGAAATCCTGGGCTTCAGTTATGCCAGGGAAGCACTCTACGGCTAAGATATGTCCCAGCCCTTTGTCCCTTTTGTCTTGCCTCTTATACACAGGATTTCATGTATCCCAGGATCCTCCTGTCTCTCCCTCTCAACTGATTGGATCACAGACGAGGAGTCACTCTACCTGGTTCTGAAGCTTTAGCTTTAATGGCTGCCGTGAAAAGATTGTCACATGTTGAAAAGACAGTCACATGGCTTTAATGGCTCCACCCACAAATGCAGCCAGAGTATGCTTGATTTTTCAGTAAGCTCTTTGTGTGTGGTGGGCACGGCAGGGCACATCACCACACACGCTGCATGTGTGCCCTCTCTTCTGTCTACTGCATCCACAGGAGAGAGGCTGGGACAAGCAAGCCTGGAGAACAGTGAGAGGGAGAGCGAGCACCAGAAACACAGGTGCACAAGAGAAAGAGGAGAGGTACCAGGAGCTTTTGTTGGAGACACTCTACCAGGGGGTCCCCAACAGCAGGATTCCAAGCAGGAGAGTGACTGATGAATTTGTTTGTATTTATTTTACTGGCATTGGTGTTTTGCTTGCATGTTTGGCTGTGTGAGGGTGTCAAGAGTTATAGACATTGTGAGCTGCCGGGTGGGTGCTGTGAATTAAACCCAATCCTCTGGAAGAGAAGCCAGGGCTCTTAACCGCTGAGCCATCTCTCCAGCCGGTGACTCAGAGATTGTTAGGAACACACCCTGCAGACAATTGTAGATGGGCCAGACTCTTAGGAGTGAAGATTTTCATGAGAGCCTGTTCCTGGACAGCAAAATGGTGCTTGGCCATGGCTGCTGAGAGGCTAATGGGCTCCCGAGTGTCTATGCTTGTGCGTGTGTGCGCTCGTGTGCGTGCATGTGTGTGTGCCTGTGTGCACCTGCATGTGTGTGCGTGCATGTGCGTGTGTGTGCCCGAGCGTGCACGCTGCTGTGATGTGTGGTGTGATGAGTGCAGGTGCTAATGTGGATGTCAGAGGACAGCTTGCCACCAATTCTCTTCTTTCTTCTTCAGTTCCAGAAATTATAATCAGGTGGTCAAGCATATATGGGTTAATGCTTTTTTATAATTTTTTTTTAGAAAAAGATTTATTTATTTTATGTATGTGAGTACACTGTCCAGCATCAGATTCCATTATAGATGGTCGGGAGCCACCATGTGGTTGCTGGGAATTGAACTCAGAACCTCTGGAAGAGCAGTCAGTGCTCTTAACCACTGAGCCGACTCTCCAGCCAGGATTAATGCTTTTCTTCAGCTCATTTGATTGCTTTGAGGATCTCCTGTAACCCAAACTGGCCCTGATCTCCTCCTGATTTCCTACCTCTACCTTCCAAGTTCTAAGGTTACAAGTGCCAGACAGTTGTGAAAATTATTCTCTGTAGCCCAGCCTAGTCTAGAACTCACTAGGTCCCCAGGCTGGGTAGTTGCCTCCCCTTCCCAAGAGCTATGATTACAGGTGTAAGCCACAACACCCGACTGGAACCAGTTTCTAAACAAATCTCAAGATTTAACAGATGAAGCTGTGGGAGGCCCCAGTTAAATCTGAATTTCAGCTAAGGTGTTCTCTGCAGTCTCATGCTAAGAACTTACTATCTATACAAAATTCTAAGTCAACCTGTGCATCTCGGCTATATCTGGCAAATCTATAAGTGATGGAAGGATAAAATTAGCACAGGGTTCCTCCTGGTCAGAAGAGTACCATACCCAGTGGCATCCCCAGCTGCACCCCCAGTTGACCCCCGGTGGTACCCCCAGCAGCACCCCTAAGTGGTACCTCCAGATGACTGCCGGCAGCACAGCCCTAACATACATTTTAAGTCCATATTCCAGAGCTGGTTCTACCCCCACCACTGCATAAACTGGGGGTGGTAGCGCACGCATCTGTGATCCCAGCCCCCTGGATGTACAGGCTAGGCCAGAAGTTCACAGTCCTACTCAGTTGAGGAACACAGTCTCAGAACTCAGGGCTCCCAAGCCTCTGTGGTGTGTCAGCCTCATAACCCTGCCCTCCAGAACACTATCTTCTCAGGAACAACCGCCTGGCCCCAGGCATTGTCGTTGTCAGGCCGCCTGCCCAAGCCCTAGGCCTCTCAAGAATACGCACACCTGGTTTATCACAGTACCCTAGCCTCCCAGCCAGGTTTGTAGCGTGGCGGTGACATTAGCATCTCTCAGCTGCATGTCCACTGAAAAGATCTGTGGGTCCCGCAAAAGCAAAGGCCTGTGAACAGGATTAGAATCAGCACGGACGACAGGTCTGGCGGCCTGAGTCCAAAAGGAAGAGCTAACTGCAACCTTGGAAAATCTTTACCTTCCTGAGACACTCGACAGAGGAAGGCGATGAAAGAAGATAATGGCCCAAAGAACATTTGTATATGCTATACAAATTATATGTGCATTTCATATATATGTATATATATTTGTGAAAAAAAAATTTTTTTCTCTTTTCAGTTTATTGCATGAAGGAGTCACACTAGTCCAAGTTAAAAGCGGACCCCAAATGATTACAGTATACAAGCTGTGAGGTTTTTAAACTTGTGACAAGGGACAGAAGGGAAACTCTACTCATTGCAAGGAAATGCTCACTTAAGCTTCCGAGAGCCACAAGCACTTAAAACCCATGAACCGTCGGCTGATCCTCCTCAGCCAGTCCAGTCTCTGTCAGGAACTGGCATATGTTCTTGCACTGGTCACCCTGGAGCTGAATTACTTCACCATACTCTGGACGCCCAATTGCAGAACCATCGCCGGCAAAGTTCTTAAACGCCCTCACTGGTTTGTTTTTATCGTAATCATCAGCGATCCCTTGGACAGTTGTAAGGGTCTTCCTGCCATTTCTCTGTTGAATTCAGGTCATCACCCTTACTTGCATCAACAAAGGGGTCGAAAGAGTGGAGGTTCTGGATATCGGACATACGGACAGGACATATAAGACGATTCCTCGGTGGAAATTGGTGCAGGAGAAGGCGGGGGGGGGGGGGTGGGGGTGGCGGGCGGGGAGGCAGGGGACGGAGCTTCAGGAAGCGAGGGGACTCAAGGGGGAAGAGGCAGCTCAGTGACTGGGACCAAAATAATACATTTTTAAAAACGAAACCACTAGTTTCTCTGTCTCCTTTCCTCCCTCCTTCTTCTTCTCCTCCTCCTCCTCTTCCTCCTCCTCCTCCTTTTTCTTCTTCTTCTTCTTTTAAATGGTTTTTCAAGACAGGGTTTCTCGGTGTAATCCTGGCTATCCTGGAACTCACTCTGTAGACCAGGCTGGCCTCGAACTCAGAAATCCGCCTGCCTCTGCCTCCCAAGTGCTGGGATTAAAGGCGTGTGCCACCACCATCCGGCCCTCCCTTCTTTCTAGATTTTTTTCTCTCTTTTTTTCCCCCCTTCCCTTCTCCCTCTGGCCCCACTTGCTACAGCCCAAAGGTTTTTGTTTTATTATAAATAAGTACACTGTCTTCAGACAACCTATAAGAGGGCATCAGATTTCATTACACATGGTTGTGAGCCACCATGTGGTTGCTGGGATTTGAACTCATGACCTCCGGAAGAGCAGTCAGTGTTCTTAACCACTGAGCCATCTCAACAGCCCTAGATTTTTTTTTTTTTTTTTCTTTAAGGAAGGGTTTTACTATTTAGCCCAGGTTAGCCAAGAACTTTGTTAAGCCTGCCTCAGTCTCCCTGTGTGGATTGCACCACCATGTTCAGTTTCATTTAAGAAAAAAAAATTTTTGCTCGTTTTTTGAGACAGGGTTTCTCTGTGTAGCCCTGGCTGTCCTAGAACTCATTTTGTAGGCCAGGCTGGTTTTGAACTCACAGAGATCCCCCTACCTCTGCCCACCAAGTGTTGGAATTATAGGCATGTACTACCATGTCTGGCCATTTTAAAAATTGTGTATTATGTGCCTGTGTGTGGTATATGTACATGACTGCAAGTGCCTGCCCACAGCCCAGAGCTGACCCTCAGGAGCTTGGGTTATAGGTCGTTACATGCTGCCAGACAGGATTGTGGGAAAAGAACTCTGGTCTTTCTTCTCCATAATCCCACCTTTGAGACAGGTGGGGTTCTGGCTGTATTGCCCAGGTGGGTCCCAAATACTTCTAGGCCAAAAAACATTTCATAAATTTTTCCCCACTGTTGCCTTTTGGGAGGAAGAGTTCAGGGATTGATCTCAGGGACTTGTAAGGGGTGCTTAAACCCTTGTACATCCATCACACCTCCCTTTCTGGACCAGCCCCTCGCCCTCTGTGGTTCAGAGATCTAGAAAAAGGGAAGCCAAGGAAGAAGCCAAAAAAGAAGCCATTTCTTTCCTGTGGGGAGGAAAGAAATCCCAGAAAGATTGAATCTGCTGTCAGGAGAGCTTGGGAAGGTTCTACAACCCAGGATGAGGACCCATGAGCACCTGAGAGCATACCTGAGCCAGTGCCTGAGAAACAGTGGGGTTCAATCTCTGAGTGCCTCCAAAGACACCAAAAAGAAAAGGTCTGTAAGCTGGACTGCTCTCTCTCTCTCTCTCTCTCTCTCTCTCTCTCTCTCTCTCTCTCTCTCTTTCTCTCTCTTTCCCTCTTTCTCTCTCTCTCCCTCTTCTCCTTTTCCCTCTCTCCCTCTCTCCCTCCCTCTCCATCTGACTTCTTGGGGCTCCTGGGCTCCCCCATGCTCTGTACATCTATACAGAAGGCCAGGGTACAAGTGTTCCTTTTGTTCATCTGTGCAATACAGACCCTGCTTGGGGCAACAGCCCAGGGTGAGGAGACATCCTCTGTCCTTGTGGAGATGGGGTAGATGGTCAGCTGTGGGGTTTGTTTATTTAATTTTAATAGTTTGACATTTTTATGTGTATGAGTATTTTCCTTGTATGTATGTCTGAATACCCTGTACATACAATGCCAGTTTTTTGTTTGTTTTTTATTTTGGCCTGGAACTTATGACCCTCCTGTCTCTGCTGCCTAAGATGCCGGGTTACAAGTGTGTGCTGTGCCTGGCTTGTGGCTCAAGTCATAGAATTTTTTCTTGGAAGTTAACACTAATTGGGACTACAGGGATTGTCTGTAAGAGGAGATCTTAGCTGGAGGGCCGCACAGAAGCCAGCCTTGGGGCAAACTAGGCTGGAGTTTATCAACTGCTGGTGGAAACGTGGAAAACAACAAAGTAATTAAGTAAGGCTTGGGAAGGGTCCCAAGGTCAGGCATAAAGGAAAGGGAAGGAGGAGGAAGGAGGGTGGCATGTTGGTGCCAGGCCAAGCTGCAGAGGGAGCTGGTGAGCCACAGAGGAGAGTCCTAGATGCTCTGAGGATGTACCAGGGATACCTAGTGTCTCTGAGGCTGGCGCATACCCAGCGGTAGGGACCTCACTGAACTGGGAGGGGTGGGGTGAAGTCTGTACGGCCTTTTGAGCTTTGTTGGCTTTTCTGGGAGATGGAAGTGGATCAGTTTCTGTCACAGGAAGGGTATCAAAGTTCAACAACTGGGAGCCGTCCACTGTGTGCTGCTTATTTTAAAATCGAAAATGAATACATTGTATTGGTGTGTGATGTGCGTGCAGGTGTGTGATGTGCTTGCGGGTGTGATGTGTGTATGGGTGCGTGATGGGTGTGCGGGTGTGTGATGTGTGTGCGGGTGTGCATGGGCCATGGCACTTGTGGAGATTGCTGGACACTGGATTGTGGAGTCAGTTCTTTCCTTCCTCCTCTACATGAGACCCTGGGATGGAACTCAGGTCATCAGGCAGCAAGCGCCTTCACCTGCTGAGACACTTCCTGACCTACACTGTCACTTCACTTGGCTAACAAATCCTCTGTGGTGGACTTCCCACTTCAAAATCAACACCTAGAAGGGCTAGAAAATGGCTCAGCTGCTGGGAGAGAGGCGCTGCTCTCGCAGAGGATCCGAGTTTGGTTCCTGGCACCCGCACTGAGTAACTCACCTGTGACTCAGGGGACACCGATGACTTTGGCATGCATGCGCGTACGCGCGCACACACACACACACACACACACACACACTAACATATCCACATGCACCCTCTCACATACATAGTTAAATCTTTTGAGGCTGGAGAGCTGGCTCAGTTGTTAGGCCATGGGTTCACTTCCCAGCACCCACATGAAGGCTCAGAACCATCCATAACTCCAGTTCCAGGGCATCTGCCTGCTTCTGAACTCCAATAGCAGCAGGTGTGTACATGGTGCACATACATATGTGCAGGTAAAACTCTCATACACATGAAACAAATCAAAACTGATTTAAATAAGTAAGCCTTTGGAAAATGACAGTAAATAAAGAACATCACGAATATTTGCAAGTGATGACCACAGCAACTGAAAAACAGAAAAGACAAGCCAGGTGGCTGACGCTGTAGCTCGGAGGCAGAACTCTTGCCTCAGCATGCAGAGGCTCCGGGTTCAACCTCCACTGCTGCAAATGTAAATTATACAACTTAAGATATGGGAAAGGCACTTAACACCAGAGGACTTGCTCTCCATCCTGCTTCCCTCCCGAAAGATGCTCTCACCAGGTCCTAGTCTCTCTAGTCTCCGCAGGAAAGTTTTATAGGTCTCTAACTGCCTCAAGATTTTTCCTTCTCATATGCAAATTAGCCAATTTTGGTGGGATAACCTATGCTAATATCCTTCATTTCCCTTTTTTTTGGAGTCTGAACTTCCTTCTGCCTAGCTATAGGGCCTTAGGGTGGATGCCACTGGTCTTCTTGTGGGCCCATTTGGAGTGCCTGGTCCCGGCAGATGCTCCACTTTTGGGATGAGAAGGCTGGACTTGCTCTGGACCTGGCTCAAAGGACTTAGATCCTGGCCCAAAGGCAGTTTGTAGCTGGGTGGTGGTGGCGCACGCCTTTAATCCTAGCACTTGGGAGGCAGAGGCAGGTGGATTTCTGAGTTCGAGGCCAGCCTGGTCTACAGAGTGAGTTCCAGGACAGCCAGAAGTACACAGAGAAACCCTATCTCAAAAAACAAAACAAAACAAAAGCAATTTGTATCCGTGACCAGTGACTCACTGGTTTGCTTTCAGGCAGGTGAGAAGGGTCTATTTTCTTTTCTTTTCTTTCTTTTTTTGTTTGTTTGGTTTTGTTTGTTTGTTGTTGTTTTGTTTGAGACAAGGTTTCCTTATGTTGCCCTGGCTGTCCTGGAACTTGTTCTGTAGACCAGGCTGGCCTCAAACTGAGAGATCCACCTGCCTCTCTACCCTTCGCCCTACCCCCAACCTCAGTGCTGGGTTTAAAGGTGTGTGCCCCCACGCCCGGCCTCAGGGGGTTCTGTTTTCTAAAGATGGAGATAGAAGCTGAGGCTGACCTCTGACCTTTCACCACTCTATTGTTCTTCTGGTCAAGGTCAGCTCTGCCCTCTATCTCCTCATCTAATCAAAAGGTCAGGGAATCCGGCAGTGGAAACCAGAAGTTCCTGGTCAGGACAGGTGGCATGGGATAAAACCCCAGGGATTTCAAAGACTCCCAGAAGGCTGAAGCAGGTCAAGGGTCAAGATCGCCCTGAACAACTTAGAGATGAGAATTTTCCCACAATAAAAAGTAAGAGCAGGGAACCCTGGGAGCCAGACCAGCAGGTGCCGGTGCTTGCTGCCCAGACACCTGAGTTCCAGCTCCAGCAGAAAGTAAATGTGGAAGGACACACAGCACACAGCAGGAAGGGCACACTGCACACGGCAGGAAGGGCACACTGCACAAGGCAGGCACACTTGCTTACTCACACTCACACATGTGCGAGTGGGGTCATGTGCGTGAGCACACACACACACACACTGCATGCACACCAGAATAAAGAGAAAGAATTGAGGTTGTAAGTCACAGATGCTTGGTTTTAATACCTAATTCTTCGGGGTGGGGAATTAAACATGCAGAGTCTGATCTTTCTAAGTTCTAAGTCATCCTGATCTCCATACCAAGGTCCAAGCCAGCCAGGGCTACTTAGTGAGACCTTTTCTATACATAAATAAGAAGAAAAAAGAAGCCATCAACGTGACGACCAGGACCAGGAGTACTTGACAAGTAGTTTAGAATACAAAGAACAAGAAACAGCTCTGGATGTAAATGTCCAGATTGAATCACACAAATGCCCAAAAGAAGTAAAAACCACCTGTGCACCTTGCAAATGGCCGTCCAGAGGCCAGCCCAAAGGCCCTAATCTCAGGCAAAAGCGATAGAGAGGAGGAGACAATACCCGGACAATACCCGGTGGGGACCAAATCTGCAAAGGAATCCTCCACTCCCTGCTGAAGGGACCTCGATTTAACCTTTCTGGAGGACATTTAGATAGATGTCAAGTTTTTATGGAACATGCTGGCTGTGTATGCTAGGTGGATGAGCCCAGCTGTTCCCTGAAGTTGTTTGTTTGTGGCAGGGGGAAAAAATGTACAGGGGGGCGGTAGCTCGTGCCTTTAATCCCAGCACTCAGGAGGCAGAGGCAGGCCCATCTCTGTGGAGGGACACCTGAAGAAATGCAGCTATGTATTCAAATTAATCCTCCTCCGGAATGTCTTTCTTGGTTGCTTTAAATAGTCCCAGGTTGCGGGGCAGTGGGGGCGCACGCCTTTAATCTCAGCACTTGGGAGGCAGAGACAGGTGGATTTTTGAGTTCGAGGCCAGCCTGGTCTATAGAGTGAGTTCCAGGACAACCAGGGCTACACGGAGAAACCCTGTCTCAAAACAAACAAATAAACAAACAAAAACAAAAACAAAAAACAAAAACACCAAACCAAAACAAAACAAAACAGTCCCAGGTTGCCTTCCTAGGACGGAGAGCTACAGAGAGGCACTTTGGCCAGCAGAGGGCGAAGGAGAATTGCGCCTCCATTGAGGAGTGGGGGTGGGGCGGAGCGGGGCAGGGCGGGGGCGGAGGCAACGGGGAGCTTTTTAGGAGAATATTACACATCAAAAGGATCTTTTGCAGTCCCTGCCCTCAGGAGGCTGAGGCTGGAGGATAACCAGCATGAGACTAGCCTGCGTATGAGACCTTGTTTTAAAAACAAATGACCATGGTGCCACGGCTGTCTCTTTACTCCCGGACTCCGGAGGCAGAGATAGGTGGATCCAAGGCCAGCCTGGTCTACAGAACCAAAAACTACATAGAGAAACTCTGTCTCGAAAACAAAATACAAAAAAATCCCCAAAGGGTTGCTGGCTGTGGTTACAGGCCTTTAATCCCATCACTCAGGAGGCAGAGGCAGAGGCAGAGGCAGAGGCAGGTGGATGGATCTCTGAGTCCAAGGGCAGCCTGCTCTACAGAGGGAGTTCCAGGACAACCTGGTCTACACAAAGAAACCCAATCTCAAAACCCTTCTTGCTTTGCAAGAAGATCCAGTCTGGCTCTTGCCTGTACCCCAAAGTCGGCTCCTGTTACCTAGGACTGGTCTAGCGGGTGGTGTCTCCTCTTGGAGCTGGGGGGGGGGGGGGCTGCCTCCATGTCAGCCTCCAGCAAGGACTGTGAGAACTGTTGTGGGGACACCCAGGAAGATCCACTCAGACTTAGACCTGGAAGGGAAGGCCTGCTTCTCCTCGCCATGCACCCCCTCTGGGGCTCAGATCCTCCAAGGCCTGGAGGAAAATGGACAACCAGGTTCAGACACCAGGTGCTCCTGCACCTGTTCTGACATCTTCAGGAGACAGCAGCCACCAAGGTCTCTTGTAGCCCAGGCTGGCCTTGGATGGGCTATGCCTAGGTAAGGATGATCTAAACTTCCTCCCTCTCAGTGCTGGGATTATAGGCACGCACAGCTACACCAGGCTAGCTACCTAGCTTTACACTTGAGGATTAGAGGCTAGGTAACTTCTGCCTGGAGAAGCTCACCTGGAGTTGGAGTCACTCAGCCAGTGCTAGCCTAGGTCCCTGCACCCAGCTCTGACCACAAGTTCTCCTGGGGTGACTTTTTGGGCTGGGGTACTGAATATTTGACCCAGAGCCTCCTACACGTTACAACTTTTTTTTTTTTTTTTTTAAGATTTACTTAGTTAGGCTAGAGGTGTGATAACATGGTGGCCTACACACATGGGAGGCAGAGGCAGGTGGGTCTCTGTGAGCTCAAAATTAGTCTGGTCTACATGGATAGCCATGACTACACAGAGTCGCTTTCTCTTTAAATGTATATACATACATACACATGTATGTATGTATATATGTATATGTATTAATACATATATACTTATGTGTCTTGGTGTTTTTACCTGTGTTATGTTTGTACACTACCTGGAGAGAGGCCAGAAAAGGCACTGGATCCCCCAGGACCAGAGATACAGATGGTCCTGTGGGTGCTGGGAACTGAACCCAGGTCTTCTGCAAGAGCAGCCAGGGCTCTGAACACCTGCATTATCTCTGAATATTTTTTTTGTGTGTGTGTGTTAAATATGTCATTCTAAGGCTGGTTGTATGGCTGGCTCATTTGACAAGGGTGCATATTTGCTAGGACAGGAGGCGGAGGCTTTGATTCCCAGCACAGCATAAAACTGGGTGTAGTTGTACACACCTGTAATCCTAGAACACAGGAGTCGGGAGGCAGGAGGATCAGGAGGTCAAGACTATTGCTGCAGGGCAAGTTAGAGGACCTGATACCTGTCTGTTATCAAGCAATCATACCAAAAGACTTTGAATTGTCTCTTTGAAGTTCAAAGGCTACTTACAAAGATCTCCCCTTATCTAGGAAACAAGACTTAACTTTCATTTCCTTTGCTAGTCAAATACCTTTCCTTCAGGTGGTTTCTAGAGACCTGTGATGTCCGCTCCTGGGAAGGGAAAGATCAGATGTTTAGGGTCATCCTTGGTTACATAGTGAGTTTGAGATCAGCCTGGGCTACAGACCCTGTCTTAAAAAAAAAAAAAAGAAAAGAAAAGATCCAAAAATAACAGCAAAAGAATTGGGGGTGGGGCTCTGGCTATAGCGCACACACATTCCTGGCTTTGAACCCCAGCACTACAGACTCTGGGTGGTTCCTGCAGAAGAGCTCAGCACTAGGGAGATGGAGGCAGGAGGACCTGGATTCAAGGAGACCCTGAGTGTGTGTGTGTGTGTGTTTGAGCTGGGTCAACAGCTCACCAGCTAACCCAGCAGCCACAAGATGCCCCACAACCACCTGTAACTCAAATGCCGGGGAAGTCTGGCCTCTGAGGGCATCTGCATGTGTGGTATGCACTCACACAGGCACATACATATAAATAGAATCTTAAAAACTATGCCCAGGCAGTGGTGGCACACACCTTTAATCTCAGCACTCGGGAGGCTGAGGCAGACAGTTCTCTGTGAGTTTGAGGCTAGCCTGGTCTACAGAGTGACAGCCAGGGATTACAGAGTGATACTATGTTTCCAAAACAACAATAAATAAGTAAATACATTTTTAAAAAAAGATTCTGCATTAAGCATTCCCCACACCCCACCTTCATTCTGTAAGTGCAGGTGCATCCTGAATTTTATCCCACTCACTTTGCGTGGGTTTGAGCAGCTACAGCTAACTGCACACCTGTTTCTGGCCTTTGCTCATCACTGTGGGGTGGGAAGCATTCTGTTGTTGCCTTCAGGACTGTACATCTCCACAGCCTTCCTTTCTTTCCTCACAGGCTCTCACAATTTAGCCAAAGCTAGCCCCAAGCCCCAAACTTCCTGCCTTTGCCTCCAGATGTATTCCTCCCCACCCCCCACCCCCACCCCGATGTGGATATAGTTAATTTGTTGCTGCTGTATGGTCTTCCACTGTGATTGTGCAATCTGGGCAGTCCGTATCTACTGTTATAGATATCTGAGTATCTTGTATTGTTTTGTTTGGGGTTTCTGATCCCCCCACCCCCATCTCTCTTCCTTTTTCTTTTTGATATTAAGAGCACAGGTGTCAACCAGGCAGTGGTGGCGCACACCTTTAATCCCAGCACTTGGGAGGCAGAGCCAGGTGAGTTCAAGGACAGCCTGGTCTACCAAGAAACCCTGTGGGGTTTTCGGGGGAGATAAAGGTGTCAGGGCTCTTCTTTTGTTTGGTCTGGGTTTGAGACTGGCCATGGCTTCTTAGCTTTGGTTGCCTTTAGAGGTATCCGGTCCCTTTGACTGTTAAAATTCGGATGCCAACAACCCCACCCTAGATAATCAAATCAGGATGTGTCTGCCTGTGAGGGCTTAGGTGTTTTCAGGTACTCTTGAGGAAAAGCTTGGCAGAAAAACCCTGGGTGGCAGTCGGCCTAGAAAGGAAGCTTCCTGGGCGTGGAGAGTCACCTGTCACCCGTTAGGGGCTAAGTCACACCTTTTCTAAGGCATGCCAGCATACATCATTTGACCAAGTTTTACTTTCAGGTCTCTGGCAGGTGTGAGGGTGTGAAGGGCCTCTCCTAGTGGGCTTCATTTACCTCTCTCTTTCCCTCCTTGCTAAGTAGGCTTGGGGGAGGTTGGGAGGAGGGTGCTGCCACTGAAACAAAAGATGAAAGGAAGCCTAGCCAGGTGTGGATCTGGAAGAGAAAACAGGGCTGGAGGAAGGCCGGTACCAAGCAAGGTCCTGTGGTAGAAGTCTGTTCATTGAGCAGAAAGGATGGAGAAAAGTCAAGACCTAGCCAGCTGACGTGTCCGTGGGGACGACGGTGGTGGTGGTGGTGGGGTGCTGTGTGCTCTCCCTCTGGACTCAAGGGGAGATTCATGGACGAACTAAATCTATCCAGAGGGCAGTGTTCTGCATGATGGTTGCCTGTTGTCGAACCATCCTCCCCCGCCACCCTACCCCAAGTGCTGGGAGTTTGATACTATTCACTGTTGTTACCTCCAGTGCCTAGAGACTCAATGGTTCTGCTAGCCTGGGGCCCCAGAGGTTTCCATAGCCCCTCCACTTTACAGGTGTTTATCACCCCATACTATGGGGTATAGGCTTGTTTCCCCGGGGCCAGCCTTCCTCCCTGCGACCCTTCCAACAGGATTTTCAGGAAGTCGGGATCCTCAACCATGGTCTTTGCTACCTCTGCCTCGCACCTGTCCTCAGTGGTGTTTCACAACGCAATTCTAAACACGTCCGTCCTCAGCTGAAAGTCCTTCCGTGACTCCCCAGTGCCCGTAAGGCAAAGTCCAAAGACCCGAGGCCAGAAAATTGGACCCCTCGGGGTCTGCCCACACCAACCTCATCCTGCGAGATGCTCTCAAAGGTTGGACAGGCCGAAGTTACTGACTCTTATCTCGGGCCTTTCCCCCTAGGTGCTTCTTCACTTCCTCTGAGAAGTCATAGGCACCCTCCCCCGTCAGGTGACTGTCCATTGACAGTCACAGCCGGCTCTCCCCACCTCCCTTCACCAAATCACACCTCCCTTTAGCATTAGAATCCTCTGTTTACTCCGTCTGTCTCCCCCACGGCCGGGAAGCCATCCTTGGGTAGGGCACTGAGGGTTTTGTTCAAGGCTGTGTAGACAGCACGTGCAGATCACTGCACTTTCTGGCTCCCCGGCGCCCAAAGGCCAGCAGCTCAGGGGATGTTGGGGGGTACCGCGCTCGGCCCGGGGCAGGTGTAGCCACCAGGGGTCGCCCGAAGCGCTCGGATGCCGCGCGGTCCGGCCCGGGAGGAGCCCAAGCGGAATCTCAGCGCCACGCGGCGTGAGCCCCTGCAGCCCGAGCACCTGCTCCGGCCGCGGTCTCCGGCCGCGCCGCCGCCAGCCATTGGCTCAACCTTGACAAAGGGGCGTGACCAACCCAGCGGCCACGCCCCCAGCCCTGGTACTTAAAGGAATTTGCTCCGAGGGGATCGTAGTGCGGCGGCCGGGCCTCGCGAGTAGAGTTGCCTACCGACCTTGCGCGACCCGGTGACCCGGACTACCTAGGTCGCCCCGGCCACCATGCCGCGCTCCTTCCTGGTTAGGAAGCCGTCCGACCCCCGCCGGAAGCCCAACTATAGCGAGCTGCAGGACGCCTGTGTGGGTGCGTGGTGGGGTGCGGGACACGGGCAACTCGGGGTGGGGTGGGGATCCCAAAGAAGCGGCGGGGAGAGTCGGGCTCTGCGGGCGCGACAGGTGGATCTGGAGCTCCGGGTCTTGGCAGTTGGGGTCCACCGAGGGCGTCTGTGGCCCGGGATGGGGAGGCTCCGCGAGTGAAGACCCGAAGGCAGGCAGTCCTGCGGAGTCCGGATGGGGGAGGGGCGGGAGGGGAGCCCCCCCACCCCCGCTGGCGCCCCAAGAATCGGCTCAGCTGACTCTCTGCTGTCTCTTCTCTTCCCGCAGAGTTCACCTTCCAGCAGCCCTACGACCAGGCCCACCTGCTGGCCGCCATCCCTCCGCCCGAGGTCCTCAACCCCGCCGCTTCGCTGCCCACCCTCATCTGGGACTCTCTCCTGGTGCCCCAAGTGCAGCCCGTTGCCTGGGCCACCCTCCCGCTGCGGGAGAGCCCCAGGGCCGCAGAGCTGACCTCGCTGTCCGATGAGGACAGTGGCAAAAGCTCGCAGCCGCCCAGCCCGCCCTCGCCGGCGCCTTCGTCCTTCTCTTCCACCTCGGCCTCGTCCCTGGAGGCCGAGGCCTTCATCGCCTTCCCTGGCTTGGGCCAACTTCCCAAGCAGCTGGCCAGACTCTCGGTGGCCAAGGACCCCCAGTCCCGGAAGGCCTTCAACTGCAAATATTGTAACAAGGAGTACCTCAGCCTGGGCGCTCTGAAGATGCACATCCGAAGCCACACGCTGCCTTGTGTCTGCACGACCTGCGGAAAGGCCTTCTCCAGACCCTGGCTGCTCCAGGGCCACGTCCGCACCCACACCGGTGAGTAGACATAGCTGAGCGCTGAGTCTGCTCTGTTTGGCCTCAGACCCTGGGGGACTCAACACTTTCTCCCAATGCTGCCAAAGCAGTGGACAAAGTAGCTGTTGGTTGTACTGTGCCCTGCTCTTTACTGTTCCTTCTGGGAGTGAAGGGGTAACTTCTGCTCCCCACTCCACTCGACCCGTACTGGAGAAGCCAGACAGGATATTCTCCACCCGGCCTTCAATCCTGGGTTGCAAACTTCCTCAGTCTTCTCATTTTTAAACTGTACCTAAGAACACTTTGTGGGGTTTTTTGTACAGAGTGAAGTGCTGGGTGCAGTTGCCACTAAGAAATGACTTCCCAGTGACTGGAAAGATGGCTCAGTGGTTAAGAGCACTGGCTACTCTTCCACAGGACCCTGGTTCAATTCCCAGTACCACGTAGCAGCTCACAGCTGTCTGTAAGTCCAGTTCCAGGGGGTCTGACACCGTCACAAATACATGCAGCAAAACACCAACCCACATAGAGTGAGAATAGGATATCATCATTTAAAAAAAAAAAAAAGAAAGAAATGACTTTGCTGTCCTCTCAGCCTTGGGATACGTGGTGGTGGAGAGAGAGCTTCTAAAAGTGAGGGAAAGGCTTGAGCCGGTCTTGGTGGAGGTTCCTGTTGGGGTTATCCTTGGAAAGTGTGTCAAGATTTGGGGTGTGAGCTGGCCAGTTGGAGCTGTGCCTCTCCTGTTGTGGAGTAGTGAGGCCTCAGGGGCCAGGGGTGGTATCTGCAGGTCTCACTGACACCTTTATTACATGAAGAAGACGACTACCCAATTCCCCTCCTCCAGGCTCAGATTGCCTCAGATTTAACCTATAAAAGTATAACAGGCCGGCCTTTCCCCTGCAGGGTTGCTGAGCCATGGGGCTCTACTTTGGGGAAGAGCTGAAGTCCTCAGGGGTCCTAGGCTGCCTCCTATTCGCCCCCCCCACCCCACCCCCGACTTTGTTTTGATGTAAAGGCATGGCTCAGACAAAACCCCCCTTGAAATGCACCACCCTGTTCTCTTGGAGTTCCATTGTGTGCCTTAATGGTGGCCCAGGGGGTGGGGGCCTGCAGGGTTGGAGCAGGTGCATGGGGCAGCGGTGCCCAGCACCTGTTCTGGCCGCAGCTGCTGGCTCATTGCATGGCAGGCCCCTTTAATCCAGGGGGTATCACATATACAGTGCCCCCCTCAGTGGCCTTTGTCCCAGCCGTCCTGGTGCTGATTTCACACTTGCCGGGAACACTATGAAGGCGTCTGGGGGTCGGGGATCTGTGAAGAGTGGGGGGTATCTACACTTCCTGTGCAAGCCTAGAGACTCTCAGCTCCATCCCACCATGTTATCTTGAAACCTCCCTTTGTTAAGATTTAATTCAGTTCTCCCCTCCCTGCTAAACTGACAGAGCTTCAGCCAGTCTTGGGAGGGGTCAACACCCCTAACTTGTAGGGACCTGCAGATTGCCAAGGTACACCATCACACTGGGCTGCTTTTCCCAGCCCCACCTGTGCAGCTGAAGCCTTCTGTGGGTTCGTGCCCCCTAGGATGGCTGAAAGCAGCTCTCTGTTCAGTGAATACCTGCTGAGTGGGTGGGACCCACAGGAACCCTGCTGAGATTCCCTCCGTCCAGAGGCTCAGCACACCCAGGAGTCATTCATCAGCCCTGAATTCCATCACTAGACTCTAACCAAAGGGCACCGCCTGTGGGCCAGCAGGCTGGGAGGGAGGGGAGGCTGCCTTGCCTTGTTTTGAAAATCCATTTGGCATTATAGCCTCATGCTTGGCACATAGTAGGGGTGCAGCAGATGTTTGGTTTTGTCAGTATTTGTATAGCTCAGCCAGGCTGGTTTAAATGAGAGACCCTCCTCCCTCTGTCTCTACAATGCTGGATTACAAGTGTGGACTACCGAGCTCAGGTTCCCCCTTTTTTTTTTTTTTAAAAAAAAAAGCACATTTATTAATTCACATATTCACTGAACAGAGCTGCTTTCAGCCATCCTAGGGGACACGAACCCACAGAACTCTTCAACTACACAGCATTTATTAAGCACTTACTGGACACAGAGCCCATGTGTACTTACAGCCCTGGCTGGGCAGGGGGTGTCAGGATCCCAGATGTCTGTAGCCCCCGTGTTGGGGCTTGCAGTAAGTAAGGAGAGGTTCCCTACTGGTTTGATGGAGGAGCAGCCAAGATTTGGCGTTGGAGTTCGGTGGGCTGCTGGCAGGGTGCAAAGGAATGGCCTAGCTGTCTCTGGGTGGGGGTGGGGAGGCCTCTCTGGACTGCCTCTCAAGCTTTGTCCCAGACAAAGTAAATCAAGGTAAATACAAGGCTGGTAATAGAAGGACCAACCACAGCTCCCCTGCCTAAGGCAGTGACGACAATCAAGAGCTATGGAGGCCTGGTAGGTGACCTGGAACTTGCTGCTTACCTTCTGTGCCTCAGTTTCCCCATCTCCAATAGGACTGCAGAAGGGTCAGATGACAGGCCAATCAGCAGTGTTCAGTGCTTACCTGGTGGGAAGAACTCTGTTTCAGTTAGCCCTACCTGGGAGGAAGTTTGGAGACTCAGAAGTCTGGTGACTTCTACACAGCAGGAAGCCCAGAGACCCCCATCCAGTGCAGGCCTGGCTGTACTTGGTCTGAGTGGGCGCTGTCCCGGGGCTTGCTGACTCTGGCATCTCTCCGCAGGGGAGAAGCCCTTTTCCTGCTCCCATTGCAGCCGTGCCTTTGCCGACCGCTCCAACCTGCGTGCTCACCTCCAGACCCACTCGGATGTGAAGAGATACCAGTGCCAGGCTTGTGCCCGAACCTTCTCCCGAATGTCCTTGCTCCACAAGCACCAAGAGTCTGGCTGCTCCGGAGGCCCTCGCTGACCCTGCTCCATCCCCATCCTCGTTGGCATCTTCCTGGTGTCCTGAGCTCACCGTCCTGTCCTCACTGCCAGGATTCCTTCCAGCCTTGGTCAGGGGACCTGTGGAGTCCATGTCTGGCCCTGGTTCCTGCCTGGCTCTCTTGGTAGCCTTTGCTGCAGATGGCTGACGGAGGGGGGGCAGAGTGCCTTTGTATACTCCCAGAGCCTCCTGCCCCTCAGTATTCATGAGGTGTAGCCTCTGGACACAGCTGCTTCGAGCCATAGAACTAAAGCCAACCCACTGGCTGGGAAGCTTGAACCCCACTCAGGGGACCCCACTTCCTTACCTCCCCCAAGGACCTTTCAAGCCACCTTCCTTGAGGTACAACAGACAACAGACTATGCAATAGTCCCAACCCCCCCCCCCCCCCAGCTGCATCCCTGCCTCAGCAGGGTGGTCACTGGACACATGTCCAGGTGCCCCGGGCCTAGGCAGCTGTTTCAGCCCCCGCCCCCATTTGTCCTGGTGACACCTGTTTCACAGCAGTTTAACTGTCTCAGAAGGGACCATGAATAATGGCCATCACTTGTTAGGGGCCAAGTGGGGTGCTTCAGCCTGGCCAATGTGTTCTCCCAGAACTATTTTGGGGCCCAACAGGTGGCCCTGGGAGAAAGATGTTTACATTTTAAAGGTATTTATATTGTAAGCAGCATTTTGTATAGTTAATATGTACAGTTTATTGATATTCAATAAAGTGGTTAATTTATATACTAAAACCTGTTCAGTGTTGTAGAAGGGGACACATTAAAGGAACTTACAGGAGGGAGGGGCAGGGCCTTAAGTCTTGTGCTTGGGAGTTCTAACTGGAGTGTCATTAACTCTGGGCACTCGGCTGCCCAGCCTGGTATGTGTCCCCATCCGGTACTGTGCAAGCTTCCCAAACTCTTAGTTATTCCGAGCTCTCTTGGGAAGCTGTTTTCAGGGGGCTTAACTACCGCCTGGCCACGAGCTCTGGCCCCACCATAGCAGGTCTTTGGGGCAGAACTAGCTGCCCCTCCCAGCTGAAAGAGGATGTCTTTCCTGTTCCCAAGTGCCTCCTTGTCAGGCAGGCCCACACCTCTGTCTGGCTGCTGGGTACCAAATGGCCTTTGATGCAAGGAAATGGGCTGGCTGGAACCAGGAGGGTGAGAAGCCAGGCCAAAGGGTAGGGGTCATTCAGCTTCCTGCTCTGAGGACCAGGGCTGGAGCAATTTACCTCAGGCTAGTTGGTGCTGGTGACCTCAACTCTGAGGGCCTCCTGGGGCTCAAGAGAAAATGAGTGTCCTTTCTAAGCACAAAAGGTGCTGAAGGTGCCAGTTTCCTGTAGGGAGCTGAGCAGGCGTCGGCAGGCGTCGGCCGGCGGAGCTTCAGCCAGCCCAGCTCCAACCAGGCTGGGGGTGGGGAGCTTCGAGCTCCAAAGGAGAGATGAGTCTTCTAAACAGGAAATGGTGACCCGCAGGCGGGAGCAGCCTAATGACTTACAGCTTTCCTCCCGAAAGGAAAAAAAAAAAAGTCTCTAACAATCGCCAAATTGTGGCAGGCCTCCCTGAAGGGGAGGTTAGTGAGGTGGTACTGGGGGCTGGGCACAAACTAGCTGAAGGCCTACTGTGTCCCCAGGAGGTTTCTCCACATAGGTTGAACAGTGACTGACTTCACCCCAAGCCTTGAGGGATGGGAGGATGGGATGGGCCTCCAGGAGCAGACTCAGCGCTGAGGGCCTGGCCCCAGGTCTAGTGCCTAGGACTTGGTCAGCCTGGTTCTGAGCGTGCTGGGAGTCAGGTAGGCCTGGCTCCTGGCCCTGACTCTCACCTCTCGCTGCCAGAAACAAGCAAGAGTCCCTCTGCTCTCAGCCCCAGTTTCTGCCTCTAGAAACCTGAGGCAACAGTGCCTGTCTCTGGAGAGGCTGTGAGGAAACATTCCTTCAGTCAGTCAGTGGGTACTGGGAGCCGGGGAGTGCCAGGCAGGCCCTGTGAACAGTCGCTGTGCTCAGGAACTTCTGTTCTAGTGGGAGAGACAGAAAACAAACAAGCAATTAAACATACTGCTCTCCTGTGGCGGTGCCAGGATGGAGTGAGAGGCCGGGAAGACTTGAGAGCAGCAGGCAGGGTTCCCACCAAGGCAGCCAGAGCCCTCAAGAGGGTTGACATTCCACTGAGAGGGGAGGAGGATGAGAAGGATGGAGGTGGAGGAAGAGGGATGGGAGAATCCTGGGAGATGGGGGTGGGGGAGTAGGCTGTGGGGCCTGGGAGAAGCTGTCCTGAGAAAGACCATGTGAAGGTTTGTCCTGAGAAAACCAGGGAGGAAGGCCGGGGTCTCTATGGAACCTCACAGCCCAGAATGCAGCCACGGGACTTTGAGAAGGCAGCTGGGACCAAGGTCCCGCAGGCTGTCTGGGAGGGCAGAGATTAGAACTTGGGAGAAGGAATGGGTGGAGGTGAAAGACAGCAGGTGACAAAGGGCTGGGACCAGGGCTCTAGTAGCTGGGTAGCTTAGTGGCTTAGTGCCCACCCAGCCTGGGGCCTTGCTCACTTCCTTGGGACTGGTCATGGATCTCACTAGGTAGGAGAGAGGACAGAGCTGACCCAGAAGGAGCCTCTCTGGGCCTGGGGCTGAGCAGACAGCCTTCTGTGGGAAGAGCCGGGGTGGGGACAGCAAAGGATTACTCACAGAAATGTGCAGTTTTTGACAATGTGAGGAGAAAAGTCTGTCTCTAGGAGAAGGCAGGCAGTGAAACTAGCCAGGGAGAAATGAGAGGATTGGGGGGGGGGCATCCTTTGTTTTTTAGATTTGTTTGTTTTGTTTTTGAGATAAGATCTCCCTATGTAGTTCCAACTGTCCTGGAACAAACTATAGACCAGGCTGGCCTAGAACTCACAGAGATCTACCTGCCTCTGGCTCTCAAGTACTAGGATTAAAGGCATGTGCCTGGGCTGGAGAGATGGCTCAGTGGTGAAGACCACTGACTGCTCTTCCAGAGGTCCTGAGGTCAATTCCCAGCAACCACATGGTGGCTCACAACCATCTATAATGGGATCTGAAGCCCTTTTCTGGTGTGTCTGAAGGCAGCAACAGTGTACTCACATACATGAAATAAATAATCTTTTTTTTTTTTTTTTTTTTGGTTTTTCGAGACAGGGTTTCTCTGTGTAGTCCTGGCTGTCCTGGAACTCACTCTGTAGACCAGGCTGGCCTCGAACTCAGAAATCCACCTGCCTCTGCCTCCCAAGTGCTGGGATTAAAGACGTGACTCAGAAATCCACCTGCCTCTGCCTCCCAAGTGCTGGGATTAAAGACGTGCGCCACCACCGCCCGGCGAAATAAAGAAATCTTAAAGGCGTAAGCCAACACTTTATTTGAGCATTATTTCTGAAGCCAGCCTTTATGTAGCTAAGGCTAGCCACAAAGTCTTCATTGTAGTAGTGGGTTATGTTGCCTCCACCTCCCCAGTGCTGGGCTAACAGATGTGCACAACTATGTCTAGTTAGCTCTTTTGAGGATAGACCCCCCCCCAAAAAAAAAAACCTTGTGTATTCCAGGCAAACATCCTATGAGTGAAGTTTCATTCTAAGCCAACCCCACCCTGACCCCCTGCTTTGAAAAGAAGGTATAGACTAGGTTATCACAAAAAAAAACAAACAAACAAACAAACAAACAAAAAAAAACCACCCAACAACAACAAAAAAAACCTTTACCTTTCATGTGAAGGGCCTACAAGCACTGTGAGTTTTTGTGGTGCTTGGGATGTAGCCCAGGCTCTCATATACATTGGGCAAGTGCTCTACCACTGACTGCCAAGCTACAGCCCCAGCCTATGTTATTAGCATTTTTTTTTTTTTTTTAAAGTACAGGTCTCCTAAGCTTGGTGGATCATACCAGCATGCTGGAAGCTAAGGCAAAAAGATTGCTGGGAGTTCAAGGCCTGCTTGAGCTACATAGCCTGTCTCAAAAAGAAAAACAAACAAACAAACAAACAAAAACAAAATAAAACCCAGGTGTGATGGCATATAACTCTAATGCCAGCTTTTAGGGGACAGAGGCAGGTGGATCTCTGACAAGCCTGATCTATAAAGTAAGTTTGTGCTGGGTAGTTTTATGTCAATTTGACACAAGCTGGAGTCATTTGGACAGAGGGGAGCCTCAGTGGAGAAAAGATTTGCCTGTGGGCTAGCCTGTGGTACATTTTCTTGATTGATGATTAATGTGGAAGGGCCCAGCCCACTGTAAGTGACGTCATCCATGAGCAGGTGATCCTAGATAGTATAAGAAAGCAGGCTGAGTAAGCCATGGGGACAAGCCAGTAAGCAGCACTCTTCCATGGCCTCTGCAGCAGCTCCTGCCTCCAGGTTCCTGCCTTGAGTTCCTGTCCTGACTTCCTTCCATGATAGACTGTGACATATACATACACCTATACCTACACCTACACCTACACCTACACCTACACCTACACCTACACCTACATACATATATCCCAACATTGGCTGTTGCAGGAGGGCTGGTATATGCCTCAGTTGGTCCAGTGCTGGTGCAGCATGAAGCTGGGCTTCCCAGCACTGCTTAGCCCGGGCCACATGGTGGGTGGTGCTTGCAAGTGATCCTAGTACTCTGAGTGGAAGGAAGGAAGGAAGCACAGAAGTTCAAGGTCGTCCGTGACAACTTCCTAAGTTGGAGGCCAACCTGGGCTCCTGTCTCTAAAAACAAAACAAAGAACTCACCTACTACAATGGTCCTAAAATGGAGCCTTTCCCGCACAGCCGTTCTTACTGTGCTGGACAGTTGGCTTCCTGCCTAAGAACAAGCCCCTGTCTCCGCCGCAGCTCAGAGCTGGGCCTGGGGAGATGCTGGCCAGGGCTGCAGGATCTGGCCGGGCCATTAACTCTTCCCTTGGGATTTTCTTTAAAATCATTCCAGGAAATAAACTGGCTGTAAAGCCACCCCCGGGTGAGTGTCCCAGCAGGCAGGTCTGGAGCCAGGGCCACCTCTGGGCACATCTGGGCCCTATTAGTGGCCTGGCAGCTACTCAGAAGTATCCCCCAGACTGGGATGTGTGGGTCCCAGCAGGCAGGGATCTAGGGCGACCTTTTTTTTTTTTTTTTTTTTTTTCTTGCTTTCCAATGGTCAGTTTCACAAATGTGATAAGAATTTATACCCTCAGTAAAAACAAAACAAAATAAAAAAAAAAAATCTGGTGCTTTAGAGATGGCTCAGCAGTTTGGCTAACCTTATAGAGGATCCAGGTTCGATTCCCAGCATCCACAGGACAGCTTAAAACTGTCTGTAACTATAGTTCCAGGAATCCAATGCTCTTTTCTGAACTCACCAAGCATGTACATGATACACATACATACATATGTGCCGGCAAAAATATGCATACCTATAAATATGGGGGGGGGGACATCATGAGGCTCAGCTGACCATGCTATCACAGCTTTCCTGGCGCCTCTCTGTCCCCAGACCCCAGGTCATGAAAAACTTAATTTACATTCTCTCAATAAAAAACCAAACATGGCTGAGGATGTGGCTTGGGATGTGCTTGCTTGTCTAGGGAGTACACAGGGCTCTGAACCATCCCAGAGACAGCCAAGCATGGCGGTTACTCACCTGTAACTCAAGTACTTCAGAGGTAGAGGCAGGAGGGTCAGAAGTTCCAGGTTATACTTGTTTACTTAAGGAGTGTGAAGCTAACCTGGGCTATATGAGACTTTCGACAGAAAAAAAAAGTGGCGATAAAATATACATAACAAATGTATCCATTTTAGGAATGCAGACAAAGAGAAGCCATCAGTGACAGAGCAGGGCCTCTAATCCTCGCAGAAGCAGATGGATCTCTGAGTCTTCCAGGACAAGCTGATCTGTGTAGTGAGTTCCAGGCAAGCAAGAGCTATACAATGAGAGAGACCTTTGTCTCAAAAGTAAATAAATTAGGTGGTAGCACGGTGGTATACACCTTTAATCCTGACACGTGGCCTAGACAGGCGGATCTGCATGCTAACCAGGCTACACAGTGAGACCTTGCCTTAATAAACAAACAAACAATAAATAATGAAACAAACAGGCTCCGATCACATCATGCTCACTGACAGAATCCTTGCCCACCCTGCTCAAGGCATTGGGTTTTGTCACCAATGCGGCAAAATCAAACTAGAACCAAGTCCCCTTCTTCTTGTCCCATGGAGCCTCATCACCTACTTCCTGTTCTTTTCAGCTACTCCAGGTAAGCTTGCATCCTGTTCTCTCCAGGAGGAACACTGTCCAGGAGACCACAGAGTCACCTCCCACCATCCCTCTCCTCTTTGTCCCACAGTCCTTCCTGCCTTGTTTTGCCCTTGCCACTAACATCTGACAAAACACATATCTCCGACTTCACCTGTCCCCCTTTACCGGTCCCTGTTGACCCTCTTCCTGCCAGAGCATCAACTCCACAAAGGGAGAGCTGTGGTCTGCTCTGTTCTCTGTCTTGCCTGTTGCCTCTCTTTGTCAAACACTGAGGTGAATGCAGCAGACATTCACAACTGACCTAAGGAGTAGCCTACTCACAGAGAGGCTAAGTGACTCACCCGGAGTCACACAGCAGTGCAGTAGCAGCCCTGAGATTTGAACCCTCAGTTCTTGTATTACTGTTTGCCCTTTGCTTCTTTTTACTTCTGAGTGTCTTTTTTGTTTGTCTGTGTAGCCCTGGCTGTCCTGGAACTCACTCTGTAGACCAGGCTGGCCTCGAACTCAGAAATCCGCCTGCCTCTGCCTCCCAAGTGCTGGGATTAAAGGTGTGTGCCACCACTGCCCGGCTACTTCTGAGTGTCTTAAATGACAACAACCTCAACCTGTATCTTTTAAACACTTGAGCTGGTCTCCTAGAATCCTTGCTACAGGCCCAGCTTTCTACAGTAGGTAGCCAGAGTCATGGGTGCTAGAGAGTGAGTAAGGACATCACAAACCTGTGGGCTGAAGGGATCCTGTGACCGCTGTAGATCAGAAGCTTCCAGACCACGGCATGTGGCTGACAACCTTCCAATCAGGACTCCTCTTCAGTTTGCTCACGTGGGTTTTGTGTATCTCGGCCTTTCCACAGTTTCTCTGAAAACACTGTGACCTGGGCAGCTTGAAGCAGTATGATTTCATCATTGACCAGAAACCCAAAGGAACTGTCTTCTCAGGGTACAGGCTCTGAGGCCCAGGGGGGAAGCCTGCTTGGAGTCTTTGTTCTGCAATACTCCTCCTTTTGGGTCCTGTTAAACTCATATCTGTTCTGCCATAAGCTATATTTGGCTCCATTACATCTGCAAAGAGCCTGTTGCAAATGGAATTGTGTCCGTGAGTCCTGCACTTAGGACTTGAACTTGTCTTTATGGGTGGATGTGGAGGATACTGGAAATGGAACCCAGGACCTAGCATGCTACGTGTTTTACCACTGAACTCCACCCAGCTCCACCCAATTTGTTGGTGTGTGTGTATCTATAGAGGGGTTACCTTGACTGTTAATTATAGGAGGCTCCAGCCCACTGTGGGCAGCACCATTCCCTAGGCAGGTAGTCTTTGACTATATAAGAAAGCTAGCTGGGCATGAGCCAGCAAGCATTGTTCCTCCATGGTTTTTGAGTCAGAGTGTCTTATGACAGCAGCAGAGTATGAACATTAGGACATAGGCTCTCTATGTAGATCTGGCAGGCCTGGAACTCACTAGGTAAGACCAGGTTGGCCTCAAACTTAGAAGCAACCTCCTGGCTCTGCCTCCCAAAAGCTGGCATCACAGATGTGTGTCGCCACCCCCAGCTTCTCAGGATATCTTTTTGTCTTGCTTTAAATTAAAAAAAAATTTACTTATATTATTGTGGGAGGGGGGCACATGAGTCATGGCTCTCAAGTAGAGGTCAGAGGTCACAGGACGTCACAGAGTTAGCTCTCTTCTGCCCCCTTTACAACGGTTAGGCTAGTGGCTCATGCGGCAAGTGCCTTTTATCTACTGAGCAATCTTGCCACTTCCCGGCCCTTCCCTTTTGTTTTTGAGGCAAGGTCTCTTCAGTCAACCTTGAACTGAGTAGGTGAGGATGGCCTTGAACTTGGATCTTTCTGGTCCAGCCTCTTGAGTGCTGGGGTTATGGCCTGGACCATTGCCTCTGTCTTAAAATTGCCAAGAGTTGAACAGGTCTTTTTAAAGTATCTGTGACCTTTTTTAATTTTTTTTTTTTTTTTTTTTTTTTTTTTTTTATGATATAGGTGTTCTACCTGCATGTATATGTCTATATATGCCCAGTGCCCATGGAGGTCAGAAGAGGGCATCAGATCCCTGGAAACTGGAGTTTGGAGGTGGTTGTGAGCTACCATGTGGATGTTGGGAACTGGACCTGGTCCTCTGAAAGAGCAACAAGTGCTCTTAACCACTGAGCCACCTTTCCAGCCCACCATGTGATTTTTACTATTCATACACCAAACCCTGTGAGAGGTCAGGAAGCCAGCTCGGAGAAGGAAGGAGGGTGGGGCGAAGACAGAGTGAGTCAGGTCTTGCTGTCTAACTCCTAGGAGAGAACAGCCTCAAGCAAAACTCAACTGATCCTGACCTCTGGGGTCACAGGGTGAGCAGGCACCAGGGTGTGGATGAGCAAGGTTTGCTGTAACTAGAATCAGGGCCTTGCAGGTGGAAGTATGACCTTGTCCTGGGGTGCACCGGGAGCCACGGGAGGGTGCAACTGAGGAAGGGGTGAGAGTTTACACTCTTGAGGGAGATTCTGTGTACAGATCTTGTGCACAGGGAAATCCTGGCTGTCAGGCCAGCTCTTGAGGTGGAGGCCACAGCCACATCTTGGCACCAAGATGTTTAGACCCAAGTGATGAAAGGCAGAAGAGTGAGGCCTGACCTGCATCTCAGCCAGAGAGAAAAGCAAGCATCCAGTGTCCTGGGTGGTCTATTCCTATAACCCCAGCATTTGGGAGACAGAGGAAGGAGACTCTCTAGTTCAAGACCTGCCTGTGCCACAGAGTGAGTTTGAGGCTAGCCTGGTGACAAGAGACTGAGTCTTTAAAACAAAACAAGAGGGGCAAGAGAGATGGCTCAGCAGTTGAGAACACTGGCTGAGGACCAGTGCTCTTCCAGAGGACCCGGGCTCAATTCCCAGCATACACACAGCAGCTCACAACTCTGTAATTTCTGTTCCGGGGGATCTGACACCCTTACACAGATACCCTTGAAGTCAAAACACAAATATACATTAGATAGATAGATAGATAGATAGATAGATAGATAGATAGATAGATAGATAGATGAAAAACATACTCCATCAGGCAATAATACAAATTAAATAGTATTGTGAATAGTTGATCACCTGTTTTCGAGAGACTGCCAGTGGCCCTCAGCAAAAAGGGTATGATGCCAAACTGGCTGGATTCACATTTCAGCATCATGGCCGATCTGTTTGCTGTGTGAGCCACAGCAAGTGGAATAACCTCTCTCAAGTGTTGCCTTTCTCCTGCCCAGATGGCTCTAGTGAATTGCAGGTGTGGGCCTGCCTTAGGCAGGGCTGCTACCATGCCCATTTTATGGACCCAGGGAGAGCTTGGACAATGCCCAGCCTTCCCACTGCTGCCCAAAGGGTAACCTGTGTCTCACACTTTACTTCTTTGCACAGGCTGGAGGCTGAGCCCTCTCCAAGGCCTATGCTGGCATGGAGACCCCCAGGGCTCCACAACCCAGCTCTGGCCAAAAGAAAAGCATCAGTGTGCACAGAAACGACAGTAGCAAGGAGAAATGAAACCTATGTCACTCCGGGGACTGCTCTGGAGGGGATCCCCCAAGGAAACCCACCATTACCCCAGGAAATAGCCCAGGCTGGGCAGGGGGCTTTCCTGAGACCTTCAACTCCATTTTGAAGGGTGAGGCTGCTTTGTCTCCAAGCCTGGCAACTTAAGTTTGACCCCTGAAGATGTAAAAACAAAAATTTGGAGATTTGTTTGTTTGCTTGTTTTGTTTCATATTTTGGTTTTCTGAGACAGGGTTTGTGTGTGTAGCCCCAGCTGTCCTGGAACTCACCCTGTAGACCAGGCTGGCCTCCAACTCACAGAGATCTGCCTGTCTCCTGGGTGCTGAGATTAAAGGCATGCACCACTGTGCCTGGTTGGGTGCAAAATAATAATAATAATAAATTTAATTTTTAACTTAAATAATTTAATATGTAAATTATATATAATATACTATATATAACAGACAACAAATGACAGATGACATAACACTTAACATGTAAAAAAATAAACAATTTAATTTAGAATATATTGTATATGAACAAGAACAGAGAAAGAAAAGCTGTGACCCGGGACAAGCACTCAACTGACCTCCCCCCATTCTCCCCCAACCCCATTCCTCAGTAACTCATTGGCCAGTGAACATACACTGGCAGGAAGGCAGGAAGAAAGGAAGAGAAAGAAAAGAGGGAAGGACAGGTGTGACCATCGTCATGGTAATCCTGAAGCTAAGTGGAGGTGACAGAGAAAGGCGGTCCATTCTGTGTATGCTTTTATTCAATCTGTGTGATGTGTGTCTGTGTGCGTGCAGGTGCACAAGCACTTGGAGGCCAGAGGTGTCTTCTTCAGTTGCTTCCCACCGTATTTTTTGAGGCAGGGTCTCTCAGTGAACCTGGAGCCCCCAACTCAGCCAGACTGGCTGGCCAGGGAGCCTCGCAAGGGCTGGGATTACAAGTGTCCCCACCACATCTGGCATTTATGTATGTATGTATGTATGTATGTATGTATGTATGTATTCATTTATTTTGTGGGTAGGTTTGGGGGGAAGCAATTCAGGTTATCATTTTGAGGCAAGCACCATACTGACTGGATCATCTCCCAACCCAGTTTGACTTTCAAGATAAGGTTTCTTGGGCTGTGGTTCTTAGTGTCTGGGCCTCTGCAGCTTTGAGGCTGGGATACCCTCCTCTCCCCTCCCAAAGGCACGCAAAAGGCAGGACAGCCCTGGCCAGTGAGTCACTCTCTGCTGGGACTAAGGCAGCGGTGACAGCCCCTTTGAGAAGTCAGGGACTGAGGTCGGGAGGGACAAAGGACCTGTCCAAGGACACAGCTGTCGGGGAAGTGGTGACAAGCTGGAGTTTTTAATGGCTTTCTAGGGCACAATGAGGCAGGCTCTCCCATGTTCCCCAGGTTGTGTCACCAGCCTGACTCTCCACCCCAGAACATTCCATCACCAGAAAACAAAATCCCAGACCCAGGGACGGTCCCTCCCCCTCTCCCGCCCCCGCCTGCCTCTGCTGAGCTGCATCTGCTTTGTGTCTGTGGCTTTGCCTGTTCAGGACATTTCTTATGCATGGAGTCATAAAGTAGGTCACACACATCGCATGCATGCTCTCTCTGCCCTCGTCTGGCCTTTCTCACAGCCGATGCCTTCGAGGTTCAGCCAGGTGGGTTTGCTCCTGAGGCTTGTGTTTGTTTGTTTTTGTTCTTGAAGGCTGAATAATATTCCCTGGTATGGAGATATACCACCCACCCTTTAGGGGCACTTGGGTTGTTTTCTCCTCAGCTCTTGGGGAAAACCCTGCTGGGAACATTCCTGTGCATGTTTATGTGGACTGGAAGCCACCCAGGGGACATTTAACTGTCTTGGAGCCATCCGGGGTCTTTATTGATGTATTACTTTATTTATTATTTGTTGTCCAAGGATTGAAAGCAGGGTCCTCGGGATAACACTAGACAAGTGTCGTGTTACTGAGTGACAGTCCAGGAGGCTGCTTTTTTTTTTTTTTTTTTTTTTTTGGTATTTTGAGACAGTGTTTCTCAGTGAAGCCCTGGACATCCTGGGCCTTACTCTATAGACCAGGCTGGCCTTGAACTCAGAGACCTGCCTGCTTTTGCCTCCTGAGTGCTGGGATTAAAGGCTTAAAGTCATGCATCACCACTGCTGCCCGGGTCTTTTTCACGTTTTATTTTTAAACCAACTTTTAAAAAATGAAACAGGAGAGAGCTCTCATGTAGCTCAGGTTAGTCTCAGATTTGTGTAGCTGAGGATAGCCTTGAATTCTCGATCCCTCCACCTTTGCCTCTCAAACGTGGGCATTACTGTGTGTGTGAGCCACCAAGCCCCACGTTAGCACTTTTCTCATTATATTTCATTTGTCTTAATTTGTGTGCTTGAGTGTGTATACACTGTGTGCTCACTGTAGAGATCAAAGGAGAGCTTGTGGGAACTGGTTTCTCCTCCCACTCTGTGGATTCTGGAGGATCCAACTCAGGCTGTCAGGCTGGGTGGCAAGCGCTACCCTGTGAGCCATCTTTCCAGCCACTTTTTGTCTTTGAAACAGAGTGGCAATGGCTGGAGAGGGTGGTGCATGCCTTTCATCTCAGCACTTACGAGGCAGAGACAGGTAGGTCTCTGTGAGTTAGAGGCTAGCTTGATCTACATAGCGAGCTCCAGAGTGGCCAGGTCCACCGGCTTCTACCCGCCCAGATTATTTTTATGATTTTGAGACTGTTCTCATGGAGCCTAGCTTAGCCTGGAACTTGCCATCCTTCTGCTTCAGCCTGAGTGTGTGTACCACCATACCTGGCTAGTTTTCATTTCAGCATTTGTTTATTATTTGCAGTATGAGGAGGGAACCCAGGGTTCCTGCAGGCTACGCAAACTCTCTACCCTCAGAGCCCCATCTCAACCCGTTTGTTCCACTGGGGGAATGAGTTTGTGGCTGTGAAGCCCTTCTCTCACCAAGTAAGAGATTCAGGACTGACTGTCCAGTGTTGCGTGTGAAATCTGGTCGGTGAGCCTCTCTTTCTCTTGGAGAAACAGAGCTGCAAAAGTGTGCCCATCACTAGCCAGACAGGATCTGATCTGGGCTCTCCACAACGGCCTGGTGGCCTGGGGGTTGGGGGTTGGAAAACCAACTCGAGGACTTGGAAGGTGGGAGAGAGCCAGCACCTGGGTCCCATCTGGGGCTCTGCTCAGAACTGGGCACTGCCTGGTAGAGACTCTAAGGAGCCAGATGTGAGCCACCTGGACTCCCAGCTGGTCTGACACAAATGATGTCATTGAGCTAGGTGGCACAAGCCAGCCTGGTTCTGGAACCCATGGTGGTGGTCATGACATCATGGGGAGTCTTGGAGTACCCAAGCACCCTTGGAAAGACAGCAAAGACCAGGAAAGCAGAGGGGCCTGAAGGGAGACTTCTTGAAGACCTTGAGCACAAAGGCCCAGGGTACCCGGGAACAGCAGGAGGGTGCTGGGGGTGTGGCTTGGTCAGTAGGGTGCTTGCTTAGCAGTATAAAGCCCTGGCTTTCATGCCCAGTCTTTCATAAAGCAGACATGGCTGTGTGTGCCCAGAATCTCAGTGCTACGAAGGCAGAGGCAGGAGCATCAGGATTTTAAGGCTTGCCGATCCTACATAGAGTTCAAGGCCGGTGTGGGCTACAGTTTCAAATATAAAATAAAATGAGATGGGGGGTGGGGAAGGGAGGCTCAGAATATAAAGTGCCAGCCACCAAGCCTGATGACCTGAGTTTGATTGCAGTGACCCACACAGTAGAAAGAGGAAACCACTCTCCTGGGAGTTGTCCTTTGACCTCCATAGGGCTCCTGGCACGGGCACCCCCATACCTACCCATAATAAAGTTTGAAACGAATAAAAATAAATAAATAAAAATAAGGCCAGGTGTGGTAGCACATGCCCTCATTCCCAGCACTCAACAGACAGAGGCAGGTGGATCTCTGGGAGTGTGAAAGGCTAGCCTGGCTTGTGTAGAGACTTCCAGCCAGCCAAGGCTCTGTCTCAGCAAACAAACAAAAACAGAGAAAAGAAAAAAGAAAATGTCAGGCAGTGAGTGTTAATGGGCAGGGCTGGACCTGCGGGCCCAAGGGTCATGATGATCCGGGCTATTTTATCCTAAGCCGCAGGAAGCCACCAGGGGATTTTACTTGAAGGGGTGACACAGTGCTTAGGTGTCACGTGGGGACCAGACAGAGGCCACTGAGCCACATAAAGGAAGTGGAAGCTGACAGAGGCACCTGCGGGCTGAGTACACTGGCCAGTCAGCTGAGGGAGGAGCGGGCCTCAGGTGCCTCAGTGTCTGACTGGGGACAAGGCCATGGCAGGGTGGCGTGGGGGTGTCTGGAGTGAGGGAAGAGAAACACCACCACATTCCTTTCCTTTTCTTTCACCTTTTTCTTAGTTTTCAACTTTTTAGTATGCAGTTTTTGTTGGTGTGTACAGGCACTCAGGGACAACGTGTGTGTAGACTCAGGAGAACTTTGAGGATTGGTTCCTTCCATCCACGGTAGGATCTGGGATCCAAACTCAGGTCATCAGGTTGACCCCACTGAGCCATCCCTCTGCCCCCTTTTCTGTTTTCTTTTGAGACCAAGCAGGCTTTGAGTTCTTTATGTGGTTTAAGACTATACCTGAATCTCTGATACTCCCGTCTAAGTTCTAAGTGCTAGGATTACAGGTGAGTCCTACTGTGCACAGCCAGGTGTTTCTTTTCTCTCTCTCTCTCTCTCTCTCTCTCTCTCTCTCTCTCTCTCTCTCTCTCTCTCTCTCTCTGTCTCTGTAGCCCTGGTTGTCCTAGAACTCACTTTGTAGTCTAGGCTGGCCTTGAATTCACAGATAAAGCCACCTGCTCTGCCTCCTGAGTCCTGGGACTAATGTTGGGCGCCACCACACCCAACTTCCATTTTTATTTTTGAAAACTGTTATATTTTAACTTTTTAAAAATGTGTTTGGATGTCTTGCCTGAATGTATCTTGTGGACCGTGTGTGTGCAGTGCCCAGGGAAACCAACAGAACCCTCTGGGACTGCACTTACAGGTGCTGTGAGCCACCATGTGAATCAAATCAGGTCCTCTGGAAGAGTAGCCAGTGCCCCTAACCACTGAGTCACCTTTCTAGCTCCTATCGCACGCTCTGAGCTTGCATTTCCTAGTGTCTGATAGTGTTCAGTCTTCCTTTGACTTAATTACAATACAATCCACCTATCTTAATTACTGAAAACAGATAATATTCAAACCTTTTGCTCACTTTAAGTTGACCTTATTGAATTTTGAGGGCTTTGCTGGTTTAAGACCGGATCTCAGGTAGCCTGGACTACAGAGCAACACCCTTTCTCGTGCCCGGAGGACCAGAAGTCCAAGGTCATAGTTGACTGCACAGTGATTTGGATGCCATCAAGAGGTACACGAGACCCTGGCTTGAAAAGAAAAAGAGAGAAGGAAAGAGAGAGATATGGAATCAGAGACGATGGTTGAGGCCCCAGCCTAGCTCCCTGCCTGCTGAGGAACCTTGGCTAGGCCTCTTCCCCTCTCTGGGCAGCTGGACCTGCAAATGCCTGGATTAGCCCAAGAGAAGGAGCCTAGGAGGTAGGAACCTGTGGTTAATGATAAAGGCTATTTCTGCCACAGGTCCTTGCTCAGGCAGTTTTTATTTCCCAGGACGCTCTTCCTTTTGACACCCTCTACGTCCAGCTTTCCCACAGCTGTCCCCTGAGCATTCTGGAGCTTTTCCGTGCGCACCCCCCCCACCACTCCCCATAACCCCTCCCAGCTCCTCACACCCCACCTCCTCCCAGAGCATCTGCCACTGTGCCTAGGTGTTGATTTGCCAGTGTCTGGCTCTCCCGTGGAAGGTGTCACTGCAGGAGGCTGGGTGGTTTGTGCTCTGTTCCTGTGATATCCCAGTCTTTGATGGTACCTGACGCAGGGCATAGAAGCTAAGATTAACCGATCAAACAGGATTGCCGAATTCCCTCCTGGGAGACCTTGGAGGTCTGCTTTCTTTTTCATTCACTCACTCACTCACTCATTCATTCATTCGTTCGTTCGTTCACCTATCTATCCTGTGCGTGTGCACAGGCATGCGTAGATCAGGACCCCAGCGTGGAAGTCAGAGGATAATTTTCAGGAATCACTTTTCTCCTTCCTGCATGTGGGTCCCCAGGTTATCAGATTTGGGGGCAGGCACCCTTACTTGAGACATCTCAATCTCTCTGTTTCTGTGTTTGTCTCTTCCTCCATCAGGTGGTCCCTCCTCCCTTCCTGTTCTTTTTGTCTGTTTAGAAACAATGTCTTCAGTAGCCCAGGCTGTCCTCCAACTTGCAATGTATCCAAGGCAAGTCCAGTTCCCTTGATCCTCCAGTCTCCATATCCCTAGAGCTGCTACGGACATCACTACCTACTTTGGGGCCACTTCTTTCAACCACAGGCTTGTCTAGGCCAGGGGAGGGGAGGGGAGGCAGCGGTGGGGTCCCAGAGAGCGGCCCCCTCCAGCCCTGGCCGCCCGCGGCGCAGCGAGACGAATGCAGCACACGGCCGCCTTTATGGGCCGCAGACAGCGCGCCGCCAGCCTAACCCTGCGTGGAAAATTCGCAGGCGGGAGGCGGGGGTGGGGGGTGGGGGGGGGTGTCGCCCGGCAGGTGGAGGCGGGAGAGGAGAGGACTGCAGTCGACAGGGTGGCCAGCCTAGCCGTGGCAGGCTCTCAGAGTGTCACAGCAGCGCATCCAGATTTCTTTCTTTCCTTTTTGGTGTTTTGGAGACAGCCCGGGATGGCAGTGTAGCGGTAATCTCGAATTGCTGATTCTCCTGCCTCCACCTCCTACTTACGTGTCCAGCTAGATTTCAGGGTGACGCCCGCAGCCTTAGGAAGCTGAGCCAAACTTAAAATCAGGGTGGTGGATGAAGGAGGCCACCGCCTGTCCAGTGAGGTAGGACTAAGGTCTGCATTGGAGTTCAGTGCCTTGCTACCTGGGGCTTTTCTGAGTGTCTGTCGCGCTGGGCCAGGCCATGCTAAAAGAAAGAAGTTCTATGAGCTCTGGACACTGGGGCCCCTCTGCAAGGGGTGTGGGGGGGTGCACAAGCCAGTCCTCTGGCCTCTTCTTCTGTTTGCGCTGCTGGGATGGAATGCCTGAGGCAGTGTTCTGTATAAATCAAAGACACTTGTTCAGTTCATGATGCTGGCGGCCTCCGCATGAGGTCCTTATGCTGGGTCACCACTGTAGAAGAACAAAGAGGAGGTGAAGCCCCACAGCACCGACAGTGACAAGACTCCATTCATGGGGCAGAGCCCTCATCACCTAAACCCCCTTAGGCTCCCCTACCCAACACTTGTGTTGGGCAGAGAACCACTTTTAGACCTTAGCTCCTGGATACTAGGACACAGGACACACACCCAAGCTGACACGGGGGCCTTCCTGTACTGTTAACAGCATGGATGGGAGAATCGGGAGAACAGAGGAGAAAGGGTGACCCCAGAGTGACAGCAAGATAACTCCCCAACAAAGCCCTATCTCAGAATCACACAGGAAGAAGGCAGAGAGTGAGGTAGGAGGGACCCCTTGTTCAGAGAGGTCAGTCAGAACCACACAGAATGTTCTAGGTTAGCCTGGACTACAGTGTAAAACCCTGTCCAACAAATAAAATTAAGTTTAAAAATCCCAGCAAGGTGGAGCACAGTGGTAAAGGCAGGGGGCAGTCGGTCTTTGAATGGGTCATTCTTTGTGCCTGGGACCTGGCCCTTACCCCTGCGGGTTCCCCAGCCTCTCTCTTTATTCTTCCCCTACTGACCTTGAGGGACCGTCTCAAAACACTTGTGCATTTCCCTACCACCCTAGCCTTTCCCTTTGCCACAGTCTTTATTATATTATACACTTAAGATTTTAATTAATTGAGAAATCAATTAATGAACAGTGGGGTATGGTGCTTGTGCTATGTCCTTTGTGTGGAGCTCAGAACTTTCAGGGTTTCAGTCCCACCTTCCACCCACCCACGCGGGTTCTGGGGACTTGAACTCAGAACATTGGGCTTGGTGGCAAGTGCTTGTCCCTGCTGAGCCATCTTGTCTGCCCTGTTTTTTAGATTTTGTTTTATTTATTTGTGTCTAATTTAATTTTTTATTTTAAATTTTCATTATGTATATTTATGAGTTCAGGTGCCTTGAATCCCCCCCCCATCCACACTCCCCACCCACCCACCCCAAGCTAGGGTTACAGTGATTGTGAGCCTCCTGCCTTGGGTTCTGGGATTGAATTTGTGTCCTGTGGAGAGCAACAGGCACTCTGAACTACTGAGCAGTCTCTCCAGCTCCTGTCTGATTGTGTGTGGGTGTGTGATGTGTGTGAGTGTGTATAGGCAGGCTGGTGTGTAAGAGACAACATCAGGCTTGGGTCCTTGTCTTCCCCCTCATCTGAGACAGTGTATCCTCATTGTTCAATGCCTTCGGGTGCCATCAGCTTCTGGGGAATCTTCTTTCCCTTTCCTATCTGCAGTCGGAGTAGTGTAGGGTTATACATATGATCGGAGTGGTGTAGGGTTATACATATGATCGAATAACATTTTGTAGCATTTGGGATTTGAACTTAGATCTTGGAATGGCACAACCAACCATCTGCATTAAGTCACTTCCAGCCCTATTTTACTTATTTTTATTGTGTCTGTATGATGTTGGGGAGGTTTTCTATCTTCGTAGGGATGGCAGGAACTGAACTAAAGTCATCAGTCTTGCTCAGTAAGCAGTACACTCTCTCAGCTATCTTGACACCCTAGTGTTTTGGAGTCAGAGTTTCATGTAGTCCAGGGTAGCCTTGAACTTCTGATCCTCCTATCTCTGTCTTCCAAATTCTGGTCTGTGGCACTAAACAGACTCTTTGTGTTGAGACAAGGTCTCACTATGTAGCATAGGTTGAACTTGAACTCACCAGTCTTGACTGGCACGCTGTCTGCTGTCCTGACTCTGCCTGCCAGTGGCTAGGGCTATAGGCATGCGCCATCTTACCTGGTCATATTCCTGCCTGCCTCCTCTCCCTGCAGGGTCGGGGAGTGGGTGTCAAGAAAGCAGGACTCTGTGCTAACACACAGCCTCTGCACCTACCCTAGCACACAGTAGGTGTTCATAAATGCAAAAAAGAAATTGGTGAACAGGCAAAACCAGGGCGGATACCAAAGCTTTTTCTTTCCTTTCTGGCTACTTGGTCTCTGGTTAGCAAGGGACTGGTTTCCGGAGCTACAGACCGGCAGAAGGCCAGGTGAAGGGAGGGGCAGGGATGGAGGGCTAGGCTCTGCCAGCAAGGGAAGGCTCCTTTTCAGCTGCAGGACCAGCACCCTGGCAGGGTGGGGTCCTGGAGGCCAGAGCTGCCCTGCCTGCCGCCCTGCCTGCCGCCAGTGAGAATTCTCACACGTTGTAAAGGAGGCTCCTGCTCTCTTCTGGCAGCTGGCTGGACTGTCTGGGCTAAGCCAGAGATTCCCAGCAACCAGCTTAGATGTGGCAGAGCCTCTTGGCTCTGGAATTTTCTTCCTGGGGACAGGGCACTGAGCTGAGATCTAGGCCAAGTTTGCTCCTTGGTTCACTGAGGCGCCGCCACACACTCTCCCTTGAGCTCCAGTCCCATGGTGACTTGAAGCTGGGAGGACACTCCTTTGACATGCAGAGATACAGAAGAAGGGTCTGGAGTGACCGGCCACAGTCTGCCTCCAGTTGAAGTTTCTGTCCATATCTGCTAAGAGGGGAGGGAATTCAGGGTTGGCACGTGCCTTTCTTCTGGACTTGGTGGCTAATACCTATAATCCCCGCACTAGGGAAGCTAAAACAGGAGGATTGTTATGAGGTTAAAACCAACCTGGTCAGCCGGGCGGTGGTGGCGCACGCCTTTAATCCCAGCACTTGGGAGGCAGAGGCAGGCGGATTTCTGAGTTCGAGGCCAGCCTGATCTACAGAGTGAGTTCCAGGACAGCCAGGGCTACACAGAGAAACCCTGTCTCAAAAAACAAAGACAAAAACAAACAAACAAACAAACAAACAAACAAACAAACAAAAAAAGACCAACCTGGTCTACATAGTTCTGGGCCAGCCTGGATTACCGTTTGAAACTCTGCCTTAAAGAGAGCGGGGGGGGGGGGGGGGTGGGAAGGGGGAAGGAAAGAAAGAAAAGAAAAAGACATAGAGCTAGGGTCATGTCTTGTTGGGGGGCAGTCAGTGAGGAACTCCTGAGAATGGTTAGAAAGTGTCTGGTGCAGACACCACTGGGCCTGAGTTGGAGCCTGGCTCTGCATACATTCCCTGGGGCTGGTACAGCATCCTTCACTTCTCTCTTGAAAGAGGAGAAGCCCCAGAGACTGGGAAGGACTGAGGAGGCCCAAGGGGGTATGACATGTGTCATGCAGATGTAGGGCTCTGGGTTCCCCCTAGCAATTCAGGTTTGGGGGTGATACAGAAGGTCAGGAGACCAGTAGTGGGAGAGGGGGCCTCATAGGCTCAGGACTTGGGGTTCCTCTGAGTTAGGCCTGTGTGTGACTCACTATTTTTGAACTGAATTGAGTTGACTGAGCATGCATATATGTTGGTGCAAAGAGATGTGGGGGTGTGTGAGCGAGGGAGCACATGTGTGTGTCAGTGGGTGTGGGCATGTCCGTGAGCATGTCTGTATGTGCAGAGATGTATTCTGGGACTGAACTAGTGTGAGTGTGTGTGCATGTGTGTGTGTGTGAGTTGTGTCTGAGCGGAGGGTGGGGGTCTGTTGGGTTGGAGGTAGCCTCTGGTAGTTCGAGGTGAGAGTGTGAGACTGTTCAGGCCCCTCAGGGCGTGTGAGGGTATATTGATGTGTTCACATATAGCAAGGTAGGGGATGTCCAGTGTATGTCTGCATGTGTGTGTGTGGCCCTGTCACCGCCGGCTCCAAACCCGGCCACATAAACTTCACACCCCTGCAGGCGGGCTGCGGCAGCCCCTCCACGGGTGCTGGGCAATGGAAAGCAGATGGGCCAGGATGTAGGCCATATGGGGCTGGGGGTGGGGGTGCACTCCTCCCTCCTAGCACCAGGAAACCCCCCTGCCTGCGGCCCCCCATCGGGGTGGGGCCTGGAGCTGACACTACAGCAAATGTCCTGCAGCCAGTGTGGAGCCAACGGGAGACAGCTTCAACCTCACAGGGGACTCTGGTGTGTGTGTGTGTGTGTGTGTGTGTGTGTGTGTGTGTGTGTGTGTGTGTGTGTGTGCGCGCGCGCGCGCGCGCGCGCACGCATGCAGGGATGAGGGGGAGAGGGTGGTTGGGGTGTTCAGGTTGAGTGAGATGATTTAGTCCTGAGAAGCTATAGCTGGTCTCAAGATTGTGTACCACGCAGACGCACTCTGTCCCTCAGTTTCCCCAGTGGTGTACTAAACAGAGTGGCTGTTTAGAATTGAATATAGACCTTAGCCCACACTTAGGCAGATGCTACCAGCCACAAGGTCAGTGGTAATAAAGGCCGTGACCTTGGTTGTCTGCGGGCCAGGGGCCACAGACCTAGGCTGTGCTCTGGCGCTGGGGTGTGGTTCATCCATAGAGCGCTGTTCCCAGTATGAGCAACCTGGGGGTCTACCCATCCTCGCCTTGCCATGAATCTGTTGGCAGTAAGGGCAACATCTCCAGGCTTGGGCTGGGGAAACCTGCTGTGCTATCTCTTTCTGTGCCTCAGTTTCCCCTTAGGAGAATAGACTGATAATCCTGGGGTCTCCCTGTTTCTGGGCAGTGGCGAAGTTGGCATCTGGAGGCAGACGTGTGTGTCTCACTCACAGCAGAATTCTCGGAAGCTTCTGGAAACAGAGGAAGGAGCTCTGGAGACCAGAGAGGCCTGGCCCTCCAGGATGGTGCTGTCACAGCGATGAGGTGGGCACACCTAGAGCAGCTGTGGTGACCTGGGGTCCTCAAGGTTGTGGAACTGTAGTGTAGTCTGAGGCCTGAGTCCATCTGACTCTCCCTGGCTACACTGGTGAGTCCAGACACCTCTAGGGCCAGCCTCTGGCTCCTCTTTTCCTGTACAAGTCTGGGGGGGTAGGGGGTGGGGGGAAGTCCGTATCTTCTGGCCATGAGAACACGGTCAGTGAGAAACTGGAGGCCAACATTCAAACAAGCCTCCCCAGTCCATCTCTGTCTTTTTTTTTTTTTTTTGTATGAAGGCTGAGGTCAGAAGGGGGCTGGGTGCAGGCCCAGTGCAGAGGCCAGGGTGCGGGGGGTCAGGGTGCAGGGACAATATGCAGGGCCCAGGGTGCAGGGCTACAGTGGCTCTGGCGGCCTTGGCCTGGTCAACCATGTCCTCTGAGTCTGACTTCTTGGGAGGGATCTTCTGGGGAGGCTTAAACTTCAGTAAAATGTCTGGAGCTTGCTAGGTACTCAATAAATGCCAAGTTGCCTTCCCTCTGGTCCCGTCCTGTGGCCCCTTGTGTGTATCTGATATTGATTTATAACACCCCATCCCCCATTTCTCCCTTTTCTGGGTCTCAGTCCAAAGGTTTTGGGTTGCCCCCATGCCCCAGACTTAGGAGGGACTGGACTAACCAATCAGAGAACTCTATCCTCTCAACCAATAACAGAGCACAGGACTTTTAGCTGGTCCCTTAAGGACTACTTTTTTTTTTTTTTTTAAACTAGGGTCACCAACCCCATGAGAGTGGAAGCCTGGATGTGGGGTTCCCCTTGCTTGGATATACGGTTCACACTGCACACTGCCTGGGTGAGGGGGAGCGAGGGGCCTGGCATGGTCTCTCAGAGAGGCCTGATGGTGAGATGAGAACGCCTCCAAGCCGACATGCCCCTGCTGTAGACATGGCCCTGCTGTAACCTATCCCTGTTGAGTGAGGGGCGCAGAGGCAGGCTGCGGCGGCGGAGGGGCTCACACCCAGGCCGACTGGCGCCAGCCGCAGCCCTCTCCAGCTCCAGGCGCTGCAGAGCGGGGTGTAAATCCCTCCTGGCCGCGGCCTCCGCCCCCAGCCTCGCTGCGCTGGAGCTCAGCTATTTCGGAGGTTCCCAGGGGACAACGTTTCCTGCCTCTGGCGGAAAAATCTGCAGAAAATGAGAGCCCTGTGGTCTGCCTCCAACGCAGCCCTGAGCCTGCGACAGAGGAGAGTTCTTTTCTTAGTCTTCTCCCTTCTCCATCTCTGTCGTCCCGTCTCTGTCTCTCCCTCTTTTTTTATTTTATATTTTATATTTTATATTTTTGAGACAGAATTTTACTCTGTAGCTCGGGATGGCATTGAACTCATGGTGATCCTCCTGCTTCAGTGTTTGCAGGTATGAGCCATGCATGAGCCTTTCTTTCTTCGACTATTTATTTATTTATTTATTTATCTTATTATTCTCTTCTTTCTTTTTTTCTTTGTTTTTTTTTTTTTAAGATTTTATTTATTTTATGTAGGTGAGTACACTGTAGCTGTCTTCAGACACACCAGAAAAGGGCATCGGATTCCATTACAGATGGCTGTGAGCCACCATGTGGTTACTGGGAATTGAACTCAGGAGCTCTGGAAGAGCAGTCAGTGCTCTTAACCACTGAGCCATCTCTCCAGCCCTCTTTCTTTTTTCCTACGTCAGAGTTTTTTCTGTGTAGCCTTGGCTGTCCTGGATCTAGGGCTGTAGACCAGGCTGGCCTCGAACTCTCAAAGCTCTACTTGCCTCTGCCTTCCCAGTGATGGAATTGAAGGTGTGGGCCCTCCGCCTGCCTTACTGGTTCAGAAGGTTGAACCCAGGTCCTCTTTCTGGGCACACGCTCTTCCACTGAGCCCCATCCTCAGTCTCCCTTCCACTTTTGATTTTGAGATAGGATCTCACTAAATTGCTCAGGCTGGCCTTGAACATGGGATTCCGTCTCAGCCTCTGGAGTAGCTGAGATTACTAGCCTGCAGCCACAGATCCCAAAATTTATGTCTTTCCTTCTTTCTTTCCTTCTACCCCCCCCAACCTCCACTCCGTGACCCCCATTCTTGCAGATTTTACCGGTTTCCCTCAGCCCCAGGGTCCTGTGGTGAATTCTACCAGGGCAACCTGCTTGCTGTCCCCATTCCAGGCCCACTTGGCTTGTGCTAGACCCTCCGCATAGTGAACAGGCCTGTGTGTGGCCCAATAGGACACCCGTGGAGTTCTCTGCTCAACGCTGTGTGTCAATGCCTTGGCTGGGACAGTGGAGGAGGACACAGGGGAATCTCCGGTGCTTGTGTCATCGGGGCCCTTCCCAAAGACATCCAGGGTGTTTTATTTTATTCTTAGTATTTGGGGGGTGGGTTTTGAGTCAGGGTTTCTCTGTGTAGCCCTGGCTGTCCTGGAACTCACTCTGTGGACCAGGCTGGCTTCAAACTCAGAAATCCGCCTGCCTCTGCCTCCCAAGTGCTGGGATTAAAGGCGTGCACCACCACTGCCCAGTTTGTTCTATTATTTTATTTTGAGGCAGTCTAGATACACACAGCTAGGGCTGACCTAGAACTCATTATGTAGACCAAAGAGGCCTTGAACTCAAGGCAATCCTCCTGCCTCAGCCTCTTCATGCTGGGTATATACCACTATACCCAGTTAATGCAAAGAATCTTAAAAGGCCTCATGGACTCGAGCCCTGTGCTGCTGTGACTCAGACCTTTTGGCCCCACAGATAGGCCACATAGAATGGAGGCCTGCTATGTCACATGTCCAGAGGGTGGAGGTTCACATTGGATTTTTTTTTTGTTTGTTTGTTTTGTTTTTGAGACAGAGCCTCTCTGTGTAGCCCTGACTATCCTGGAACTCACTATATAGACCAGGCTGGCCTCAGTCTCACAGAAATCCACCTGTCCACTTTCCAAGTGCTGGGATTGAGGTTCAAGGTCTGTCTGAGGACTGTATCCAAGGTTGAGGTTGAAGGCTGTATCCTGCTGGCAGGTTTGCTGCAGAGACCCAAGATGGAGTCAGGCATCACGTAGTCTCTAGAGGCACATCTAAGACCTAAGACATATCCAGTCTAAACTATTGTACTGGTTATCTATCTATCTATCTATCTATCTATCTATCTATCTATCTATCTAAAATTAACTTGAAACAAGCCAGAATCATTTGAGAAGAAGAAACCTCAATTGGCAAAAATGCCTCCATCCATCAGATTGTGGGGTCTCTCTCTCTGTCTCTCTGTCTCTCTCTGTCTCTGACTCTGTCTCTCTCTCTCTCTCTTTATTGAGACAGGGTTTCTCCATATAGCCTTGGTTGTCCTGGAACTCTGTCTGTAGACCTGGCCTCCTCTGCCTCTAGAGTGCTGGTGGTTGATGTGGGAGGGGCCAGCCCACTGTGGGTGATGCTGGCCTGGGGCAGGTGGTCCTCCCATTCTGTAAGGAAGCAGGCTGAGAGAGCCACGGGGAGCAAGCCAATGAACAGCTTTCCTGTGTGGCCTCTGCTTCCGTTCCTGCCTGCAGCTTCCTGCCTTGCGTTCCTGCCCTGACGCCCCTCGGTGACTTGGTCCTGAGATGTATAAGCCGGAATCAGCCCTTTCCTCCCCAGGTTGCTTTTGCTTGCAGTCTTTAACTCGGCAATGGGAACCTAACGAAGACAGTTCTGTGAAGCCATCCGTCTGCTACGTGCTGGCTGAGGAGACACGCTGAGTCTTCAGGCCCCGTTTGCCTTTCACTTGGCTTGCCTAGTTTTGTGACAGGGTCTCGCTGTGCAGCCCAGGGGCCCCCTACCAGCTCTTCCTCTCTCTGCCTCCCAAGTGCTTGACTACAGGCCCGAGCCACCTGTCTCAAAACATCTCTTCAAAATCCCACCTGGGGCCTGGAGAGCTGGCTCGGCAGCTAGGAGGACTTGCTGCCCTTTCAGAGGACATAGATTTGGTTCCCAGCATCCGTCACAAGCTCCCGCTACTCCAGATCCAGGGGATCTGATGACCTCTTTCGTGGTGACATCTATGGGCACTGCACACATGATGCACATACTTTCATACAGACTCGTTCATACACATATTTTTAAAAATCTTATTTTGGGGGTGGGGGGTTGAGACAGGGTCTCACCATATAGCCCAGGCTATCCTGTCTGTAGATTCACCTGCCTCTGCCTCCTAAGTGCTGGGATAAAAGGCATGTATCACTCCACTCAGCTAACAATCTTAAAAACAAACAAACAAAACTATTTTATCGTTGTGGTGTTTGTGTGTGTGTGTGTGTTTGTGTATGTGTACCATAGTGCATGGGTATGAAGTCAGAGGACAACTTTGTGTCGTCAGTTTTCTCCTTCCAGTTTTACATGGGTTCCAGGGATCAAGCTCAGGTCAGCAGGCTCACACAGCAAGCACCTTTACTTACTGTGCCCTTTCGCTGGCCCCTGTGGCTGACTTTAGAAGGATTTGTTGAATGAATGAGTGAACTATGAGACAAGTGCTTGCCTTTGAAGGGGACCTAAGTGCAGCTCCTTCCTCCTGGGTACCTGCCAAGCTTCAGAGAGAGAGGGAGAGGAGAAGGGAGAGTGTCTTGGCACCTCTCCTTGCTTTATGATTCTACCACTTGGGATTGTCACAGACTCCAAATGAATGAGATGCCACCCTGGCCACTCCAGCTCCAGTGTGTCCACCCATGGTCCGTGTGCACAGAGGGCTAGTCTTGCCTGTGTGACATGTCCGTCTCATGGGCTACCCAGAGTATCCATCACACAATCAATGCAGAGGGGACAGGATGGATTGATAATGAATGTGGGTCCTGGATTGTTTTAAGTACTGTCTAATGCTTTTCTCCTAACTACCAGTATTAGGGATGAGAGCCAGGAGCCTGGCCTAGCAGACCCTCCATGGATGTTTGTTGAATGACTGAATGAAATACAGCACTGGCTACATTTCACACACTCAAGTCAGCCCAATGTTTCTGGCATAAGTCCTGCCCGCCACCCGCTGTCTGCCAGCTCAGCCTCTGGATTTCCACATCTGCTGCAGTTGCCAGGAGTGACAGGCCCTGGGGGAGGTAGTTCCCGTCTTCAGAGCCAGGGACAAGCAGAGGCTGCCAGGACACGAACTTCCTTCACTGAGAGCCTGCCTGAGTTATTCCCTTGGCCTGGCCAGCAATGTCAGTCAAACTCCCGGGCCCTTGAGCAAGGGTCACATCCAGGAGTGGCTCGATCTGCTCAACGTGTTTCCTCAACTGCCTGCCTCCGTCTCTCCGGTCTCTCCGCTGGAAGCTGGTCTGAGTTTGAAAGGAGTCATGTGTAGAAATCGGGGTTGGTTTTGTCAGCGCGTGGAGGCTAAGAGCTGCCTGGAAGCAGGGACCGGCTCGGCCCCAGCTGGAGACAGCCTGCAGGCCTTGGCTGAGTCATTTCCCGCCAGCCTCCTCGTCCCCCTAGAGGCTGTTGGGAGGCCAAGGCAGAATGTGCTGGGAATCAGGGCTTGTGAGCCAGGCTCACTGCCTTTCTCCCTTCATTCATTCACTTGGCAGACACGATGTCTGATGCTTTTGTCTGTTACTTGTTAAGTTGTTACTGTTTTGCAGAGAGAGGGCCTCGCTCTATAGCCCAAGCTAGCCTCAAACCCAAAGTGATCCTCCTGCCTCAGGCTCCTGAGTCCTGTCCCCGAGTTCACAGGTGTATGCTACCTTGCATGCCTGTGACAGCAAACTCCTGCTGTCAGAATACCAGGAGGAACCTGTGGTGGCCACGAAAGGCAAGAGTGATCTGGGGGGGTGGGAAGCTCAGGGACCCTCAGGCATGTGTCCTTGGGGCCTCCCTCCGGTAAATGGGCTTGATCCTTCTGCTTTCTTCCTGGTTAAGTTTTAAAAGCTCAACTGTCTTGGTGCTGCCGGGCACCATTCTACCTGGGTTCCCACCCTTACCTGTTGGTGAATGTCCCCACAGTCACCTGAGCTAGAGACTTGCCCAGCCAGGATGCGGCTGGAGATCTAAGTGGTTAGATCTCCCAGGGAAGAAGTCACAGGTGTACAGGGGTCCTCCAGGCTGCGCTGGCCTCTTGCCAGCTCATGGCCTTTAGCTAACGGGGACATCTGTGGTGGTGCCTGGGATGAAAGGGAGCTCCAGGGTCACCTCTTTTTTGTGTGTCCTTGAGGAGGCATTAGCTCTCTCAGGGCCTGAGGCCTGTCCTCTATACAAAGAAGCATCCCTTCATTCGCTCACTCATTCATTTGTGCATACATTTATTAATCTGTGTCTGACTGCACACAGATGAGCACCTACTGTGTGTAGGGTACTAGGTATTGGTAAGGAGGCAGCCTGGCAGCCTGGCTCTCAGGAAACTGATGATCTCACGGGGCACGGGGGCAGAAAACAGACACAGGACAAAGATAATTTTGGGTGAAAAGTCCTAAGGTGGCAGTGGGGAAGGGGATGACAGCAGGGAACTTAAAGATCCCTTGGGACAGGGAGGCTAGGAGACATTCCTGGAACTGAGATACAACGAGCAAGAAGGAACCAGTTCAGAGGACACATGCCTAGCATGTGCAACAGCAAGTGCAAAGGCCCTTCGGCAAAGCGAGCTGTGTGTGTGCCAGGTGTGGTCAGGATGGGGTGGGGGAGGGGATTGCAGATAAGGGGACAAATGGTGGCGTGAGGTAGGCAGGCATGATGGACATCACACAGGGATGAATGAGTCCCAGTTAGAGAGACATCAGGCTTGTCTTGAGCTTTGTCACATCTTCTACAGAGCGTTCCCTGGTGGCCCTGGCTGAGCCAGCTTGCGCTTCTTCTCTTGGCACTCACAGCCTCGTGACACCAGAGTCTCTGTTGTCTGGAAGCGGTGGTGATGGGGAAGGCCTCTTTCCCTGAAATAACCAGGAGTCATTGACTCGGTGTGGCTCTGGGATCACAGCTGCAGAGCCAGCACAGCACCATCATGGGTACAAAGAAGACTTTCACCCCAGATGTGCCTCACACGCTAACCCTGCAGCCAGGTGCTGACCGAGGCTAGCTCTCCAAGCTGCTTGCTCTGCCAAGCTCTGGGGGAATGAGGCCTTTTTTCCAGGTGAGGTAAACGTACTGAGTGGTGTCAGCCTTCACATCACTCATCTCCAGTTCCAGAACATTCCCATCACCCCAAGAGGAAACCCTGAGCTAAGAGGAACCTCTCCACTCCCCGACCCTCCACATTCCCCCCAGTGTATCCCATTGCTGTGGGTTTGTCTCTCCAGTTGTTGTCTGGAACGGGCTCCTGTGTGGAGGCCTCTGAGGCTGGCAGCTTTTCCGATTTCAACCATGTGGTGAGTTTGTGGTGATCTTCTTGTATCAGCTTACCAAGTAGCTCAGCTGTTTTGAATAGATGTAAGCGCCATCTTACAGATAAACCACACTTGGCTTACCCACTGGTCAGTCAATGGGTATTTGAGTCATACCCATAATTTGACCATTGGGATTGAACAAAGGCACTGTTAGGAACATTGTGGACATGTCTGTCTGTCTGTCTGTCTGTCTGTCTGTTGTCTGTCTCTCTGTTCTTGAGACAGGCTATCCTTGAACTCCTGATTCTTCTGCCTCCTAAGTGCTGGGATCCCAGGCGCGCACCACCAACCCAGCTGTGTCAGGCTTTGGTTGAGCCTCAGCTCCCTCCAGTTCTCTTCTGGGTCGGTGTGTAGCAGTTACAGGGCCATCTGTCTGTGTTGACCTCAGGAACTGTCAACTGGTACTGTTAAGAGTAGCCATGATGGATTTCTGAGTTCGAGGCCAGCCTGATCTACAGAGTGAGTTCCAGAACAGCCAGGGCTACACAGAGAAACCCTGTCTCGAAAAAACCAAAAAAAAAAAAAAAAAAAAAAAAATTAGCCATGGCTCCTATGTGTGTGATGACACAAGCCTGAGCACTTGGGAGGCAGAGGGGCAGAGGGGCAGAGGGGCAGAGGGGCAGAGGCAGAGCAGGAGGATCTCTATGAGTTTGAGGTCAGCCTTTTCTACATAGTGAGTTCCAGGATAGCCAGGGCTACATAGAGAGACCCTGTCTCAAACAAAACTAATCAGAATGCCAAACAAAACCAAACCAAACAACAAAGCAACCATCAGGGGCAGGGGAGGACTGGAGAGATGGCTCAGCGGTTAAGAGCACTGACTGCTCTTCCAGAGGTCCTGAGTTCAATTCCCAGCAACCACATGGTGGCTCATAACCATCTGTAATGGGATCTGATGTTCTCTCCAGGTGTGTCTGAAGACAGTGACAGTGTGTTTATATATATTAAATAAATAAAAATTAAAACAAGCCGGGTGGTGGTGGCGCACGCCTTTAATCCCAGCACTTGGGAGGCAGAGGCAGGTGGATTTCTGAGCCTGGGCTACAGCCTGGTCTACAGCGTGAGTTCCAGGACAGCCAGGCCTGCACAGAGAAACCCTGTCTCGTAAAACCAAAAACCAAACCAAAACAAAACAAAAAAAGCAGCATGGCCTTGGGAGTCTCACAGCCGGATAATAAGGGGGCCTTGAGTTGTCCCATTCATCAGAGAAGGACACTGAGACCTCAGGGGTTGGACTTGCCTGTCCTACTGTTGATGTGAGAGCCTCAGGGCTGCTAGATTCTAAACTAACTAAAAGGCAGAAAAGATATGGAGAGGAAGAAGGAGGCTGGGAGGGGAGGGAAAGGGGAGAGGCAGAGGGAGGAAGAGAAAGGGAAAGGTGTGGGGAGAGAAGGAAATTTGTCTTTAGGCCAGGCTCCGCCTACTCATGTGCCACCTGCAGAGGAAGCTGAGGTCAGAGGTGAAAGTGTCAAAGGTCTTCACCTGTTCCCCTGGCCTCTTCTGTCCCTTCCTGGCCAAGTAACATGGGAAAGCTGGTTCACCTCTCTGGCCCTCTTTTTTACATCAAACAATGGGGTATGTATTTAACATTTTATCACGCAGTCCAGCCTTGAACTTCCAATCTTCCTGAGCTCCAGGACTACAGGTGTCATGGAGTCCAGCTTAGCAGATTCTTTGGTGACACAGGAGGAAGAATGCCCTCCAACCCAATGCTCTTGGTTTGGGTGGAGCTGAGGACAGAGAGGCATCTGGAATTTCTCCATCTGAGTCTAAGGTGGGCGGGTGCAGGCCATGGGTTGGGAGGAATGGACTGCCCCGTGGGAGGAAGTGACGCCCACCTTAGAAATTCCATACCCAGCTGCAGCTGAAGGTTCTGGATCTGAAGCGGGTGATGGTTTTCTCAAACCAACTGGACTCCAGGTCATCGAATGCCAAGGTGACTGGGTCTGCTAGGTCCCCAGAACCACCGTGTGCTTCAACCAGAAATACTAACTGTGACCTCATCACAAGTGGACTCCCACATTGGGAGGGACAATGTGACCAGCGAGGTGACACAGGCAAGGCACAGTGTGGGTACTGGGTAGAGTCCCTAAGCCTAGTGCATGGCTGAGGCTTGGCACATCTAGGGTTCATGGAGGATCACAGAGATGGTTCTGAGCATCTGTTGTGTGCCAGGCAAGTGCAAAGCAACCTGGGAAGTGGTGCCCAGAGAGGTAGAGATAACTCGCCAAGGTTTGCACAGCTAGGAAGCACCTGAGTGTGGCTCAGAACAAAAGTCATGTCACACCACACCTTTAGGTATTGTCGTTGTTACTGGTGCATCTGTGTGTATTGAGGGTCAGAGGACAACCAACTCTCAGGGGTCGGTTCTCTCCTTCTGCTGAGTGTTTCGGTCATCAAACCCAGGCTTGCATGGCAAGAATTTTACCTACTGTGCATCTCTGCAGCCCACGCCCCATGGGGCCTTGCTGATATGGGGAGAGGCACATAGCCCCCTTTGTCCTATCTCTTAACCATGGTCTTCTGGGAGTGCCTGGAAACTCACTCGGGGCTCTGGATAAAAGAAACTTCAGCTCTGGGGCTGCAACCTGGGGGTTGCTTAGGGTCACCCAAAGAAGCACACGTCCTGATTTTCCAGATGAAGGTTCAGTCTCATCCAGCCTGCTGCCTAGGACTTGCCCGATAAGTGCTACAGTCAGCAAGTGCACCAATTCTGCTGTGTGACAAGCATCCCTGCACAGAGGCCCCCGTATCCAGCCCTGGAAAGTGAGGCCAGCCTGGCACCTCCTTGGTAAGTGGTCATGAGTAGACAGGGCCATTAGTCATCCTGTGAACCTTCTGCCATGAGAAGGGAGAGCCCCTGGCCACGTTGCGTGGCTGCTGGGCTGGAGGCCACACATCAGGCCGAGGCTGGCACGAGCCCAGCCGCCAGGACATGGCTGCAGAACCTGAGGCCAGACTCCTGAGTCACTGTTTCCCCGATGTTGCCAAACCAGGCGGGAAACTGGGGAGCCAGAGTGGAGCCAGGGAGGGGAGGCTGCGGGGAGCCGAGACCTCTGTCTTAGCCTTGTACAAGATAGCTAGATAAAAAAGGGACCCTGTGGTACTAGAATGGGGTGCTGGCAGCTCCCTCAAGCCTCCTCATCTCCCAGCAGCTCCTTCCCCATCAACCACACAATTATCTGTCACAAGTTTCTGTTTCTGGAGTTTATTGAGCAGGTTCCACACCCCAGGGCCTTTACATCTATGGTCTCTGGACCATCCCAAATGGCTGGCTTATTGCTATCCCGGAGCCATGGCCTTGCCACCTGGCTCTTAAAGTGTAACCTTCCCAGTTCGTCCCATCATTTCCAGCCTGTCTAACCTGTCATTGTCATTATCTGCCTGGATGGTACTGAGAACACACAGTGGTCAGGCCCTGCCCTGGACACCCAGGATAGAGAGAACTGAGTGGACTGCCCACCTGCTCCCCAGAGCTGATGCTTTAGAACAGGCTGTGCTGTGACAGGGTCAGCAGGGAAAATGAAGGCCATGGGGGTGGCCAGTGCAAAGGCCCTAGGGCAGGATTACGGCTGGCAAGATATAGAGGCAGCTGAGGCCAGTGTGTCTGGAGCTGGGAGGGGAAGGGAGTGAGGTCAGCAATGGGGCAGGCAGATTGAGCAGGATTTGAGTCTTGATCTGACAGGTGGGAACCTTGGGGGTCCTGAATAGAGGGGGCCTCAGAGGTTTTAAGACTTGGTTAGATTTTCTTAGACTTGGGGGATGATACACCTGTGTCTGTGAACGATTTCAGGGAAGGGCTGTGAAGGACAGGATACAGGAGCGACAGTGCCCAGACCTAAAGGCAGATGGGGCTTCCACCTTGCTCAGCCTCCAAGGATGGTCAGGGGCCAAGCCCAGGGGGTCTGTCTCACACAGATGCAGACACAGACACTCCTAGAGACACAGAGATGCACACGCACACAGACACAGAGACACATACAGACACAGACACAGACACACACAGACACAGAGACACACAGACACAGAGACACACACAGACACAGAGGCAGACACAGACATACACACAGTCATATACACAGATACACACACTCATACAGTCGTGTACACAGAAACACACAGAGATACATATGATTTGTCTCCTGTGATGGACATCCCCCATGATAAGCCTGTGGGATACTGGTCAGCGCTCAGCCAGTGACTCACCAGGACTTGCCCTCATCTGGGACAATCACTGCCTCTCCATGTCCAGACCGGAAACCACCTCTGACCTGCTGGGGAGACAGGAGGTGGGCAGAAAGGGAAGAAGAGCCCTGGACTCAGGCCAGGCAGTCTGTAGGGACAAGCCTGGGGGCGGGGGGGGGCCCAGGCTTGTCACCCGCTTGTGATGCCCTCCTGGGCTGAGGTAGCATTGGGAAGGTCCCAGCTTCTCTGTTGGAGTCTCAAGCACAGCAGTGCTGAGGTGTGTTGGGTCCTCACAATGTGTCACACTCACCCACCATGTTTTCATTTTTCATTGTTTTCATTTTCATTCTGGTCTGTTCTAGCATCTTCCATTCCTTTCTAGTCTGTTGTCCTATTTAATTGGAAAAAAAAATGTTTATTGAGCATCTATTATGTTCCAGAGAATAGGGTTTGTTTGTTTGTTTGTTTATGAGATAGGATCTCACTTTGTAGCCCTAGCTGGCCTGGAATTCAGAGAAACCCACCTTCGTCTGCCTCTCAAGTGCTGGGCCACCCCACCTGGCCTCACTGACTAGTTTTTTTTTTTTATTGTTTACTTTTTGTTTTGTTTTTAGATAAAATATTTCTTGTAGACAGATGTTCTTAAACTTTTTCTCACTTTTGTTTTTATTTTGGTTTTTGTTTGTTTGTTTTTGAGACAGATTTCTCCATTGTAGCCTTGGCTGTCCTGGAACTTGATGCTGTAGCCCAGGATAGCCTCAAACTCAGACCGTTCATTCTGCCTCTGACTTCCAAGTACTCAGATTAAAGGTGTGTGTCACCACACCTGGCTGCGGGTAAAGACATGACTACAGCTTAAGAGAAATACAAGTCCTGTCCCCAGAAGCTGGTGGCAGCCCAGAAGCCAAAAGGAACGTTTTTACCGTGTACAAAGTGGTAAGGACCATAGGAAGGACAGGTGTTTCTCATGGTGAGTGAAAGGGGCTCTGGATACGACCATTGAGCAGAATCCTGAAGGGAGCAGGGAGGAGGAGGGAGCCCTGTAGACACCGGAGGGACAGGAAAAGCTTCCAGCCAACAAAAACAGCAAGTGCAAAGGCCCTGGGGCTGGAATGTGCTCGGTGTGTTCAGGGAGCAGCAGGAAGGCTGGAGTCAGGAGCCGACAACGACAACTAATGGGCAAGCCAGGACACGGAGTGGAGATACATCGTCTGCACGTTTCCCACACTTTAAAGGCTCTCCAGGATCTTTTTGTCTTTTCAATCGGCCCTAGCAGCCAGCTCACTCCTGAGGATGTGTGGGCAGGCAGAGGCCGGAGCTGGGCCCGGACACTTGGTTGGTCGGGCTTCCGGCTTCCTTCCTGACCTGGTCAGCTGTCCAGGCCTAGGACTGACGCCATTCAGTTCTTCTGTCTTCCGTTCAGCCCATCCATTTGTCCTGCAGGAGGGCTAGTGATGTAATCAGTGGGTAAAGTGCTCGCAGGGTGAGTGTGCACGAAGCCCCAGGATCCCCGGTGCTAAAAAAGCTGGTATGCTGGTGCCACACACCTATTAGTACTGGGGAGCCGGAAGGGAGGGATCAGAAGTTCAGAGCCATCTAGACTACAGTCCTTATCTCAAGGAAGGAAAAAGATTATGGTATAGTTGGGTGTGGTGGTACAGTTCTGTAATCCCAGCAGCTGAGAAGCTGAGGCAGGAGGATCATAGTGAGTTTGAGGTCACCCCTGTCTTGAAAGAGCAAGAATGTTTGTTGTTGAGCTGCCCGTGCCCACCGCCCCCCCCCATGTGGTCACATGTGGTCCCTAAGGCCAGGTAGCCTAAGTTCCAGCTGGTCCTGCCAGCCTGGCAGGTGGTCCTGTCTCTTCCTCCTGTGTGAGGGATGCAAGTGTGACAAATGCCAAGCACCTGGCTCTTGTCACACAGGGACATTTGGCATCAGCCCTGACTTCGAGTTTACATCTGAGAATCCAGGTCCCTAAAAGGAAGAGCCTTGCCTGGGACTGTTCACAAGGAAGTGGCCGACCCCATACTTGAGCCTCCCAGACGCCTCTGCTCTCACAAGGCTTGCAAGCTGACTCTGGCCCAGAGTGAGCAGTCCCGAGCAGGTCTAGCTGAGACCTTTGGAAGCTCAGGAAGTACCAGGGCCTCAGCCACTCAGGATGCTTCCTCCTGAGAGACCAGCACCTGCTGTCTCTTCCCCTGCATTCAACAGGGTCAGGTACTCCAGGGCCTGCAGGTGCTCCAGGACGGAAGGGTGGAGCAATGGGGAAGTGGCTATTGCCATGGAGACCAGACAGTCTGAGTAGAGTTGGGAAGCTTGTAGGCTAAGACGTTTAGTTAGTTCAAGCCTCATGGAGGTCAAAGGGGTCCATTCCTCACCATTGTCCCTAGGGGCTCTATCTTGGCCTTAGGATTCCAGGGTGTGGTCCCTGCCTGTGGGCTGTCAGAACCATGGGATCTCTGGGCACCTTAGAGAAATCCCCAGTGCCCTCTGAGTGCAGTGTCCTGGGGACATACACACTAAGAGCAAGGAGGGATAGCAGGAGAGCCAGGCAGGCCAGTAGGAAAGGGCCAGCTGCCTGTTAAACTCATCTCGCCCAGCTTCTGGCTGCCAGGGCCTTAATGGATAAAGCCTTTCTTTAACAAGCCTCTGGCAGCCTGGCGGGCATCAGCTCCAGGCCAGTGGCTGCTGGTACCTGTCATAGCAGGCGTCAGTGCCCACCTGAAAGTTCCAGAATGTGGCCAGGAAGAGGGAGCTTGGCAAGAGAAGGTGGCGGTGATGACATGGCCTTGCTCACTTCTGGGCACCCAGCTCCCAAGACACAGCCTGGAATACTGTAGACACACCATCAAAATTTGTAGAATAGCCAGGCACAGAGGGGTATGCCTTTAAGCCTGACACTTGGGAGGCAGAGGCAGGAAGATTTTTTCTGTTAGTTCAAAGTTGACCTGGTCTATGTAGCAAGCTCTGGCTTCAGGACAGCCAGGACTACATGGAGAGACTCTGTCTCAAGAAAACGAATAAATTAATAATTAAAGTGAATTTGTAAAATAAGCCGGGTATGATGGGTCAAGTGATTCCTGGACTCAGGAAGCTGAGGCAGGGGGAGAGCTTTGAATTCTAGATCAGCCTGGATTGCAGACTAAGACCCTTTGTCATCTCAAAAAACAATAATTGTAAAAATAATTTTTTTTTGGCTTTTTGGTTTTTTGAGACAGGATTTCTCTGTGTAGCCCTGACTGTCCTGGAACTCACTCTGTAGACCAGACTGGCCTCGAACTCAGAAATCCGCCTGCCTCTGCCTCTGCCTCCCAAGTGCTGGGATTAAAGGTGTGTGCCACCACTGCCTGGCTGTAAAAATAAAATTTAAAAAAAAGCATAAAACATCAGCTGCTTAGACCCCGGCTTATCCTCGTGTGGGAAATGTATATACAAAGAAACTTCACACAGAGAGGTTTAGGAATTTGTCCAAGGCCACACAGCTAGCAAGTGGTAACCAGGACTTGAACACAAGCTTATTTGCAAAACTTTGCCTTTTAATTTCACTTTATTTTTTGCATGTGTGTGCATGTGTGTGCATGTGTGTGCATGTGTGTGCATGTGTGTGCATGTATGCTTACATATGTGTGGAGGCCAGAGGTTGACATCAGGTCTCTTCCTCGGTCACTTCCACTTATATTATTGAAGCAGACCTCTCTCCAGCTGAACCCAGAGTTTACCTTCGCCTAGTCACCTTGCCAGCCTGCTCTGGGAATCCTTGTCTGTGCCAGCCCCCTGAGTCCTGGGGTTATAGACTGGGTCAGCTTGCCCTCCTTAAGTGGGTGCTGGAGATCCGAACTCTCATCTTCATGGTTGCCATGTAGACACTTGACCCACTAAGCCATCCAAGTCATCTCCTTAGTCCTTGTTTAATTAATTTACTAATTAAATTTTGAGATATCCTGGAATTCCCTCTGTAGACCAGGCTGGACTCGAACTCAGATATCCGCCTGCCTCTGCCTCCCAAGTGCTGGGGTTAAAGTCATGCACTGTCATGCGATCAAGCCCAGAGACTAAGCACTCTGTCACTGAGCTATGCCCCTTCCCCATGTTTTTACTTTTTATTTTGAGACAGAGTCTCACAAAGTTGCCAGCCTTGAACTTCTGATTTTCCTTCCTTAGTCTGTGTCACCAGGAATAACAATTGTTCCACGAGTTGGGGGGCAGGAGTTCACATAAGCTGTCTTACTTGGTTTTGTCTCTGTGTCTATTTTTACCTGGCACACACAGTAGGTGCTTAATAAATATTTTGTAGAAATTACTAACACCCTGAGAAGTTGCTTCTCTTCAAGCCCAAGTTTACTCATCTGTGCAATGGGCACACTGCAGGACCACTATGGTATTCATCTGACATGGCTGTTTAGACCGTGAGATTCAAGGTGACTGAATTGTGTCCAGTTCTGGTCCTTCTAGCTGTGTATTCCTGGGCCGTCTCTGAACCTCCAAGTTCTCATCCATGGGATGGGGGTTTGGATCCTGGGACACTGAATTCTCCCAGATCTCGCTGATCTCTCTGGATGGACAGCAACTGGCTTGGGGCTGAAGCTTCTGAGGTGATAACCCTGACCCTCCATCCACCCTTACAGGGTCACAAAGCAGCCATTATTCCAGAATCCTTCAGGCTTCCTGGGGCTGCTCCAGGGTTGATGCCTATGTCTGGACTGGCCAGGGGCTCCCAGACACCTCTGAGGTAGATGAACCTTCTGGCCTCACGTCTGTTGAGACCAGCCTGGGGAACCTACATCTTCTGAGTGCCAGGCATCCTGATGGGAAGCCTAGTTACCAACAGGCTGATGTGGGACACAGAGGCTCACTGTGGAAGCCACTCCTCAGCTTCCCTTTCTCCTCTCCTGTCTCCTCATCCCTCTCAGTTTGGGTCTTTCTCCCCTCAGTAGCCACCTGCCCCTGTGCCCTCCCTGACCCATGTGGCCTAGCTTCCCTTGTTACATATGAGGTGACATCACTGGTACTTTGCTGGCAGATTCTCGGTCCCCAGCTGTAGTATCAGGTTGGCCTTAGTCATGCCTTGTCCCCACACAGGCTCCACAAATCCCTGCCTATCAAAGGCACTTGGATCTGGCTCATGCCCGTACACAGTAGGTTCCAGCAAAACCTAAAGCGACATCAACTCCCTACAGGGAGACATGGTGGAGGAGCCAGAAAGACATGGCGATCTTGGGTTCAAATTCTGCTTGCCCAGTGAACTTGGGCAGGTGCCCTGAACTCTGTTTCTGAACTTCCACTGCCAAAATCAGAGACCACTGTGTTGCTGGCGCACACACACACACACACACACACACACACACACACACAGAGAGAGAGAGAGAGAGAGAGAGAGAGAGAGAATTGAAGGGTTGCAGATGGCTGGGCGATGGGGAGCTGCTGCTGCTGGGGTCTTCAGGGAGCTGCCAGCTCCCACCTTTGTATTCTTCCCCAAGCCATCTCTGCACCTGCCCCAGGTCACAGAATACACTTCGGGCAGATGAAGGGGTAAGTGTCTCTAAAAACAACCTGCCATTGTGCCCTGTGGGTGTAGAGGACTTGTGGGGAGTACCTTGGGAGGAGACTACAGGGCCTGAATAGCTGGGGGGAGGGGAGGTGGGGCAGATGCAGGGCAGGTGCCGGACAGGTGTCCACAAGCATCTCCCAGCACCGTCCCTAGGGAAGTGCCCTCTTGTGCGTGCCCCAGAACCGGCCCAGCTGGTCAGACACCTGCACAGGTAGCTTCTTGTCCAGGGCCAACACAGGTGTAAGCTGGGGGTGGGGCTGGAGGTGGGGAGTGGGGTTGGGGGCAGGGCCTAGAAAAGTCTGCCCCCCTGAACAATCAGTCACCTCCATATCCTGTTCCCTCATCCATAAAGGAACTGCAGGCAAGCCTAGTGCCTGAGCAGAGTCCACACCCCATGGGTTTTCCTGGCACTCACATGCTGCTGGAGAGTTGGGGGAGGGGTGGGCATGATAGTACTTATGGCTTCCTACAGGTCTGACTCCAGGAAGACTTGATCTCCACTCCCCGCTCTCTCTGGAGGGGGATGAAACAGGGTCTCCAGTAGTCTCTCTAGGCTGGCCTCGAACTCATGATGCTCTGAGAGCACCTTGAACTTCTGATCCTCCTACCTCAGACTCCTAAGTGCTGGGATCACAGGCTTGTTCCATCACACCCAGACTAAGAGTTTATCTTTCACTCAAGAAGCATGTGTTGAGTACCTACTGTGTGTCAGCTAGGAGCTGGGGCCATTACTGGGGGATGAGGTCTCTGCACTGAGCAAGATGGAAGGAGGTCTATAGGCAGACACAAATCATCCCGAGAGCCTTCCGGCCGGGTTGATGGTAGTCAGATGGGGTGGGGAGGACTGGGGAGCACGGGAGTGGTCCCAGGTCAGGGCCAACCAGGGCAACAAGGGCCAAGACAGAAGTAGGCATAAGCTCTCAATTTTAGAACCCACCCCCACCCCTCAGCATCTGCCTCAGGGGCTGCTGTGTTCCCAGGAGCCAAGGCCAAGGGCCAGGCCGGAGGAAATGGGTTTGAGGCCCAGCAGCAAACTCTCCCGGGACAGCTAATATCTCTGAGTGCCACTGACAGGACACAGCCCTGGGTGGCAGGGTGGGGGCCGGGCACTCCATAAACAGCCAAGGCTCATAAAGCTGATCAAAGCAGCAGGCCTGTCCCAGCCCAGGCCACTTCCTGCAGGGGCCCAGAGCCCCCCTTGTGGAGGGATGGAAGGGGGACCCAGGAAAGCCTTTTTCAGTCAGGGGGCTCTCTGTGTGTAAGGGCAGCCCCCCAAGCCTACGAGGCCTCTGTTTCTTGGCTTGCCTTACAAATCTGGATCCCTGAAGCTCCTGGACAGCCTGTTTCTGGAACAGAACAGTCCTATTACCTTGTGACCTCAGTCAGTGACACCCCTCCCCCACACCCCTGTCCTCAGCTAGAAGATGGGGGAGCCATCATCCCTCTTTAGAGGCTTCAGGCTGTAGAATTTTCTCATTATGATTTATAGTTACAGTTCATTATGTGTTGGTAACAGCACTGACCAGGCCCTAACTAGGTGGAAAGACTGAGTCCTCACAGTGAGGCTTAGGGATGTGGTACCCACAACAGGCAGGGACCGGTCGGTGGGAAGGTCCTTCTTCTCATCCCCTCAGAGTGGGCCTAGAGATGAGAGCTCTTCAGGCCTGACTCTGGTGTGTCTGTGCCTCAGCCTGGGGACTCTGGGAACCCTGGGGCGTCTCTCCAGAACTTGGGGCTCCTCTTCTTTGCAGTTAGGCAGGATGGAGAGGGCTGACATCCCAGCTGCTGGGGGACGCTGAAGTCGCATGGAAAGTTTCAGACCATCCTGGGTGGCTTTGTTTTGAAGTCCTGCCTCTAAGCCAGTTATGGTAGCATCTGTGTATTCCCAGTACTCTGGAGGCAGAGGCAGGAGGATTGCCAAAGGTTTTAGTCCTGCGTGGACTACACAGTACCAGGTCAGTTGGGGCTGACTACTAAGACTTTCTCTCAAAAAAAACTGAAAGGGCCGGCCATGGTGGCACATGCCTTTAGTCTCAGCACTTGGGAGGCAGAGGCAAATGGATAGCTGAGTTCAAGTCTAGCCTGGTCTACAGAGTGAGTTCCAGGCTGGACTACATAGATTCGGTCTCAGAAAAATAACAACAAAAACAAAATGAGAAAAAAAGGAGAGATGGGGGAAAGGCCTCATTCTAAAATAAAACCTAAACCAGGCAGTGGTAGCACGTACTTTAATCCCAGCACTAAGGAGGCAGGAGGTCCTCTGAGAGTTCAAGGCCAGCCTGGTCTACACAGCAAGTTCCATGATAGCTAGGGCTACATAGAGAAACTCTATCTTGGGGGGAAAAAAAAAACAGCTAAAATAAAACCTAGAATGGGGGGTAGACTGGGGTGCTATCGAGGCCCTGGGTTCAGTCCCCAGCACCCAAACTCCAGGAGAGTGGGAAGTGGCCACGTCCCAGGTGCCCTCCTGACAGCTGGGATACTGCAGTAGCTCCCCTCCCCCATCCTCCTGGCCCTCCCTCTGTGCCCTCCAGTGTACCCTGGGTGAAGAAGCTAAGTCGGATCACATCTGTCCTCTCAGAGCCCACTCTTGGCTCCTACCCAATCCGCAAAGCCAGAATTCCCAAAGCTCTAGGCCCAGTGCAACCAGCAAGTCCCCGGCTGTGTCAGCAGCTCCTGACATGTGGGTCTGCGTGGGAGGCAGGAGGGGACCCGGAGGTCAGGGCAGTGGGTGCTGCCACCCAAAGGCTCTGCAAGGGTGAGCAGAACATGGCAGGAGAAAAGCTACTGAGCCTAGGATCTCAGCAGCAGGGACCATGGGTCAGGGCAATGGCTGATGCACACTGAACTCCTACTGTGTGCCAGGCGCCACACTAAGTACTGGATGGTGAAAGAGGAAGACCCTCGCATGGGTGGACAGACTCAGCCTTGTGGGCTCTGCATGGTCACCCACTATGGGGGGAACCCAAGTCCCCAGGACCAGACAACAGATGTCTGGTGACAGAACCATGGCCCTGGCTGGCTGTCCTCTGGGGAAGAGCTTGGTATTCCCTTTCTCTCAGTAAAGTGTGGCCACAGCCCACTACACAGTTTCTGTCCAGGTGACTAGTGACTGGAGACAGGCCCTGCTTCACTTTTAGAACCTCTAAGGGGTTTCCCTGGCTGTGGGGTGGAGGTCTGTTGTTTGTTTTGAGATGGGGTCTCATGCTGCCTGGGTTGGCCTTGAACTCATGTGTGGGAGTTGAGCGTCCTAATCCTCCCGTCTCTATGAGCTCGCACCCAGACCACCCCCAGTCTGTGTCTTCCCACCCTGCCACCTCTGATACCCTGCATCAGCCATCCCCTGAACTGCCAGTGGTGCCCAGCAATAAATCAGTCGAAGGTTGGCCTTCTTTACTGGGGGGAAACTGAGGCATGGGGCATGGAAGGAGCAGAGTGGCCCAGGGAAGAGTTGGAAACCATTTGCAGAGGTCCTGGAATTTGTGTGTGCCTGTGTGGGGGAGGAATGTGGGGGGAAGGGGGAGGAGGAGAAATGCTGAGGAGAACCCAGAGCCTCTTACATGCTGAGCAAGCATTTTAACACTCAAGTGTCCCCTGTCCCCTGAACACCGTCTTCTCAGAGCCTGCCCCTCCCCTTCTTCACCAAGGTCACAAGCAGCTCAGTGGACGAGACATGAAAGAGAAGGCTGGGCTTAGAGGGCCACAGCCAGTGCCCAGGTCACACAGCCCGAGGTAGTGGGCTTGTTTGCCAGTGTTTCGACAAGTGGTGGGCAGTCAGGGGCCAGGAAGGGCAGGCCCTGCCGAGGTCAGGCAGCCCTCCTGGGCCCCGGCTCCACAGAAGCTGGCCCAGAGCAGGAGTCCTGACTCAAAACTGTCTTCCAGAGTCTTCCCACGGCCCTGGTGGGGGTGGGGGACCACTTGGCATTTCCTGTTTGTTTGGGCAGGGCCCAGGCAAAGCCAGAGGGGAGACACAGGGATTTCATGGTCCTGTCACTCAGGAACTAGGCCTCTATCCAGAAGGCAGGGGCTGGGTCCTGAATCCTGGGTTCGATTTGTTCTTACCCAATTCAACTGGGCATCCCTGTCCCCACCCCACCTCAGAGTCCTTGTCTCAGATCCCCCCCAGTCTGAGGATTTACCATCCAACAATCCAATGAGCTGACCTCAAGCCCTTGGGAGGCCCCAAGGCCATCAACACTGCTTCTCTGTGCCTCAGTTTCCTTCGCTGTTAAACAGAGTCATTGTGAGGATGAATTGAGTTGTCCACACAGCCTCTAGGAAGCTGTTACCCAAACAGTGGGTCCTGACTCTGACCTAGCATGCTGTTTCCCAGATAGGAAACTAAGGCCCTAGCAGGAGAAGGGAAGCTACATAAGGACACACAGCTGGTGGAGGCCTGTCCACCTCCAGCCCCTAAGAGGTCATGTGATGCCAAGTAGGCACATGGTGATACCCAATACAAGAACTTTAAATTCCTGCCCTGCCATTGGATGGCTGTGTGAACCCCACACTGCTTACTGTGTATCCTCAGTTTTCACTTCTGTAAAATGGGAGGAAAGTAATGTGAGAGCAGGACTTAAAGAACTGGTAAGGCAGAGGCTGAGCCTGAGCCAGTGACTCACACAGCGTTCTTCCCAGAAGGAAGCATAGTCTGTGCCCTGGGTGGCCCAGGCAGCTGGAGGAAGCCCCCGATCTCCAGCCCACCCCAGCTGGCTTTGTTGGAAAGCCAGTACATCCACAGGGTGACTGTCCTGTTTATGCTCCAGGGTGGCCTAGCTGACAGACCTTTCCCGCCCTTCCCCCACCAGGCTGTTACTCAATCTCGGTGGCCTCTCCCAGCTCCTCCCTCTAGACCCTGTCACCTTCCACACCAGCACCTTCGTGTCTCTCTCCCTGGTCCCCCCTCCATGTTCCGTCCCCACTGGATCTTAGTTTTATTGACTCTCATTAGAGTCTAAAACAGCATCTTTTAACAGATTAAGCACTTCATAAATATTTGCTCAACAAAAGAGGATATGTTTTTCTGTGTTTTGCTCAGGCAGAGCAGGAGTCAAAGCAGGGCCTTGTGCACGCTACGGAAGTGTTCTGTAGTGAACTCTACCCTAGCCAGCCCTGTAGACCAGGCTGGGCTTGAACTCACAGAGATCCACTTGCCTCAGCCTCACAGGTGCTGGGATTATAGGTGTGGCCACCACACCCAGCACCTTTCTTCCTTTTTGAGACAGGTCTTGCTGAGTTAATCAGTTAGTCTTGTGTCATCTCAGTTAAGGGTTCTACTGAATGAATGAATGAATGAACGAACGAGTGAGTAAGCGAGCGAACAAACTCCGGGCTGTTGGGATGGGTGGAGAGTGAGGCTTTCTCCAGCTTCCTTGGGCTATCCAGGTAGGAGAACATGAACCTGAGCTGGGGGGTTGGCCCATTGGCATCCCAGCACTCTGGAGGCTGGAGTACTGTGAGTTCAAAGCCAGCTTGGGTTATTTACGGTGTGACCCTCCCTCAAAACCAACACCAACCTAAGGGAACGTGGTAACCCAGGTGTGCAGGCACCTGCCTGGATCCCAGCACCCAGGAAGTAGAGGCAGGAGGAAGGAAGCCGGTGGTGGTGGGAAGGCGAAATCTCTGAGTTCAAGGCCAGCCTTGTCTACAGAGAGAGCATTCCAGGGTGGCTAGCACCATAGAGAGAAACCCTATCTCAAAAAACAAAAACAACAAAACACAGTTCAAAATCATGGTCAGCTACATAGTGAATTTTAGGCCAGCCTGAGCTATGTGGGGCCTTGTCTTAAAACAAAACAAAACCAAAAAACCCCACCATCACCACCACCACAACCACAAAATAAAACATGGGAAAAGCCCTTTCTAGCCCCCCACTCCTGCAATTGCTTAAATCACAGCCCTTGGCTTGGGAAAGGCCTTGTTTATCCCACCTACCTCTGTGTGTGTGTGTGTGTGTGTATGTGTGTATGTGTGTGTATGTGTGTGTGTGTGTTTGTATGGATGAGTGTATGTGTGTGTATATGTGTGTGAATGTGTATATATGTATGTGTGTGAGCGTGTGTATGTATGTATGGGTGAGTGTGTATATGTATGGGTGTATATGTGTATGTGTGTGAGTGTGTATATGTGTGTGTGTGTGTTCCTCATCCTGCCTGCACAGCAGCTTCAGGTTGGTGTCCCTGGTTCTGAATTGCAGTTGGCTGTCCCGGCTTCCCCTGTGACCCAGCCTTGCCTTTCCTCTTAGCCCCCCGTTTACTTCCTCACTTGTAAAGTTGGGTCCCAACGGCTGCTTCCTACCTTGCCTGCTGAGAGAACCAGGCGAAGCAGCTGGGGTCAAAGGGCTCGGCCCAATGCCCAGTTCAGTGTGAGCGCCCGGCCAGGGCCAGAACCCGCCTCGCTGTGGCCTCAGTTCCTCCTTTTGTAAAGGAGGCTGAACAGCATTTCCTCCTGAGAGAGCCTGGTCTGCTCCACCCACATCATCCTCTTCCACCTCAGAGCGAACGTGGCTCCAGAGAGGCTGACCACCATGCGGAGAGGGGGGCATCAGCTTTCTCTCCTCACACATGGGGAGACTGGGGCTCCCACAGGCACCATTCCCACGCACCTGCCGTTGCTCAGACCCGGGCAGCTGGGGCCCTGGCGGCCTGGGGAAAGGTGCACGGCCCTGGGGGATCCCAGCAGCCTCGGAGATGTTTCCTGATGCCTGCCTGGAAGGCCCGTGCTCCCTCCCCGCAGAGGAGAAACCCAAGGCCAAGGGGCGTTCCCACTGGCCACCCGTTCCCAGGGGTGGCGACTGTCTTCCTGCCTCTGCCCCAGCTTTGCCCCTGCTGGGAAGGCTCTTCCTCTAGTGGCCTACAGATCTGCCCCCTTCCCAGTGCAGCTCACACACGTCACTTCCTCAGGGACTTTCTTCCTGAGCAGGCACTTGCTCAGAGCCTTGAGGGTTTCCGCTTTCATAAGGAGCGTCCTGCCCTAGCCGAAGGTCTCCTTCCCTGGAGACTTAGGCTCAGAGCTCTGTACCTGAGCTGGTGCTCACCTGTCCTGTGGGGGTGACCGCTGTCCCCCTCTGTACCATCTTCAGCTGGGCCATTGCTTAATCCACTTTATTCTAAGAACAGGGAGTGTCTGATCTGTACACTGTCGAACCCCTGGGGCTGCGATCAGTGCCCAGCACACAGTAGGAGCTTAGCAGTTATGTTGGGGGGAGGGAATAAATCACTACTATTACTTTGTTCCATTTTTTTTCTTCCCCATGTATTTATTTAGAGAGGATCTCATGAAGCCCAGGCCTTGAACTCCTGATCCTCCATGTTGGGATTGCAGGTGTACACAACCATACCTGGCTTCTGTTCAGTTTCTCATTTCCTTATTTGGTACTGAGCCAGCTGTCCTGGGTTTGGTGAGTCAGGTCCATAATCCCAGCACTGGAGAGGCTGAGGCAGAAGAATTGCCAGAAGAACTTTGAGGCCAACCTAGGCTACATAATAAAGTTAGCCTAAGCTACATAGTAACACCCTGTCTTAAAAAAAAAAAAAAAAAAAAAAAAAAAAAGACAGGTGCCACATCTGGTTCTGCTCAGAATGGTTGGTAACAAAGTGACAGGCAGGGTCCTGCCCAAGGCCTGAAGTTTCTAGCCTTTAAAAACAACCACTGTCAGGAAGGCACAGAGAGGGGTGCCCCATGTGGGCTAGGCTGTCAGAAAGGGTCTCTGACAGAGGCTGGGACTGGCCCCACCCCCACTCCCAGCTGGCATAGCTGTGGGCAGCTGGAGTTGCCAAACTCCACCACAGCTGCGTCACCAAGGGCCAGGAGGACCCAAGGCAGAGGGGGACTGGGCAGAGCCCACACCCAGGCTGGCTTCAGCCACAGAATTAGCCGAAGGCTTGCTCCACATACACTGTTAGTCACTCTGCGGCGGGGCTACGTGGGCACTTGCTGGAACGGATTCTCTTGACTTGCAAGAAAGTTCGGGAATGGTGTTTGAGCTCCCACACCCCCATTTCCCAGAGGACAGAGAGACGTGGGCCTGATAAGGTCGTGGGAACCCTGAGATTTCCTTTGCCCCTGTGGTCCCCCTTTTGCCTTTCTCCATAACCTGTGGGTATGCCTTCCTGGTCTGTGTCTCTCTGCGTCTTTCTGTCTCTCTGTCTCTGTCTCTCTGTCTCTGTCTCTCTGTCTTTGTCTCTCTGTCTCTCTTTCTTTCTCTCTCTCTCTCTCTCTCTCTCTCTCTCTCTCTCTCTCTCTCTCTCTCTCTGTGTGTGTGTGTGTATGTGTTCTGGACCAGTAGTACCATTTCAAGCCTCAGCTTCCCCATCTATAAAATGGGATGATAATAGTCCTTACTTTGGAGGAGTGAGCTGGGAATTCAATTAGCTTTTGTGAGCTGGTGTACACATACACAGGGCCAACATCAGGGATGGCCATGAGTGGCAGACAGAGATGGCAAGTTTGCCCTCTTTCCTCTCTCCATTCTCTCTTTCTTTCTTTCTTTCTTTCTTTCTTTCTTCCTTCCTTCCTTTCTTTCTTTCTTCCTTTCTTTCTTCCTCTCTCTCTCTCTCTCTCTCTCTCTCTCTCTCTCTCTCTCTCTCTCTCTTTCTTTCTTCCAAGACTGGGTTTCTCTGTGTTATCCTGGTTGACCTGGAATTCACTCTGTAGACTCAAGAAATCCACCTGCCTCTGCTTCCTGAGAGCTGGGTTACCACTGCTGGCCTTATTCTCTTTTTTTCTTTTTTCTCTTTTTAAAGATTTATTTGGACCTGGTCGAGCAGGAGGTGCCATCATGGATGTTGACATTCACCACAACAAGGACCAAAATTTTGGCGCAAGGAGCCCAAGAGCCAGGACATCTACCTGTGCCAGCTGGTCAAGCCATACAGGTTCTGTCCAGACAGATCAACTCCGCCGTCAGTCAGGTTGTGCTGAAGGTTATTTATGAGCTTCACTAACCGGCTACCTCCACCCCTGTCCTGAAAGATGATCCGAAAGATGAAGCTTCCTGGCCATTGTGATTGTGGGGACCGTCACAGATGTTGCGTGGATTCTGGAAGTGCCCAAGCTGAAGGTGTGTGCACTGCGGGTGAGCAGCAGGCCGAAGTCGCATCCTTAAGACTGGGGGGTAAGATCCTCACCTTTAACCAGCTGGCCCTGGAGTCATTCAAGGGCTGAGGCACTGTGCTCCTGTCTGGTCCTCGGAAGGACCTAGAGGTATACCAATATTTTGGCAAGGTCCCAGGAACCACACACAGCCACACCAAACCCTATGTCTGTTCCAAGGGCTGGAAGTTAGAGCCTCTTAGAGGCCCAAGGGCTAGCTCAGGCTACACAAACTAATCCTGAATCAAAAAACAAAACAAACAAACAAACAAAAACAAAAAAACAACCTTTGGATGCTGAAACACTGTTGTGTTTTCAGACATGCCATAAGAGGGCATCAGACCCCATTACAGATGGTTGTGAGCCACCATGTGGTTGCTGGGAATTGAACTCAGGACCTCTGGAAGAACAATCAGAGTTCTTAACTGCTGAGCCATCTCTTCAGCCCTCTTTTTTTTCTTAATAAATGTATATTCATCCTGTTTTAAATATAATGAAAAGAAGGTGGCAGTAGTGGTGCACGCCTTTAATCCCAGCACTGGGTAGGCAGAGGCAGGCTGGTGTCTGTGAGGTCAGTGTGGTCTAGAGTGAGTTTCAGGACAGTCAGGGCTACAAAGAGAGACCCTGTCTCGAAAAAAAAAAAAAAAAAAAAAAAAAAAAAAAAAAAAAAAAAAAAAAACAGAAAAGAGAGAGAGAAAGAGAGGAGAAACAAATACAATATCTGTAGCTCAGGCTGGCGTGGAATCTTTGACAGCCAGCCCTCCTACAGAGAGACTCCTTCATTCTGGGATTACATTCTTGAGCCAGGCTATCCAACAAAGTACAGGGTTTCTTCCTTCTTTCTTTCTTGTTCTTTCTTTCTTTCTTTCTTTCTTTCTTTCTTTCTTTCTTTTTTTTAGGTTTATTTGTTTTATCTTATGCCTGTATTTTGTGTGCATGCATGTGTGTGCACTGTGTGTGTGACCAGTGCTCTCAGAGACCAGCAAGGATGTTGGAGCCCCTGTAGTCTCAGATGGCTTTGAGCTACCACGTGGGTGCTGGGACCTGAACCCAGTCTTCTGGAAGATCAGCCAGTGTTCTTAATCACTGAACGTCTCTCTCCAGCCCCTTTTTATTTTTTGAGACAGGACTTCACCATATTGTTCAAGCTGCCCTCAAATTCATAATCCTCCTGTCTCCAGTTAGGTGGAGCTGAGCTGATGATGGTTATGGTCCATTCTGGTTTTGCCATCTGCAGGGTTCGCCCTGCAAACCAGACCCGAAGAATCTGCTAGTCCTCTGCCACTGGTATCTGGCATCTGGAAGGGTGGATCTGTAGAATAGATGGGGACTGTGGCCTGGGGGACAGGCCAGGCAGGCTGTGGGAAGGGAGGGATGACTGCTGGGTACAGTGGGCACTTTATAAATTCTTTGTGTCATCTGCTCCTTCCTACCCCCTCTTCTTTCTCCGAATGTTCCAGGTCAGGTTGGGTCCACACACCAATCCCTTCACTCACTTTTTCTTTGTATCTCTGGGATGGAAGCCAGGGCATGCTAAACAAGCCTTCTACTGTCAACTGCATCCCCTCATCCCCAACTCTCTGTCTCTTTTCTTATTTTGAGACAGGATCTCACCATGTAGCCCTGTCTGGCCTGGAACTCCATATGCAGATCAGGCTGGCCTCGAACTCACAGAGAGACACCCCCACCAGCTGATCACTGAGATAAAAAAATTACACTACTCAGCCCAGCCCTGTGCTGAGTTTTCATTTTGACACAAGCTTTTATTCAGTTGCCTAGGCTGGTCTAACCTCACTTTGTAGCCCAGGCAGGCCTTGCTGCCATCCTCCTGTCTCAGCATCTTGAGTGGCAGACTGCATGGCAGACTGCATCACTAGGTACTGTTAGAGAACATACCAGACTCTGCTGTAGGCCTTAGGACACATGAACAAGGAGCAGGGAAGAGTCCTTGAAAAGCCAGCGTCACCAAGGATGTACTGGTCAGGTTTACCTGTTCTCTAAGTGGTACTGGCCAGAGGGGGAACTGGATTTCAACTGAGAATCAGACAGGAGACGAGTGTGTGTGTGTGTGTGTGTGTGTGTGTGTGTGTGTGTGTGTGTGTGTGTGTGTGTATGTGTGTGTGTGTGTGTGTGTGTGAGTGTGTGTGAGTACGTGGGTATGTGCACATAAGTGTGGGTACCCATGGTATCAGAGGTGGCGGCATCAGATGTCCTGGAGTGGGAGTCACTGGTGGCTGTGAGCCACGGGGCACGGCTGCTGGGAATTGAACCTGGGTCCTCTGAAAGAGCAGCCGGTGTTCTCAGTTCAGAGCCAGCTCTCCAGCCTCTCCTACTGCTTTGCTGTCTTCTCTCTGGCTGGAGTGGGGGCCTGGGCTGGGGGAAGGCTGCACAGAGGAAGCTGGAGGAGTCATGAAGTGAGGAGGCTTGGTGAGGACGGAAGGATTCATGGCTGCATGCCCTGAGGTCCCTGGAAGCAAGCCTAGGACATGGGATTGAGGGCAGGGGTCCAGGTCAGTATCAATAGCACCTCCCCATGGAGGACACTGGGCGGATGGCCTTCATCCCAGGAAATGGTCACCATGGTGACAAACAGCCCCTTCTGGGAATGGAAACACCCCCACAGCCCTACCACTGCCACAGATGTCATCTGGCCAGCCCACAGTGGAAGTAAGCCAGCTGTGCACCACTGGAGGCCTGTCAAGATACCAGATCTCTCCAGAGCACTCTGCAGCCCAGGGAGAGTCAACATGGTGAGGGTGTTTGGAACTCAGCCCTCAGAGCTGGAGTTCAGTCTCAGCTCTGCCTGTCAACTTGTAGGATATCAGGCAGGTACTTCACCTGTGCACTTACGTCTCCTCTAACGGGGACAGAGATGACGAGGCCGGCTTCCAGATGGAATCTGTCACCCATGTGATCAGTGCATGGGAAACAGTCAGACATATGGAGTGCACAGCAGGACACTCCACCCACCCCATGCCGCAACCTCGAGCTTCATTCTCATGAGCTGCAGGATTCATTCTTGGCACTCAAGGGAGAGGCAGGACAGAGGGTTGTTTCTGTGTAAAAAGAGGGAGAAGCCAGATGTGGTGACACAGCCTAGAATCCCAGCACTCAGGAGAAGAGGAAGACAGTTCTGGGCTAGCTTCAGCTATTGGCAATAGTCTAAGGACCAACAGGTGTGCCTCACAAGGAGAAAGCTTGTCCAGCATGGGAAAGTCCCTGGGTCCCATTCCCTGGACTGAAAGAAAACAACAAACAAACAAACAAACAGAACTGGTGCAGCTCAGTGGTAGATCTCTTGCCCTGCATAGATAAACCCTGGATTCCTTCCCTCACAGCATAAACCTGTCATGGTGCCTCAAGTTTGTAATCCCAGCATGCAAGAGGTAGGAGGATCAGATGTTCAAAGTCATCCCCAGCTCCACAAAGAGCTTGAACCCAGCCTAGGATACAAGGAGCTCAATCCTGCCACACACCCCCGCATCCTGCCACACACACAAAAGGGGGAAGGTTTCCGTGGGTGGGTGTTCCCACCCCAGCAGGAGCCCCCAGACCCTGGTGACAGGGGTTTCCTCTGTCTACCTCTGTGCTTCGCTGATGGAGTCAGTATTTCTTTCTGTCTACTTTTATATTCCGAAAAGGCATTCTTCCCTCGGGAAAGCCCCAGATCCTGGCCTGCAGCTCCACCCAGATCCCTGGCCTGCATGTGGCCAAGTTCCTGCCTCTGTGGGTCGTGGGATTCTGAGCTACTGGCCTAAGAGCAGGAGCTGGGGGAGAGAGGGGACTTCTCAGAGACCCCCCAGCACAGCCTGGGATCCAGTGGTGCAGGGGCGGGCGGTGGGTCCCATCACTGATGAGAACTCCTAATACCCCTTGGCCTAGCTGCTAATCACTTCCAGATTGGTCGGGTCAGGGCCAGGGCTGCAGCCGCCCGGCTCCATAAACAGCCCGGCATTCCAGATGGCGCCTGGCTCCAGCCTGGCGAGCAGGTTCACGGGATGGGGGTGAGGGGTTAGGGGGTGGGTAGCAGGTGGAGGACCCTCCCCACCAGCCAGATTTAGAGCCCCAGCTAGTTAGGGACCCTGGGTCAGAAAGGCACCTTGGAGAGTAAAGCTATTGGTGTAAGGAGGGAAACTGAGGCCAGAAGAAGCAGAGGAGGGGACAGAGAGTCAAGCATGCATCAGTATTGGGGACCCAACACACAGTAGACCTGCACACTGACAGGAACAGAGAGGAGAGCCATCCAGGCCCATCCTCCTTCCCAGTAAAGTAAAGGGTTCCCCTCCTGGCCTCGATTTCCTCTTAGGTCAGCCGGGAAGACTGAAATTCCACAAAGCATTCAAGCTATGCTGGGTACATCTGCCAATCATGCCTCTCTTCGTCCTCCAGCCCGAAAGCCACGAGGCCCCCTCTTCCAGGAAGTGCCCTGACTCTTCCCACACCTCTCCCTTTGTGCCAGCCACCATCCAGACAGTGAGGAGGAGAAGGAGAAGGAAGAAGAAGAGGAGGAGGAAAAGGAGGAGGAAGAGGAGGAGGAGGAGGAGGAGGAAGAGGAGGAAGAAGAGGAATAAGTTTGTGAGACAGCAGAATGTACTGACGGTGCAGTGCAGAAGCCAGGAGACCCTCTGTTTCCTCTTAGAGCAGATGGTGAGGTCCCAGACTGCTGTCCCCAGACTGGAACTGTGTAACGATCCACCAGAGAAAAGGACAGAGAAGCCAGCCAGTTTCCCAAATGGGCAGGAGTAGTCTAGTCCCGGGGTAGCCCCTGGCAGACATGATGGGGTCTGCTCTGAGAAACGACACAGCTCCTGAGGGCCTGAGCCGGTTTCCACCACCTCAGCCTAGTGTTTGGCACAGAGTGGTGGCCTTGGGAGAGCCCGATGGGACTAGCCACCTGGGGAGCTCTAGGCTGTGCGAGCTCCCTTCTCTTCACTCATGGTAACTTCTAGAAGCTCTGAGTGTAGGACAGCTGGCTGCCCAGTCTGAGGCCCAGAGAGGCAGTGACTTTCTGAAGTGCACGCAGCTGGAGCCCGGATCTCATCCCTGTTGGAACTCAGAGACACCTTGAGTCCGTCCCCCCATTCCAGGGGGGTCCAAGCCACAGTCAGGGCCTGGCTGGGGGGTGGGGGGGAACACTTCCCGGAGTCCCCCCTCCACCGCAACCTGCGCCCTCCCGGGCTTCGGATTTCAGCCAGCCTTGGGGTGAGCAGCCTGTTCTGCCCTGTGCCCGGGAGGAATGTTCGCGGTGGCATGGGCCCGGGTCCGAGAAGAAAGGCAGCCTTGTGGGCGAAAGGTGAGCCGCTGGGTGGGCGCGGGCGTGTTTACCCAGGGCCGGGCGTGTGGCTCGGGATGGCGCCGCTGTCAGCCGCCGGCGGCCTGGGCCTCTGCTGGCCTCCAGATGTGCGCTGGCTCCAGCCGGCCGGGCCCCCACCCCACGCACAGAGGGGCTTTATCAAAAGCGGCTGTGAGGAGGCCCGGGAGGCTGCCTGGCTCCAGCCTGCTGGCTCTGCGCCCCACCCGGCCTGCAGCAGCCAGGGAGAGCCCAAAGCAGCAGCTCCCCTCTGCACGGACCGCGATCCCGCCTGCCTGGGAGTGGAGTGCGGGGGATTACGATGACAGAGGGACCCACGGGGGACGGGAAAAACGGGGTTCAGGGCTGTGGGGTGGGCAGAGGCCGATCGATGCAGAGCTCGCTAGGTCGGGCTTCTGGGGCAGGAGGTCCCCTCCATTCTCGGGTTGGAGGGGGCTGGCTGGCGAGGGCGCTCTTCTTTATGGTTTCTTGGTAATAATAATAACTTATAGCCAAAAAGTAAATAAATAGAGACCAGGACTCCCGCCTGCTGCCGCCTCAGCCCCGCTGCCCTGAGCCACTTTCCACAGCTAGTCGGAGCGCATCCCAGAACTCCTTCCTGTTTCGGTCTTTAAGACGGTGTAAAAGGATGGAGGTGTGGAAGGCGACAGGGACCTCATCCTGCGGGCTTGAGAAGGCCTGGCTCCGGGTACATCCATCCTCTATTCCGAGTCTACCCATTTTGGGCTCTAAAGCGAAGGTATTTTCACCACTGTGTAGTATTCCACAGTGTGAATTTTCCCGCTTCCTAGGCCTGTGGTGATGGGTGTCTTGGTGGTTCCCTGTGGCACACTGTAGACTGCCCCGGGGCTGGGGAAGTATTTTCTGGGCTTTGGTAGTCAGGTCTTGGCAGTATGACAGGCGCTAGCTTTCCTCCTCTGAGAGCAGTTGCACACTTACCCTCCCCAAAGACTGGGATCTTTGTCCCTGGAAAGCTGCACACCACGGAAGGATCCTGGGAGTGGGAGGGAGATGCCCCCTGCTAAAAGCCCCACTTTCTTGTTTGCTTGTTTGAGGCAGGGTCTTACTGTATAAGCTTTGGCTGGTCTGGAACTCACTCTGTAGACCAGAGGTCTCAACTCACGGAGGTCCACGTGTCTCTGCCTCCAGAGCGCTTCGATTAACCATGTGAGCCACTAGGCCCAGGCACAGAAATTTTTTTTTTTTTTTTTTTTGAGCCAGGTTCTCACCGTGTAGTTCTGATTATGCTGGAACTTGCTCTGTAGACCAGGCTAGCCTCAAACTCAGAGATCTGCCTGCCTCTGCCTCCCAAGTGCTGGGATTAAAGGAGCTGCCACTGCCACCACCGCTGCCGCCACCACCAACTGATTACTTATTTTAATAACCTGCATGACTTTCTGTTCATGTGAGCACAGCTGCCCACAGAGGCAGGAAGAGAACCAGCTGGGAGTTGAACTTGGTTCTCCAGGAAGGGCAGCAAGTACTCTTAACCACTGAGCCAGTTCTCCGGGCTCCAGAAACCATTCTTTTGTTAACAAATAAACATTTCCAGGTAGGGCTGGAAGTTGTGGCTTAAACACCTGTGGCTCAACTTGTTCGGAACCCTGGCTGGATTCCATCCCCAGCACCCACACCTAAAAATCCCAAGTCTGTGAAAATGTACCTTCCTGTTGAGACAGGGAGAAACTCTAGGGAGCTTAGGAAGCTGGGTAAGGGGCACAGGCGAGAGGGGACACAGGTGGAAGGAGCTGGCCTGTGTGGAAGGCCCGGGCCCAGACACCCACAGGTCAGCTCTTGCCTGGTGGCCTGACCAGGCCAGCCATGTCTCCTGTGGGGTCTCAGAGGTTGTAATTAAAACCTTATTCAGTTCTGAAATTGTTGGTTCCGCCCCTGCGGGCCCCTTCCCAGAACTGGATTTCCAAGGCAGATCCCATCTGGCCTGCCTTGTTCTGCCGATTCTGTTCCCAGAGCACACAGTAGGTGCTTGTAGGTGATTGAGTTGTGTTTCCTCCTAATTCAAGTGCATCTGGAGTCCCAGGAGGGACTGGATTTGGAAATATAGACTCTCACAGTTATTAACTAAGGGTCTCAATACAAGGTTGAGATGGTGACGCCCACTGAGAAGGAGGGCACAGGGACACAGAGAACTGGTTTTGAGGAGATGGGGAAGGAAGGAGCAGGAAGCTGGTGTGGTGTGGTTGTAAGCCAAGAATGCTCAGTGCCATCAGGGATTGGAGAGTGCCTTGGGGAAGCAGCCCCATGTCCCTAAACTTCAGATCCTGGCCCTAGAACCAAGGGAAAAAATGCTTGTCTCTATGTTTATGTAGATAACGTCTCCAGTAGCCCAGGCTAGCCTCAGACTACCTCTGTAGCTAAGGATGACCCTGAACTTCTTTTTTTGTTTGTTTGTTTATGTTCTTTTCGAGACAGGGTTTCTCTGTGTAGTCCTGGCTGTCCTGGAACTCACTCTGTAGACCAGGCTGGCCTCGAACTCAGAAATCTGCCTGCCTCTGCCTTCCAAGTGCTGGGATTAAAGGCATGCGCCACCACTGCCCAGGCGACCTTGAACTTCTGATCCTCCTGTTTCCACCTGCAGGGCTCTGGGATTACAGACATGTGTTTCAGGATCTCCATGAGGAAGAGGGCAAAGGCTAAACCAAGAGCTTCTACAGGAAGAAAGGGGCAGGGGAAGGCGCTGACCCTCACTGGGGGCTGCACAGAGCTGTGACAAGGCTGCCCCTCCACTTGATGACCTAGGGGGAGTGGGATGGAACTGGTGACACACTGGGGATTATTCTTAGACCGTGACTGAGACATCATAGAAACAAGCCCCACAGACACCACAACCTCACAAGTGAAGCCAGCTCCCACTGACAACTTCCAGAGAAGCTGCAGCTAACACTTGGTCCCTTCAGGCGCAGCCCAGAGTCAGGCAGGTGGAGGGAAGTTCCCCACCTGTCTGCCCTTAGTCCTTCTTGTTGTGGTTCTCCAAGTCAACAGGAGGTAGTTCAAGAAAGGGCCCAAAGCCTGGCTGTGTCCTGGTCCCCACTGAGCCTCAGTTTCCCCATCTGCAGGCGAGGGAAAGGTCACCTGTCTTTGCCAAAGCTGTTGTGGACAGTAGGGGCCAATGGACTCAATAGGTGCTCACTGAGAGATGAGGGACTGGGCTTGCCAAGTTCCGATCTGCCTCCTGCCCGAGGCTGGTCCTTGGCTACTCACGGCTGTGGCACAGGGGCCCTCAGAGAGACTCAGTCTATGTTTCCTACTAGAAAGGCCTAGAATCAAAGCTGGCTCAGGCCAGGGGGGTTTTGAAAGTGGCTTAGATAGGGACGGGTGTGAGATTCTGTGTCTCTGTCCCTGTTGGCAGCCAGGCGGGCAGAAGGGCAGAGCTGAACGGACAGCTACTAACTCCAGTGCAACTGAGTTCTATTGGATTTGGGCAGCAAAATTCCCAAGTTTGGGACAAATGGCACAAAGGCACTTTTGTGATGTGAGGTCAGGGAGGGCCCTCCGGTCCTGTCCCCACTTGACACCTGGACTGCTGTGTAGCATTGCGCAGGGTGTTTGACATCTCGGGATCGGCTTCCTCATCTAACAAATGGAGGAAAGGATATTTCTCCCCTCGGGCTTGTGATGAAGGCAGTGGATGAACCATTGCTTGGGACGAGCTGGCACGGCCCCTGTGTCTGCTGGGTCTGCCCTGTTAGTTTTCCCACTTCCACTAACCCCACGGAGTCCTTTTTACTAATCTTCTTCAGCCTCCGAGGTGAGTCCCCGTACACCCCCCCCCCAGCTGTCGTTATGGAAACCAGTCACGAGAGATGGAAGGACATGCGCCTGGAGCGCACAGCAGGTGGAGGGCAGGGTTGAGATTCAAACCCTCCACTTTTCCTTCTGCTGTTGGGATAAACACTATGACTAGAAGCGACTTGGGGAGGAAGGGTGTATTTAGCTTCCAGGTTACAGAGCATCCTCCTGGGATGCCAGGGTAGAAGCCTGGAGCAGAAGCCAGGAAGACAACCCTCTTACTGCCTGCCCTACTTGCTCACACACACCCCTTTTAGAAGTGTTCTTGCCGGCCAGGCAGTGGTGGCGCACGCCTTTAATCCCAGCACTTGGGAGGCAGAGGCAGGCGGATTTCTGAGTTTGAGGCCAGCCTGGTCTGCAGAGTGAGTTCCAGGGCAGCCAGGGCTATACAGAGAAGCCCTGTCTCGAAAAACCAAAAAAAAAAAAAAATGTTCTTGTCACACTTGTGTGTGCACGTGCGTATGTATGCGCATGAGAGCACACATGTATGGGAGGACAACTTATGGCACTTGTTTCTTTCCTTCTATCATGTGGTGCCCAGATAATAGACGAAGGTCCTTAACTGCAGGCGGCTTTACCAGCTGTGAGCCATCTCACTGACCCTCAATGGCCCTTTCTTCTCTTTCTCTCTCTCTTTCTTTCACTTTTTGTTTTGTTCTCTTTATGTATCCCTGGCTGTCCTGGAACTTTATATGTAGATGAGGCTGGCCTCAAACACACAGAGAGATCCAGAGTGCTGGGATTAAGGTGTAAAGCCACTACATTCTTCTGCTTGTTTGTTTCCAAGGCAGGGTTTCTGTGTGTAATAGCCATGGCTGTTCTGGAAGTCACTGTTCTGTGGACCAGGCTGGCATCAAATTCACATAGAGATCTGCCTGCTACTGCCTCCTGAGGGCTGTGTTTAAAGGTGTGAGCCGCTATACTCAGCTACTACGGTTGTTTTGTTTTCTGAGATGGGATCTCTATATGTAGGGCTACATGTCCTAGAACTCGCTCGGTAGACCAGCTTGGCTTCAAATATACAGAGATCTGCCTGCCTCTGCATCCAGAGTAATGGGATTAAAGGTGTTCGCCAGCCGGGCGGTGGTGGCGCACGCCTTTAAGCCCAGCACTTGGGAGGCAGAGGCAGGCAGATTTCTGAGTTTGTGGCCAGCCTGGTCTACAGAGTGAATTCCAGGACAGCCAGGGCTATACAGACAAACCCTGTCTCAAAAAACCAAATAAATAAATAAACAAATAAATAAATAAATAAATAAATAAATAAATGTGTTCGCCACTATCCAGGCTTCAGCTACCTTTCTTACACAGCCCAGGCAGATCTGCCTAGGGTTGGTACCGCCCACAGTGGGCTGGGCCCTTCCACACCTATTAACAATTAAGAAAATGCCTTGAAGACATGGCCACAGGCCAATCTGATCTGGGCAATTCTTCCGTTGAGGTTGCCTCTTCCCAGGTGATGCTGAGTTTGTGTCAAGGTGACAGCTGAAGCTGACTGTGACAGACCTTGCCCTGGCTGCTCATGCACACCCTCGGTCTTTTAGGATATGTCTAGAGCTCAGCTGAAGAGAACCTTGCTCACTAGTGCTGGCTTAGACCAAGCTGAGACCAGATCCTTTGTGCGCCTGGGGGTGGGGTTGCCTGATCACGGGGTTGGGGGTGGTTCCTGCCCACTGGGTGCTGGAGTTAGCTCCACAGGTATGACAGGGTGCTCACAAGCCCTCTAAGGGCTCCCCCTTCTTGCAGCAGGACCCCACCATAGCCTGTGCCCAAGAAATGCCTGGCCTGGCAGATGGGAAACAGCCTTGAGGCTGTCAAAGTTCCAGGCCAAACCTGTGGGACACAGGTGATTTGTTATGGGAAGTGAGTGTCACACCCAGGGCTGTGTACCAGGTGTCTCCCTCTGACCCCCAGGGCCTGTAGAAAGTCCTGATTTCTGGGTCAAGGGGTGTTGAGAAGGAAGGAAAGGTGGCAGGGAAAAAGGCCAGTCCCCAGTAACAGCCACAGAACATGGCTCTGGGAGAGACCTTTGCAGTGTGAGGGATTCTGGGGGCCCCATCACATTCAGGCTACGGTCACTCAGAGGGCACTTGCAGTAGATCTGGGTTTGGGACTTGCCCTAAAGCCCATGCTCACCCATATCACAGAGCTTATAGACAGAGGTATGCTGCTCCAGATTCTCTGAAGGACAGGCCATGTCAACCCGCAGATGTAACCCCAGCTCACAAGCCCATACTCAAACATGCTGTGTCTTTGAGCAAATGGCGCCTCTCCCTGGGTATCAAGAGTTCTTGCTCACCCCAGCACCAAACAGCTGGCTAAGGATTTGTTGGACTCAGGTTAGAAAGGGACAAGCGGTGACAGGGTGGGATGCCAGCCCTGCAGTTACACAGCCCTGGCGGATCTGTTGGACTCTGGATCCCCAGCACCCCCTACCCGGCTGGAGAGTCACCTGGCTCCCAAGTCATCAGGAGCTCTGGCCTTGGCTGGAATGTCTGGGGCACCAGCACAGATCCAACCTTGCTTCAGGGAGGGACACGGTCACTTCCTTGTCCACTGCCTCCTCCCTCCTTGCAGCTATGCTGACCTCCCAGCTACAACTTCAAGTCCAGCATGCCTCTGCCTCAGGGCCTTTGCTCTAGTCTCATCTGAAACCTCCTTCCCCCAGATGCTGGCAGCCTCCTCCTCTTACTCACATCTTTGTTCAAGGGCTACCTTGCTGGCTTTCTCCAACTCCAGGGACCGTCAGCCCTATCTGTCACAGATTCCATTCTCTGCCTTATCTCCTCTATAGCATTTGTTATTGTCATTTTCCTGTCCCTGAGCAGTCACTGCCATCCCCGGTCACCTCTGCCAGTGTAGTGTGTCTGGTCAGCTCTCTGCTACACCTTTGGGACACACACACACACTGACTGAGTGGGTAAATCCAGATGTGGGTGCCTCAGTGTGTTCCTGGCTAAGTGAAGGCACTGTGATGTGGGTCCCTGTATAAACTGTAGAGCGCTATGCTTTTTGGATACAAAGGGTGTGTCAGAACAGAGTTGGGGCTGCTTACAGCTGAGCTCCTGGGTGGTCAGGTGGGCACAACCAGGTTTTGGGACTGGGCCAGGAGGGAGGCCAGGGCCTTTGGGGCATTGGGTCTCTGACCTGAAGCAATCACTGTGTTAGAGAGGTCGATTAGGGAGGGTGGTGAGGGCAGTGTGGCTGGAAGGGGCCTGGGAGTCTCCTGGTCTGAATTATCCGAGAGAAAAAAATAATTACGTTCCAATGAAGCGGTGGTGTAAGCAGGTGCCAGGGCCACAGGTGCAGTGGGAGCTGAAGGGGAAGAAGTGACCCCTGCCTGAGGGGGATGGGGTCAGGGTGGGCCAGGAATGCTGGGAGTTCACTGGGTAGGAGAGGTGCCCTCCAAACTGTGAGTGGGTCCTGTGGGTGACGGGCAGCAGTTCAGCTCTTGTTCTGCTGTGTTCACTGAGACAGTGGAGGGTTGTGGGGGGCTCCCAGACTGTCACGTGTCTGTTCAGCGCTGCACACTGGGGGCGTTAGTGTGACACTGTGACCTGTGCCTTTCAACCCAGGCTTGAGCTATTAGCCTCACTGACTTAGAACTGCCTATGGCGCCTGGCCATTCAGCCCCCCTTCAAAGGCTGCCACCCTGCACTATCCTCTCCACCACCTCTCGATCTCTACAGGGTACTCGCTGGACACCTCTGATGCCACACTGTGTGCACCTGCCTCCTTGTTCCCTAGCCCACCTCCTGTTCCAGCTCACAGCTCTTGCCCACTGCACAGGCTCTGACATACAGTGAGCATACACGAACTGCCTGCTGGGTGAGTGTGTCAGGGGAGGAAAGGCTCCTGGGGGCAGCTCGGGGCTGGGTCTTTACCGGATGGAAAAGGGACTGTCAGGGCTGTCGCCTGGGGAAGGGCTGATGGGCAGGTGGGAAAGCAGAGTTTCTTCTCAGATACTCGCTCGCCTCAGGGGCAGGTGAGGCGGCTCAGGGGTGGGAACAGCGGAAAATAATGATAGAGATAAAAACACCTTCAGCAAGCTCACGGTCCCCACCCACAGAGACAGACACCTCACCTCACCTGCTTTCTGGCTTCCCTCCATAAGGGGAAAGCTGGTCTATGAGGCCTGTGCTCCAGACACCTACTTTTCCTCTTCTCTATCCCAGCCCCCCTCCGGCCCTTTAGGCCTTTGAGTTTGACTGCAGTTGGTGGCCAGGACCCTGACCCTGAGACCCCACCCCTGCCTCTGTCCTCTCTGAAATCTCAGGGTCCTAGGAACAGCACAGGCTTGGGGGTGGGGGGGTGGGGGGTGCGGCTGCCTTCCTCTGCAGGGCACTGGGGAGCTACAAGCTCCTTTCCTGTTCGGTGGTAACATCTGTCCCCACCTGTCCCAACTGATGTTGGTGAGGTGGTAGTCTGCAGTGCAAGGGCGCCCTCTGCTGGCTTCAGTGGGTGAGAAGGCTTGAGCTGAACCAGGTCAGTACTTCACGCAGACTTGGGCCAAGGTGGGCTGTTTGCAGTACCAGCTGTGTGTGAGCCAGGAACAGAGGTTAGTGAACCTGCCTGGAGTTACACAGTAGCGTCTGGCCTTGAAGCCTACAATAGAGAGCTGGTGCAGTCCCTCCTCAACTCCCTCAACAATGCCTACCCCGCCTCTGTCCCCCTCACATTCAGTAGTACTTATGAAGTTAGGCTGGGCCTGGCTGCTCACACCTGATGCTCAGTGGGGCGGGAGGGATAAACAATAGAAGTAAATATGTCCCTATCAGGAGTGATAGGGACAGAACGTGTCAGTTTCAGCCACACGCCCACCCTGACGTGATTTGTTTTTACACATCTGAGATAGGGTTTTCCCATGATTGCCACACCCCAGGCAACTGAGGGTCACTATCACCGTCTTGACGGTAGGTGACATCACTGTCCTCTTTACCTAGTGTCTCTGGCACCCAGAAACCGTGCCCCAAGATAAAGCTAGTCCCCAGTGAGGCTCGTCCGACTGTGTCTGCCCAGGATCTGCTGGGAAGCTGAGCTCTGAGAGACCCTAGCTCACAAAGCATGGGTGTGAATGGGAGTTGATATGAGCGAGACATACTAGTGTGTGAAATGTCAGAATGAAACTCATGATTGCATATGCAATTTTAAAAGTAAAAAAAAGAAAGATGACCCTAGAGTGGCCCACCACCACACACCTCTTCTTTTTACTGACTTCTAATTTCTCACAACTGAAATTTTGCAGCTGTGTTGACAGGCAGCGGTGGATGGTGTCTTCATCAGCTTCCTGCCCAGCCGCTTGTGAACACAGATGCCAACACCCAGGCTCCTGGGGCCATAGCATGTTCCTAAACACTTCCTAGAACCATGGGCTCCCTCAGAGCCAAAGGACACACATCAAGCATCATGGGAGAACCTGGAGAGTGGCAGGTGCCACGTGCGGAGACTACAGGCATGGACATTGTTACCCTACTGTTACCCACGCACACGTACATTAACGGACTCGAGACGTCACAAAATTTACCTCCACGGGAACTTCTGGTGTTCACAGAACCCATCCCAAAGCGGACTGGGACCTTCGAGCCTGCCTGTGTGCAGTGGTCTCTCAATGACAGTTGGCTCTAGCCTGAAGACCTCCATCTCCCAAGCCATTGCAGCTGGTGGACATCAAGGGACCCATGTTGGTGTCACCTCTCAAGGGAGAATGTGATATCTGCAAGCTGCTGAGTGGAGAACCTAGCCTGGAGCCCCAAGTGACCTGACAGTCAAACGAGCCCAGGCCAGAAGGGACCTGTTGGCAGGCACCAAGCAACTGGGGTCTCAAAGGACCTTTAGGAGAGCAGCCTGTTGGGGCCAGCCCAGCCTTTCCCGGTGGCCCAGCTGCAGGGTGGCCTGTGTACCCCACAGGATGAAGTTCAGCTCCTGCATCAAGGCATCGAGATATGCCCTGTCCACTTGCACAGTAGACAGCTGTGGGTAAGTTGCCAATTTATCAGATCAAAGTTCTTGTTTGCAACATCATGGCTTCAACACATTAGTCCAACCAGTGCAGGCTCTTCCCAGTGAGCCAGCAGCTGGAGTCCCCCAACAAAGCTACTTAAGCAAGGGGAAACCGATTTTAATCTTTACCCAAGTACCTACCCACAACCATGCTGTTATGATCTGCTAGACTTAACCAAGGTCATTCACTGGGGTATTGGAGGCTCACCAAGGGCATATACATCCTTGGGGCCTTGAACTGGTCCTCCTGCGGTACCCTAAAGAAGGCAGCTACAGGTGTGCGCAACCACACCCAGCTACTTTGTTTTTCCCAGGGCCGCTCTCTGGAGGTCAAACTCCCCACCTAAATCAGCCTTTAAGAGCTGTCTTTTGGCTAGCAGTGGAGAGGAACCCTTCAATCCGAGCACCTAGGGGCAGAGGCAGGCGGACTGGAGGCCAGCCTGGTCTACAGAGTGAGTTCCAGGACCGTCCACCCTGCCTCACTGCCTGCCTTTGCATCTCACCAAGTAATGAGAGGTCTGTCCACTTACTTCACACACAGTGACTTGGCTGTAGAGCCCTCAGTGTCTTCACAGAAGGTGAAGCCCTGGCTCCACATCAGTGTTCCCAGAACACTCATCTGATTCCTGCTGGGTATGCCTGGGGAAGACCACAGCCTGCCCTGTGTCACAGCACACTTGTTTACTACAGGAGGACCGGCCCACCACGGGCACAACACTGCTTGTGGACACCGGAAGCTTGATTTACAGGCTGCCCAGCCCGGAACTAGTTTGCACCAGGAAGATCAAAGGCCCCACCAGCCACCTTTAGATCTCATAGCTGCTGCTTCAAAAGGCTGATCCACACATATGCTTAAAACAAAACAACTGAACCCTTTGCAACACAACGAATTGCCTTTATTTCGGTATGCATCCACATTTCAACATTTAGTGGTCCTGAACAGAGTGGGGAACGTGGCAATGAGCCAGGAGGCCAGGCCCACCGATCTGCAAACGTGGTGACAGAGCTCCTCCGGGTCCCCGCCAAGGGTCTGAGGAGCAACACTGACACCTGTGTCTGCAGGGTCAGGGCCTCGTGTTCCAGCTGTCGGGCTCCTCATTAGACCCGATGGGTGCCAGGGTGACTCGAGAGCCCTGTTCAAACTTCTTCAATGTGTAAAAGCAAAGCGATTATGGGAAAGGAACCAACTCAGAACCGTGTGCACTTAGGACTTCCGCATGGCCTTTCTCTAGGCATATCCACCAAGGACCCTGAGCGCTGGCCGGTCTGAGTCGCCCTGTGACTGCTCTGTTCACCTCTAGACCCGAGCTCCAAGCTCGAGGGCTGATGGTGGCAGCAGGGCTGAGGACCTGGAGCTCCCTTCCCAGGCTGGTGGCAGGTGAACAAGTGTGGCCCAGAGCTAAGTGAGGGAGGCCAGGCTCTACCAACCTCATCTGATGGCTTCTGGCCACAGCAAGTGTTGGGTGGTGACGGGCAACAAGGGAGTTGAGGAGGGGAAAGCAGCACCCCGTGATAAAGGTGGGGAGACGGGAAGCCCTGAATTCCTCACCCACGGCCAATTTCAGAGGAAGGGGAAGGTTACAATCTAAGCTTTGGCCGAGGGTGGGAGTGGAGGAGTGGGGACCATGGCTTGGATGGGGCATCACTTAAGACTTAAGAAAGCAGGGGTGCAGCCAAAGCGCCCCAAGCCCAGCAGTAGTCAGTCCCTCGGCTGCTACCTGAAGCCTTCCCGTCTACTCTAAGGGCCACCACACAGCTGTGGCGGAGGGCGGGGCGGGCAAAGGCAGACCCAGGCCAAGTGCCAGCAGCAGGTGATTGTGTGACGTGTCTGTTCACAGTTGCGTTAGCTGTGCCCACCGCTCCCAAAGGAAACCGATTTCAACACACCTTCTTGATCCCAGAAGTTCAACCAGGCAGACAGCGGTTACACTTGACAGATGATGCTACACAGCACAACTTAGGTATCTCAAACGGACAAGAAGTTAGTATCAGAACAGTGTCCCAGGATGAAGGCTGAGTGGGGCTTCCTCTCCAGTACTTTGAGGTCTACGGATGTATCTAGAAAATTCACTACTGTGGAAAATGAAGACTTGGGTTGGATGGGGAGGGGAGGCGGGGCCTTGGAGACTAATTGCTGTAACACTGTCCTTCTGGCGGCTGTGGCAGCTTCATGTTCTCTTTTGACATCATCAGGCGCCGCAGCTCCTGCAGGACGACTTTGATGCTGTGGGAGTTCTGCCACTTGGCCAGCACGGCCGTGGCTCTGGGGTCCACCTGCACAGAGGCAAACGTGTACATCACCGTGGACTCTGCAGCAACACGGCCCGCCCTCCCCAGGGTCACGTGGCCCATCCACTACAGGTTGCGCCAAGCTGCCCTCCTACAGTCTGCCTCCTTTCTCAGGGTCCCAGCATGAAAAAGAGGAGCAGAGCCCGTGGCAGGCACACAGGGAGACTTAACCTGGCGCCCACACTGTGTCCTTCCTCCACTATATACCCAGGGTGGGGCTGATGAAGACAGGAGGGGCGGCAAGAGCAGACATGGCGCCCAGGTCTCTCAGGTTGCCAAGGGGCTGGTGGCTCCAATACAGTAACACATAGGACAGGTGGCAGCAAAGTTCCTCTCTACTTCTCTGGCCCATCTCTGAGGACTCCAAGGACAGGCTGGGCACAGTGCCTCCAAGCCTCTGGCAAGCAATGGATTCAGGATTTATGCTGGGTGGGGCCCAGTGGCAGCTCAGCCAAGCCTGTGTTAGCTCTAAGGAGGGCTAAGTTGGGAACAGGGCTGCAGCCTGACCTCTCAAGGTCAGGCCTTCAGAGCCATGGACAATGCTAATGCAGGTGGCTGAGACACAGGAGGTAAAGACGTGGGAATGGTTTTGCCCTCGCCGCCTTCTACCTCATGGTGTCACGAACATCCATCGAACACTCTTATCACAGTGACAGTGCAGGGCTCCTGGAGTGACAAGAGACAATGGAAGCAGCCCTACCTACTGCTGCAAACGCACGGTGATAACCTGCAGGAGAGGCAGGGTGGGACTCACCACTCCATTGGAACTGCTCACGCCACTCATATTGACTCTGGTTACAAATCTTACAGACGGGGGCGCTTCTGGGTACTTAGGCCCACATTCTATTTTAAGGCTGTATATTCGGTTTTCATAAATTGTCTGGAAAAAAAGGAATATAGAGATGAGTTACAACCTAAGAGAGGTACAACCTCCAACAACCTGGAGACACCATTGCCCCACAGCACCAGGTGAGGCATCTGGCACGAATGCCTCAGAGAAACAAGCAAAGGACAGACACAGGAGGAGACTAGGGTGTAGTGTCAATGAGTCCGACCCGAGGCCACTTCGGTAGCATATGCCACCTGCCCTCAAACCTCCTTTCTCGTATGTAGTCATGCTGACCCGAGAAGCCATCAGCATCAAGTGAGTGAAGCAAGAGGCCATGCAGCAGAGGCACCAGACCTTCAGGGACAGCATCAACTCTGAAATGCCAACTGTGTCGTGTGGTGGTACACACCTGCAACCCCCAGAGTTCAAGATCACCCACGGGGACATAGTGACCGTGAGCCTTCAGAGTCTGGGCTGCGTATATCCCTATCTCAAACAAAATAACAACTGTTGAGGGCTGTGGAGAAGGCTCAGTGGGCACAGGGGCTGTCATGCAAACTTGTTAAGGCAGAAGGAGGGAAAGGCTACAAAAGGTGTCTGCTGACCTCTACACAGTTAAAAAGCCAACCATCCCTTCACTGAGAAACACAGGAAAGCCCAAGGCCGACCTATCACCAGTGCTGTAACGTTGAGTAGTACAGCGTGCCTGGCCTGAGGCATGCATGGAATATCCACCCCAACTGGAACCACCACACAGCCCTGAAGACCTGGCTCAAACAGCAAGCACCTGACTGACTCTGAGGCCGGGTCTAAAGACAACACTGCAGAGACCTCCCACAGGGGAGCTGTGCCCAGGACCAGGGGCTACCCTTCTTTATCAGCAGGGGGCAGTACCCTCTCCTTAGGAGTCTTGCACACAAAGCAGTTGCTCCTATGCAAACAGTGACACCTACTGGTCTCAGGGTCTTTTTAAAAGCCCTTGAACACAGCTTAAGTATCCCTTTATCAGGTTCAGGTCATCCATAACACACCTATGCAAACCATTCTCATGACAAGCCAGTGCTCAAAGATGCTCTTCCTATGGTCAAGTTCTCCCCGCCTCCTCTGGAGCGCTGCCACCCACCGTCTATCCAGCATGGTCAGCAGAACTCAGCTGTAGGGTCTGAGTGGAGGAATGTGGCTCATAGCTTCTGGGTTCACATCTGCTGAAGTCTCCCCAAACAAGAATTAGTCCCTCAGCTCCCAGCATAGGGTCCATAAAGACCTGCAATCCCCAGGAACACCCAGGGAAAGAAGCCAAGGCAAGACCGCCAAAGTTCAATGTTCCAGGTAAGAGCTCTAAAGTGAGGCCCTATCTCAAAAACAAGCAAGCAGAAAGGAAGGAAGGAAGGAAGGAAGGAAGGGAGGGAGGGAGGGAGGGAGGGAGGGAGGGAAAGGGTCTGGGGGCAGGTGAGCACTGCTGTTTTTGCAGAAGACTGGTTCAGTTTCAGTGCCCACAAGGCAGCTCAAAGCCACCTAGAATCCCAATTCCAGGGGATGTGGTGCTCTCGCAGACAGCAGGCATGTATCTGGCACATAAACAATGCCTGCAGACAAAATGCCATATACATAAAAGACTGGCCCGGTCCCATCAAGCCAGCCCTGGGGTGTGTGGCTTGGCTCAGGGGTAGAGCATTTGCTGAGTGTGTACAGGATGCTAGGTTCCATCCCCATCGCAGCAGAATACCCGCAAACCCACACACCTACATGCCTGATTCGTAATGCAGTGCTGGGGGCTTCCTCTGTGTGCCCAGCCAGCCCGTGTACAGATTCCTATCTGTCAGTGTCAGCCAGGTCTGACAGCACACGCTTGAGAATCCACCACCTGGGAGGCAGCAGGTTCACACCAAGATGAGACCAGCCTGAGCTACACCCTGGGACACACCAGTCACCCATTCAAGGCAGAAGGCAGGTTCTCACTGGGTAGCCAGGATGGTCTGGCACTTTCTCTTTTGCATCAGCACTGAGTACGGGACCCCCAGCACATTCCCTCTACTGGCAACACAAAATTATTTTATATAGTACCTTTGAGCAACGTGTTAAAAAAAACAAAACAAACAAAGGAACCAGAAACAAAAACTAGAGGAGAAAGAACAGAGCTGCAGACTGCGGTGATAGTGGGGCTGCAGGCCACAGTGCGTGCCTTACAGTTACAGAGCAGGTGCAGCAACTCACACTTTAACTCTAGCATTCAGAAGGAGAGGCAGGGGGATTGTCAGGAGCTACAGTGAGACCCTGTCTCAAAAAAACAAAAATCAAACACCCAGATAGCCAGGCAGTGGTGGCTCACCCCTTTAATCCCAGCACTCAGGAGGCAGAGGCAGGTTTGAGGCCAGCCTGGTCTACACAGTGAGTCCTGTATACAGAGAGACCCTGTCTTGAAAAAAAAAAACAAAGCAAATACAAACAAACATCTAGCAAAACTCAATTGGAAATGGGCCCAGTGGTACAGGCCTGTGACAGGTTCAGTGGGCTGATGTAAGATATTTCAGTCCAACCCTGCCAGGGCTGAGCAGTGTGGGGCTCGGCTATATAGCACCTGCCCAGCTGCAGGAGGCCCTAACAGTGCAGCACATCAAAGACCTGAGTCTCTCCCGTGTTGTTCAGATCCTCTGCCTGAGGGCCAGTCAGCTGACTCAGCAAGTAAAGACACTTGCCCAGCACAATCCCCGGGATCCACAGGGTGGGAAGGGGAACAGACTTCTGTTCTGTTCTGACTTCCATACGCACACTGGAATGCATGCACACACATATGAATAAATGTGACCACTATACTTATGTGTAAGTTTGTGTGTGCACACATGTACAGTGTCACAGAGGCCAAAAGAGGGCCTGGAGCTGGAACTGCAGGCAGCGGCGGGCAGCATGGATGCTCTGGGGCAGCAAGCATCCTCACCAACCTCTAAATAAAGGATCGTATACATATATAAAAATGATGTTGCTACTGCACGTACCCTAGGGTCTCAGCACCCAGGAGGTAGAAGGCAGGCAAATATCTGTCAGTTTGAGATGAGAGTCAGCCCTAAGACTAAGTAAGGACTAAGTAAGATCTTAAATTAAAAAAAAAAATATGTCAGAGCAAGGTGTGATGGTACATAGCCATACCCCAACACTTAGGAAGTAGAGGCAACAAGTTCAGGAGTTCAAGACCAGCCTATAGTACATAAAACCTCAAGTCAAAAAAACAAAAAACAAAACCAAGTAGGTTTAGTTTCAGAGCACATACCTATGAGTCAATCACAGAGCAGACCAATCATACAAAGAACCTAGAAATAGCTGCTTTTATGAGTTTGTTTTTACCTCAGAGAACTAAGTTAATCAAAACTATAGGGTTGCCAGGGAGGTTGCTTAGGACAGTAACCCCAGCTTTGGGAGCTTTGGGAAGTTGAGGCAGAAGTTCTCTATGTTCCAGGCCAATCTGGGCTGCAGTGAGATTCTAAAATGTCTCAGAGCCAAGTAATGATGAAGGTATGGGTTTGAAAAAGAACAGGACAGAACCAATGACAGGGGACACCACACTGCACACACTGCCAGCAAAGCCCAAGCTCCTCAAAATGCCCAAACGCCCAATAGCTGCCACTTCATCTGGTACATTCTCCACAGAACTGAAAACTGGTCCACACAGAAACCACCACCATATATACGCCAGTGTTGGTCCCAATGCCCACAGCAATGAGTGAAGATAAACAGACACACCCAAGACAGAGCTGTCTGGCAGTGCCAAAGGGCAAAGTACTACACAAGGTACTCCCAGGGAGTCGGGGGCTCGGGTGGGTCGGGGAAGGAGTCGCCACCAACAGTTCTCTAGTGTGATGAAAACAATCCAATGGTGGTGTTGTTAGCCGGAGACACACACGGAGACACACACACACACACACACACACACACACACACACACACACTCATTTATACTCATTCGCTCACTCACCCATACTTAAACGCTCACTCACTAGTGTGTGTAATGTACTCAACCCTGGCTGGCAGGCTTGGCAGCAAGTGCTCGGCAGGGTGCACTGAGCTTCCTGGATGCTGGGCTACAGACCATGAAGTAAGGCACACTTGCCGAGCACGAGCACCAGCCCTCAGCCCTGCCTGCCCTGCCTGCGGATGCCGTGTGCATCAGATCAATGAGGAAAGGCAAATAATAACCCTGCTGCATTACATACTCGTGAGCACTCTAAACCAGGCAAGGAGACACACATGTTACCTCAGTGCTTCAGGGGCAGAATCTTGTGTCTGAGGCCAGCCTGTGCTACATTATCAAACTGTATGTATCTCAAATATCAAGGTTTGGGGACCACAGAGATGGCTTAGCTGTTCGAAACTCACACTGTTCTTGCAGAGGACCCAGTTGGCGCCTAGCACCCTGTCAATAGATCACGGGCTCCTGCAAGTCCAGCTCCAGGGGAATCCAACACTTGGATACCAGCAAATGCAGACACACAGCGAACACACATAATTAAAATACGAACTGCCAACTGACACAGCCCAGTGGGAGAGCACCTGCCTGACATATTCAAAGCTCTAGGTCCCAGAATTTGGGAGCCTGGGGCAGGATTCGAAATTTAAGGCCACCCTGGTCTGCAAGGCAAGATCGTCTCCCTGGCCACCGGCAAAGCCTCCTTCTCTTCCCTTTCTTTTTGAAACAGGGTTTCCGTGGCCTCAAATTTAGAGATCTGCCTGCCTCTGCATCCTGAGTATTGGGATTAAAGGCATGCCCTACCCATGCCCAGACCCCTCTTCTGTTTTTGAGACAGGATCTGGATATGTAGCCCAAGCTACCCTCCAACCAACAGTGATCCCCCAAGAGCTAGGATTAGGTCTAAGCCACCACTCTGTCTTAAACAAAAGATGGGCTAGTCTGCTTGGAGTGAGTTTCAGAGGCATGATTCACTGTTTGCCAAGCAAGCATCTGTGAGGTCCTAAGGTAGACCCCTCCACTGGCTGTACTGCAGGCTCATACAATCGACACATGAAAGTACCTAGTGCATCAGCAGCTCAGGATGCCCTACACCCCTTTAGAAACGGATAGAACCTAGTTCAGGACAATCCAAGCAGTTTTTGTTAGACAAAGGGTCTTTGTATGTAGTCCAAGATGCCTTGAACTTGCAGCAATCCTCCTGCCTCACCTTCTGAGTTTATAGATGTGTGCTGTAGCATACCTAGCCTTAACAGTTAAGCAGAACATTTCCAACAGCTTTACAAGCTGCTTTAGATTTCTGTCTTGTCTGTCCTTTTGTTTTGCTCACATGTGTGTGCCTCATGTGTGTCCTGGAGCTGGCATTAGGGACAGTTGTAAGCCTTCACATGGGTGGGTCCTAGGAATGGAACCTCAGTCCTCTGTAAGAATAACAAGTGCTCCTAACCACTGAGCCGTCCTCAGCCCATCTATCTCTTTTGAGACAGTCTCAAGGACACATACTGGCCTGAAAGATCACTGTGACTGGTGGGTCCTTCTGCCTCCACCACCACATGCTAGGATGTGGGCAACTGTGGCCACAGCAAGTTCTTGTTTAGTTCTCACAAGAGCCTCTCAGCATCCAGTAGAGCCGGTGGCTCAGTGGTAAACAGGTCCACCACCTCTGACTCAGAGCCACCCACAGGTGCTCTAAGGAGAACATCTCCCTAGATGCTGGATCCTCTGAGGAAGGAGTGGATCTGCAGAGCCATGCACATGTATGTCCTGAGGACTCTACAGAGACTCAGCACACTGTCACAGGGAGGAGGAAGGGGCACCATGTACACTAACTCCTGCACACAGCACCAGAGTTGCGAAGATGACTTAAGAAAGCAGGAGTGAACTGCAAGGCTGTTCAATGACCCCCTGAAGTGAACTTTCGGTGCCACTAAGTCTGCTGCTGCTGCTGCTGCTGCTGGAAAGGAGGGAAGCTGTCACCTTAGGCACAAGCACACTGGACAGCCACGCCACACTCAGGCTCAGCTCCAGGAGTGTCCCCTTTAGGGTCTCTCCTTCCTGGATTCTCTCCTGTGCCCAGTAGTGAACTCCCTCCCCCTCTAGTGCTGACTAATGACTACTCAACTTCTCAGGAGGAGTGTGTTGGTGACCAGTGGGCAGGGAGGAGCACAGGCTTGGCAAACAGACCCAGTTCTGTGACTTTGGGAAGGTGACTTCACCCTGGGCCAGCTTCCCCACCTATGACCTGGAATGTGGTTACGTAGCAGGATGTGACAACGACCTTGTGAGCACTGGACGACACTTGTGGAGGGCTAACCACGTACCCTCAAACACATACTGGCCAGGGCCTCACTCAGCAGAGCTCTCCTGGGCTTGCTTGTCCCCTTCTTTGGCTCTGGTCTTAAACACCTTTGGATCCAGCAGAGCTGATGGCAGGACTTGAACCTGCGCCGAGTGACAGACAGGACACAAAGGCACAGCCAAGCTGGGAAGGGGTTGCTGTCCAAGTGCTCACTGTGTCTTGAACTCGGCCGGGGACAGCGAGCTCAAAGGCCATGGTCTACACTGTCATCTAAATCCACACCACTGGCAACACAGGATCCGCTTACCAAAGAGGATTAAACCGCACCAGAGGGCTCAAATGTATAAACTGGAATTGGTCAGAGAAAGAACAGTACACTTCGGAAAACAGCACTGTGAGTGTCTGCCCACGAGGTTACCACTGCTTTAAAGAAAGGCACAGTGAGCTTAACACAGTGACAGTTACAGCCGGAGCTTGGCGCTTACTCGTGGAGGCCCAATTATCATGCCTGTCCATCTTGTAAGTGTCATGTCCTCGTCGTCCTCCAGACCCCAGCTAACTGTGCCGTCGCCGACTCCTTTCTGGCCTTCTTCCAGCTCTTCCAACAGTCGGAAATTTCGAGGGACTTTTACTCCTAAAACAAATGTAAAGAAATTCAAGATTCTAGCAAATCCTGGGAGAGTTGTAAGCCTAGACCGCCCTGCTCATGGCCAGCGTGTGTGTAGGACAGCGTGCAGATGGCTGCCAATCGCTGCCTCACACATGGAGCCCGGGGAGGCAGAGGGGTGCTCGCCTACCCCAGCCCAACTCCCAGTCTAGCCGTTGCTTCCTTTAATAGTTGCACTGGCTGAGAGGAGTGCCAACTGCAGCCAGGGACACCACTCTTCCCTTCACACAATCATGGTATGGAACATTTTGGAAGCTGCAGAGACTTGGGGATGCTCCTGACTGGGATGACCTTAGAGACACAAGCATTGTAACTCATGAAATGCTGTCCCCACAAATATCTGTCAGCCAGAAGTGCCAAGAGGAGGCTTTTCCATTCTGTAAGCCTCAGGCCCTCTGGTTTAATTTTCAGCCCCAAAGCCTAGCAAGCTGTCCATGAAGGCAACAGATAGTGCGCGCCATATCCACACCAGGCCCCTGAGCTCCGCCTTTGGGAATCCACGCCAGCAGTAGCACCGGAAGGTTGCTCCTGGCCTCCCTGCAATTTTCCCTGAGAAAAAACTTAGGCTCTACGCAGGCCACTAGCTCTCTTTGAATCCGGAGCCTCATCTGGCCAGACTCCCGCACTCACTCCATAGCACAGCGAGGAGAGGACCCTGCCCAGGTATGTCCTGGACTTCCTGATGTACGGAGCACATAGTTCACCTATGCTATCGCGGCAGCCATGCCCTAGGCACTTGGAGACAAGCAAGGAGCGGTTCCTGGATTTCCTGAACCTCCCACCCAGAAGAGTCATGGGACAAACATAAGCACATGAACTGTGTAAGACAGGGGAGTAACAGGGCTCAGCTGAGGGCCTGAAGAAAAAGCGAGACAAAGGCACAGATGAGGGGTGGCTCAAGTGACAGCAGGTCTCCAGGTCTGACACTTCTTAGTGTCAGGGAACAGAATGCAGAGCCTACCCAGCAGAGGAACTGGGAAACACAGGGCAACATAAAAGGCCTCTGACAGCACAGAGGACCACGAGAGACCAGTACAGTTGGCAGAGTGACCCTGAGTGCTGTGAGGATGCTGAAAAGGACCAGTGGCCATGTGGTGAGGAGTACATGGAGCCAGACACTGGCCCAGCAGACAGGATCTGTCAGGTGGCCTGTGGTGTGTGAGAAAGAGGTCAACTCTAGCACCCACAGGTCTGGTGTGAGCGTCGGGATAGACTTGCTCATGGAACATGAGGTGACTTTGGCAGTGACAGAGTGCTGCATCCTCCAGCACCACAGCTCCTAACATGACTGACTTCCTGGGGCTGGAGAGCCGGCTCAGCAATTAAGAGCACTCACTGGCTGCTCTTCCAGAGGACTCGGCTGGCTTCAGATCACGACCACACAGCAGCTCACAACTGTCTGCAACTCCAGTTACAGGGGATCCAGTGCCTTCACACAGACATACATGCAGGCAAAACACCAATGCACATAAAATAAAAATAACTTTAAAAGGGAGTAGTTCCCTGGACTAGGAAGCAGCACAGAGCCTAGCAGCTAAAAGGCCCAGTCTCACCCAACCTTCAACAACAACAACAACAACAACAACAACAACAACAACAACAACAACAGTAACTTCGTTACTGCTGGGGTTCAGCTCAGTGGTGGAGCGCATGCCTGGCTCTATTTCCAGCAGCACAGAATTTATTTAGGACAAATAACATCATCCTAAGTCCCATTTACGGTAACAGTAAAGCGGTGGCGCACGCCTTTAATCCCAGGACTCAGGAGGCAGAGGCAGGTGGATTTCTGAGTTTGAGGCCAGCCTGGTCTACAGAGTGAGTTCCAGGACAGCCAGGGCTACACAGACAAACCCTGTCTCAAAAAACCAAAAACACCAACAACAAAAACCCCCTTGTGTTGGAAGCTGGGATGATGGCACTGACTTTTAACCCCAGTACTTGAGAGGCAGAGGTGGGCGGATTTCTGAGGTTGAGGCCAGCCTGGACTACAGAGGAACCAAATCTGTAAAAGAACTGTGCACACGTGTGTGCACGCATGTACCTTGGCTGCGGTTCCTCCGGAGCTGTCCACCTCGGTTTTTTGACTCAGGGTCTCTCAGTGGATGGCACTCACTGACAGACTGTGAAGGCTGGGCAGTGAATCCCAGGAATCCTGTCCCCACCTCCAAACACTGAGGTCACAGACGTGCACCACCATGTCTGCCTGCCTAGCTCCCACTTGAGGCTCAAAGCCAGGTCCTCAGTCTTACAAGCGCTTACCACCTGAGCCACCCCAAGACAAGTGCGCAAGCAAAAGAGCCGTCTGACTGAAAACACTAAATAGCAGCAAATGTGGTCATTGGGAAAAAAAAGAACAGCAAAAACATAAAGCATACTTGACTCACTGGCACAGAATCATTAGCATTTGTCACACCCAGGAGAGCCAGCTGCACTGTTCAGTTATATGAGGTGACGTCCTTCAGTAAACACGAGGTTTGGACATCACAGGCAAAAGGCAAACAATACAATAACTTCACTCAGAGTTAAATAAAAAATGAGGGGGAGGACTGGGAGATAGACAGCTCAATGGCAAGAGAACCTGCTCTGCAAGCATGAGGATCGAAGTTCAAATCCCACACAGCCACATAGAAAACAGGGATAGGAGAACATGCCTTGTGCCCATGACCCAGCACTAAAGAGTCAGGGAGCTGCTGGTTCAGTGTGACTATGTCTCCAGGCAGCAAGGAGATACCATTATGTGCTCTGGCTCCATTTGTCCTGTGCCCAGTGTGCATGCCAGCACACTCGCGTGCTTGCACCCCACACACAGAGACAAACCTAATTACTATTAGAGACAGAGTCTCACTATGTTGGCCCAGGCTGACCTCAAGCTCAAAGAGATCCACTTGCCTCTGTTTCCCAAGTGCTGGGGATGTTCCAGGAGGCCGTGACTCACATCTTTAATCCCAGCACCCAGGAGGCAGAGGCAGGTGGATCTCTGAGAATCCAGGCTGGTGATTCCCTCTTTCCTTCTGACTTTATTATCCAGACCTGTCATCTTCCTGTCACATGCGTGCGTGTACCCCACCCCACTAAGGTACCGCCTAGCTTTTGCATTTCCTGTTCTCTGTAGAAGACTTCCTTCCTTCAGCCCTAAGACAGACTCCTTCATCTTTTCTGGGAGTCATTTCTATGACACTTGACCCCAGTAATCAGCTGTTTTCTCTGGTCAGGCTGGGGACAGCGAGCTGGTTCAGCACGGAGAGGGGTCTGCCACCAAGGCTGGCAGCACAAGCTCTCTTCCCAGAAGCTGTGGTGGAAGGAGGGAACTGACCTGCACACCTCCTCTGACCTCTACGTGATGGCACGAAGGTCCACACACAGCACATGCACACCAACAGCCCTTAGTATTTTTCCCCCCAGACTGGGTCCACAGTAGGTGGTGGCTGGGTGTCAGAGAGAGGGAGGGGAGAGGGAGGATTGGAAACTGAACCCAGGGTGCATGTGCCCACTGATCCAGGCCCCAGTCTGTTTACAGTAGTCTTGCCATGAGTTGAGCACTTTCCTCACAGTACAATGCATCACCTCCTAGTACCAGAGCAAAGCAAGCCCTCTCCTGACACATGCCTTCTTCAGCTCAGCAGTCACAGCCCTACAGGCTGTCCCCACAGGAGTCTCAACTGTGGCTCTACTTGAGCCTTCCCCCTGGTCATTCATTCCTGGCCAGATGTCATAGTCAGTTCCATGCTCCTGCCCCAGGCTCTCTCCTTCAACTCTTGCCTCCAAACTCAACCTGGCCTCTGAATCCATCCCTTCAGCTCCTGACCCCACTGCCCAAGTGCTTCCATGGGAGCCATAGCTCATACTAATCTGATTTCAACGTCCATGCAAACGCCCTTCCTCCCAGACACCTGCCAACAGGCCTCAGGCATCCAGAGCACCTCCAACAGAGACTGCTGCACTCCTCCCCAAGTGACACAGCCACTCCTAATCTCGGGATGTGGCACTTCTGGCTCCATCTCGCAGTCAGTCAGTAATCTCTCCTTCCATCTTATGTGGTTTTCTTGCTCCACCCACCATCTAGCTGGGGATCCTCCACCTCTGCCTCTTGCTCTGCCTGTTCTCCAAGGGCCAGTCTTTATGTGATCAGGACACCATCACCTCCCTGTAGGGCACCAGCAGCCTCTTAGCACACACCCAGGTTGTGTCCCATGGAGCCGGCATCACACTGGACAGCACCACAGCAGGCGTTCTTCAGGCTTCTGAGGGAGGCTTGTCTTCTCCAGACTCTGCTCACTATGGCCTCTCCCAGGGCATACAAGGCTGGCAAGTTACTAGCTTCTTCTTTCCCAACCAACATTCCTCCTCTTGCCTCTTGCTCAGCTCCAGCAAGCTGACCAGACACTTTGACCACGCAGGCGCATCTGCCTTGCTTCCCCAGCAGGTACTTGATGTGTGCTCGTAAAACCTGTCTTACAAAATTCCAACAGATTTTGGAAAACATACCCAGGAAATACTTAGAGTCATTAAAAGGGAGCCTAACTATTACATTATTGGGGGGGGGGGGTGTACTGAGTCTCATATAGCCCCAGGCTAGCCAGGAGATACCTATATAACCAGCCTCTACTCCCAAGCTCTAACATTATAGGTATGCCCACTAAGGTTGGTTTGAGAATTTTTTTGTTTATTTGTTTGTTTTGTTTTGTTTTTTCGAGATAGGGTTTCTCTGTGTAGCCCTGGCTGTCCTGGAACTCACTCTGTAGACCAGGCTGGCCTCGAACTCAGAAATCCACCTGCCTCTGCCTCCCAAGTGCTGGGATTAAAGGCATGCGCCACCACTGCCCGGCTGGTTTGAGAATCTTATCAAAATGCTTATTGAGTATTTTAAAATTTAAGCAGAATTCCACATGACATACAAACCGAATGAGCAAGACTTAGTCCCGACTGCAGAGGCCAGCAGGGCCCTGAGCCATACACCTTGACCTAGCAGCTCTGCCCACACCAATGCTTTCTCTTTCTGTTTCCTGCCTGTTTTATACTATCTCACTCCTTTCAGACAGAACTGACTCATTCACCCTAACCCCAACACACACACACTTGACGAGCTGTCCGGCACATGATGGCAGCTCTATAAATGCTTCCTGGGCGAACAGCAGAATCTTCTGGTCACACTTCCCATCCTACGTTGAGTAGGATCAAAACACTGGACAACATCAGGTAACAACTGGGATTATCTGAGTGTTTAACTGTATTTGTGTGTGGAGGTCAGAGGACAACCTTGTAAGTACAATTCTCTCTTTCCTTTTACAAGTCCAGGGGATCAAACCCACTTCCCTGGGTTTTCCCAGCAAACACTGACTTCGGGAGCCATCTCTGGTTCAAGTTCAGGGTTTTGACTTTCGGTTCCATTTCTTATTTTGTGTGCACCACGATGCACTTGAGGTGGTCAGGAGACAACGGGCAGGAGCTGGTTCTCTTCCACCTGTACGCAGATCACAGGGACTGGATTCAGGTCACCAGGCTCTGGGGTAGACTCTCCATCCACTCAGTCATCTGAGGTGTGCTTTTTCTGTTTTTTGTTTTGGATGTAAAGTTCGGTAGCTTTTGCAATAACTAGGTTTTACTTATTTTGTGTGCATATGAGTGTCTGGATGTGCTTTGGCCTGAGGCCTTTCCCCAGCAATCATTCCCAGTCCTCAGCCTTACTTTACTTTAACTTTTAAGACAGGATCTAGAACTTTCTGTATAGACCAAGCTGGCTTTGAACTCTGCTCTACCTGCTCCTCTCGTCCTAGTGCCGGGACTAAAGGTATACATGCCAGCACACCTGGCTCAGTTCTTTAATATTTATTTTTAGTTTTTAAAGATAGGGCTTCTCTATGCAGCCCTGGCTGTCCTGGAACTCACTCTGTAGACCAGGCTGGCCTCGAACTCAGAAATCCACCTGCCTCTGCCTCCTGAGTGCTGGGATTAAAGGCATGCATCACCTCAGATGGTGCCAACAGTCCTTCCCCATTCAAAAACATGTAGGAATCTGAGGGAAACTTAATGTTTTTTTGGGGAGGCGGGGGTGGGGGGGAAACTGGGGTTTGCCCAGAGGTTGGCACATACCAGGCAAAGTCTCTACCGCTGAAGCTCTCTGAGACAGTATCTTACGTGTACATGTACAGATGACCTTGAATTGCCTCTATACTTGATTGAGCCTTCAATTTCTGACCTCCCTGCCTTTGCCTCTCCAGCAGCTGAGCTGTCTGTGGCCAGATCCACTTGCTTATTCTGTTTTATAAACCAGGGCAGACTGGTTTCTCCTCACCAAACCTCACAAGAGAAAAGACTCTTTTCTGTGCTGTGCTGGAGCCCAGAGTCTCTCCAAGCAAGCACGGCACCCAGAGGACAGTACCCACCCCTAGAAAGAGCTCCTCAGAGTAAAATTCACAAATGTACTACGGGTGTCCCAACTTTAAAATCTGTAAGGAAGCTAATGCAAGCTAACACTGTAACAGTCCACAAAGCACTAAAATCCTTGTGGCCTAAGGCACCTCAGCGCTAATGAACCTCAGGGCATGAATTTAAACAGCACAGATGCAGCAAGAACTGATATCTAGGGGCTGCCAAGCCTGACTCCCTGAGTTCTACCCTGGGAACCCCTGCAGCAGGAGAGTCAACGCATACTTCTGACCCCCAGGCCTATGATACAGCACATGCAATCTCACACACACACACACACACACACACACACACACACACACACACAGATTAAATAAATAAAACAGAAAACAATAGAAATGCGGTGTCAGCAACATGGCTCAGAGGGTCAAGGCACTGTCACCAAGCCTGATGACCTGAGCTCCATCTCTGGTACCAATACAGTGGGAAAGAACCAACGCCCAGCCCACTAAGTAGTTGTCCTCTGACTTCCACAAGCATACAGAAACACATGGCAATCTCCTAATACAGAAAGCAACCTGCAGGCTGACAGCTTCACATGACATCCCAGGGAAACATTCAACACAGTGATGTGAAGCATAGAAACACATTAAATCTGTGGGAAAATGATTCTGGGGTGTGCATACACCTCCAACCCCAGCCCTCAGGAGGCTGCTGAGACTGAGACTAGCCATGGCCACACAGCATGACTCTAAACAAATGTTAGACAGGCAGAAGGGGGAGCTGGCTCACTGAGCAATGTGCTTGCTGAGTAAGCATGGGGACACAAATTCAGAGCCCAGCGTCATCATCCTCTGTTTCAGTTAAGTCAGAGGTCAGTCTAGGCTCATGAGACACAACCTCAAACACAACCAACCAGGCAAGCCAGGTGAGCCATGCAGACCTGAGTGCAGGCAGGCCAAGGCACACAGTACCCTGTGTCAAAACCCAAACCGAAGCCAGGTGTGGTGGCACCTGATAGGCACAGACAGGTGAGTCTGAGTTGGAGGTTAGCTAGACCTACACAGAAGACCCTGACTAAGAATAGGAGCTCACTTATGTAACTGCAGCACTTAAGAGGCTAAGACAGGAGGATTGCCACAAGTTCCAGGCCAGCCTGAACTAAAGAGTAAGACTTTGCCTCAAAAATAATAAACAAAAGCCAGGTCTACAGAGCAAGTTCCAGGACAGCTGTTACATAGAAAACCTGTCTCAAAACACCAAACACCAAAATAAACAAACAAATAAATAAAAATAAAATACAAACTGGGATTTGGAGAACTGGGGATTAAAAGCAGGGCTCTGGGGTGCACAGTACAGAGAGGCCCGGAGCCCAGTTTCTGATGGCAGACTTCCGGATCCCAAGAGAGCAGCTGCTGTCGAGGAAGCACGGCAGCCTGCACTAAGGCCGGAGTGCCGGTCCAGCTTCAGAAGGTGACAAGACCTGGAAGGTGCCCTGGGATGCAGTATTAATGAACTGGACAGTGGGCAAATGACTTATGTTCTAATATCCAGACAGCATGAGACGTCCTCTGGGAACTCACGAATGAGCTCTGAGGGTGGCTCAGCAATGTGACAGGCCTCTGACTATCATAAGCAGAAATTAGTGGTTCTAGAGACTCCACGGAACCTGTTAATCTTTTAAGATTTATTTTATGTATATAAATGTTTTGCCTGCTTGTATGTAAGTGTACCGTGTGTGCTTGGTGCCCTAAGAGGTCAGAAGAGGAAGTTGGATCTCTTGGACCTGGAGTTACAGCAGTTGTGGGTGCTGGGAACCCAACCTGGGTCCTCTCCAGGAGCAGCAGTGCTCTTAACCATTGAGCCATTTCTCCAGCTCCAGTCACCTGTCAATCTTTACAGCTCAGCATGACAGGATGGGAGACTTCTGGTGGCTCAGTGACCAAGAATGAGCTGGAAGTCCAGCACAGGAGCCACTGAGCCCTGTCCCTTCCTTCTGTGACAGTCCCACTGAGAGCTGCACACCTCTGCATTGCAGACTGTCAGACGCACTGTCTCGTCTGCATGCCTAAGTCAGACATCTGGTCACAGCAGCCCAATCCCTTCCCAAGAGGTATCCACCTCAACAGGTCCAGGACGTGAGAGCGTGGGCTCAAACCAGTATCAGCCCATTGAGTGCAAGGTCAGTCTTGGAGCCAGGCTTGTGGTGCACACTTGCACCCCCAGGCTAGACTACATAGTGAGATCCTCTCACAAAATAACCAAAAACAACAAAAACCCCAGCAAAATCAAAAAGCCCTATGTGCAAGAAGGCTTGTACACAGATGAGGACAAGGATCTACTTACTCCATGTGTGACACACAGGTGTCCCAGCTTAGCAGGTGTCAACTGCTCAGAGTAAGGGCACAGAACAACTTCCTCAAACACAGAATTCATGGTGATACATTCCTTTAGTCCCAGCACTCGAAAGGGAGAGGCAGGCCCCGAGTTTAAGGATAGCCTGGTCTATGCAGTGAGATCCAGGACACTGGGGTTCTGAGTCCCTGGGGTTACACAGAGACACCCTAGGCATCGCTGTGGCCTTTCAGGATCAGGCAGAGGACTCCTAGTTTGTATTCATTCCACTGTCACCAAACGTTGGTAGTTTCAACTCAGGACATAGAGTAAGGGAGGGAGGGAAGGCTGAAGTGATTTTATTATTCTTTTGATGCTAGGAACCAAACCAAGGACCAACTTGGCAAGAATGCTACCTAAGCTACATTCTCAGCCTTTTAAATTAGAGAGAAGGGGCAAAGGCCCCATAACAACTCACCTGGCAATTCCAAGGATCCATCTTCATGTATTCATACGTATGTGTCTGTGTATATGACATGAGAGTGTGAGCATGTATATGTGTGTATGACACGTGAGCGCAAGCACCCACAGAGGCCACGGGAGAGCATCTGAACAAACCGCCCCTGCCAAGATGGAGTTAGATACGGACAGCTGTGAGCTGCCAGGTGTGGATGCTGGTCCTGTGGAAGAGCAAGTGCTCTTAACCAGTGAACCACCTTGTCGAGCCCCTCACTTGGCAATTCTTTGTTTTTTTGAAAACAGGGTTTTCTTTGTAGTCATGGCTGTCCTGGAACTCTATGTAGACCAGGCTGTCCTCGCATTCAGACATCTGCCTGCCTCTGCCTCCTATGTATTGGGATCAAAGGTGTGCGCCACCACTGCCAGGTGGCAGTTCTGATGCCATAGAAGGTGGTAGCACATACCTAGGGTCAGCACTTGGGAGATGGAGGCAGGAGGATCAGAAGCCTATCAAAGGTCACCCTCAGCTCCACACTGTGTTCCAGAGCAGTCTGGGCTACATGACATCCTGTCTTAAAACAACACTAAAAAGGAAGAAATCCTACTTGCAGTGGCTCACCAGGCAGGCCCCATTGTGGGACCTGGCTTCTGCTTCTCAGGTGAGCACATTCAGAAGCAGCTATCCAGAAAGCAGGCCATGAGAGAGAAAAGGCACTTGGCTGTAAGGGACCCAAGATGGCTCACAGTGAGACCTGTGGGAATGGGGCCTACTACAGGGCCTCGGGTCTCGTCTCCCATCTCCAGCTGTCTGGGGAACACCCTTGAGTAGAAGGAAGAACCAATCTCTACGGCCCAGATGGTGACATTTCTAGAAGCTGGCTGTGTGCATGAGGCCACACCCCTGAGTGTATATTTACAGTGGCACCCTGCCAGGGCTTGTCACTCTGGCACTTGGTATCTGGTTAACTGTCAGCTCAGGGCAGCACAGCATTATGGGCTGCTGGATGAGAGGAAGGACCTGGCAGCCAAGGGTCACTGTCTGACATCCTGCAGTCCTGGACACACAGGAGAGACGTCCCTTGAACTGTAGACATCTTGAGTGGCTGTAGCGGGCTCGTTTCAGCTTCTGAGACTTGCACTAAAATCACAACAGCAAACAATGTGGGAAGGTACCAGAGTAGTGACCACACACCCGAGCTCGGCCCTCACAGGGACTCCAAGGCTGCAAAGTAGTTTCCTGGCAACCAGGGTACAGATTAATGACCAAGCTCAGTCTAAAGGTGACCTGAGGCCTGAGCATACCTGAGGATGTGGAGGGGAGCAGAGGCTAAGAACCAGTTTCACTAACTAAGATCCTGTTTCCACTCTTAACACTACAGCCTCTTAATGCCTTGGGGCTCAAGTCAGAGCTCATCATCCCTTCACTTCAAGGCATCCATCCAACCATCCAACCAACCAACCAACACTGAATGCTGCTCACAGCAGGCATTTGTTCCATGGCTTCCCGTGCACATAGTGAAACCCAGTCATCTCTCCTCATCTCATCCCTGAGGCCTTTTTGTTAGGGGAGAGGCACCTATGGAGGTCACCAGGCAGCTTGTGCAAGTCAATTCTTTCCTCGAACCACATGTGCCCTGGAAATCAAACTCAGGGTCCAAGGCTCACCAGGGCCTTTACCTGCTGAACTACCTCGCTGGCCCATGGCCTTTAATCTCATCTTTCAACACAAGTGTCCCCAACACAGGGCCACTGCACCGGCCATCATCACAGGCCACAGGACTCCTCCCACCACTGGCCTCAGTTCCAATGTTAGTCCTAAGAGAAGCCTGCCCCTCCACACCAGACTGGCTCATCACAGCACACAGTTTTCTTCAGAGCACTTCCTGCCTTTTGGAGTCACTCCATTTCCACCCCAATGACCTTCTGTCTGGTTTGAATGAAACCTAAGGATAGTGCTATGTCTACCTTGTCTGCTACTCGAAACAGGACACAACAGGCCCCAGTAACCATCTGTGGGACAGAGACACATTGAGGAAAGCCTGTTTCCGGGTACCCCGAAGTCTTTCCTTGCTATCTAAACTGTGCTAAGTGCACTTGCTCCTTTTTGGGGTGCTAGGGATGGAACCCAGGGCCTCCAACTTGCTAGATAAACACTCTAGCACCGAGCTGCACCCCAGCCCAGCCACGGGCAGGGCCTCAGAAGTTAGAAGTGGCTGTCAAACCGGATCATGAGAGGTTCTAAAGCAACAACAAGCAGCGCGCTGAGTGGCAGTGCCACCCCAGTACTGGCTGCCAGGCACTGTTCTGAAAGATGCCCTCCATCCCATCTCAGTCCAGCCTGACTCAGACTTGGTCTTCCCAAGTGCTCATGGCCATGTGTGTGTTAGTGACTGGACTGACTTGACCCTGCAGTCTTCTCCAGGACACAGTGTGGTGGGTCACTGCAGGCAGCGCCTCTCCACTTCCCATGCCCACAACATCTACTGTTCTTGTGGCCTCACAGTTCCAAATCACCAGTGCCCAGGCTGGTGGCTCGTCCTTACCTAACCTTGCCCACTTCCACCGACAGATTCCCGATGGTGCAGCCCCACACCAGAAGGAAGCACCCAGTTTCTCCTAAATCCTTCACTGGAAAAGCAGGCTCTCGTGCCTTCCCAGACCCCAGGGGACCAAACCCACTTCACCTTCTCTAGACCGCCAGAATCAGTGCCTGTAATCAAGTACAAGTTGTCGGTCCTGAGGCAGACCCTTCAGGTTTCCCCATCTGGCCTTCTCTTAGCCCACCAGAGACTGGCAGAGCTTCTCCCCCAGAAGCGTCCCCTTTCCCTCTTGTTATTCCTTCCACTTGATCTAAGGGTTCTCGTTTCACTGTTCCTCTCCTACCCATCCAGATACTGGAGTGTTTGAGTTGAACCCACATATTTTCCCCAATTATCCGAAGGGGTAGAAGGAGTGACAGGCACTTCCTCCATCCGCTCCATGCAGGAAGACGTTTTTCTTCTCTAAAAAGAAGCATCTGCGGGACTGCACCCCATCCCATTTTCCACCGCAGGAGCCTTCCCAACGGCGACACGCCCCGAGAGACCCCCCTCCTCCCCACACACACACCAGGGCTTCCGAGACACCTGCTCGTGCCCATCCAACGCGGCGCTGGACTTCCAGCGCGCCTTCTGAATCTATCCCTGGTCTCTGCATCCCAGGCCTGCTCCCATTGCAGACACTCTGGCTCAGCCCGTGCAGGTGCCACGATTTCCCCGGGAAGCGACCACCATGATGCTCTCCCTCTCGCAACCCTGACCCTAAATTGGCGCGGGGCCCCGGGCGGCCTCGCCTGTGGCCCGCGAGGCTCCGTCTCCTCCTGTGCTCCCTAGGGTTGCGCCCGCGTCCTCCCGCCAGGCATCCCCGGCTCCCAGTCGCTCCGGCCAGCTCCCAGCGGGACCTCGCCCGGGCATTCCCGAGCACACTCGGCCACTCCGCCGGGCTCTTCCCCACCTCCGCCCCCCGGAGGCGACCGAGCCTCCGGCTTGGCCGCACCGCCCACGGCCCGGCTGCCCCCGCCCGGGCTTCCGGCCGCCGCCTGATCGCCCCAGGCCGGGCCGCGCAGCCAAACGCAGCCACAGGGACAGCACGGAGACCCGGCCCAGCCACCATGGCCTCCGCTAGCCTCGAATCCACCCCAAGCAGCCCGCGCCCCGTCCGCCAGCACGCCCGGCGCCCCCGCTCACCCGAGCCTGTGGTGGCTGCCATCTTGCGTCGCTGTCGCTCGAAGGCCGGCCCCTTCTTCACCCCCCCCTGGAGTTTTTCTCCGGGCACTGGCGCGCAGGCGCAGGCGTATGCGCAGCCGCAGACGGTGCCGCTGACGCCCGCTCGGGGTCGCAGGAGCCGGGCGGGAAGGGTTTTGCCCGAGTCTTCAGTGTGCGAGCACGAGGGCGGGACAACCTGCAAGCCCCGCCCATCCCGTGCGCGGGGGAGGCGTGCAGGTGCTCGGCGCCTGGGCCCCCGGGGTGACCGCGCTCTTCCGGGAGAGCCGAAGGGGGAAGGGCTGCGGAGCCCTGCGCCAGTTCCCGGGCTGTTTCTCCTCCCGCTGAGTCCTCACCACGTAGCGAAAATGAAACCAGGAGAGATGAAGTTCAACTCAGCTGTTAAAGTAGCTGAGTCAGAATTTGAACCCAAGCCAGATGATCTTTGTTATGGGGTATCTGAAGAAAAATACATCGAAAGGTCTGAATACGTCAAATTGGGGTCCGCTACAATCTTGTTTTCAGTATTGCTGCTGCTCTGGGGCCTGAGGCATGTAGAGACAAGGTGCAGCTAGGGGGTTGAGAATCTACCTTCCTTGGAGGCATGCTTTCGTTTTGTTAGTTTAGGGGTTTCGTTTGAGACAAGCTCTCAACCCAGCTGTCCAAGAGCCCACTATACAGAGGATGACCTCGACCATCTTCTGTATCCACCTCCTGCTGGGGTTGCAGGCTTGTGGTACACCTGGTCTCAGAGTTCTTAGAGCTGGATCCCAGGGCTTTGTGTCTGCTGTGCAACTGAACCACATGGCCCTGCATCTTTTCGCTCTGTAAGCATTCATTCATCCAGGTATTTATTGATCACCTATTATGTGGGAGAACTGTGCTATAGGTGCCGGAGATGGCAAGATCTCCACGAAGTGAGATTCTCTTCTCAAGCACTTGCATTCTAGTTGGACACAGAAGAAGTAAATGAATATAAATAGATAAATAAATATACATTTTTACCTACGGTAAGAGAGGGGATAAGCCTATGGGGTGCAGGAAGAATCAGGAACGGCCTCCTATGGCGGTCCAGACACATGTCTGCATACCGAGTAAACCCATCAAAGCCACCTTTGATGTGAGGGGATATCAAGGATGAAGTAGCCAGCTGGGCTGCAGGTCGCACTGCTGAGAGGGCGAGCAGAGGAGCAAGGAAGCTGGAGACCCCCTGGAATAGTCCACTTCTCATCTGGTGTTTTCTAGACAGCTCCACTGCATTCCCTCTTGAGGGTGTATGTGGTAAGCTCAGAACTACCATCCAGGGCAGAAGATGCACACCAGCCTAGGAGTTTGTTCCACAGAACAGAAGGAGCCAGGTCTCTAGACAAACTGGGAAGGGTGCCTGCACAATGCACAAGGCTCTGCTCCCAGGTCTGGGCCTATGCTGGGACCCATGACCTGTCTGTGGCTTTGTATTTATGGAGGCTTTTCCCGTGTCTCAACACTGTTACCTGCTTGCCAAGGTGTGTCTCTAGGTTTGAGTCCACAGTACAACCACAGCCTTGCTCTAGCTTTGACCTTACGACCCATGCAGGGCCTCCCTGGTGTGGCTCCGGATCTTCTCGAGGCTGCTGGAAGCTCACAGAGGACCCTCTGTGGTCCCTCCCATTGTAATCGGCTCTGGAGGCGCTTGAAATGCTTTCCAGCTACTTGCCATGCAGCTTGCCTTTGCTTCGCAGGTCACGTGACCCAAAGCGGCCTTTAGAAGCACAGACGACATTCGAGCACCGGACTTCGGGGCACTGAAAAGCACTGGGCCCTAGAGCAGTTTGTCCCTTGAGGCTGACTCACTTCAGAAGTGAGAGTCTCTAGATTTGAGTCTTCATTGCTTATATTTTTGGGTGGCTTCTGCTGAGAGGTTTGTAAAGATAGCTGGGCATGGTGCACCCCTGTAACCTCAGCAGTAGGGAGGCTGAGGCAGGAGGATAGAGAGTTGGGGCCAGCTTAGAATACATGGTTGAGACCCTGTCTCAACAACACTCCAGAGATTTGAAGCACCTAGCATCTGATTTCCCATTCTGAAAAGGGGATACGGGCCACTCTTTATGCTTTGCTGATTCCCCTTGTCGAAGAGAGGATGAAGGCGCACCAGGAAATCTGGCATTCACCAAGCCATGTACAAATCCTAGGCATGCTAGACACAATCCCATTTTAAAGAGGAAAAGGCCGCTGGGGCCTCGAAAGATAGTTCAGCAGTTTTGAACATTTACTGCTCTTGCTGAGGACCCAGGTTCAATTCCCAGCACCCACACAACCGCTTTTCTGGCCTCTTAGACATCAGGCGTGCATGTGGCAAGCATACATGTGTACAGCAAACATTCATAAAAATAAACGGTAAAAAAAAAAAAAATCTTTTAAAAAAATGTTTGATAGGAAGTTCCAGGCCAGCTAGCCAGAGCGATGGAAGGATCCTGTCTCAGAAAAGACAGGAAAGGAAGGTGAGAAAACGGGGACTGAGCCAGTAGGCGGAGTGACGGCTAAAACACAGCTATTTATCCGCTATGTTCGTAAAACCTCTGCTAGCAGATGCATCTTGCAAGCAAAAGTGATCTTGCAAATTCCCACGAGAACAACGCAGGAGGAAGAGAGTAAAATAAGCGCCCCGGGGCATGCTGGTTATTGTAGTCCAGAGATGGCTTGCTGGGAGTTGTAGTGCTCAGAGCTCACATTCCCTTAAGGCGACTCCGCCTCTCTCTCCTTGCGTCACAGTGAGTCCCCAGAGAGGGATTCCTCCTGCCACTACCCACGCTCATTGCGCTTGAGATCAGCTGATGGGCATGAGAGAATCCAGTTTATCGGATTGGTGGGAAGATTAAAGTGGTTAACTACCGAATTTAGAAGAGTGCTCGCACTAAATGCGAAGTATTAGTTATTAATCCTCAATGACCCTAGCAAAGAAGCTTCGAGGCCCCAGCACAGTAGCACTTACAGTCTACATTTGTCAGATAAGGAAACTGAGGCTGGGAGCAGTTAGTTTTTCCAGGATCACCCACGGAGGACTGAAATCAGATTGTGTACTTAATTTTTATATGTTTTTAAATTTTTAAAAGTTTAATTTTTTTAATGTCGTAAAGAAAGAAAATCAACCAAACAAGAAATGGGAAGAGATGGCTCAGCTGTTGAGAGCACATGTAGCAGAGGACCTGGATTCAATTCCCTGTATCTTCATGGCAGCTAACAATCCATAGCTCCAGTTCCAGGGTACCCCATAGTGCCGTCTTCTGGCCTCCATAGGCACTAGGCACTCACATATAACACACATACACACTGGCAAAAACTCATTTTAAAAATCTAAAAGATAAAAATAGAGATATGGCTCTATATACCAATATGGCTTAGCATGTCCCCAACAACAACAATAGGTTGTATTTAAAAAGAGGGGCTGGAGAGATGGCTTGGGATAAAAGTGCTTCTTGCTCTCCCAGAGGACTCAATATCTGTCTGAGCATCCACTCACCCATGTCAGGAGACTCAAACCTGTAACTCTAGCGCTAGAAAATTCTATTTTTCCAACTGGCCTCTCCTCTGCACAATAGCACACACACACAGTACATACTCAACACTCACAAAGATAGAAATAAAAAATATAAATTTGTTTTGTTTTGGTTTTGCTCAGGGTTTGTTGGTGGGCATTTTGGCACTATTTTATTGGGTTTTTATAATTATTGCATTCACATGTCTCTACCCTTATCACACCCTAATCCTTCCCCCCCCCCCCAGCCATTTAACACCAGGTAAGAGAGAAAGAAGTTAGAGGGAAGCAGGGGCGTAGACCTCTTTAAACTGCTTCCTGCTGATTAGGGTGTTGAGTTCCTTGGGGTAAGACCAATCTTAGTCATCACACTAGCTCCAACAACCACTTGACAAACAGCAGCAGCAGGAACCAGCAGCAGCCTTCTCTGGAGGTGCCTGGCCCCTTGGGGACTCTGGCACTTATACCCTCTCAGAAGTTCCCAGAATTCCAAATGTCACACTCTTCAGAAACTATATGCAGCTGGCAAAACCACACCCCTGTTAGAGCACGAGGCAAGTCATAACCACCTGTTACGAAGTAGCCTCTCATCCCACACCTGGGATTAAAATAAAAACATATTCACATAACACAACTGGGTTTTAAAAGAAACCAAATTTCTCACTAAAGGGTTTCTCTGTGTAACAGTCTTGGCTGTCCTGGAGTCACTTTGTAGATCAGGCTGACCTCAAACTTACGGAGATGCTCCTGCCTCAGTTCCTTCTGAGTGCTGGGATTAAAGGTGTGCACCACCGTACTTAGCTATACTTGCTTTTGTTTTTCCAGACAGGGTTTTCCTGCGTAGCCCTGGCTGTCATGGAACTTGCTTTGGAGACCAGGCTGGCATCAAACTCACAAGAGATCCACCTGCTTCTGCCTCCCAGGTGCTGGGATTAAAGGCATACCACTGAGCCTGGCAATATTTTTTTTAATAAAAAGGAAAACAGGTTGGGTATATGTCACATGCCTTTTATACTAATGCTCAGGAGGCCAAGGCAGACAGATCTGTATGAGTTCAAGGCCAGCCTGATCTACATAGCAAGCTCCAGGCCAGCCTGGTCTACATATCTAGCCTGATAAGGATCGAAGGCTACATAGTGAGGCTCTGTCTAAAAAAGGAAACATAAAATAAATTCTGTTTTAGCATGTAGGGAAACATGGGAGTCTGGAGTCTCTCTGGACAGGAAAGGCATGTGTCATTTAAAGTCAGTTTTAAAAGTTATTGCAGAGCTGATATCCATGGCTACGACCTCGTACCCCAGCTTCTAAATACAAAATACAGAAAGGAGAATGAGTGGACTACTTACAGGAAGACCTCGGACACTCAGGAGAGGAAATGGGACCCTGTGAGAAGTTTGTGGCTAAGAGGAGAAAGAAAGAATGACAGAGAGAGAAAGGGCCCAGAGCTGGCTCAGCGGTTAAGAGCACTGGCTGCTCTTCCAGACGACTTAGCTTCACTTCCCAGTGCCCACACTGACTCACAACTGTCTATAACTTCAGTTCCAGGGAATGGATGCCCTCTTAAGGCCTCTGCAGGCACTAGGTATGCATAAGGTACACAAACATGCATGCAGACAGAACACTCATACACATAAAACAGAATTTGAAAAAGGAAGGAAGGAAAGACAGGCAGGTGGGTAAGGCGGGTAGGCAGGGGTCTGAGGTGCAGCGTGGGGAGACTGACCTTGCAGCAAGCACACTGAGAAAGATGAGTGAGAAGAGGGTGATTGGCTGTGGTTGTGTTTTCCAATAGGGTATGCTGAAGAAACAGAGGCAGAAGGATCACAAGTGTGAGGCTAGCCTGGTCTACAACGGGGCTGATGAGATGGCTCAGCAGGCAAAAGCGCTTGCCACATAAGCCTGACAGCTGGAATCTGAATTCTACCCCTGAACCCATGGTAAAAGGAGAGGACCAACTCCCTCAAGTCATCGTGAAGTGACTCAGACTTGAGTCGCAAGCCCATACAGCAGAGCTGGAACTTCAAGCCCCCTCCTCTCTCTCCCCTCCCCCCTCCTTCTACTCCAGGCTCTCCCCTTGCTATGTAGCCCAGGCTGGCCTCTCTCCACCCATTCTCCTTCTGTGTCTCTCCCTTTCACCTCGCTATGTAGCCCAGGCTAGCCTTTCTCCTCCCCTTCTCCTTCCATGATCTCCCGTTCACCTTGCTATGTAGCCCAGGCTGGCCTCTCTCCACCCATTCTTCTTCTGTGTCTCTCCCTTTCACCTTGCTATGTTGCCCAGGCTCGCCTTGAACTCATGGCAAGAATGTATGGCACATGGCCAGCAAACACTAAATTCAACCAGCTTCCTGATCTCACTGCTGGCTTTCTTCCTTCCTCCCTTTATCCCACCCAGGCTGCGGCCATAGGATGGTGCTGTACTTAGGATCACACCCCCAGAGCTAATCACCTCTGGAAATGGCCTCACAGAAACACCAGAGATACACTTTCCTACTCTCCCATAAGGCTTCCAAGATACAGTCAAGTTGACCATTACACAGGGTGCAGTGCTTCACATCTGTAACCCCACTACTCAGGAGGCTGAGGCAGAAGGATCACAGTGACTCCGAGGCCAACCTTGCCTACACACTGAGTTGGACGTATTCAGCTTGGACTGCATCCTTACGAGTAAGACTTTCTCAACACCTCCCCCGTCCTTCAAAAGGATTAACCACCGTCTTCCAGGAAAACGGTCATGAGGAATGTGAACACTTGATAAATTCACAGGGACCGATGAATCTATTTCTGTAGTTTAAAATGCATATTTTACAGTGGGAGCATCTGGGAAATCAGGGCATCTCTTAGGCCCAGGACATTTCAGAGTCTGAGAAATACAGTTGGGGAAATGCAAATTCAAGCACCTATCAAATGGGCAGAGAACTGATTCCTGATCGATAGCACCCCAAGCTGGCAGGGTGTGGGGAAATGGCCTCGGAGACAGGAGACAGCCTGGGAGGAATCGGTTAAAATGGAAAGCACAAACACCCTTGGCCTTTCCTAGGAACTGACCCTGATGCCCAAGAGCATTTGGCACTCAAGAGCAAAGCTAAGGTCCTTGCCGCACTGGAATATAGTTTGTAGTCCCTGAGCCTGAAGAAGATCTCATCCCATGACCAGTGGGTGGGTCTGAAGAACGAAGGTGGTTATGGGAAAATGGCTGAGTTCAGAAAGTGCTTGCTCTGTAAACACCAGGACCGGAGTGAGGGCAACCCCCAGCACCCATACACAAAGCCAGCATGCCTGTAATTCCAGCATTGGGGGGACCCAGAAAGAAGCACCCCTGGGTCCTGAACAGTCTGAGAGATATCTGGTCTCAAAAAATAAGGTGGGCAGAGAAAGGAAGACACCTGACATTGACCTGTGGCACACACACATGCACTTGTGTATGCACCTGCACACACACACACACACACACACACACACACACACACACATACACACTCACACCCCTTTGCTGCATATACTACATATAACTGTACAGATGGCCTGCAATGTGGCAGCACATTCTATAATCCCCGTACTTGAAAATCAGATAAATGAGGACTGCTCTGAATTCAAGGCCAGCCAGGACTACAAGAAAACTCTCAAAAACAAGACTGGTTCGTTCTCCACCCATACTTTATATGTGTGGGTGTTTGCCTACATGTATGGCTATGCGCCATGTGCATGCAGTACCCATGGAGGCCAGAAGAGGGCGCAGGATCAGTGCTGACACAGGGCAGGGGAGGTTCCCTGGGACTGGAGTTACCAAGGATTGAGCTTCTGGGAATCAAAGCCAGGGTTTCTGGAAGAGCAGCCAGTGCTTTTAACTGCTGAGCCATCTCCCAGCCCCCAAGACTGGTTTATTTTTAAATTGGAGTATTACATACACAGCTCTAAATAGAACTAAGGAATCTTCTGATCATCAAACATAATCTTCTCTAAAAGATGTTCTGTGAGAAAAGGGAGGGTGGCGATCCACCCAGTTGTTCATTTGTGAGGTCTTTTTAGAGAGGGAGAAGCGGGGGGCCGGCAGGCAGACTCCTGTGTTTACATACCAGACATCACAGTCTTATCAAAGTGATGGCCTTTGAGGGGCTACCCTTTCAGAGGATCAAAGTTCGCTCCTGAAGTAACCCACCCCCACCATGGCCAGATGTGGTGATATACACCTTCAATCCCAGCATCCTGCAGAATCAAGTAGATTTCTCTAAGTTTGAGGCCAACCAGGCCTGCAGAGTGGAACCCTATTTCAAAACAACAACAACAAAAATCACACACACACACACACACACACACACACACACACACACACAGAGGAGCATGTCGTATGTGCCTTGAGAAACTGGGGGCTTGGGAAACTGAAATCTCAGGCTGCATCCGGCCTTCAAGCCACTTCTGCAAAGAGTACTCTTCTGTATAGAGTACCTTAGGCGTTGCAGGCTGTCTGGCCTTTGCTGCACACACCCACCCACTTAAAGCTGGGAGGAAATGCATGGCTGGAACAAACCACAGATGCAGTTTACAATGACACTGAACACTGTGTTGTGAAACATACCCGATCTTCGCCCAATGTCATTTGGAGAATGCTCTTGAGCCTCGGAAAACCTGGTGGACTGGACGGGACCCTGCTAGTCTTCCTACCTACAGCTCATGGTCTGCACCATTTTGAGGGAGATCTGGGAGGTTTGGGTTTCATCTGAGGTGATGGGAGTTACAGGTGGGAAGAGGCACATACCTAGATCCCATCAAAAGAGGTGGGCAGGGACAATGCCTGACCTAAGTCCACTCTAAACCCATGCTTGCCAATGTACGCCACTGACCCAGCTGTCACCAGATGGCAGCACAAGCCGCCTAAACCCTGGCTCCCTCCGCCCACCTCCTGGGCATGCGCTCTAGAGACACCCTTATTTCAACCAGGCCTCTTTTTACTTTTGAGGCACTTGTTGAAGTACCAAGCAGGCTGGTCTTGGTTCCAGAATAGCTAGCGTCATAGGCTCTTGCCTCCAGGCCTGGCCTCATCTCCTATCCCTAATGGACTGATGAATGCTAACACCCACCTCTTCACTGGTCTTGGCTGTAGTGGCCAGTGTTGGCTAACCTTAAGGATCATAAAGTGCTGGGTGATGTTTGACCAATAAATGCTTCAGACACGACTCAGCAGTTAAAAATCACTCACCGAGCAATCATCCCTAGGACCAGAATCGACGTGCGGTTCGCATTAATAAACTGGGTGTCCCGTGAGTACCATTAGCCCCAGATCTGAGAGAGGTAAGACACAAGATGGTTGTGGCCTACCAGGAAACATCCCAGACAAAAAAAAGACCAGCTTCAGATTCAGGAAACTACCCCACCTCAAAGGACTTGGTTGACTTAGCTCCCTCTCCTGGCCTATAAGTGCACCTTCTTATGTGTGTGTACATACACATATCTTAAATGTTTTTCAGATTATTGTCATTTGGTGTCCTCAACAACCATCCCCTCCTCCTTTGTTAATATTGCAGAAAGTAGCCTAGGGGTGTTTTGTTGTTTATTTTCTCTCTCTCTTTCTTTCTTTTTCTTTTTTTTTTTTTTTTGTTTTGGTTTTTTTCGAGACAGGGTTTCTCTGTTTTGTCCTGGCTGTCCTGGAACTCACTTTGTAGACCAGGCTGGCCTCGAACTCAGAAATCCGCCTGCCTCTGCCTCCCAAGTGCTGGGATTAAAGGCGTGCGCCACCACTGCCCGGCTGTTGTTTATTTCTTAATGAAGACAGATTCTTATATAGGCCAGGTTGGCTTCAAACTTGTCATGCAGCCAAAGATGACCTTGAACCTCTATAATCTTCCTGCCCTCACCTCCTAAGTGTTGGGATTACAGGCTTGGATCACCATGCCTGGAGCCACAGAATTCATCCTGACTAGAGCCACACCAGAATATATGTTCACTATTAAATTCTGGTGCCTTGGAAGTACTTGTTCAAAAAATAAACTTTTGCTGGGCGGTGGTGGCGCACGCCTTTAATCCCAGCACTTGGGAGGCAGAGGCAGGCGGATTTCTGAGTTCGAGGCCAGCCTGGTCTACAGAGTGAGTTCCAGGACAGCCAAGGCTATACAGAGAAACCCTGTCTCGAAAAACCAATAAATAAATAAATAAATAAATAAAAAACTTTTGAAATATCCATCAGGTGGCAGGAGGCCTCGAGACAGCTGCAGCTCTCCTCACTTCCCCCCTGTTCTGTGCTGTTCCTGCTGATCACCCAAGCATCTAACCTCTGTACATGCTGTCCCACGAAAAGGCCTATTCTGTTCAACCCAGGCTGCCTCTGCCCCTCCTCCAGCTCCCTGTTCAAATGGCCTCCTGCCCCAGCAGCCTCTGCCCTGCTTCTCCAAGGCTGCTTCATTAGTAGCTTTTCACAGATGACCTCGTGAAACCACATTGTGAGCTGGGCATGGTGGTACATGCTTTGACCCCAGCACTCGGGAGGCAGAGGCAGGCAGATCTCGGCAGTTCAAGGCCAGCCTGGTCTACAGAGCAAGTTCCAGGACAGCCAGGGCTATATACTGAGACCCTTGCCTCTTGAAAGAACAAAAAATTAAAACAAAAAAAATTATAATAAAGAAACTGCAGTATTTTCTTTTTTTGTATTTATTGTGTTTTTTCCTAGATCAGCTCCCACAGTCAGTCTGGTGGTCTGAGTCCAGGCCAGAGCCATGGCACACACCAGGTGCCAATGACTTCTCAAGGAATTCTGGAACAGGACAACCAGCACTGCTCTAGCACAATCTAGGTGAAAAGTCTTGTGAAAGGTGGCACACACCTGTGATCCCCGCACTTGGGAGGGTACAGGGATCAGGAATTCTAGGTCAGCCTTGGTTATATAAGGAGTGTGAGGTCACTTTGAGTATATGATACATTGCCTTAAAAAAAAAAAAAAATTCAGGACTGGAGAGATGGCGCCCTGGTTAAGAGCACTTAAGAAGACCTGGTTTTTACCCAGCACCCACAGCGTCTCAGTCATCAGTAACTTCAGATCCAGGATTCCAATGCTCTCTTGTGACCTCTGTGGGCACCAGGCACACATGTGGTACACATACACACATAAACAAGACATAAAATACATAAATCTAGACAACGACACTTCTATCAGGGGACAAAGCCCCCCCAACCCCCCTCAGACCAGGGCTACCTCCCTCTATGCAACCATCCGGATACACCACACCACACATCAACCAGAGTTACGGAGATGCTTCCTTTGTTATAAATATATTATATACATTCAAAACATGACATTAAAATATTACTCCATGTTACAGAAAGATATTAAGGCTTTCTATTATTTACATTGACAAGCAAGCACCTTTAAAAAAAAAATCCAAATAAAAAAAGCCTTATTCTTCCTCCTCTGACACTCTGGCCAGAAGGGACAGTGTCCCCTCCCCAAATGACCAAGCCCTTCACAAGAGCTGTGCCCATGAAGATGTCTCCACAGGGAGACCTCAGATGTGGCTGGACACATGGACAGAAGAACTAGGGGGAGGGAGAGTATCCGCATGTGGGCAGGACATTCTGGCCTTTCCTTGCCATCTGCCCTGACCCATACCCAGCTCTGCCTCCCTTGGGTGGCAGTTGGGGTGGCCCACCCACCTAGGCCTCTGGGGTGGGACTGCAGGGCTGACAGAGGATCATGATCCAGGGACATTTACGTCTTCTGGGGGCTCTCTGGGTCACTGAGACAGACCACGTGTATCAGTGACCCTACACCGGCCAGGGAGCAGGCGCGCGGAGCAGATGCACAGGATGGGGCTGGCCAGCAGGACCAGGCTCCCCTCTGCAGTCAGGCTTGGCCTTGGAGCAGCTCAGTGGCCAGAAAGGCCCAAGGAAAGAAAAGAAGAGGAAAGGAAAACTTGGTGGCTCAAGTATTCTGTGTCACTGGGGGTGGGCTAGGGGTGCCCGGGCCCAGCCCAGGGGACTTCTCTTCACTGGAGTAGCTCAGAGACGCCGGGATTTGGCAGATGGCTTCAGTTCAGGTTCAGGAAGGTTGGCAACCAAGAGTCTGGACATGCTACTTGATCTTCTGGGCCCATTTCATGTCGTCTGCTCTCGGCTTCTCACCTGTCAGGCCTTGGATGAGGTCCTCCAGGCGCCGCCAGAAGCCTATAACCTCTAGGGGGTAGTTGAGCCAGCCTGCAGCAGACACAGTCAAGACGCTAGTGAGAAGGGCCAGTCTGCTTGGGGACAGGCAGAAGAAGGTGAGACACAGAGAGACCTCCCTCACATGGGGCTTGGGTCCCTCCCTCAGCCTCCCCCAACCACTAGAATTCTTTTTTTTTTTTTTTTTTTTTTTTTCCTGGTTTTTCAAGACAAGGTTCTCTGTGTAGCCCTGGCTGTCCTGGAACTCACTCTGTAGACCAGGCTGGCTGCAAACTCAGAGATCCACCTGCCTCTGTGCTGGGACTAAAGGTGTGTGTCATTCTACCTGGCAATTACAAGGCATTCTGTCTGTTTTATTCACTTAGAGTCTAAGCCCAGGCCAGTAAACAGGCACTGAGTAAACTGTTGGCTGAGTGAGTGTCTGGAGTCACAAGAGCTTGAGGTAGGGAGGGGCTTTGGTGTGTTCATGTCCTGACCTAGGAGAGTGCTTGCACACAGTAGCAGCTCAGTGAAGGTGTGTTCTGAGAACACTAGGTAGGCCAAGGCTGTATTCCCTCTCACCCTCCTGACCCTGGGGATGGCAACACCCACCTGTGGTGATACAGAAGTATGTTTCATGGGGCGCCACGTGGTGGATGCGATGGTGTTTCCTTGGCAGGATCACGTGCCAGTCCTGCAGGACGGTGACCCAGCATGGCAGCCCTAAGTACGTGTGCGACCACTTGTGGATCTGGTTGGTGAAGGTGCCAAAGATGGTCAGGCAGAAGACGAAGCATTCCCAGGGGTATAGCTGCTCCAAGGTCTCTGCGGGGGCAAGGGCATGGAACCTTTGCAGCTGCCCCACTGGCTGGCCAGCTCCTGTGCCAGGGCGCCCAGGGACCCCTCAGCTGCTACCATCAAGTCTTCGGATTTAGGAGCAGTCAGGGATTGGCTAAGAGTGTGGGCTCTACAGCCAACTGGGGCTGGGTTCTGATTCCTGCTGACACTTGTGGGTTGTGTGGGCAGGGACTCTGGGTCAGGTTCTCTGAAGCAGGACTTGAGGACACTCATGTACTCAGGGGAGTGTCTCTTGATGGAAGACATCTACAGAGCAAGAGAGGCAGGCAGAGTCTGGGACAGGGATTCAGGCTCTGTAGGGCCCTGTGGGTTTCTAGGGTGCAGCAGCTCTGCAAGGTTCACCTTGGAAGAAAGCAAAGCCATAGGCCTTTGGAGGCCTTCACCTGCTAGCTTCTGGCTCACGGGATGGGGAGAGGTAGGAGGTGGGTCTATGGAGAAGGGGTTATTGGGAGACTGTCGGTAAGGGTGGGCACAGCAGTACCCCATCCCTGGCAGATCCTCTGTTTCTCCCAAAGGGAGATGTCACCAACTACCAGAAGTTCTGGCTTTTCCTCACCTGATGCCCAGCGGTGGGCCAGATAGCTGTGGAATTAAGAAATGGGCACTGCGGGCGGAATTCACTCTTAGGCTAACTGCCCAACTTTTACATGCTAATGGAGAATACTTCAAATGTCATGTGACACCCACTCATACCCCAAAGCCTCCCCAGGGCCTCTGTCCCTGATGTACACTCTGAGGAGCCCCAGCTGCAGGTCTCACCTGGGCTCTGGGTCCGGAACTTGTAGGCCATGTTCAGCAGTGGCAGCAGCGTCACCAGGCAGTTGTCCCCATTGGTCTCGATGAAGTCGTGCCTTGTGATGGCTGTGGGGTCAATGTGGTGCTCCCGGAATGGCCGGATGAAAGCCTGGGTGGGCAGGGAACAGGTGTAGCCTCCCAGTCAGCTGAGGGCAGGCGGTGCCCTCCAGACCCTGCTCCTGGAGCTTCCCAACCTCTACCCCACCACACAGACCCTGCCTGGGGCGGTCTTGTAGGCTGCCATCCAAGATGGCTTCAAAACACTGATGGGGATCTTTCTCAGTCCTTCTGGGCCTCAGTTTCCCCAGCCATACTGGGAGGATCTTAGAGACAACCTCTACCCTGAAGCAGGTGAAGAGGCCCCACAAAAACAAATGGGGTTCTGTCTGTCTGGCCCTTAAGCTCCTGCTTCTGGGAGAAGCCTCCAGGCTCTTAGTTCATGCTGTTAAATGGAGCCTGGCCTGGGTGAGCACAGACCCAGGAATGGCTAACCAGAGCCCATCCATCTCTCTGGCAGGAATTACGGGCAGTGCAATACCAGCTGGACCAATGGGATGAGGTGCTGAGAGTTTGGCTGCCACTAGGGGAAAGAATTCTCTAGGCAGCCAAAAGTGGAGGTTGGTACTTAGCAGGCGAAAGCAGAAACCAGAGGTGGAGAGCCCGTTCTGAAAAGGTGGTTGCCCCAGCTCAGCGTGGCTTTAACTTAGCACTGACTGAGTCAGAATCCTTGCCCAATGAAGCCAGTTTGGATTCAATTTTCTGCATAACCCAAAAGCCTCACTGACAGCTTACATGCAAGCACAGGACTGGCCCTGACTTGAGGGAAGATTCCAGGAGGCTCTCCGACCCGCCCTCCTGTGCTGTTACCAACCACAGCGATCGATCCCCAGTCCAGTTTCCAAAACACAGCATTGTATGTGGGTAGATGAGGCTCTGAGGGGTTAGGGGACTAACCCTGGGACAGTCACACAGCCTGGCCTACGCACCTTCCCGACAATGGGCAGATCCACAGAGCCCCACGTGTCAGCACCCCAATGTACCAGGCCGGACAGGAAGTCAGCGACGAGAGCCCCTGCAACTGTGAGCATCGAGAGTGTGAGCCAAGGCAGGGGCATGTGGAGACGGCCCCTCCCTCCTGTCAGGGGCTGCCCCTCCAATCTTGTTTACTCATTTGTTCATTCATTACAAAGCATCCGGGCCCCGCCCAGTGGACAGAGGCTCTGCATAACATCTCTAGGTCTGGTCTGCACAGAGCAGATTCACCCACTGACATGGGGGCATAATCGCCTTCCTGGACTAGGCGTTTTTAAAAAGGACTCAGCTGAGCTGCCTAGAATCCCAGCACCCGGGAGGCTGAGGCAGAAGGATCCAGAATTTGAGGCTAGCCTGGGCTACAGCAAACAAAAGCAGTTCCTTACTCGTAATTACACCTCCATCCTACCCACCCTTCCTGGCTTTTATCTTGGACTCCATCCTTTGAGCTTTCCCTTTGCTTTCAATCTGCTCAGAACTAGCTTGGGGTAGCCCCACCCCCACCCCGGCACAGTCACCACAGGTTAGCTCTGGACTGTATCCCCACCTCCATCACGCATGAGCTGTGTGACATCGTGCGTGTTACTTAACATCTCTGTGTCCCATTTTCTTCTTGTTGGGCAGTGGTGACTATTTATCAGGTGCTGTCGCAGCAGCTCACACGCTCTGCCTGTGGCCTCGGTCACTTCCAGCATCTAGCTTACTCGACAGAGGTGACCCACAGGCTGGGGGAGAGGTACTGAGCCCAAGTCAAACGCATGGCAGTGGCGCAGCTGGATCCACGTACGCATGGGGAAACTGAGGCAGAGTGAGCAGCAGTGTCCCCCACCCTCCCCTCACTGTTCCTCTCTGCCTGGAACACCCTCCCTTTCCAGGATGCAGTTCCCAGGCTGCTTAGGACCCTTCCTGAGACCTGAATCACCCGGGTATCTGAGGGCTTCCTCCCACTTTCTGTCACTTCCCTCGAGCACACCTGTCTTTTGCAGTTTTCTGGCCTTGGCACTGTGGGCTCTGGTTTAAGGCTGGACTTTGACTCTTCGACATCAATGAGCTCAGTGTCGCATGAGGTAGTGATTGGCACACAGGCCCTCAGAGCTGACCCATGAAGGTAGCAGGGCATGAGGATCTGTGCAGGCCTCTGCCCTCTGCTCCCCGGCCCTGCAGTTTCTCACTGTAAACTGGTTGTCTGAGGCCCAGTTTCTGAATTGCAATGCCTCTTGCCCCCTTAGGACTCACACTGACAGGGCCTTGGGGTGCCATGAGGACTGTGGGTGAGAACCTCTGGATGTCTCCCTAGGGAGTGAGACTACAACCCAGGAGACAGGAGAAAGGATGCGGCATACTGTGGGAATGGAGTTCTAGTGTCCAATCTGTTTAAAGGCAGCTGCTGAGGGTAAGTTTTTAGAAGCCAGTGGTACCTGTCCATTCACCTGTCCACCCACCTACCCACCATGCACCCATCCACCTCCTACCTAATATCCGCCCGCTCACCATCCATTCATGCCTCCACCCACCTACCCACCCATCTCTCTATTCACCCATCCAAACACAGGCGGTGTGGCAGAGCAGCTGGTGGGAGGCCGGGGACAGGAGGGCCCCACTGCTTAGCGCTAGGCAGTCCTGTTGCTCAGTGAAGACAGTGCCAGGAAGAGGACTTGCTGCTTTCTGGCACCCAGTAGGTCTGAGACATCAGGGAAGCATGCATTGCACACTGCGAATGGTGTAGACACATTGCCTCTAAGCAAGGGAGGGGTGGCGCCCTGTCTGTAACTAACCACACTGCTACACCTCTTGCCTCATTTGGGCTCAGCATCCTTCCAGAGGTCTCTCAGTATCCCTGGTCAGCGACAGATTTAAACACTACCGTCCTGACAAACCGGGGAACACTAGATGTCTGTGGCAGAGAATGGCAGGGACTCCAAGGCTAGGCTTGTCCTGAATGTTGGGCTCAGGTGTGGATGGGACCATTTCTTCCCTCCCCAGGATGGCTGGAGTCTGGTTAGAACTGTACCTAACCTGCACATACTGCTGTGCAGGCTTATGTGGGTCAAGGCTGTACCTCTGACCATCCAAGGTCACCACGGGGCTTCTCCATGTGGAATCTAAGGGGCCGGCAAACCTTCTATACAGAGCTAGCCAGGAAGGCCGTCAGTCTCTCTTGCTATGGCTCAATCCTGCCAACATCCCAGGGTGAGCACAGGCAATGTGTCAGTCAGCACAGGGGGTGAGGGGTGACGGGATGGTATTGTAATACCTTGTTTGTAAGTATTTTGGGGTTGGCTTGCTTCACTGGGCTAGCTCATCTGGAGTCACTCACTTCCTTTTTTGCTGCTGAGTCCTGTGCCATTATCTGGTGCAGTGCACACAGACAGCCCTCACTGGACCTTTCCTGAGCCCTGGCCGTATTGCTTATTCATGGAGAAGCCTATGTGCTCACGGATTCCCCCAACCCTTGGGCCGTGGACAGCAGAGACCTTGTGTTTTTGAGACTCATGCAGCCCTGGCTGGCCCTGAACTTCTCTGATCCTCCTGTCTCAGCCTGTCAAGGATGGGGGTGACAGGTGTGAGAACATACCCTGGCAGACAGTGACACTAGGGTTCCTCTAGGCTCTCTAGCTGCTGACCTCTGGCTGAACACAAAGCTTGCAGCTTTGGCTGGTCCAGCAAGCCAGCTTGCCCTAGGGATCCTGTCTCCACCTCCTAAGGGCTGGGATTATAGGCAGGCTGCTATACACACTTGGATTTCTTCTATATGGGTGCTAGGATGCGAACTCAGCTCTGCACACTTATACAGCAAGCATTTTATCCACTGAGCTATCTATCCAGCCCCAATGCTGACGCTGTATTTATTTATTCTGAGGTGACCTTGGCTAGCCTAGAACTTGCTATGTGAACCAAACTGGCTTCAAACTCAGAGCTCCCCATCTTCTGCTTCCCGAGTCCTGGGATTAAGGGCACTTACTATTATGCCTGACTTCTGTTTGACACCATAAAAAAATGTCCCCCTTTTTCTTTTCTTTTCATTTTTGTGATTGGCAATTTTGCTTTTAAACTAGAGTGCGCTGGACTTCAGTGCGTCGACTTTGTTAGTCCTTGTGGACCAAGGCCAGGTTTGTGTGGTTAAGCTCCTTCCCCTGAACTGGCCTGGGCAGTTAATCCTCTGTGATCAGAACACAGCAGTGCAGCATTAGAAAGCCAAGCCAGGCTGGCCTTTGGGAGCCTGTCTCCTGTACCTGACACCGTCAAGGGCGTTAGGAGTGCACTGTGCAGGCCTCATTCTTCTGTTCAATTGAGGCTGTGAGACTGTCTCAAAAGGGGGGGGGGGCGGGAGTAACATGGGAAATAACACAGAAGGTACTCCCTGGTCCAGGGCAAAGTGACCTCACAGTGGCAAGCTGCACTGACCTGATCTGATACTAAAAGGAGCCAGGAGAGCATTGCTACCCCAGACTCCAAGCTATCCTAATCATTCTAACCAGTGTTCCCAAGGCAGCCAAGATCGCAGTGCGGAGTCAGAGGGAGACCGCCTGCCTGGTATGTGTATGGGGCTGAGTTCTGCCCCCAGCATTCAGGAGGCTGAGGCTGGAGGACCGGGAGTTCCAGGACAGTCTGGGCTATACAGAGAACTGGAAGGCAGCCTGGGCTGTGGCTGAGAAACTACCACAGGCTAATGATTGTCAATTAAGGCCATGACAGGTCACCAGACTGTGCTAGCCCAGATGGGACCCTGGGATTGGAAGGGGACACTGGCTATGAAACTAAAGGCAAGCAATTGATGGCAGAGCATGGCATAGAGTAGCCCCACTGGGCGCTAACTGGCACAAGTGCCGGGCTTCAACGCCTGCATCCTTGCACCATTCCTTACCCCAACTGGCCTAAGGATAATAATCTCTCACACAAAGCCCTGGGTTCCCTGGGCTGCAGAAATAGCTACCAAGTAAACCCAGCACTCTGACGGAGAAACAAGAAGATTGGGGTCATCAAAGAGAACCCTCAACATGAACACTATAATCTCCCTTCATCTCCAGTGACAGGCCCCATCACACCTGACCTGCCCAGAGGCCTCAGACCTGCTGAGGCTGGCAGAGGACTGTCCAAGGTCACCGTGGGGGTGGGGGCAAGAGGACCACACTCTCCAGGTGGCGGTGGCACACGCCTTTGATCCCAGCACTTGGGAGGCAGAGGCAGGAGGATTTCTGAGTTCGAGGCCAGCCTGGTCTACAGAGTGAGTTCCAGGACAGCCAGGACTACACAGAGAAACCCTGTCTCAAAAAAAAAAAAAAAAAAAAAAAAAAAAAAAAGAAGGACCACACTCAGCCTCATGTCCAGGTCTGGGCAGTGAGAGTCATGGAGGATGTCTGTCCCTTAACTAGCAGAAACTGGCCAAACAACTTCAAGGGTGCAGGCTGAGCACCGGGCTCTGGCACAAGCTCCCCACTGGCAGCTGCCTGTAGCATGAGCCCGACATCCCTCTGTAAGCCTCAGTCTTGCCATCTCTTGGATGGCTGGCACCTGGTACTCAAAGAGACATGCTCTGCACTGGTATCAGGAGTAATCTGGGTGACAGTGTCGTCTCCCACCACATGAGGAAATGGCTCTCGATGCCTGCAGCCTGGTAGCTGTTTCTAGGGCACTCAGTTGCCTATGAGGCTCCTTTAATGGGGGCAGGGTGCAGATACAGACGTCTCTTTGTTCCAGCCCTGGTGGTGGCTGGTGGCTGGGTCACCCTGGGAGCAGCTTTGGCCTGGTCACCATCCTTCCCCGCAGACACTGGGAAGGGCACAAAGATGGCTCTATCCAGCCACGGCAACACTTGTGAAGGCTTCGTGGAGCTGAGAGACCGGCAGACTAGGTAGACAGACCCTGCGCATCCACATGGTTCAGGCTTGTCAAGTCCAGATGCCTCAGGCAGCATGGCCTCTGGGCCTCAGTACTGATCCCTGCCCTCCTCAGTCTCCAAGCTGCTCCTTCAGGGACCCACGGCATGCTCTCCCCAAGAGAACGATCAGCCCATCACCACACACGGTCCTTGTCACGGTCACCAGTGACCTTCAGGGCCACGTCCTTTTGCTGCACCGTCAGGCTGACTCTGGTGGCGCCCTCTCTGAGGCCTGCTACTCTCTCAGCTTTTCCCAGTCCCCAGGCTGCACCTTGTGCTCACTCCAGCTGTCCAGGCTACTTCTGCACTGGCTCTTGGACCAAATATGGATTTAATCCCTTACCTTACCCACCACTCACCCCTACAGCAGCATGACTGTTGTTCAAGCAGCTCAATTCCTCAGCTCCTCTGAGCTCAAAAACCCCTCAGCACCTGCTCCCTGGGTCCTAGCACCAGAAACCATCTTCCCATGAGAAGTTCACGAGTGACTCCCCACAACACTCAAGATAAACTCACTGTCCAGACCATGACCCCGAAGGTCCTCTCCCACTTGCCCACCCACTTCAGGGAGAGGCCACCAGATCTCTTTCCTTTGATGCACAGGCTCACAGCAGCCTCAGGGCCTTTGCACCTGCTCTGCCTCAGATTCAAGCCTGCACGACAACTCCTCCCCGCAGGCTGTTAACAGCCACAGCTTTATCTTGATCAGCTCCCAGGCATTACATCACACAAGCTCGGCTTTACCAACTGGAATCCTTTCGGTTTAAGCTCTGGTTTCCGGGGCTACCCAGGGCATTGGGAACCGTTGAAGAGATAGAAACAAGCTGGCACAGTGCCCTCGGCAGCTACCTGCGTGTTAACAGACAAATCAGGGCGGCTATTTAAATCGATTGAGGGTTGTGTAAACACCACTATCAGGGGATTACCTGCCCTTATCAGTCCAGAAGCTGGGTGCTGAGGGAGAGCTGGCCACCTCGGCTTCAAGGATGGGGCTGGGAGCTGCAGAAACCCAGGCGTCAGGCAGCGAGGGAAGGTGGTGACCTGCCTGTATGGCATGAGGGCTGGACCTACTACAGGGTGTCCACCCACCCTTGGCCAGGGAGGGTGGGGCTAGAAAGTCCAGGGCCAGTAGGCAGAGGACAATGCTGGAATCTTGCTCTGGACAGCATTGCTGCCAGGGAGGTGGCCAACTCAGGGCATGACCTAGCAGATACTTAGCAAGGTTACCTTCCCTCTTCTTCCTGATCACCAGCCCTCTCGGCATGGCTCGATCTTCTTGGCTTAACTCCAGCCCCAGGAGACCACACTGCCACAGCCTCAAGGTTCAGGACATGTGCTGCAGCCAGGGTTGCCAAGGCAGCCGAGGCTGCAGGGGCCTCCTAACTCTGGGCTGAGTACTCCTACGAGGGGGTCAGGGGACTCCTGCAGATGGGGCCTGGGCTCTCCATCACAAAGCAGGCTAAACTCCCCCTGGCCTGCGAGACCACTTGATTAGCAGGGCTGTACACTATTAGCTTAGGCAGACAGAATGCTTTTAACGGGATTGAGCAGCAAAGCCACAGGGAGGACCAGGGAGGACCAAGGAGGACCAAGGGTGCCATAGCCCCTTGGCCAGCCCGGAGGGTTAAGGAGAGGAAGAGAACAAAGACCTGAGGCAGAGAACAATCAGCTGGACGGAAGGGAAACTGAGTCATGTGAAACCGGAAGTGCAGCTGGGCATTCCAACCATATGTGCTTCAGGTTAAAGGGGTAAGTGTCTTGCAGGTCCCTCCTCTTAGCCTCCAGTTCCCCATAAAGAGGAGTCAGCCTGGCCAAGGGGAACACCAGGACTTCCTAGCACACAGTACCCTCACTCCATAAATACCATCCAACTCACTGAATTCTCGGCACCTAACATGTACCAGGGCTCATGTCTGAGGCTGTAGATATAGCAATCAATCAATCAATCAATCAATCAATCAATCAATCTGACTCTGAGTTGCTGGAGACCCAGTAGCCTCGGGTCCATAGTATGTGGCAGGGCTTGTCACTATGTAGCCCTGGTTGGCCCGGAGTTCACAGGAGATCTTCTTCTGCCTCCCAGGTATTGAGATTAAAGACTTGCACCCACCATACTCCGCAGGACTGTCTCTGAGGGGCCGTCATGGAGGGCCTACCTAAGCAGGTGGCTGTCGGTAGATCTTGGGGATCAAAAGTGTGAAGTCCTCAGAAGGGCTACAGGCACAGTAAAGGGCTTGTACAAAGGCCCCCATAGGAAGGAGTAGGGGTGTGTGTGTGTGTGTGTGTGTGTGTGTGTGTGTGTGCACGTGCACGCATGCGCCGAGTGGCCAGTGCGGCTGAACAGCAACAAGGAGAAAAGTTGAGGTTGTGGCTGTCAGATGGAGTGGCCACCGGGTCAGCACACTGGAAGGGCTGGGGGGGGGGGGGGGGGGGCTGTAAAACAGCTGGGAGAGGAGAGCGGGGGAGGGGTGGCTGAATTTCAGTGCTCCAAAAGAAGAATGTAAGGAACAGGAACTGGGGGTGATGTCACCATGTCACTTGACTGAATGCTCCAAGATGAGCAGGTACTGATGCAAGACCGCCCTGAGCACTTCCCAGCGCTCGCTCGTGCACAAAGGCAAATGAACCCGAGAGGGGCCCTGGCACTCACCAACACCCAGGATGACGAGGGGCGTGTGTTCCCAGCGGGCCAGCAGCAGGAGGTGGACCAAGTTGTGGGCGATGAGGCTGAAGCACAGGATCACGGAACACCACTCCTGGAGGCGCTTGCCTGTGGGGAGGGGAGGCTTAGGCACAGCCTGAACTGCAGCAGCGGACTGTGCCAAGCACCCCCAACCACCCATTTCACAGACAGCACCACTGGCTCAGAAAAAGGGCTTTTGCAAAAGCAAGACACTGAGCACGTTGTGTGCCTATAAGGCTGGGCCTGCAAGTGCCAGTTCTTTGACAGATGGGTCCCAATGCTGGTCTCTCTTCAGACTTTCTGGGGACTTCTGTGGTAACTTAATGACACCCTTAACTGGTTTCCTGGTACCATCTGTTCCCAGATCATCTGAAGCAAGAGGCCTTTGATCTTCAACCTGGGGACATCCAGAGCCTGCCCAGCCTATTGCTGCGTCCTCCAGCCCAGAGGCAGCAGGACGCAGGACACAGCCTATTGGCTGCAGGGTCAAAGAGAAATAGGGTGTTGGGGACATTAGGCCTCCCAGGATTGGCATCTGGATGCCTGCAGCCAGCCAGGAATGTGGTCTCCAGAAGGCTGCAGGTGACCAAGAAGAAGCAGGATCTGAGGACTCGGGTATGAGAATTCCATTTTATGTAATCAGTTTATAGAGTTTATTGGACAATCAGGTCATTCCTTGTGGCACTGGTGGAGGTGTCAAAATTCTGGACATCATCCAAGAGTCCATGGCCCAGGGTCGAGCCAGAACCCCACCAATGGCCTTTCTATGCTGGCCAGGTTCTACGGAGGTACAATGTGCTGATAATATCAATAAAAAAGAAAGGCCGGCGAGCTCGCTCAGCCGGAAACAGAGCTTGCCACTAAGCATGATCACTTAAGATCAGTCCCTGGGTCCCACAGGGCTAGAGAGAACTGACTCCTGAAAGTTGTCCTCTGTCCTCTGCACCCCCCCCCCAAGCACGCAACCACAAGCACACCCAGACACACACAAGCACACACATGATAAATAAAAAGCAAGTATGTATAAATGTTTTTAAAAAGAGAAAAAAAAACACGGAGGGACTGGAGTGTCAGGAGCTGAGTACTAGGCCGCTTAAGGCCCCACCACACAAAAACCTATAAAGGGAGCCAGCAAGATGGTTGGGTGGGTAAAGGCACGTGCTGCCAAGCCTGACGACCTCTGTTCAATCCCCAGGACCTACATAATGAAAGAGGAAAGCCAACTCCTACGAGCTGTCCTCTGACCTCCACGACACCATGCTGTGCACAAATCCTCATAGACACTAAATGGAAGGAAAATGTACAGAAACCAAGCCTCTAGACCACCTGAGGCTGCCATCCCCTTGATATAGCACACCAAGGTGTTTTCTTCTGGCAACTCATTTTTAATTTTTTTTTTTTAAAGGAATAAACCTCACATGAGTGGCAAGCCTTCTGCCTGTTTCCCAGGCAGCTGGTCCCAGAGGTCAGAGACCCTTCGTGTGACAATGTGACTATCACTGGTGCTCCACATCAACCAAGCAGTTACTGTTACCAGGCACCCAGAACCTGCTCAGAAGCAGAGGCTAAAGACGAAAAGCAAAAAGGGAGACAGCCCAAGGCAGCTCGGCGTGCCAGCCACAGAGGGATGCTGTGGCCTCCTCTCAGCCATCCCCCCGCCTTGCTCCCGCTGACCGTGCTTGCCCCTTTCTCTCTACCACACTGCTGTCCTGGTGAAAGCTCGTGTATGGGGTTAATGAAGGCCCAAGCCAGGCCTGCTGCCCACCCTCCTTGCCCCTGAAGAAAGCTCTACCTTATCTCCTGCTCTGTGATTCTCTGACACTCCCTCCTTCCCCTCCCAGGGCTATAGCCCTACCTGAATGTGAACTGGGGCTCTGTCAAGCTCCCTCACCAGGCCCTGGCACTCAGTTGGTATTTACTCAATGTGTGTGGATGAACACATCTAGTCACACACCATAACTGTGTCCTCTACTCAGCACTACACAGGAGGCCGATTAGACCTCACCTGTGCCTGGGCAGCAGCTGGCCCAAGTAAAGGCTGATGCTGGGAGACGGGGACTCAAGGCTCATTCACCCCTACAAAGAGGACATCAAGGCCAAGGAGGGGCAAGGCCCCCAGAGGTCACAAGAGCAGGCGTGGGCCTGAGGCTTCTGGTCCTTCCCTTCTCAGCTGGGCTGTTTCTGAGTCTTGTTTTGAGCCAGTCTGCCTACCTCTTCCGGTTCCTGCTTGTGGGTAGGGCGCAGGACTCAGAAGCAGGAAGCCCCAGGGGTGGAGGAAGGGGACCCAGGTGTTTACCCATAGGAACTGAGGGACAGAAGGTGGGCAGAGTCACAGCCAAGGATTAAACTAAAACAATGACAGTAATGATGATAATAGCTAGTGCCCATGCATGGATGGATGGACGGACGGACAGACAGACAGACAGACGGGCAGAGTCACAGCCAAGGCTTAGACTAAAATGATGATGATAATGGTGGCATCAGCTGGTGCCCACCATGTGGGGATGAGGCTTGGCTGCAAATAGGACCCTCTGATCAGGTTTGTTCTTATTTCTTAAAAACATGACCTAAACTTAAAACCACATACACCCCTAGTTTTTGTTAGCCCTGAAAACACAGGGCTGTCCGCCACTCCAGGCAGGACAGTTAGCCACCATCTAAAGAGTCATGGGGTTCCAGGTTCACCAGTCTCCCAGCTGCTTTCAGGGCTGTCTTGCTAGCCTCTGAAATCCTGAGACCCAGACAAGGAAACTGAGGCAGAGTTAGATGTGGGTCCTTGACTGGAAACTGTAGGTCTATGCTGTCCTGGTTCCTGGGACAACCAGTTCTCACTTTGTTGGGCAGAGTGGCTTTGAAATCTGAGTCTTTTCTAAACTTCCCTCACTCTGGACCTGGGTGTGGCTGCAAAGGGACCTCATGTCTGACCTACAGAAAACATGCATGACATGCTACCATGAGGCCTGTACCTCACAACACTCCGAGGGCTAAGACGGCCCTCCGGATGCAAGGGAGACGAAAAAACTAAGTCAGGACCCAGGCCACCAACATGGCAAGCCCACGAAGTCACAGGACCTACACAGAGCTAACTTTATAAAAAGACAGACTAAGGAGGTAGGGGAGACAATCAAAGGGTTATTAAGAGTGTGTGTTGGGGTTACTTACTCAAGACTCAGGTGTCCTGGCCTCCACCTGAAAGCCTGTTCCTGGCTTGGAGCAAGAGGTGCTGGTGACTGGGCCAAGGTGCAGCAGTGACTGTTCAGGTTTGGGTGCGCACCTGCAGGCCAGGGTACCTGTGTGGGATGAGTGTGGAGCCTGGCAAGAGAGGAAGAGTCGCCTACATCATGGGGCAAGCCTCTTCCTGCCCCAGTAACCTACACTTGTGCTGGCCTCTGGCTATCAGATCCTGTGTGCCACAGAGAGCAGACAGGAGGGAGAGAGAGAGTAGGACAGACTGAGGGGGATGAATGGACTAAGGAAGCAGAAACCAGGGAGATAAAAAGATGAGACCATAGGGAGAAAGACCAGTGAGAAAGTCAGACTAAGGTAGAGACAGACAGAGCTCTGCCCAATGCAGCGAGTGGGACCAGGCCTGGCCAGGGACGGATCCCACAATGGCTCCAAGCTCCTGTGCCATGGCTTCAGTCAGGCCCATTTTGGTCCAACTTCAGGCCTACAGTCAGGCCACTACCCTGTGGTCCTAAACACCTCCAGGGCAGAGAGCACTCCAGTTGTCCAAACGGATGGACAGTTGGATCCGTACCCTTCAGGCTCTGTATCCTTACATCTGGGGCACCTATGACGTGGCAGGTTGCAGGGGGCTCCTCTGAGTGTCACCTTGCCCAAGGAAGGTGGGAGGGAGGACCCACCAAACTCATGAGGCCCCTCTCAAGCTTGGCTTCAGCTTACTGCTGAGAAAGGCAGATAGAGCAGGGCACTGAGGAAAACCTTCAGTGACTCTGATACCACACAGAACTAAGCCCAATGCCAGGGTCACTATCACCTCACCCCTGACCATCCTCTTCTATCCCACCCACCCTGGCCACCTTGCTTGGAGACACACACACACACACACACACACACACACCCTGTATCAGCCACCAACCCCACAAACAGGATGGACTGTTGTCCTAGAACTGGCTAACTTCTACAGCCATAGCAAAAGCTGGTAAATAAGAAATGTACCCTGACCATCTCAGTCCTGGTACTGTGGGCAGCTCCCACGGGAGCAGGGAGGGCTACAATCCCATGCTAAGCCTCCACAGACATGGACAGGGTGGTCCCGGGGTGCCACGGATTCCCTGAAAGCCAGATGTCAAAGATGCACAGCCTACCCACACCAGCCTTTCTGTGGCAGCGGCAGGGGCATAACTGTAAACAGGCCTGGTGACATGGGAGCATGCAGGGAAATGCCTGCATACTCAGTAAATGGCATCTTTGTTAACTTACCGCTATCAGCTGTCAAATGACAAACCACTGTCAGCCCCAGGAATCTCAAGAACTCGGTCCTGGGACTCAGGGAATTCTCTCTGCTCCAGCCCACAAGCTCCTCGTGCTTAGTGGAGGACGGTGCCAGGCACACTCCCACCTCAGGGCCTTTCCACTTGTTCTCTGGCCCTCACACACTCTCAAGGTCCCTTCGCTCTTGCCCTCCCTCCCTTCAGCTTTGTGTTCAAACGCTGTCCTTTCAATAGAGCCTAATATAGGCTCTCTCCGTGACAAGCCCCTCCTCACAATTTCCCTGTTGCTTTCGTGGCATTTGCAACTCTACTGCCATTATTTGGGGGCTGGTTGCCTGTCCCCTAAACCAAAATGCCCGCTCAAGTCTTGCCTGTCCTCAGGGCTGAGGACAGGGACTGGAATAAATATACCATTAGGTGCTTAACAGACATCAGGCCTGCTGCCTTGATCCTTTTACAGGTCAGGTCAGGGCACCTCTCTAAGACCACATAGCTCAGGGGACACAGACAGGGAGACCTACTGAGAGGAACTTGGAGGAACCAGTTTGACTAGTCTTTCCCTCTCTAGGTTGGGGAAGAAGGCCCCAGGAGACTGAAGCTGTGTGGCTGTTCTTCAGGTACTATCATAAAGGAGGGGCGAGAGGTGGCCCCCAGGGGAAAGCAAGAGGAGACAATTGGGGTCAGTAGAAAGTAGGCTGTGAGGACAGCAGAGCCACCCACTGAGTCCTTCTCTCCATTTTCAAGTCCCAGATTATACTCCTGAGGACCAGCAAGACAAGGCTAGCTTCAAGCTCAGGGAAGGGCAGCTGGCCAGGTGAATCACAGGGATGGCCTCTTGTACACAGGCCTAGAGTCACACAGTGGATGCCATTACAGTGGGTGATCAGGTGAAGAGGGCCTGCCCAGGCCATCCAGTTAACCACTCTGAATGCCAACCAGCCTCCGTCAAGGAGAGTGGGTCCTGAGGCTGGGTGTTTGGGTATGGGCCAAGGACCCAGCGGAAAAGACCAAACACCCAAGACAAGTGGAAAACCACACATACAGACTGGAAACGTACAAGAGACGAGGACAATCCTTACTGACCTAGGACCCAAAGAGGAAAAGCAAATGGTCCTATGTCACATGCCACTTATGTCACGTGCCACTTATAATTCAAAAAGCATCAAATGCATGCCAACCAGGGCAGGGAGCCAACCGGGTAGTGGCCTCAGCCCCACCCAGGCCAGGGCTGTGCCCTGTAGCTGCCCAGACAAGGGATCGGATAGAATGCTGGATAACAAAGCCAACCCCTGGAGACACCCTGGCAGAGGGGCCTCAAGGCTGTCATCTGACTCTCGAGTGTACAGGCATTTCCTCAACCCCTGGAGACACCCAGCCAGGTGGTGAGATTGCTGAGGCTCCCTGGGAGCTGGGGAACAGGATGGAGCCAGCTTGTTAGGGTAAGAGCAAGTCAAGGAGCAAAGAAACCGGAGAGGGGACCTGGCCTTGGAGGAAGGGGTGGAGCCAGGGAGAGGGGCTCCGGGTGGTGTTAAAGGTTGGGGGAACAAGAGTATGCCACAAAGTCCTAATGAGCAGCTAGCGTGTGGGTGTGGGAGAGGACATAGCCAGACTCAATAGGGTCTGAGTCGCTGCCGAGAATCTACCAGCAAGAGGTGAGGGCTGACGGTCCCACTGGGAGGGGGAGGGGATAAGTTCACTGCAGCTACTGAAGCAGGGACCATGATGGAGCTTGGGGGAAGAGCGCCTGGGATACTCTTCAGCTGAAATCCAAATCGGGGCTTTAGTAGCCGGAGAACTGATAGTTCCAGAAAGGGGGTGGGGGGTCAGTTTGCAACCCACGGTCTTGGAAAAAACGCACAGGGTGCCGAATCCTAACGTGAGGGTCCTAGGACTGCGTGTGAGTTTAGGTGGCTAAGGGCAGTGCCTGAGGCTGAGATGTCTAAGGCTCCGCTGACTGAGAACCGGAAGCCTTAGATTGGGATCTGGAGACACTAGGCAGGCCAGGGTGGGGTTCCTAAACTGCCCAAGGTGCCCTGGGGCTAGGACTCCGGATGCGCAGGTGCACTGGGGCTGTCTCTAAATCTCTGCAACCCCAAAGCCTCACGCGGCTGGAGTAGGAAGGAGTCTGGTTGGGGTCCCTAAATCTGAGGGTGCTCTTTGCAAAGTTGGAAGCCCTGGAGTTCCGCTCTGGGTGGAAGCTGGGATTGGGATGGGGGCAGGGTTAGGATGGGGCTTGGGTTCGGATGGAGTGGGGTTCGAATCCATGGGCGTCCAAATGAGCTACTGGAATTCGGATCTGGGTAGAGTTTAGATCTCAGCATTTCGGGTGGGCTGGGGTTCGGATCCGTGGGGGTTCGGATGGGTTGGGTTGAAGTGAGGTTCGAATAGGCTGGGGTTCTAATCCGTGGACTCCGGATGGGTTAGGGTTCGAATCCTGGGGCTTCGAATGAGCCAGGGTTCGGATCCAGAGGGATCAGATGGATTAGGGTCCAGGCGTTCGGACCGCCTGGGGTTCGGTCGGGGCGGGCCCGGCGCCGAGCACCCATCAGATCGCAGGCCCTCCGTCCGTCCTACCTGGCGAGTAGAGCGCTGCCAGCTCACGGGCTCCGGCGTGCTGTGCGCCCCAGCGCCGGCCCTCCGCCGTCTCATCCTCGTCCAGCTCCGGCTGCCGGCTCGGCGCGTCCTCGGCGCCCGCCATGGCCCGTCGCCCGGCCCGCCCGCTGCGCTCTGCCTGCGGCTGCGGCGGCGGCGGCCGCGGAACCGCGGCGAGATCACGCCGCCCAATGACTGGCCGGCGCGGGGCGCGGCGACCGGGGCGGGGCGTCGGTGGGGCCGCGCGTCACAGCCAATCGGGACCCGCGCCCGCGCCGCGCCCGGCCAATCGCAGGTCTTCGGGCCTCAGCCAACCGCGGCGCCGGGGGGCGGAGTCGCAGCTGGACGCAGCTGGACGCGGAAGGCCGGGTGGATGTGCGCGTCCCCGCTGCGCCCCGCGAGCTCGTGTGTTGTGCCGGAGCTGGGGAGTGCGCGCCCGTGCAATGGTCTGCACCTTGACTTCGGTGCGCACCGCGAAGCGCCTATCGAGTGCATGGCGACTGCAGGTCCCGCGTTCGCTAGGAAGCTGCTGGACCGGGCAGCACACCGGCTGCACGCGCTACGTTTCGTTTCACTACCCAGGAGTGTCTCGCATTCGAGGCCAGCCTGAGCCACATTGCAACACCCAGTCACAGAACATAAGAAGTAATACTGCCTGTTGAGAGGCCGTTCATGACCACCAGCTGGGGTGCCTCCTCCTCTGGTCACTGTGACATCACCCTCACGCTAGTCAGCGCTTGTCAGGAGTAACTTCTCCCTATCAGGAAAGGAGGCCCTGAGGGCAGGGACTCTGCCTGGGCCAACAGCTGACAAATTTTAGTAGGGATAGAATGAACTCAGGCTCAGCGAATGTTCTTCTGTCTTTAGGACATCAGCATTAAGAGAGCTAAAGGCGCCGGGCGGTGGTGGTGCTCGCCTTTAATCCCAGCACTTGGGAGGCAGAGGCAGGTGGATTTCTGAGTTCGAGGCCAGCCTGGTCTACAGAGTGAGTTCCAGGACAGCCAGGCTTACACAGAGAAACCCTGTCTCGAAAAACAAACAAAAACAACAAAAAAAAAAGAGCGAGCTAAAGGCTTATGTAAAGTCCTTAAGGGATGATAAACAGCCTCCACCCTGAGGCTGCAAAATTGAGAGGTACCAGGGACCTGCAGAGGAACTTAAGATCTGAAGAATTTTTCCAGGCTCCATCTTTATTTTTCTCCGAGATTTAAGCTTCATATTTCTCAGCTGCCAGCCTCCCCAGGCTATCTCCCGTTCCCCCAGTGCTCCTTCCCTGGGTGGTCTCTATCCTCAGTCAGTTCCAAGCCCCTTCTCTGTCTCCTTATGTCTACTCAAAGTAAAAGCCACTCGGGTGGCCGAGTCAGGCTGCAGCCCAAGTCCTTCCTGGTTTCGATGAAGTTGACAGCCTGGCACTTGTATTAACTGCTCAATTAGATTTGGGGTGTCAGGGGTTCTGCTGACATGCTGTACTGGTGCTGGACCTCAGAACCTCCCAAACTGCACAGTGCCTATTAGCAAAAAGGCTGGGGTTGTAGATTAGGGCTGGAAATCTCAGTGGCCAGCACATTGTGATTGACAGACAAGACAGGTAGCCTGAACTATGTCACACCGTTATTCAATTCACAGAGCATCAGCTTGGTCCTACGCAGAGTCTCTGATATTTGCTGGAAATGACGGGGAAATCCCTTCCTGCAGTTTTTTGTTTGTTTGCTCTGTGTGCATGTGTGTTTGTGTGGTGTCCACGTGGGACTCAAAGGGCAACACTTGGGAGTTGTCTTGCTCCTTCGACCATGTCCTGGGGATCAAACTCAGGTCTTCCAGCTTGGCAGTAAGTATTTTGACAGATGACATCCTGTAGGATTTTGAGCAGCAGAATGACAAGATCTGATTTACGTTTAAATTCTTTTCTCTCTGTCAGAACCAGGCATGGAGGCACAGTCCAACATCATGACACAAAGGAAGTAGGGGCAGGAAGATTAGGTCGAGTTAAGTTGAATCAGGCTGAATTAAGTTGTATACTGAAATTTTAATTTATATAAAGAGAAAGAGGATATAAGTATATTTATCCACAAAGGTAGTAATCTCCAAGGAAGGGGGAAAGAAATGAGAACTGATAGAAATGTTTTTTTTTTGTTGTTGTTTTTTTTTTTTTTTTTTTTGGTTTTTCGAGACAGGGCTTCTCTGTGTAGCCCTGGCTGTCCTGGAACTCACTCTGTAGACCAGGCTGGCCTCCAACTCAGAAATCCGCCTGCCTCTGCCTCCCAAGTGCTGGGATTAAAGGCGTGCGCCACCACTGCCCGGCTTAGAAATGTTTTCAAGGGTACATAGATAAATAAATAAAATAAGTAAATCCAGGCCTTCGATCTCAGTACTTGGGAGACAAAGGCAAAGACAAGTAGGTGTCTTGAGAGTCTGAGGCCAGCCCAGTAATCTACAGAGCGAATCCATGTCAGCTTGGGCTGCACAAAGAGACCCTGTCTCAATAAATAAAAATAATTGCTTTAAAATGAAGGTGGTTATAAACTCAGAGGTTATAATGGCATTACAAGTCCTCTAAGAGAGGTCAAAATAAAACCTAAATAAAAAGGGGGTTGCTAGATTAAGTCAGTCTATACTTTTGGTTTCGTTTGGTTGGACCAAGGACATGATTTCTGTGGAGAAAGACTCTGTCTTTGTGTTACCAGGAAAGAAAAAGTTCCTTGGGCTCCTTCCAAAATAATAAGGCTCAGATTTGATAGAGAAAAGGCTCCTGAAGAGCTCGGCTGCAGACAGGAAGAAAGAAATCAAGAAGACCATATGGGACAGGTGACATGATTTGCTGATTCCTCTACAGGGGAACGGCCCTAAACTGAGACATAAAAATGCCTCAAGCCAGAACTTCAACTATGAACAGCCAATGGGTCTTGTTGGCTACAGAGTCCTCAAGACTTATCATGCTGCCCTTTCATATGGCACAAATGAAGATTTATTACAGTTTGATTATATGACCAAACTAACTCATAAAGAATAGCAGTAGCCTCTCACCTGCCCAAACAAGGGGCAAGCATTCATCTTTAACTGATCTGTGCACAGTGCACCTCCCATACATCATGTAAATATAGAAACATATATTACCCCTAAAAGCTTTATGTTCACAGAAAGACCAACAAGGCAGCCCTGACAGGATTCCCCCTCTAGGATGCTGAGATGCTGAGATGCTGAGATGTGCTGTTCCAGCTCCCTCATCAGTCTTGCGTCAAATGATGCTATTTTCAGAGACACACTTCTAGAAGAACTTCAGAAAGGACTGCTGATCCCAAATGACATTGGCCTTTCAGACTGTTCCAGTCAGGACTTCAGTTAAGCCCTGAACTTTCTCAGCACACAGACACTGGACAGCAAATGATGACAGCTAGCTTTCTTTTGACTTAACCATTTTTCCAGTTTCCTTTTGTGCCCCAAACCAGGAATTCTTTGCCCAATTTCAGCGAGAAACAATTATAAGAAGCTTGTCACCTCATCCCTTAAGTGGGGGTGGATGGTTTTGGTTATTTTATGAATAATAAACACATTGTCATTTTAGGGGATGATTACAAATGATTATGGTCTCAGGCATAGAGAAATCAAAACAGCGAGCTTAAAGCCAGGGATCTCTAACTTTCCATTCCTTTTCTCTATCCTTTCTTTCTTAGGTAGAGGGAAAGGGTTGACAAGAAAAAAGGGCAATATAGTAATATAAGAAATCAGATGCGGGCAGTGGTGGTGCACGCCTTTAATCCCAGCACTTGGGAGGCAGAGGCAGGCGGATTTCTGAGTTCGAGGCCAGCTTGGTCTACAGAGTGAGTTCTAGGACAGCCAGGACTATACAGAGAAACCCTGTCTTGAAACAAACAAACAAACAAACAAAGATTTTCCTTGGCATAAATTGTTGTTTATTGATACAAAACTTAAGTTTAAACTTGTAACAACATAATATATGTATGTTTCAACTCTTAGCTAGGCATTGTGTCTATGCAGCTCATTTCAGAATACAAGGATTAGTCTCAATCCTTTCAATAGCTGCTGCTACAAACTGTTTAGGATGATTAAATAATGCAAGTCAGTGGTCAATCAATCAAACTCATAGTCAGATTAGCTACTAGTCTGGATTATCACAAATATATACACTCTGTGTTGTACAGACAATAGGTGGCTGGAGACAGGCAATGTTCGCTTGTTCAGAGATGCTCTGACAAGGTGGATGGTGGGCCATCCAGAGGAGAAAGGATTCTGGGAGAGAAGGGGGCTAGAGATTTGCTGGGAAGATGTGAAAGCCAGATGCACGATACTTGAGCACAGGTAACTAGCCATGTGCTAGAATGCTGGCTTAAATAAATGGGATATTTTATGTTGTATCTAGTCAAAGATGAGCCTAGCTATATGGCCAAGGTATATTTGTAAATATATCTTGAATCTGAGTCTTATTTCTGGGAGCATGGGGCTGGAAGGAAGTATCAGAGCCCAACCTCAACAGTTCAAGGCCACCCTGGGCTACATGAAACCAGCAGTGGTCTGTGGTGGTTCACACCTTTAGTCCCGGTACTTGGGAGGCACAGATAGGTGAATCTCTGAGTTCAAGGCCAGCCAGGGTTACACAGTGAGATCTTGTCTGAAAACCAAACCAAACCAAGCTAGATTTCCCACTGAACCTGAAGTTAACCTGGCCTTCAGCAAACCCATGATCCTCCTGTCTCTGCTCGCACATTGCTGGGTTTACAAACATGTTCATGGTCCCTCCTGGTTTTTAATTCTATATGGGTGCTGGGATCTGAACTTGGGTTTTCATGCTTTTGCAACAAGCTCTCTCACTCTGAGCCATCCTTTCAGTCCCATGAGCACACATTCTCCTTGTCCTCCCCTCCCCACTTTATTTTTTTAAATTTAATTTTAGCAGGGCAGTGGTGGTGCACGCCTTTAATCCCAGCACTTGGGAGGCTGAGGCAGGTGGATTTCTTGAGTTCTAGGCCAGCCTGGTCTACAGAGTGAGTTCCAGGACAGCCAGGGCTACACAGATCCATGGGGTGGATCTACATGTGACATGGCATTATCCCGACAAATGTTTAAATGCCTTAACAGATGTTGTCAGTCATACTGGCAGTAAGGAAGACACTTCCCCCTGAATGGTATGCGGGTTTACACTCTCACCAGCCACAGTCTTGCTGACAATCGATCTAGTAAATGAATTACAGGCGTTCATAATTTATTCCTGTTATGCTAGGCTCAGGTCACATGCTCAGTGGTAGCCTGGGGCAGGTGACTGAAGATCTAGATCAAACCATTTGGAACGTGTCCTTCAGGGCAGAAAGTACCTTTAGGCAGAATGTTGACAGAAGAGCAAAGACAGAAATGAGGGGCGGGTGATATCCTTGTTTGATCTCTTGCTGTGATAAAACACCAAGACCAAAAGCAACCAGGTCACAGTCCCTCCTTACGGGCAGTTAGGCAGGTGTCCAGGGCAAGAATCTGGAGACACAAATTATGGGGGGGGGGGTGCTACTTACTGGCTTGTCCCCTTTCAAGTGACCTTGGGGCGTGTTTTTTTTTTTTTTTTCCCCCGGAGACAGGGTTTCTCTGTGTAGTCCTGGCTGTCCTGGAACTCACTCTGTAGACCAGGCTGGCCTCGAACTCAGAAATCTGCCTGCCTCTGCCTCCCAAGTGCTGGGATTAAAGGCGTGTGCCACCACCACCCGGCCTGACCTTGGGGCATGTTAACTATGAACATTGGCCAGATCAACCCACCCCTTGTCAACTTGACACATAAACCATCACTGTTAACTTGCTTGTCCTCAAGGTCTCATGTAAATACAATAGAAAACAGTCCAACTTTTTAAAATCCCAGCATTTAAAAATTCCAGGATTGCTGGGCAGTGGTGGCACACGCCTTTAATCCCAGAACTTGGAAGGCAAAGGCCGGCGGATTTCTGAGTTTGAGGCTAGCCTGGTCTACAGAGTGAGTTCCAGGACAGCCAAAACTATACAGAAAACCCCTGTCTCGAACCCTCCCCCCCCAAAATTCCAGGATTGGGGGTGGATCTGTGAAGAGCTGGAGAGGTGTAATCGAAACACATTGTGTGAGCCAGGTATAAGTCCTGCACCCTGAAGGCAGAGGTAGGTAGAACTCTTGAGTTTGAAGCCACCCTGGTCTTCATATCAAGTTCAAGGCCAATTAGAGCTACACAGGTAGAGTGTGTCTAACAAAACAACATTGTATGAAATTCTCAATAGAAATATTTTAAAAATTCCAACACTTTAAAAATCAAGTGTTTCTGTATAAAGTCCCAACTGTGGGCTCTTATAAAGTAGAAAACAAATTATGTATTTTCTGATTTTAAAGCAATACCAAACTAGGAAGGCATAATTTCAAATTCTGCAGCTCAGTGTCTGACATCTGTGACTCTCGCATGATCTCTGCTCTGAAGGCCTTGGACCACTTCTCTGGCTTGGCATCCACAGCACACACGTTGTCTCCTACGCTTGGATCGGCTCCACACTCCACACTGGCCACTGTCATGGTTCTGCCACAGTCCTGAGTCCTCTAATAACTTAGATCTTCACGGCAGCTGGGGCTTCACTGATCCCGATGGCTGCCTGGCCAGCCTGCAGGGACTCCACGCCTGCTGGATGTTGCCGATCCTGAGTTTTTCTCCATGACTCCTTCCATCCTGGGGTTCCCACTGGAACCGAGCTTACACCTTCACCAATGGCCTCCTGGCTTCTCTGCTCAGTGAGACTCAATCCTGTCTGTCAACTGTGCCAAGCCCGACCGCTCTTCATGACATCTTCATGTCGACAAAACCAACACGTGTGGAAGACTCTTACACATTTCTAAGCTTGGCTGTCATCTTGAGATGTGGCCTTGTTCCCTCCGGACAACTTCTGTGTGCTGACTCTGAGGAAGCACTTCTCAGATTTCACCTCAGTGATGCGGGTCTCTTCATAACCACTGCTGATTTTGTGGCCCCAGCTGATGAGCACTGATTGTCCCAGTGAAGCAAAGGTTTCAATTCCACAGATTTTTCATTCAGACATATCATATGCCTGACCCCAACAGTCTTTGAGAGACTCGGGTTTCCTGAACCTTCGTAAGCCAGGCCTCCACTGTCTGAGTTGCTCTCAGAGTTCTTCTAGACCACCACAGCTCACCAAACGCAGAGTGCTCAATGAAGTTTCCAGCCCAAACCTCCAAAATCTTTCCAGTTCTCCCCAAACCACGTGGGCAGGTCCATTACAGCAACGCTGTGCTTGTTCTAGCTCGACATCTGTTGCCGAGATAAAACACCATGACCAAAAGCAACTCGGGCAAAAAAGGGTTTATTTTACCTTATACTTCCAGGTCTCAACCCATCTTTGAGAGGGTCAGGGAGCAACCAGGAAGAAGGCTGTCTGCTCACAGGCTCGCTCTCCCTTCCCAGGTGACTCTGGGTTGTGTCAAGCTAACAAAGGAGCAGCTCAGATAGAATCACGCACTTAGGGTGAAAGCAAAGGCTGGCAGTAGGGAGGCTGGCAGAAGGGCTTGTCCTGCCACAGCTGGTGGCTCTGGGCACAGGGATGTCTGAGCCTCTGCTTTCCGTCTGTGAAATGGAGAGACCCAGCTCCTCAGGCTGCACACTGAGAGGTAGAGTAATAACCATGGTTTGTTTGGTTTTGGTCAGTTTGGTGCCATGTGCGAATCCGGATGAAGCAAAGGAGCCTTGTGGGAAAGAGTGGAGCTGAGCTTTTGGGGGAACCTTCCAGGCGCAGAGGCTCTGCATGCTTCTCTCATGACTCCCATCTGTCACCTGACCCCCAGACCCACACTCTTCCCTGGCATTCAATGCCTCACTATCCTACCTCCCAACATCTCTACATTTATTTATTTATTTATTTATTTATTTATTTATTTATTTATTTATTTATTTATTGGTGTTTTGAAACGGTTTCTCTGTGTAGTCCTGGCTGTCCTGGAACTCTGTAGACCAGGCTGGCCTCCAACTCAGAAATCCACCTGCCTCTGCCTCCCAAGTGCTGGGATTAAAGGTGTGCGCCACCACCGCCCAGCAAAAGATATTTTTAAAGATACTTTTAACATTTAGTCCCCTGCCTCTGTGTGTATGTGTGTGTATCTGTATATGTGTGATGCACCATGGCACACGTGGAGGTAAGAGGACATCATAGAAGAGCTGATTCTCTCCTTCCATCTTGTGGGTCCTGGGGATCAAAGTCAGGTTGTCAAGCTTGGCAGCAAGTGCCTTTAGTCACTGAGCCATCTCATCGGCCCCAGACTTTGTTTATTGAACGGTTTTAGGTTCATAGAACAACTGAGACAAAGTCCCAAGATAACTCACAGGTTCTCCCAACACACTCAGCATCTGTTATCTTTATCCCCATCACTAGGGTGACACGTGTCACTGCCGAAGAGACTACAGGGACACCATTAACACCCAGAGGCCACTGCTGACATCAGGGCACCCGGCATTCCTCACTGGGGAGACCTGGATCCATGTACAATGGTAGAATGTCAGAGTTCTTTTCAAAATTTACTTGTATTTTGTGTGTCTGTAGACATGCCACAGTGTGCCGGAAGGACTGAGGGGGGCTGCTTGCCTGGAGTAGGGACAGTGGCAACTGTTTCCCAGTATTCAATGAAAAATGTCTTATGTCCCCAGGGGCTATTACCTCCATTTCTCCTCTGTCCTGGCCAGGTTTGTTTGTTTATTGTCAGCTTGACCCAAGTTATAGTTATGTGGAAAGTGGGGACCTCAATTGAGAAAATGCCTCCATCAGATTTGCCTGGAGGTAAGTTTGTGGGGGCATTTTGTTTTGTTTTGTTTTTCAAGACAGGGTTTCTCTGTGTAGCCCTGGCTGTCCTGGAACTCACTCTGTAGACTAGGCTGACCTTGAACTCAGAAATCAGCCTGCCTCTGCCTCTAAAGTGCTGGGATTAAAGGCGTGTGCCACCACTGCCCGGCGGGGGCATTTTCTTGATCAATGTTTAAAGTGGGAAGGGTCCAGCCTACTGTCAATGGCACCTCTGGGCATGTGACCTGCGTTGTATAAGAAAGGTTGAGAAAGCCATGAAGAGCAAGCCAGTAAGGAGAGTTCTTCCATGGCTTCTGCTCCTGCCTCCTGGCTCCTGCCTCGAGTTCCTCCCAGGCTTCCCTCAGTGATGGAGTCTGGCCTGAGGGTTGTAAGCTGGAACCAGCTCTTCTTGCTGCATGCTTTTGGTCATGGTGTTTTTCACATCAATAGAAACACTGACTCAGACATCCTTCTGTGTGGAGGTGGTTCCCTGAAGTTCAGAAGCATCTTTCTTGCTCCTCTGAAGTCTGTGATTAACATGGGATTGACCTTCCCTTAGTATAAGCTAAGCAACATCCTCTTCTGGTTGCTGGGTACTTGGGGATTGGGTCAGAGGTGATCACCTGACTTCAGAAGGTTCCATTGCAATGGACTTTGGGATACTGGGATATGAAGGAGGCTGGTCTCATCAGGACCTGCAAGCACTGGCCTGGGGATGCAGTTCAGTGGGTAGGGACCTTGCCTAATCTGCACTAAGTGCTGGGTTTGGTTCCAGGAGACCAGGTGACCCCTGCCTAGTGACACACACCTGTGGTGCCAGCACTGGGCATCCTCCTATTCCCATAGACAATCCTTGAGGCCAGGGTAGAGTTCAGATGTCCAAGGTTCTCAGGTCTAGTTCTATAATAGATGGCCTCTAATTCCAGGGCTGGACCTGCTACTGCAGCCTTTGAGCCAGACCGTCTCATGGACTCATTTCCTGCTTTTGTTGACCCAGGCAAATCAAACAGCCGAGGAGCTTCCAGGAACTGCTCCTCCTTTTTCCTTGGCTACAGGCAGTGCAGTTGAGGTTACCCTTTTACCCATGGGCCCTCCAGGGATCTGGGACTGACCACTTTCAGCCCAGAGGCACTGAGCTGCTGGAGGCGGGGCTGGCTGCTTGAGGAGGGGCTGACTGCTGGAGGAGGGGCTGGCTGCTGGAGGAGGGGCTGGCTGCTGGAGGAGGGGCTGACTGTTGGAGGCGGGGCTGGCTGCTGGAGGAGGGGCTGACTGCTGGAGGCGGGGCTGACTGCTGGAGGCGGGGCTGGCTGCTGGAGGAGGAGCTGACTGCTGGAGGAGGGGCTGGCTGCTGGAGGAGGGGCTGACTGCTGGAGGAGGGGCTGGCTGCTGGAGGCGGGGCTGACTGCTGGAGGCGGGGCTGACTGCTGGAGAAGGGGCTGGCTGCTGGAGGAGGGGCTGGCTGCTGGAGGAGGGGCTGGCTGCTGGAGGCGGGGCTGACTGCTGGAGGCGGGGCTGGCTGCTGGAGGAGGGGCTGACTGCTGGAGGCGGGGCTGACTGCTGGAGGCGGGGCTGACTGCTGGAGGCGGGGCTGACTGCTGGAGAAGGGGCTGGCTGCTGGAGAAGGGGCTGGCTGCTGGAGGAGGGGCTGGCTGCTGGAGCCACAGTGACCAGCGTTATTACTGGTCCACAGAACTGTCTGCTTCTTTTCTTGTCCCCTCCTTTCTTTTTAAGGTTTTCTTACATTTATTTATTTTATGTATGTAGGTTTGAGAGAAGTTGCCCGGAGTTGGTGGGCTCTTGGGAGTTCGCTCTCTCATTGTGCCATGTTGGTCCTGAGGGGTCAAACATAGGTTCTGAGGCCTGGCAGCAAGCCCTTTTTACCACTGAGCCATCTCAAAGGTTCCTTTTCCCCTGTGCCACCCCTAACCTTGTGGCAATCCTCCTGCCTCAGTCTTCCCTGTACAGGGATGACAGGCCTGTGCTACCATTCCCAGCGGGTCCATGTGGACCTTGACACTCTTGGTGTTTGGGCTGGTGAGTATCTGGTGCCACCCTGTGCTCTGTAGCTTGTTTCTAACGGCCCCAGGGCTCACTTGTCAGTGGATGTCATTGACAATTCTCCATGAGATTGAACCTTGGCACCAAGTTCTAGTCACTCCCTATTCTAATTTCGTTGACTGAGCCTACAGTGGAAAGAGTAGACTCACAAGACTGTGACTCCACACTCATACCCATCCCCCACAATAATGAGGAAAGGAAGGGAGGGGAAGGAAATGAGACTGTATGTTCCCGAGCACGTCCCCAAACATTCCCCTCCCATTGTCGAGTCCACGGATCATCCAGCAGTAGAATATCTTCGAAGAGAAAGTGATCCTCCGGTGCCTGGTGATGCAGCAATTCCGCTTCTGTTGTACCCTTCCCCGACCTCAAAATGCAAAGCGAGGTCTTGAAACAATACAAAACAACTGTTCTGCTGTGCCAGCAGCTGGAGAAAGAGTCCCCTGGGAGCCCTGGGCAGCTGTCAGCTGTCTAAACTGGCAGTCAAGGAGAAGGGGAGGGGGAGGAAAGAGAGAGAGACAGAGAGAGACAGAGAGAGACAGAGACAGAGAGACAGCTTATTTTTTCTCTAGGGCTTTTAAGTTTGTTTGTTTGTTTGTTGGTTGGTTGGTTTTTCAAGGCTGTCCTGGAACTCGCAGAGATTCTTCTGCCTTTGACTTCCAAGTGCTGGGATTAAAGGTGTGTGCCACCATGTCTGGTCTTTTACCTATTGTTTTTTGTTTGTTTGTTTGTTTTTGTTTTTCGAGACAGGGTTTCTGTGTAGCCCTGGCTGTCCTGGAACTCACTCTGTAGACCAGGCTAGCCTCGAACTCAGAAATCCACCTGCCTCTGCCTCCCAAGAGCTGGGATCAAAGGCGTGCACCACCACCGCCCGGCTTACCTATGGTTTTAAAATTGCGGTGATGCAGGGATGTGGCTCAAGTAGTAGAGTCCCAGTCCCGGGTTCCATTCGCACAACTGCAAAAACCAGACAGTGCTCATCTGTCATCCCAGCAAGAGGAGAGAGGAGAAGGCCAGATCAGGAGTTCAAGGTCGTCCTCGGCTGGTAAAGAGGTTGGTCTTGCCTGGACTATATGAGACCCTGTCAGCCACCACCACCACAATAATGATAAATACTAAATCTATATAAAATACACAGAAAATGCAACCATCCTAACCATTTTAACTTTCTTATTTTTAAGATTCATGTGCAAGTGAGCTTTGTCTGCATGTATGTAAAATACACTATGCTTGTACCCAGGGAGGCCAGAAGATGGCGCTAGATCCCCTAGAACTTGAGCTAAAGAAGATGGTGAGGCCCGCCCTGTAGGCTCTAGGAACATTTTTTTTTTTTTTTTTTTTTAAAAAGAGACAGGGTCTCAGTCAGAGTGGTAGTGGCACACACCTTTAATCCCAGCACTCAGGAGGCAGAAGCAGGCTGCTCTGAGTTCGAGGCCAGCCTGGTCTAAGAGTGAGTTCCAGGACAGCTACGGCTGCACAGAGAAACTTTGTCTTGAAAAACCAACTCTGTATGTCTGAGGATGACATTGAATTTCTGATCCTTCTGTTCCCATCTAAGGGCTAGATTTCAGGTGTGCCCTTTGAAGTGCCGAGGACTGAACCCAGGGCCTCATGTATGCTAAATGGCCTCTTAATTAACCGAGTGGAATCCCCCGCCGTTCACCATTAGGAATATATAGTTTAGGGACATTAAACACATCCTCGGTGGGTGTCATAATACATCTCCATAATTTTATTTTGTTTGAGACAGGGTTTGGTTATATAACACAGGCTGGCCTTGAACTCAAGACCCTTTTTATTGTGTACCACCTAACCTGACTCCACAGCTCTTTACATCTTGGTCCCCATTAAACAGCGTCCCTTCTGTGATGGTGACCATGTCCTGCCTCTGAGGGAGTGGCAGCCCTGGTCCTGTGCTTGGCCCATGCCTCTGGGATCCTGTGCTGTGTGTGGTACTTGTACACTGTGGTATGGTCCCCACTCCTGCCATTGAAAGTGGAAAGCTGTGTTCCATGCTCCACTGTTGTGAATGTGGGCATGTCAAGACCCCCAGTTTTCAGCTCGTTTTGGGGACCAGAATCTGAAATGCTCTGTCATAGGGAGATCCCCAGTTTAAATGTTTGAGAAACTCCCTATGGTGGTGGTTTGAATCTGCTTGGCCCTGGGAGTGGCACTATTTGGAAGTGTGGCATTTTGGAGTAGGTGTGGCCTTGTTTGAGGAAGTGTGTCACTGTGGGGGTGGGCAATGAGACCCTCCTCATTACCACATGGGGGCCAGTCTTCTAGCAGCCTTCAGATGAAGATGTAGAGCTCTCAGCTCCTCCTGCACCATGCCTGCCTGGATGCTGCCATGTTCCTGCCTTGATGATAATGGACTGAACCCCCTGAACCTGTAAGCCAGCCCCAACTAAATGTCGTCCTTATAAGAGTTGCCTTGGTCATGGTGTCTGCTCACAGCAGTAAAACCCTAAGACACGCCCACTCTGTGTTTCCTGCACAGGGAGCCATATCCCCGCCCCCCCCCAGCCTCTCAGAGCATATTGAGTTCTGCTCACATTAACTCTTACTTTGTGTTGAGATGGGCTCTCATGTAGCCCAGGCTATTCCCACAGTCACCATGTAGTAGAGGATGACCTTGAATTCCTGAGCCGCCTTCAGCCCCTTGACACCTCTTTTTTGTTGTGAGTTTTGAAATCAGGACTTTTGAATCCCGAAGCCTTGCCCTCCTCTTCTCCCTTCTCCCCTCCTCCTTCCTCCTCCCCCTCGTGCCCTCCTCCCGTCATCTCACTCTAGCCCTGAAACTTCTGGTGATCTTCTTGCCTCTGCCTCCCAAGTGCTGGGACCACACCACATCACTCCCCTGCCTAGCTTTTCTCTTCTCTTTCAAGGTTGACAAGGTGTGGCTTGACATCCCGTGTGAACATGGGGATGGCTTTTCTATTTCTGAGAAAGAAAAGTCACTGGGACTTTGGTGGGACAGGAGGATCTTAGGTCAGGAGCTGCTCTCAGTGCTTCTGGATGTGTCCATTTTCCCCACCCGTGTGTGTGTGTGTGTGTGTGTGTGTGTGTGTGAGAGAGAGAGAGAGAGAGAGAGAGAGAGAGAGAGAACTGGTACTCAATGTCTCCACTTTCATGGTCTCACCCTATAGCCCAGGCTAGCCCCAAACTCCTGGCAAACCTCCTGCCTGATACACCTTTACTTCAGATCACCCCTATTCCTTTCCTGTTGAGAGTGTGATGATGCCGTGTCATGTGACATGGGCCCATGCATTTTCTCACTGTCTCCATCTTAAGAATCCTGACACATAGTTGGGGAAGGTAGGATCAGACTCACCTCAAACTCCTGGCTGCATGGTTCCTGGGGCGCTGACCCAGGCCCCTCCTGTCAGCATGTGAACGTTGGAGAATGGATGGACGTCATCTCGGTGCAGGAACACTCTAAGGTAGCCTGTTCTGCTCTGTAAGCTAGCGACTATGGTGCTAGCCTTAGCTTATTCCCATTCTGGATTTCATAGCAATCAGTGCACACACGGGCATGTCAGGAGACTGATTCTTTTCTTCTTATACATTGCAATGTAAATACACTTTGGCCCATAAGATGGGGATTGCTAATTGCCCACGAGAGAGAAAGAGGCTGGGTCTCTGAAAATGAAAATGTACCATTGCACCCCAGATGGATTTCCTTTGTCTTCTGAATGAAAAAGACAGGGGCAGAGGCTCCACCTCTTTCTGCTGTAGCCTAATGCAGCCTAGTGGGGAGCAAAGCCCACGTGCAGAAATTCATGGCCAGAGAAAGCTGTTCTCAGGCGGCTGGGCCCACTAGCTTGCTGTGTGTCCTTGGCTAACCTCGTGCCCTCTCTGGGTCTACTTTCCTTAGTAGTCAACCACTTGGTGCAACTTACTGCGATCAGTATAAGCAACTTAAGTGTTGCTTTTACTCTTCGAGATTCTGTTTATAACCTGTGAACAAAGGTGCAAAGATACAGCTGCTGCTTAGTTTGAGGCGCAAATTCTTGCAAATTGCCTGAAAGGTAAAGCCCCCTTCCCTCAAACCACACCACAAATTTGCTTTGTGGTACTCTGTGGACTGTGGCCAGGGACTCCTGGCGACACCTGCTGGTGGAAGTCGGCACTGCAGCCTTCGTAGCTGGGCAAGAGGGTTTTCAGACTTGGTTCCTTAGTGACAACTGAGGACAGCACCAATGCAAGGAGGCCGCCTGAGAGTGAAGGTTAAAACCACGAATCAGATCGAATTCCGGCCTCTGCGCTGGGCTCTTCAGGGCGGACCGTTTAGTGGGGGGCAATAACCAGGGTCTCACTAAGGTGCTAACCCTAGAGAATAAACCAGAACCCTGGAGGTGGGTGATGACTTGTCAACACGACACATCTAGAATCATCTGAGAAGGGCCTCTGAGAATGTTTGTGAGGGATGTCCTGATTGAATGATTGGCATTAAAGACCCGCCCACTGTGGGTGGCACCATTCCCTGGGCTTGGCGACCCTGGACTGTGTAAATGTAGAGGGCCCAGCACTAGTAGAGACACATTCATCCATTGCTCTCTGCTGAGTGTGGCTGTGATGTCCAGATGCTTCAAGTCTTGTCCTCCCGTGACTTCTCCAAGTGATGAACTGGAATCTGGAATCGTGAGCTGTGTAAATCCCTTCTTCCTTAAGCTGCTTTTGTCAGGGGCTTGTGGAGTTTGACTCCCTGGTAGGCAGCCAGATAGGGAGAGGGGGCATGGCTAGGAAAAAAAAAAAGTGAATTTCCAAGATAGCCAGCCTTGTCCTCGTCTTCAACCTCCAGATTTGTCTCCCATCAGCTGGTTCCATGCCGATGAACTGATTGAGAAAACGCGGGCAGGAACACTGCAGTTCCTGCCAACCTTCCAAGCTTCCTTGAAACTGACAGTTTTAAGTACCAGAGGAGGAGAACTTTACAGAGGCTAAAAGGTTTGCCCTAGGCCTTGGGAGGAGACTGGATTTCGACTCTTCCAGTCCCAGCTCTGCTGTGGGGGATCTTTTTCTCTGAGTGTCTGCCTTGTGTTTGCTTCCACACCACCAATAAATGCCGCCCCTCACCTGCTGTCTGTCTGAGGTGCTTGAGAACTCTCTGTGGCTACCTGTCCGCTCCAGATGTCTTCTGCCTTTTAATTCTTTAACTGGTAGAGAGTTATGCAATGATAGAGACTGCCCTTGACTGTATCAGTAAGTTGTCACAGCCACGGATGGAAGGAAGAAAGGGTAGTCTAACAAGAAGCCTTGGCCTCAGAGGGTGACGAACCAAACATCAGGAGGCTGGAGTGTGGTGCAGGCTGGTCTGCCCAGCATTCTGGACTATGAATTCCAGGCCTTTCCGAGCTTCAATCCTGTCTCAAGAGCAAAACTAAACAACCCCCCTTAATTTACATCCTGTAATGACCCTGTGGTCTCCAAGGCTTGCTGTCTCCTCCTCTTCCTCCTCCTCCTTCTTCTAAAGATTTATTTAGGGCTGGAGAGATGGCTCAGCTCTGACTGCAACAGTGTACTCACAGATATGAAATAAATAAATCTTAAAAAAAAAAGATTTATTTATTTTATGCATGTGAGTATACCATAGTTGTCTTCAGACATACCAGAAGAGGGCATCAGATCCCATTACAGATGGTTGTGAGCCACCATGTGGTTGCTGGGAATTGAACTCAGGACCTCTGGAAGAGCAGTCAGTGCTCTTAACTGCTGAGCCATCTCTCTAGCCCCTCCTGCCGTGGTCTT